>NC_064921.1:733014852-734231352 GCF_023897955.1 Schistocerca gregaria
GATGAACCTCAAACACTGAAGCAGAGGAAGGGAAACAAAGAAAGAAAGAAAGAAAGAAACAAAAACAGTGGAGAGACTGTTCTGATATCTGCGTCTGAATGTGCAGAACATATTTCCAACAACTTTCAGACATGTACCCCAAGGGAGGGGAAAAAGAATAGCAAGAATCCTCTGAAGCACGGAAGGGAAAAGGTGCTGCAAAGGCTGGGGCCCTGTTGTAGCCTAGCACGAACCCGCCAAACAGCGCCACAGCCCCTGGAGGCAATGATGGTTGAGGCCAAGAGGGTTATGTGAACATAAGATATATTGCAGGGAGTGTTCTCATCCATGCAGTTCAGAAAATATGGTGTTGGTAGAAAGGATGAATGACGATGGTACAGGCTGTGAAGCTGTCATTGAAATTAAGAATGATGCACTGGGTAGTCTGATAAGTCCAGCTGTTTCTTGGCCACAGTTTTTCAGTGGTCATTCATGCAGACAGACAGCTTATTAGGTGTCATGTCCACGTAGAACAAAGCACAGTGGTTGTCAATATTCCATTCTGGATTTTCCATTGTTTTAATCATGGGTAACTTCTTGCAGCCAGTGAGGTTAGTAAAGAATTGTAGATTCCTGGCAGGACATTCTGCAGAGACATCCATGCAGTTACAAAATCCTTTATGGTAGGCAGCTTCTCAGTGGTAACTAGAGCATATCACTTCCTATTCCATGTCACTGGAAGTTGTTGGGATAGGATCAGCTAAGTCAGGGCCCAGTATTTTAAATCTCAAGACATTCTCTTTAGTAGCCTCCATGGCCAGAGGATCTATGAGTTCTTTTTCTGGAATTCTTACATGGCTAGGTGATAAAAAAAAATGTGATGCTAGGTGTTAAAAAAAAAACATGATTGGCCTTTTAGTGTTTTAGCATTTAGTAAGATGGTCTTGAATGGACAATACCAGTGGGCGTTGGAAAAAATGTGATGCTAGGTGTTAAAAAAAAAAACATGATTGGCCTTTTAGTGTTTTAGCATTTAGTAAGATGGTCTTGAATGGACAATACCAGTGGGCGTTGGAGATGGCAGTGTGTCACTCCAAATTAGAAAAAAAACTCTTAAGAAGAGGTGCAGATGTATGTAACAGGTTGCACAATAGTCACTAGTTCTCCAATGAAGACACTACATTGCGGTGGTGGGAAATGTTGCTCATTGCCACCTTACACTGACTAACAAAACACTTGCCACAGAATAGATGGGTCTGATTAATCTTTTGGTCTGAAGGATGTATTTAGGTGATGCTGTGGGTGACGGATTCTCCAAGCGGGTGTGCTGAGGGAACGTTGAGGAAAGTCGCATACAATTAGGCGCAGGAAAATTTCGTGAAAATGACAACGTGAAAAATAACACAAAATGTCGCAGAACTTGTCATTTTCCCACATGGAAAGTGTTACAAATCTGAGGACAACCAATATTTATAACTGGTAGTTACTTAACACTAAAATTTCATTTTGACTTTTTGTTTCCTCAAGGCTGAGATTTGTGTGTAATCTTAAAATGACAGTTTATTTCCCATTACCTGGCTATGATGTGACTGCAAATACAGCACCAAAATTGGCAAAAACAAAACAGCACCAAAATAGTACCAAAATTGACAATATCCCCAGCAGGTTGATATCTACAGGGCTTGTCTGGAAGATACCGATTAAGAGTGTGATCTCACAGTGAACTTTATCTGAAGGCATAGCATACATGGCATTATGAATCCACAGGTGAAGCTTACGAAGTCTAAGCAGCATAGTATGAAAGAATTGTGAAGTTGCTACAAGAGTGGTGTGACCAGCATCTAAGGAAGTGTTGCTGAGGCAGGGTAGAGCACTATTGCCTTGCAATTCTGATTTACCTGGAATACGTGAGACAGCCATGTTAGATTAGTATCAGTCACTTGCCCTAAAAAGTGTAAAGTTTCTTCTACTTGAAGTAGCTCTTTAAGCAATAACAATTTTCATGGGGGTGGATGTTCAGTGATAGCGGAAGTACATCACACATATGTTTAGGCTGTAGGGTCCACGGCCTCTGTAAATTCTTTAGTTACTATTAGGAAAATAGTTAGAAAATGGCTCTGAGCACTATGGGACTTAACAGCTATGGTCACCAGTCCCCTAGAACTTGCAACTACTTAAACCTAACTAACCTAAGGACATCACACAACACCCATCACAAGGCAGAGAAAATCCCTGACCCCACCGGGAATCGAACCCAGGAACCCAGCTGCGGGAAGCGAGAACGCTACCGCACGACCATGAACTGCGGACAGGAAAATGGTTACTCAGGCCAGAGCCTGAGCCTGTGTGCAGTGAAGACAGAATGCCTAACTGAACATGGAAAGAGTGACTCAATAAAAAATGCAGATAAACATTTTTGGGAGGTGTACCTCTCTAGCTCCACTCGTGCACAGTAACTAGACTATGTTGCAGTAATGTGGAGTCATAAGCTTTTAGTGGAGGGAGGGGGGGGGGGGGAGAAACCTGACAAAAATGATAGCAGCATGTAAATGCCATTATTATAATAATGGCTTTCTAGTGAATCAGGTATGTTGATAGACCAGCCCTCCCTGAATTCACACAAATTTGAATAGAAGTCCTTTAGTCTCAAGAATCCAAATAAGTTGGGTGTTCACCATTTGTTCTAAAGACTTGCTTATGACATTTAGCAGATAGATAGGGTGACAGCTGTCCAGCTTGTGAGGGTTCTTTGGTGGCTTAAAACTCACCCTCCTATCAGAGGCAATTATGTGTGGAATAATATGTTCTTTGTATTCTAGGGGTAAATAATGCAGCATCTGACTATGCATCTGGCTATCTGGATCTGGGCATTTATTGTGGCACAGTGCATAGAACTGAGGTGGCCCCCGTCACTGTATGCTTCTGAAGGTTGATAACCTGGAATAGGTAAACAATATCTGATCATCTTTTATGGATGTGGCTTGGTTGAAGAGTGTTGCTATGTGTTCAGCAACAATGGAAGTGTAAGATTGAATGACACCATTCTGATGGATATGTAGGATGCCAGATAATGACTGGAGTCTGTGAAGGCAGTGCAGTTTGTCGCATACTTGTGACAAGGAAGTATGTGTTTCAATAGTAGTTACAAATCTATCCCAACACTCTTCGTATATATATAATACAAAGAAACTTCCACATGGGAAAAATATATTAAAAACAAAGATTCCAAGACTTACAAAGCGGGAAAGTGCCGGTAGACAGGCACAATAAAACAACACACAAACACAAACACACACACAAAATTTCGAGCTTTCGCAACCAGCGGCTGCTCAGACTCTGAATGTGGCTCTCCAGCAGGGATACGACTTCCTAAAATCCTGCCCCGAAATGAGATCCATCCTTCATGAAATCCTCCCCACTCCACCAAGAGTGTCTTTCCGCCGTCCACCTAACCTTCGTAACCTCTTGGTTCATCCCTATGAAATCACCAAACCACCTTCCCTACCCTCTGGCTCCTACCCTTGTAACTGCCCCCGGTGTAAAACCTGTCCTATGCACCCTCCCACCACCACCTACTCCAGTCCTGTAACCCGAAAGGTTTACACAATCAAAGGCAGAGCCACGTGTGAAAGCACCCACGTGATTTACCAACTGACCTGCCTACACTGTGACGCTTTCTATGTGGGAATGACCAGCAACAAACTGTCCATTCGCATGAATGGACACAGGCAGACAGTGTTTGTTGGTGATGAGGATCACCCTGTGGCTAAACATGCCTTGGTGCACGGCCAGCACATCTTGGCACAGTGTTACACCATCCGGGTTATCTGGATACTTCCCACAAACACCAACCCATCCGAACTCCGGAGATGGGAACTTGCCCTTCAATATATCCTCTCTTCTCATTATCCACCAGGCCTCAATCTCCACTAATTTCAAGTTGCCGCCACTCATACCTCACCTGTCATTCAACATCATCTTTGCCTCCACACTTCCGCCTCGACTGACATCTCTGCCCAAACTCTTTGCCTTTAAATATGTCTGCTTGTTTGTGTGTGTGTGTGTGTGTGTTGCTAAGTTGATGTGACTTACCAAACAAAAGTGCTGGCAGGTCGATAGATACACAAACATACACACAAAATTCAAGCTTTTGCAACCAACGGTTGCTTCTTCAGGAAAGAGGGAAGGAGAGGGAAAGACGAAAGGGTGTGGGTTTTAAGGGAGAGGGTAAGGAGTCATTTCAATCCCGGGAGCGGAAAGACTTACGAGTGTATATCTGTCCTTTTTTCCCCTTAAGATAAGTCTTTCCGCTCCCAGGATTGAAATGACACACACACACACACACACACACACACACACACACACACACACACACACACACACACATCCATCCGCACATACACAGACACAAGCAGACATTTGTAAAGGCAAAGAGTTTGGGCAGAGATCAGTATTCTTTACGTCCCAATAAATAAAGTTTCTGATGGGCATTGGTGTGGCAAAGAAAGTGTGATTGGAAAATGATCACCGTCACTATAAACATTCCAGTAAACCGACAAGAGAAAACAGGAATTGCCCCATTAGGTCTTGTGAGAATTTAAATTCCCCAAAATTAATAGTGGTGGTGGTGGTACTTTCAAGATCAAAACCATAACAAATGTGTGTGCATTGATAAATTTTAGATTATAAGAATTACTCTATGGATACCACATTCTTCTGAAAGCATGCTGATCACATCTTCAATTTCAATATTTCATTCTCTAACAATGACTCCGTTATCAGTAACCAAAAATGATTTAACATTTATCCAATTCGATCACACTGTGTGCGCTTTCCTCGTGTATATCATAAATGAAACTGATGTCTGGACAGAGCTTTTCCCAAGGCCTTTATTTACGAAGAATGTGAGAGGAAAGCATATACAGTCAAATCCTTTTTTGATTAATGTTGTTTTTTCCAAAAGTGTCCTTACAACTGGACAAGGAGCAAAGAAGAAAAAACAATGGCAATCAGCATTGATATATTAGGTCCAACCAAAAAGCTGTCACCTATTATGCAAATGCTTTCAAGGTCAGCCAATTTCAGAGACATTTTTAGTACCCGTACAGTTCACAAACAGGAGCTTTCAATTACTCTGCTTTATATTGACACTGCTTTGTAGGTTTTGCATTTATTATTCTCCAGTGCATCATTCAATGCAGTGTGGATGACACACCTCAGGTTATTCAAAATGCTGATGTTTAAGCCACAACATTAAAACTTCTAATACCTGCAGCCTTAACTACATCACTACCTACCACTTACACTGAAATGGAGTGTGAACAGATTATACTTGGGTTAGATAAAGTGTATTTTATATGGTTAGTGTGCATTTTTGTGTAATGCACTGCATACAAAGCTCAGGTCCTACAATCACAGCGATATCCTGTTATCAACATCAATTCTCCTCCTCCACAGATAAGGTGGTTGATCATGCTTGTGTGGCGGGGTTATAAAACATTTCAATCCCTAGTGATACATTGCCATCCAGTTACCTCGATGCTTCTTCCTCCCTCCAGTCAACTATCCTTTCCCCTACCCCTCACCTCCCTTTTTGTTCAATGGTAAAGCTAAATGATCATTCTCTTATTTGCAACCAGTTTCTGTTAACAATGAAGGAGAACAATTATCACCAATGAGCAAGCTTGGGTCTCCGAATGGGTCTTGGAACCAAGATTCTTTTGAAGGACAGGAGAACTCTTTATGACCAGAACATTATTAAACTGTAACAGCAGCAGTGCAAAATTATTTAATATTTACATAGTCTGAAAACTGTCACGAAGCCCTGCATGCATTCGCAGTCTTGACCAATGTCCTAGAGAGGACGAAAACATATGGGAGAACCTACTTCTAGTACAAGAAGCCCTTGTCGGTTACAGGTGAAGAAATAAAGACAACAATAACACAGAAAGTTTAAAGAAACAAAAAATCAGTTAACAGAGCTGCTGTAATCTTAAACTATCAGTACTAACAATTAACAGCAGCAAAGACAAGTGAAGGTGAGGAAAAAGAGAATGAGGATGCTGGTTATTTGGAAATGCAACATAATAAGATCATAACAAAAAATGTTTTGAGTGAGTTTGAAGCATAAAAATCCTTAGGTTTTTAATTTAGTATAGACAACATTGCTTCAACAAATGATATTGCAAATGGGGCTAATAAATTCCATACAACTTCATGTTTTTAACAGCAGTAATTAATACAGGTATTACACCACTATCACATACCTGTCTTGTGAGACTTCCTCCTAAGTTCATGGTTCCTGAACCAGTCTTATTTGTCTGGAGCCACAGCATTGCAGTGGATGTAAGTTTGTAATGTGCATTTCTTGTCTTCTCTTGAACTTCAACCACATGAATTGAATCCCAACAGCCCTTTATTTTCTTGGATCCATCACCAGCCTTTTTAATAAGAATAACACCTAGAAAATAGAAATGCAGGTAATGATATATTATTGCCATTTTAAAAACACTAACTTTCAAAAATGAATACAGCTATAAATTTATATATGGATTTTTTCTCTCAACTGCATCCTGGTCCTTGAATTATAGCTCTGTGTCCCTGACAAGCTATTTTAATGTCACTCATCAGATCTATTTCTTGTCCCTACATCTTTTACTTTAGGTGACCGCAAAATGTGTAATACTGTAGAGGTTCACATAAACCTTGTTGCAACGCATTTTTCTCTAACTCCTGACAGTCATTTATTGGGATCATGTTGTACAATGTTTTTATCATCTTAACATAACCACACTACATTTTTAATGTCAGTATTTGACCATCAATGTTATTTAAAACATTTGCTTTTGCTTTTACAAGTAAATCATTAATGATTTTTCGGTCCGAGATACTGTGTTTATTATTGTAGCTTGAAATCCAATCTTCATTTGTAGCTTTAATCTGGGGAAATAATTTAAGGCTTGATATTACCAACTGTGGGTTTTCTCTATAAGTGAAGTCTGGTACTGTATACACTCATTTTACCCCTAAACAAAATATAAGCTTTCAAAACTCTAGAGAGTTCTTTACCACAGATGGGAACCGTACAGCGAAGCACCTGCAAGCATGATGCACTTCTTGTAATAGCTATACAATATTCTTAGAAAGTTTGTACATAGAGAAAGCAATGACTGTACAACTTACTTCATAACTAACACTGTACGACATAGGTCTATATTTATGACCGTAATATGAGAAGTAATTGTTATGTAATTGCAATATTGTAAAAGAAAGTTACATTATATGAAAAGGTCCGCCTGTGGACAGAGAATCTAAACTTACGTGAAAGCAAGTCAGGAATCTGTGCTTTGGTTGGTTGGTTTGTGGGATTAAAGGGACCAGACTACTATGGTCATCGGTCCCTTGTTCCATAAAAACTAAAACCACCCGAAGAGAGTAAGAAATGAACAACAGGAAAGACAGCAGACGAAACAGGACATGAAATACTCTGACAGAGACCAGACAAAACAAATTAAAACACACAGAGTGACGGTGGTTGGCCAACCGTAGAGAGAAAAAGAGGAAAAGCCAACCACCAAGAACACTTGAAAAACTCAGTTTAAAATCAGAGGCTAAAAGCCAGAATCAACACTTAAAAAAAAACCACTCAGATTAAAGGATAAAAATCCCCTGCCCGAATAAAACACAAAACCAAGTCCACCATGGCAGAGTCAACTGATAAAAGAGCAGAGAGCGTGTCAAGCACTGCAAAAGTCTGCCTGAGCACGGTTAAAAGGGTGCACTCCGACAGAATATGGACCACCGTCAAGGACACCCCACAACGACGAAGAGGGGGATCCTCACGACACAGTAAATAACTGTGCGTGAGTCGGGTGTGGCCAATGCGGAGCCGACAAAGGATGACTGAGTCCCTGCGGTTGGCTCGCATGGATGACCACCACACAGTCGTGTCCTTGACGGCACGGAGTTTGTTAGGGGTGGTCAGACCGCGCCATTCAGCATCCCAAAACGAGAGAACTTTGCGGTGTAAGACTGTCCGCAAATCAGCAGCCAGGAGGCCAATCTCCAGAGATGGCGCACTGGTGGCCAGTTTCGCCAGGCCGTCAACAGTTTCATTGCCGGGTATACCAACATGGCCTGGTGCCCAAACAAAGACCACAGACCTGCTGCTACGGGCGAGAGTATGCAGGGACTCATGGATAGCCATCACCAGACGAGAACGAGGGAAACACTGGCCGAGAGCTCGTAAACCGCTCAGGGAATCGCTACAGATAACGAAGGACTCACCTGAGCAGGAGCGGATATACTCTAGGGCACGAAAGATGGCGACCAGCTCAGCAGTGTGAACACTGCAGCCAGCCGGCAACGAACATTGTTCAGAATGGTCCCCTAGAGTTAGTGCATAACCGACTAGACCAGCACCATCGAACCGTTGGTGTAGACAACGCCAAAGCCCTGATACGTGGCCAGGATGGAATAAAAGCAGCGTCGGAAGGCCTCCGGAGGGACTGAGTCCTTCGGGCCATGTGCCAAGTCGAGCCGAAGGCAAGGGCGAGGCACACACCACGGGGGTGTACGCAGAGGGGCCCGGTAAGGAGGTGTAACAGGGAAACACCCAAGCCAGGAAAGAAGCTGTTTGACACGTACGGCAATCTGACAACCCAACCGGGGCCGACGTTCTGGCAGATGAACGACTGACTGCGGGAAGAGGACACGATAATTTGGATGCCCGGGCGAGCTAAAAAAATGGGCAGCATAAGCAGCCAGTAATTGTTGGCATCTTAACCGCAGTGGAGGGACACCTGCCTCCACAAGTATGCTGTCCACAGGGCTGGTTCGGAAGGCACCACTGGCAAGGCGTATCCCGCTGTGGAGGATTGGGTCCAGCACCTGCAACGCAGATGGGGATGCTGAGCCATAAGCCAGACTCCCATAGTCCAGACGGGACTGGATTAACGCCTGGTAAAGCCGTAGGAGAGTAGATTGGTCGGCGCCCCACCTGGTGTGGCTGAAGCATCGCATGGCATTTAGATGCCGCCAACATGCCTGTTTAAGCTGCCGAATATGAGGCAGCCAAGTCAACCGGGCATCAAAAACCACCCCCAAAAACCTATGTGACTCCACCACTTTAAGAAGCTCGCCGTCAAGATAAAGCCGCGGCTCCGGGTGAACAGTGCGTCGCCGGCAGAAATGCATAACGCAGGTCTTGGCTGCGGAAAACTGAAAACCATGCGCTACAGCCCAAGACTGCACCTTGCGGATTGCACCCTGTAGCTGACGTTCAGCAGCTGCAATGCCAATAGAGCTGTAGTAAAGGCAGAAGTCGTCAGCATACAGGGAAGAGGAGACAGTATTTTCCACGGCCGCAGCAAGCCCATTAATAGCTATTAAAAACAGACACACTGAGAACAGAACCCTGTGGCACACCATTCTCCTGGACTTGGGAGGAACTATATGAGGCCGCGACGTGCACGCGGAAGGTACGATACGACAGAAAATTGCGGATATAGATCGGCAGAGGGCCCCAAAGACCCCATCCATGAAGCGTAGAAAGGATGTGATGACGCCATGTCGTATCGTACACCTTCCGCATGTCGAAAAAGACAGCAACCAGATGCTGACGGCAGGCAAAGGCAGTACGGATGGCCGACTCCAGGCTCACCAGATTGTTGGCGGCGGAGCGGCCTTTACGGAACCCACCCTGAGACAGAGCCAGAAGGCCTCGAGACTCCAGTACCCAATTCAAGCGCCGGCTCACCATCCGTTCAAGCAACTTGCAAAGAACGTTGGTGAGGCTAATGGGACGGTAGCTGTCCACCTCCAAAGGGTTTTTCCCTGGTTTCTGAATGTGGACAACAAGACTTTCCCGCCATTGCGACGGAAACTCACCCTCGACCCATATGCAATTGTAAAGATCGAGGAGGCATCGCTGGCAGTCCACTGAAAGGTGTTTCAGCATCTGAGAGTGGATGCTATCTGGCCCAGGAGTGGTATCAGGACAAGCGGCAGGGCACTTCGAAATTCCCACTCACTGAATGGAACATTTTACAATTCAGGATGGTGAGTGCGAAAAGAAAGACTCCGACGTTCTATCCGCTCCTTAATGAAGCAGAAGCCCAAGGGGTAGTTGGCAGTAGCAGAATTCATAGCAAAGTGCTCTGCCAAGCAGTTTGCAATGACGTTGGAGTCAGTACAAACTGCTCCATGCAGTGAGAGCGCAGGGACACTGACAGGGGTCCGATAGCCATAGAGGCGGCGAATCTTGGCCCAGACCTGCGATGGAGTGACATGGAGGCCAATGGTGGACAGATACCACTCCCAGCACTCCTGCTTGCGTTGGCGGATAATGCAGCGGGCTCGCGCACGCAGCTGTTTGAAGGCAATAAGGTGGTCGATTGAGGGATGTCGCTTGTGAGGATGGAGTGCCCACCGGCGAGCTTTAATCGCTTCAGCGATCTCAGGCGACCACCAATGCACAGTCCGCCGCCGAAGGGACCCAGAAGAACGTGCAATGGCAGATTCGGTGGCAGTAACAATGCCGGTGGTGACCGATTGAACCACTGCATCAATGGCATCATTAGAGAGAGGCTCAATAGCGGCAGTGGAGGACAACAAGTCCCAGTCAGCCTGATTCATAGCCCACCTGCTAGGGCGCCCAGAAGACTGACGCTGTGGCAGGGACAGAAAGATCGGAAAGTGGTCACTACCACACAGGTCGTCATGCACTCTCCACTGGACAGACGGTAAGAGGCTAGGGCTACAGATGGAAAGGTCAATGGCAGAGTATGTGCCATGCGCCACATTGAAGTGTGTGAAGGCACCATCATTTAAGATCGAGAGATCGAGCTGCGCCAATAAATGCTCAACGATGGCGCCTCGACCTGTTGCCACTGACCCACCCCACAGATGGTTATGGGCATTAAAGTCGCCCAGTAACAGGAAAGGTGGAGGCAATTGAGCTATCAGAGCAGCCAGGACATGCTGCGCGACATCACCATCCGGTGGAAGGTAAAGACTGCAGACGGTAACAGCCTGTGGCGTGAACACCCGAACAGCGACAGCCTCTAAAGGTGTGTGGAGAGGTACAGACTCGCTGTGAAGAGAGTTCAGGACATAAATGCAGACGCCACCAGACACCCTTTCATAAGCTGCCCGGTTCTTATAATAACCCCGATAGCCATGGAGGGCGGGGGTTCGCATGCAGAGGAAAGAGTGAAGGCTGATAAGTTGGCGGAGCTCAGCTAGATGGTGGAAGAAACCGCTGCAGTTCCACTGGAGGATGGTGTTGTCCATGGCTGAGAAAGGCTTGACGGGACTGGGAAGGGAGATTACGCTGCTGGGTCTCCTGCTGCCTCCGATTTAGCACCTGTGATAGTGCTTTCCATGGCGTCTGATGGACCGGTGAGATCGAGGTCCTCGGCGGATGCCAGAATCTCCACCGCATCCTCAGACACAGGCTGGAAGGTTGCGGTGGGATGGCTGCCACCGCGAGTTCCTTGTGCTGAGAGCTCTTCTTGGGTTTCTCACGCCTTTCCTTGGGTCGCACCAACTGGGAGGGCTTCACCGATTCAGTCTCCGGGACGGAGGAGGATCGTGAAGCCCTACGACCAGCGGATTGCTGGCACTTACGCCATTGTCGGTCGTCAGGCTTCTCGCTGGCGGAAACCTGGGAAGGGAGGGACCCAAGGGACCCCTTGCGAGCGTGAGAAGCCGAAGAAGTTGGACACTTCTCCGGCTTAGAAGTGGGGACGGACGTCCCCGATGGGTGGGATGGTGTTGCTCCTGAGGTAGGTGGCGCAGGAGCAGCCCGGTGGGTAGAGCCCCTCCCCCCCCCCCCCACTGGCGAGGGGGCAGGAGGAGTTTTACTACTCGTCGATCCGGCCACAAGTGGTGAAACAGACAGAGCTAGCACAGGTGTTGTAGCAGCAGCGTAGGAAGATGTCATTCTCACAGGATGGAGTCGATCGTATTTCATCTTGGCCTCAGTATCGGTTAGTCGGTCCAGGGTGTTGTATTCCATGATTTTACGCTCTTTCTGGAAAATTCGGCAGTCTGGCGAGCAAGGTGAATGGTGCTCCCCGCAGTTGACACAGATGGGGGCGGGGCACATGGAGTATTGGGATGTGATGGGCGTCCGCAATCTCGACATGTGAGTCTGGAAGTGCAGCGAGAAGACATATGGCCGAACTTCCAGCACTTAAAGCACCGCATCGGGGGAGGGAGGGGGAGGAGGCTTAACGTCATATCGGTAGACCATCACCTTGACTTTTTCCGGTAATGTATCCCCTTCGAAGGCCAAGATGAAGGCACCGGTAGCAATCTGATTTTCCTTCGGACCCCGATGAACGCGCCGGACGAAATGTACATCTCGGCGCTCTAAATTGGCGCGCAGCTCTTCGTCAGACTGCAAAAGAAGATTCCTACGGTAAATAACTCCCTGGACCATATTTAAACTCTTATGGGGTGTGATCGTAACGGCAACATCCCCCAACTTGTCACAAGCGAGTAACCGTCGTGACTGGGCAGAGGATGCCGTTTGTATCAGGACTGACCCAGAGCGCATTTTTGACAAGACCTCCAGCTCCCCAAACTTGTCCTCTAAATGCTCGACGAAGAACTGAGACTTTGTGGAGAGGAAAGACCCCCCATCAACCCTCGTACAAACTAAGAAGCGGGGTGAATAACTGCTACTGCCATCTTGAGACTTACGTTCCTCCCACAGTGTGGCCAGGGAGGGGAACGTTTTCAGATCGTATTTCTGAGCATTAAACTGAGCCCGAGAACGCTTAGAGACCGCTGGCGGCTGGCCACCAGCGAGAGACGATGTACCATGCTTCATTGCGGGTCATCCGCCCTGATGGCACCTACTCCGACCAAGGGCCCTCCCCACGGGCGCAACCCAGCCACGGCAAGAGCCACCTGGCAGGATAGCCGTTGCCGGGAGTCCCGATACCCCAGGCGATAGCAGCATCAGCTGGTTAGAAATGACTGTTAGTCAGACACATGCATGGTGTATATAGTATCAGCGAGTATGCTGTCTGTGCGTAGAATGGGGAGGGCACGTGATCTATCCGAGTTTGATGGCATATTGTGATGCCCGGAAGCTCAGCACAAGTTTTTCGGAAACAGCACGATTTGTTGGGTGTTTGGCAAGTCCTGTGGCGAGTGTCTTCTACACATACAGGAACCAAAGTGCAACCATGTCCAGACAGGATCAGGTTGGGCAGCCACCCCTCATTACAGATGTCACACTGTAGGCAGTGCAGGTCGGCTAAAAAGAGACAGGCAGTGAACTGTGATGCAACTAATATCAGACTTTAATGATGGGCAGGGTGTAAGCGAATCTGAACATGCAGTTCACCGAACACTCCTAATACAGGCCTCTAGCCTACGACCCATGTCCATGCTGATGTTAACACTACGACACTGGCAACTACAACTGAAATGGGTATGTGACAATCGGCACTGTACACTGGTACAGTGGCAGGACATCAGCACTGTACACTGGCGCAGTGGCAAGGTGTTGTGTGGTCTGATGAATCCCAGTACCTTCTTCATCACAGCAATGGGAGGGCATGAATCTGTCTTCTTCCATGGGAATGGCTCCTTAACACCTGTATTTGGGACGGAGACAAGCTGGTAGCAGCTCTAATATGCCTGGGGAATCTTTACGTGGGCATCTTTTGGCGGAGCTTGTGCGAGGCACTACGATGGGGCCAGGAGGTTTCATACACTGGATGCAGAACACTTACACCCCTTTGGAGTGATCATGTTCCCAACAGTGGCGATAGTTTTCAACAAGATAACATGCCATGTCACAAGGCCAGGAGTGTGATGGAGTAGTTCCAGGAACAATGTGTCAATTTCCAATCGATGTGCTGGTCCCGTATCTCCCCAGATGCTGAACCTGACTAAACACGTCTGGGCTGTAACTGAAAGTGGCGTCAGAGCTGATGCTGCCCCCCCCCCCCCCCCCCCGATAGTCCAGGGTGGGTAGGTAAGGTGAGTAGTTAGGGATCTCATTTGCAGCGGCAAATCCACATCTACAGTTCTCAAAGTGAATGTTGGGCAACCAGTCATCCCTCTAACCAAACAGTCTGCCAGTTCATTCCCTGGGATACCTACAAGACTTGGCACCCAAAAAAAGACAACTGAACATGCAGTACGATTACATTCAGAGAGGTGGTCAGGAATAGCAGATACCACAGGGTGAGAACAGCAACATGGATTGACAGCCTGGAGACAGCTCACTGAATCACTGGAAATTAAAATGCAATCAAGAGAGGTAGGTTTCATTAAACACAAGGCTCTGTTAATAGCTAACAGCTTCACTGAAAGAACACTAAATGTTCCTAACTGGTGCGAGTAGTAAAATAATAACCATCTTAACCAAGGTTTTAGAACTGTCAGTGCAAATGACAGTAACACTCTGATATTCCTGAAGAATTGAGAAGAACAGACGCTGGGGGTCATGGGGGTGACAGACTAAGTCCTTGAAATAGATTGGTCACAATTCACTGTGGGGATGTGTGGAAAAACATGCGGAGAATATTCTGAGGAGGTCTGACGAGGGCCAAATGGCCACAAAGCTCATTTCAACTCTTAATTTCACCTGAGGGCAAATACTAGGGTTCTGAAGCCCAATGCACAAAGACATAATTTGATAGTTTTGATGATTAAGAATCTCTTGAAAGGTAACTGTAAAGTTAGCATGATCGGTACTGCCAAAATTGAAGAAGGCAGACCTTTGCTTTGGGAAGAAGACAATCTACAGCACTAGTCTGGCAGATGCTAGTTGCCACTCATACTCCATGGCAGTGGACTGGATTCAATAATTTCTAAGCCTAAGGTGCTAATGAGCCATTAACACTAGCAACCATAGACCAATCGGGACAACACTGGGGCCCAATAAATGAGGAAAAAGTAGTGCGGTCCCTACTAGAATAGTTGTGGGCAAGCAAGCAGAGAGTGTTAAGCCTTCGCAAGCAGCCAGTCTTACTTGCTGAATTTGCACCAGCCATGTAAGTTACTTATCAAAGATGGGTATGAAAAATCAGGACTGTCCAATAGCTGTGTATTTAAGTACAATTCTGAGTCAGGATGGATCCTTGTATGATGATGATAATGCACAATTCAGGTATTAGGGGGAGAAATTAGAAACCACGGAAATAGGTCCTTGCAGAGACCCTTTGGACAGCGCCTTGGAACTGGTGTTCAGCCAAGGCTACAGAATGGGAACTGTATCAAATGTAAATGTCACTGACATACAGTGCTGGAGTTACTGCTAAATCGGCACAAAGCCTTGAAAACCCGCCATGGAGAATAAGTAAAATGTGAGGCACTAAGCTGTGTTATATGCCTTAAAGAAGGCAAGGAGGTGGCATTTAGAAAAACACTATCAGAGAGCTGTTTTGGATCTAATCATTTGACTGATTGTTGATAGTCCTTCCCAGAGGCTGTACTGACAAGAGGACAGAAGGCTCTGCAATCCAAGAACACAGTATAGTACTGGGCTACTACCATCTTTTCAAGTAGCTTGCACACCATGTTGGTGAGGCTAATCAGCACTATCCTGTGTTGTTACTGTGAAGAGAAAACATCCTAGCCAAAGATGGTTGACGACCTTGAGTATATGGAGCCTGAGAAACTTTCAGATGTTGGAAAATCTGTGAAGTAAATCAGAGCCTGGGTCCATATCAGTCAAGGTGACCTGTAGACTGGCAACAGCTATTCCTGAGGTGCAAGTGATCACTTCGGAGACATCTCCTAGAACCTTGTTCGGGTAATCTGACAAAGGAGAATAACCTAGTGGCCAAAGTATATAATTTCAGCTGGTTCTTTGAACAGCCCAACATAGTAAATGGTTCATTGAGTGGTGAAAGATTGCTGCCTCTCTGGGCAGGACCAGGGAAACAAGGTTCCCGCAGATGGAGCTGCAGCAATACAAAAGGGGATGGCCTATCGCTCTTACGATCTAATTTATTTGTGCATTACTGAAGATCAAATTTTAGGGAGGAAATACATTAGGTACTGCTAATGATCAGCCCACAATAACGGTGAAGTTCAGTATCACTGAGACAGGAGACAATTTTTTTTTCCAACCTTCAAAATATGAGAGGCAATAAGAGACCTTCATCTCTTGGATTTTGCAATCTTTAATTAGCGGAGCACACTATAGGGATTGGAGAGAATACTCATTTCCTCAATTGATGGAGATGCGGTAGTAGGTGAATTTTTGTGAAGCAACTGGCCAAGGTCTCCAAAAATCAGCAATATATACAATCCATGTGTTGGCGTTAAAAGCATCACATTGTGAATGGGAAAAATGGCTTGACATCTAGCGGTAAACCCTGATTTTGGCCTTCTCTAGAAGTGAATCCGCAGCAAATACAAGGGCAAATCTTCCAACGGCAACCTTGTTGTCTGGCAGGTCTCTATGTGCACGACATACAAAATGGTAACCACATTTCTCCAAATGTTTGTGTAGTCCTGATGAAAAACAATAATACCCTGTATCATGTTTAGTAATATCTCGGTAATAGGTAAACCAACAATTTCCCCCCCCCCCCATGAGATAATACCTGGAACTAGCAATGGTTCACTGTTTTAATTAATGTGGAACCATTTTGAAATTTACTAACGAAAGAGATTTCTCTGAATACCTTTTCTACATTATTCACAAAGAACACTGGCTTAGTAAAGGAAAGGACACTCCATCCATTCAGGTGCAATCCACGAACTGAAATCAGTAAGCTGCTTTGTTTTGCTCTCCTCCCCCAGGCATGGCCAAGGAGGGACATTTCATGGAGCCATAACAATTAATACTTTTTAGAGTTCTGGTTAGTCCAAGGAGATTGCCGATGCCCCACATCCATCGATGTGCGACTTTGATCTTTTTTTACAGAGCCAAATATTCAATGTGATGCTGACTACACTGACTGAGGGCTCTCCTCACAGGTACCACTCAGCCAGAGCAATGGCCACCTGGCTTGATGGAGATGACCAGCTGGGGCAAAATAATGCCACATCGTGCAGACAAACATAACGGATGCCCTATGAATGAGTTAGGTTGACAGCAGTGAAAAGCCTGAGCAAAGATATACTCAGAGTAAGACGGCAGTAAAAAAGGAAGATACCACAAAAGTCTCCTACCCATGCTCACCACACACGTACTGACAAAAGAGTTGTGAGCCCCTGGTGCAAACCATTAGCTGAACAAGTCTTTCGACCAGAGGTTAGGAACACAAAGGAAAAGATTTTAAGCCTTAACATTTCATTCCAAAGTAATATTCTAGTTCCATTACATTACTATCATTAGGAATATAAGAGGAGGGTCAGGTATGCCCTTTGAGATTAGCGATGGGATTCCATTTCAGTATCAGTTATTTTAGTAACATCCTGCAAAACTTAATTTGATATGGAAGTTAACCCATAATCTTCCTTCCCTTTAGTACAGCAATATGGAATTCCCACATTGTTCCTGACACCCACTGCTTAAGTAAGGGACAGTTTTCAATTTAGAAACCTGTAATCGATCCAAATGTTGGTCTGAACACTGATATTTTTCCATGCATTGCCTTGCTGGGAGGTGGTAGGCTCTATAGCCGAGTCTTTGCAAGCTGATCCCTGACAGTTGCAGTGGGCTGTACGCAACAGTTTCATCCAACTACCTCAACCAGTAACATAATTCGAATTTGTGGGAGTCTCTATGGCAATGCCTCATTCTTGTTACAACTATTTAATGGCTACTGTTTTCGCATGCATCCATCTGCATTTCACAGTTGAAAGCTGGCAACAGTGCTGTGGGCAAGGATGTCCTTTCACTGTCTCGACTTTAATCTTACTACAATATTTCTTTACCGAACCCTGGCTTTTGTTGAGGATCTAAATTTTAATACGGAATCCAAGCCAACATATTCCAATACACACAGCAATTTCAGAGATGAATGTCACATTGACTGCCAGCGAAGATCTAAGGACCCACCACGGATCAAACTACAGAGTGTTTGAACAGTGGCCTCTCAATTAGCCACCATTATTAATGCTCTGCCTGGTATCCTCCCCTTCTGAACCCTAGAACTGGTTAACCAGAATGCACAGCCGTGGGTGGGGGGAGGGAATATCCTGGATTTCCCAGTTAAAAATACACTTTTTCCATTTTAATGGACGGTATACTTTCCCTTGGAGTTGTAAAACCTATCATTCCTTTGAAAGGTAAAGGCGTTATACACTGGCGTAGAACTTTTAGGACACTTTAGGAAACAAAACACAGCAAAAAAATGTGTTATGGAAAGCTCTTTCATGAGCAGCAACATGCACACTGTGTACTACTTATTATGGAAGTGTACATGGAAATTCCACCAAATACAATACATTAGTTTCCAAAGCACTGACATCAGTATTGAGATGCACTTTCGTTAGCCAATAGCAAAATCACAAGTTAAGTAGCGGAAATAAATGAACAGGAAAAGTTAACAATTTAAATGAATATACAAATTAAGCTTTCACATGTAATATTAGTCTTTATTTGCATGTGTTACCTGATAAGGTATATCAAACATATGTGCCAGTAAAATTTTAAATAATGATGTAACTGGATGGCCTTCTAGGTCCAAAAATTTTCTAAGCGGTAAGTTTTGAATGAAAGTTGAATACTCTGCAAGTTAAGAAATTCATCGTACACTGTCACACACAACATAATTCAGCTTGCATAAAAAGAAATTTACTCTGAAAGTAAAGTTTCTCAAACCATCATTCAAAATATTTTCCTGTGACCTGCTAGAAATAGGTTCATTTGAACAGCTGCCAGGGAGCATCAGCGTACAGGCATTACCGCCATGCGCAACTACAATGATGTAAAGCCCCATACTTCACGTTTCCTCAGCCTCTACGCCTTTCATTGCATTTCTGTTTGGAATTTTGTGTGTACTGGAGCATCATGTGACCATGTGCAGCACCATGATATGTTGTTCAGAGGGGACATACGGAGTTATTGTACTTAGGGAAACTGTTTTATCACATCTTATCCAGATAAGGAATGCAAAACAAGAAAGCAGTCCTTGGCAATTCAAAACTTGACTCTGTAACTCAAGAGTACCCTACATTTTGTTATCAATACTGATTTATAGGATTTCCGATCAGGTTTACACCCACACAGCACTGCAAAAAGCTAGTAAGAAGGAAAACAAATTTCTTGCAAAAATAAAAGAACGTTGTTTGCATGTGCCTGAATTAATGACTAAGTTTTTCCATCACTTTTTCAAAACATACAAAAAATTAACAAGGTTATCTATGAAGCCAAGAAACTGTATAATTGGCAATTTCTGGATGAGGTATCTAATATATTGCTTCCCCCTACTTATACCTCCCGAGGAGATCACGAATGTAAAATTAGAGAGATTAGAGCGTGCACGGAGGCTTTCAGACAGTCATTCTTCCCACGAACCATAGGCGACTGGAACAGGAAAGGGAGGTAATGACAGTGGCACGTAAAGTGCCCTCTGCCACGCACCGTTCGGTGGCTTACGGAGTATAAATGTAAATGTAGATATGAATATCGGGTCTTCAGCCAGAAAATATGTCATCTTGACAAAATTTTGGTAGTCCACCTAGCCACCATCTTCAGGTGAGTAGCCAATCACCAAGTCACTGAAACTGAAGCCCAACCTCAGTGTGGCTCCTTTATACACCACCTGTAGGTCCACCGCGCATGAGTGAATGTAGCTGCCTTCTAGCACAAAGCAAGACAGTGCACCTATGGTGAAAACCTGTGGAAATGATATATTGATATCAAACACTGTTGACATCCTTCGATGACCGAAAGAAAGACTGTTGTTTTATAATGTCAAACAAACGAGGGATCCAATTCTTACTCAAAGAATCCCCTTATCCCTGTTTATAATACTGTCAGACAGCCAAAAATCCTGTTTTATTTGCATTAAGAAACAATGGTCTTTGTTTTGGTCATCAAAAGGTGTCAACATTTTTTGATTTCGATTTATGGCTTCCACAAGTTTTCATAACCAGTGCTCTGTTGTGCTTTGCAACAGAGGGCACTTATGTCCGTGCACGCGCAGTGCACCTACAAGACGTGTATAAAGGAGCTGCCACTGCTGTTTGATTTCAGTTCTGGCGAGTTAGTGCGATGGTTTACTCACCTGAAGGTGGCAGCCAGGTGGACTTCTGAAATAATGTGTGAAGATGTGTTATGTTCTGGCTGGAGACCTGATAATATCATCAGTCACTACGCTGGGAAAGTTTACGGAGTGAGGGCAACTTATATTCTACTCCAAGAGTAAATATACTGCCTCTCGGGGGTGGGGGTTACAATGGTAGAATATGGTGTACTGCTTACCAAAGAATGGTATTCTGTAAACGTAAGATGTAAACAATACAAATTAAGAAATAATGTCAAGCCTAGAGGATGTACCACGCAAGTGTTGAACGATGTCTTGTGATAAAAAAGCATTGTGTTTCATGGCAAGCTGACATGCAAAATTGTGTTCAAGCTGTCAATATATTTGAAACTAAACTTTTCATTCAATACTACTGACCAAATTCACCTGCTTAGTCATCTTCAAGTGAAGATTTATCTATGTTTGTACATATATAGAACAGATCTTATATTATGCCATAAAATGAACAGGAAATCACAATACTCCAAGCAGATCAAAATTTCGTAAACCAAGTTAAAATGGATAATTCGGCTTAAAGTGCAGATTCCTATGACCTGTAAATAAAATAGAAATAAACTTCCACATGGGAAAAATATATTATAAACAAAGATTCCAAGACTTACCAAGCGGGAAAGCGCCGGCAGACAGGCACATGAACAATTCTGTGTGTGTGTTTGTGTGTTTTGTTCATGTGCCTGTCTGCCGGCGCTTTCCCGCTTGGTAAGTCTTGGAATCTTTGTTTATAATAGATTCCTATGACCTGATTCATAATAATATAGGCTCCCGACCTGGTATTAAGCTTTTCAGTGTGGTTTTTGGGATGCCTATTTTCTTGGAATACCAGTACTTTATCATCTTGTACTTGGTTCTTTATTATGGCGTATGTACCAGAAGATGAAAATGTGCACTTGAAATTCAGCGAATGGTTAAAACTGGCCAACAGAGTGGAATGAAACACTGTTTCAAATAGATTGCCTGCCTCTGTGGAAAAGATTAATAAAAGCCAAATTTCTTTCGCAAACCAATAAAAACAACTTCATTTTTCTGCAAGATAATTAATGCTTGATTGCCAATGATGTTGAAATGAAATAAAATCAGAAAACAAACTAATAACATATTTTAGTCTTCCATAATTATGTGAATGTATTTTCATTCACTTTATAGCCCCTCACCACAGAAATCAGTTTTGTTTTCATTTGACGCGAGAGCTGTAAATTACGACAAAACAGCAAATCACAAAATGCAAACACAGGTCACATGAAGACCACCCTAACAACAGCTCAGCCTGTTCTGCACCTGTGTGAATTTAGCAACTAGGTTGCACCAGAAAAATTTTTCTGGCTAGCATCTGGCTGCTACTGGGCATACAGCTAACATGCCTCAGTTCAAGGAGCCAGAAGCAGGAGGAACTTCAGCTCTGCGCATGTGAGTGAGCACAATGGCAACTGATCAAACGAAGTAATGTAAACAGGTATGACATCACACTCATTGAAAGCAGTTTGTTGTAACAAAGTACTGCATAGTTTTCATCTTTCGCTCATTTTGCTGTTGGTGTACGCTTGCCTGTGCACTGTGTTTTGTTGTAAATGGTGCATTTCCAATTCAGTTTAAGTTTCATTTTTGTGATTTTCTCTCCTTTATGTTTTATTGTTAGAGTATTATTTTGCAGTAGTGAAGTAAAGTAAAATTCTTTGTTAAGATTACCAGTTCTTATCAGCTAAAATTACAAAAATTTAACTGAAGTCTACAACAATGAAAAATTCCTGGAATTCTAAAATATTCACTGGTTTTTCTGGATGAAAAATTCCTGGGTTTTCCCCAAATTTCCCAGGTCTTATTTACCCTATCAAGAGAATCATTCCTGATAAGAAATTCCCAACGCTCATTTGGAGAGAAAGTAAGAATAACAGTCTCTCTAGCAGTGCATTTGGGACAATTCTACATTTACCAAACATGGCAGAGACTGATACAAATATATGATACTACACGAAAAACAATGAGAAAAAGTGTCACATCTGTTTATCACTACGGGCATCTTTTTTGCAGAAGCCTTTATATATTTCCGTCAATAATATTACAATAATAAAATTACAACTTAAGACTTCAAACTCCAATGGTTGCCCCTGTTTAAGTGTACCACCTGCAAAATTTACCACTTATCAGATAATATAACAATAAATCATTTCAAACTGTAGCATCATAGTTTTGTCTTGGAACAAAAAATACTAACCTGCAAATCCATGCTCCAGGTCCCATAAATAAACAGAAGATACACCACCTTCAAAATACATCTCTCTATACTGGTCAAATGCATGATTTGCATCTATTTCAAGTTTCCTGAGTCTTTCTGATGGCATTGATCCATCTTCTAAAGGTGGGTCATAGGTGTTACTCCAAGGAGATCTGTATTGAAAACAGATGAACTTTGTCATTTTAGAATTATTCAAGAATACACCCAATGAAAAATTTATCATCTAACAAAAATAATTTCAATGCAGTTACCAGTAAATCAACAAAAGTGAAACCAATAGAGCAAATAAAAACATAACTAACACTTAGTTGACTTTTTTATCATTTACTACAGTTTCAAACAAATGTGGCACACTGGTAACATAATTATTACAACGTAGTAGCCCCCTCTCCACCCCTTTTCAAGAAATGGCAGTTCTTGCTTTCAAATAGAGCACAACATCACACAGTGAGTACAGTAGGCCTATTTCAGAAGGTCTGTTTACTGAAATAAACAAAATGTTATGCTTGCAACATAAAAGCTGCTCATTTCAAACAAAACTCCACTTCTTTAGACCAAAATTCTAAACTAGTTACAGTAGTGTACACAAATTTATAGCTGCTTTTTAAACATGATTTTGTGTGTTAGTGATAATGTCACGTCTTCCAACCCTCCTATGAAATCTGACTGATCTGTAGCAATGACTGAGGTCTAGGGTAGATTGGAGTTTAACAGTTTTGGTTCAGAATTGGAGAAGCCAAAAGAATGAATTCAAAATAAAATATAGGTTACGGCAAATGATTAACCTGTATGAAGACTATGTTTATGTTCAGCAATTACTATGGCACTATAAATAATTGCCTACTGTTTTAGCTTCAAACTTGGTAGTTTTACATTCTTTGCTAAATGAAATTTCTACACAAAACCTCTGTTGAAAAGTTCAGTGTCATATGTGGGCGAGGAAGGGGAGGGGGGGGGGGGGGGGGGGGAGCGGGGAGCAGCACTTCTTGCGGTATGTCAAGTTACAATTACAAATGCCTTATCGGTGACTTGACAAGCTCACTATGTATCAAACTCTGGTATTTACTTTCCTCCAATGTGATCCATGCTGGGTATCTCAAGTATTACTATTGAGGCAGTAGCCATGTCTTTCCTGGATCAGTTTTGGGATTAATATGTAAACATTTAAAAGATGCACGTTTGGTTGTCTACATTCACACCATAGCACAGGCCCTTTTCTTCATAGATTGGCCTAATTAAAATCTCATAGCTATTAAAACTTCATGTTAGATACCAGACATATATCGAAGTATTCTGATTCACAGACTACCAAAATCCATTGGATGAGGAGGCATAAATTACTTCACTCACTTTGATATCAGACAGACTTTTGGATCACCTTGGTACACATGAACTACATTTGATGCTGTTTTACAATGCCCAGAAAATGACTAATTCCACTACACAAAACGTGATGTTCTGGCTGACATGTTCAGTGAGCAAAATTGCTGGTCTTATGTTAATGAAGTGCTGCATTCTACCACTTGTGCATACTTTATCCGTTAAACATGCCAACAACACCTGCACTTAATGAGTTTAAAAACAAGCGCCAACAACAAAATGGAAAGTAATACACCTATCAGCACACTTTAATGCTTACACTTACGCATTTCAAATCTGCATAATGTAAAAATTCTAACGGGGGAAAAACCACACTGACTTAATCAAGCAACAACACAATGTAATGTTACCTGTATGAATCACCATCTCTATTGTAGTCACAAAGAAGATAATCTTTCCCCATTTCCTTGTCTCTTGCTATTTTCAGGGGTTGATCTACTGATGATAGTAAATCTTCACATAGACTTGGTACCAAATCTATTAGGTCACTTAGATTTTTCTCTATCTGCTGGGGTGGCAAACGCCGCATGAGATCCAAAGCACAATCCATCTGCTGGTCCGTCTACAAAATAAAACAGTTGGAAATCACTGTTTAAAATTTGTTCTTTCTACGTCATAATGCTATTTACGTGCAAATATTCGTTTACTGGCTACGGAGATACCCGGAAGTAACACTAACATGCGCCGCCTATTATCCAATAAATAGCTTTACGTTACTCAACAAGCATACATAATATGTAACCCTCCTTAATGACACAAATTTGAAGGAGAACTGTGTACAAAACATCTCACAAACATCAACAAACATTTGACAGAAATAGGGTGTGAACCTCAAACGAAGATGAGTCATCCTTTCAGATGTGTTTATTCCATGTACGCAAAGCAATTAATGTCAAAAACTTCACTGCGCATTTATCAGTAACATACCATTTTGTAGATGAATGTCTATTTATGTATCTGCCCGAACAAGATTCTGTGTCATACACCCGTTGTCCAAAAAAATGGTGACTCGTTGCTATCTATGCGTCGGAAGAACACGGTGAATGATAAGGACCCGCTAATCCAAAGGCTAACCGTGTTCTTCGCGTTATTGACAATCTTTCTTCTCAATTACACATCATTTTGAACATCTTATCAAAAATATATATGTACTACACCCGAATGATACTCTCGCCCTAATAATACAGCCTGAGATCCCCACACCTCGACCAAACACAGTCTCTGGGAACTGATTCCGTATGTAGAAGGCGTAGGATTTATCTGGATACATAATCTCACAAGAACGACAGTAAAGTAGGCAGGACTGAACTCAGAAAGTTAGTCTGGTGCTATACTTCTCACAGGTGACTATGAAGATTTATGGCTGTGCGGAAAGACAACAGAAATACAAGTGTAGGAAAATTATGACAACTGGATACTTTATAACCAATGTGTTCAGATAAATGCATACAGCTGTTCGTACTTTCAACTACTACAGATGAAAACTGATATTAAAGCTATAAGCTATCAAACTTGAACTAGCAAATCAGCGGTACATTGTTATGCTGAGTCATGGTGCTGGAGTGCCAGTCTGCAGTTTAAGTGACAACGTACTATTTACGGACTGGTGAGAGAGCTATATGTCATCCGAACCATGAGAGTAGAAGGAAATGTGCTGCTAGCAAAGTGTCAGTTTCATGGAATGTAATTTGTTTTTCCTCACTTCTGGCAAAGTCCTCTCCCACTAACTCATGAGTTCAACAGGGGTGTATATTATATGGGACTAAGTCGTAATATGTATCAAATACAATAATGAATACACCATAAACATAGCGGAAAGCACAGTAAGTGAGCCGCGCGGGATTAGCCGAGCGGTCTAGGGACTGTGCGGCTCGTCCCGGCGGAGGTTCGGGTCCTCCCTCGGGCATGGGTGTGTGTGTTTGTCCTTAGGATAATTTAGGTTGAGTAGTGTGTAAGCTTAGGGACTGATGACCTTAGCAGCTAAGTCCCATAAGATTTCACAAACATTTGGAACACAGTAAGTGAAGTATTCTGACTTTACAACAGATCCTGTAGTCACTTGGAGATTTGAAAATAAATGCAGCGTGGTAATGTGGAAGAGAATGTATCCAAAAGACGTAATAAAAAATAAAAGGCTACAAAGACTCACAGAGTCCTGACACTTACAGCATGCCCTGTTCTATAATGAACACTGCAGTCTGTAAAATTGGTCAAGCACAGACAGTAATGATGGCATGCCCTATTCTATACTGAAAACTGTAGTTTGTGAAATTGGTCAAGCACAGACAGTAATAATAAATAAATGCTCCCATGCTAGCTATTTCCAGACATCTTGAAAGAAGCACACATGCAGTACAAGTTCACAAAAAAAGGTAATACACATAAGTTCCAAGCTACAGGCCCACATGTATAATGCTGGTGCTAGCTAAGGTGATGGAGTCCATAATAAAAGATAAGCTACTAAATTATTTTGAAGGAAACAACCTCTTTCATGATATGTGACATAGCTTTAGGAAGGGCAAATCAGTGACAATAGGAGTACTTGATATAATCTAAATAGATTATGGTTTTAATGACAAGCTAGTATTTACTGATGTTTAAAGTAGTACACTTTAATATAATTTATTCACACACACCACACTTTGACAAGAAACAGCTGAATGAACAAAGAGTAATTACATCAGTATTATTTTAAAAAATACATGGGAAACACACAACACACACACATATTACTGGCCATTAAAATTGCTACACCAAGAAGAAATGCAGATGATAAATGGTTATTCATTGGACAAATATATTATACTAGAACTGACATGTGATTACATTTTCATGCAATTTGGGTGCATAGATCCTGAGAAATCAGTACCCAGAACAACCACCTCTGGCAGTAATAACGGTCTTGATATGCATGAGCATTGAGTGAAACAGAGCTTGGATGGCGTGTGCAGGTGCAGCTGCCCATGCAGGTTCAACAACATAACACAGTTCATCAAGAGTAGTGACTGGCGTATTATGACGAGCCAGTTGCTCGGCCACCATTGACCAGACGTTTTCAATTGGTGAGAGATCTGGAGAATGTGCTTGCCAGGGCAGCAGACCAACATTTTCCGTATCCAGAAAGGCCCGTACAGGACCTGCAATATGCGGTCGTGCATTATCCTGCTGAAATGTAGGGTTTCACAGGGATTGAATGAAGGGTAGAGCCATGAGTCGTAACACATCTGAAATGTAACGTCCACTGTTCAAAATACTGTCAATGAGAAAAAGAGGTGATCAAGATGTGTAACCAATGGCACCCCATACCATCACGCCGGGCATTATGCCAATATGGCGATGACTAATACACTCTTCCAATATGCATTCACCGCGATGTCGCCAAACACATATATATATGAACACTTTACAAAGTTTAAGGTTTAGTCAGTATGTCAGCCAGTTAACTTGAACTTTTCACATGTTTCAGTTTTACAGTCATGACAAACTGTCATTGAATGAACTTTCATAATATCTCAGTATGTTTCTTACTTCTTGTTATTTTTCCTTCATAGGTATTTGTCAGTGTATGTATAGCAGCTTGATTGTCAATCTAATTCGAAGTTTGTTGTACAACGTGTCATACTCAGCATATATCATTGATCAGAGACATGGCAGCTCAGTATTTTGCTTCATCTATTGAAATTGTCACAATGCACTGCTTTTGAGTGTACCAGACAATAGGCCCTCCTCAGATGATAAGAACTCCACTGGGGGAGCAACTAGTTGAGCATGGGCAAAGAGCAGAGTGAAAATCTCATTCTGGAAACATCCCCCAGGCTGTGGCCAAGTCATGTCTCAGCTATATCATTTCTTTCAGGAGTGCTAGTTCTGCAAGGTTCGCAGGAGAGCTTCTGTAAAGTTTGGAAGGTTGGAGACGAGATACTGGCAGAAGTAAAGCTGTGAGTACTGGGCGTGAGTCGTGCTTCGGTAGCCCAGATGGTAGAGCACTTGCCCGAGAAAGGCAAAGGTCCCGAGTTCAAGTCTCGGTCAGGCACACAGTTTTAATCTGCCAGGAAGTTTCATAATAGATTTCTGTTTTTCCACTGATGCTTCATACGTTGATGTAAGTGCTTGTCTCTTTCAAATCAAAAAGACTGACGGCAAACCTACCATTTGCATCATTGGCCTTTATCTGACTGTGAAAGGGCATATACCACATCGGGCCTAGAAGCACTGGCAACTGCATGGGCTTTTAAAAAGTTTCAGTTTCACCTCTCTCACAAACATACAAAAGTCTACTAGGACATCCAAGTGTTAAGATTTCATCTAAACTGTAAGTTGTTAAGTGTTTCATTAGCCAGATGGTCTTTATACCTTTCTGATTATGAAAGACACCACTCATAGGAAGTACTACTTACATAGGTGCAAATGCATGGAATCATTGCGGAATGCTGACTCCATGTGGCACAGTGGCAAACAGCAGTTACTGCACAACCCTCCATGCCAGCTAGTGGAACATTATAAGATTCACAATAATCTTTTATTCTACAAATGTAATCCATTGTCAAATCAATAGTGTGTTTGCATTCCACCTAATTATGAAAATAATTTAATATGGTATTCCCATCATTCTTGGGGCCACTTTGGAACTTAAAAATATGTTCATAAGCTCAAAGAAGGTGTAGCACTTGTTAAAAACTTGTGCTATTTGCCAGAAAGCTAAATAGCCAACAGATGCTGGCAGATAAAACTGTATGAGATTTTGCTGAATGAACCTTTTCAGATCATGTCAGTTGATGTCATAGGCCCATTACGCTGTGCTCAAAACGGTGGAAGTATATAGCAGCACTATACCATCTATTTTCCAAACTTGTTAACCTGTACACCATGAAAAGTTTAATTAGCACTCCTCTAATCTGAGGACTTGAAGGAGATAAAATGCCAAGGTTCATAAAACGTAATTTCATATTATTTGATAGTGCCACCAATTTCTTATAGAATCACAATATTACACACATGGTACACCCAGAAAGCAATCCATTGTCGGGACCTTCAGGGAGTTCATTAGGTTTATCTGAACTTATTGACTGCATAAACAAATAAACTGGATTAATTTGCTGACACCGTTTGAAGAGGTGGTAAATAATTGGCCCCACGCTTCAACGAATTTCCCTACCAACGAGTTAATGTTTAGGAGATTGGAAAGAAGTGAGGTGACTGATGCACTTTCTTAGTTTTCAGGACACATGTTGCCGGATGAGAAAGTGATTCATGCACTTATCACGTTAATGTATAAAGCTAATCCGAGAAAGAAATACTATGAAAAAAGGCTGTCTAGCGTGCAATGGCTTCTAGTTGAAAAAAAAAACATTTCTGAGAAGTCGCATAGCTCATGCCTCCTTTAAAAAAAAAAAAAGTGGCAAGTTATGTGTTTACGACCTTCTGAAATCGTCAGAGATTCACATTCAGAAACCTATTTGTTGGCCTATCCGAAAACAAATAAAATCCGAGGGCTACGTCCTCACAAGGACATAAAGATCTGTTTTCAGTGAAATACATGTTTAGATGATAAGGATTCCTGCGTTTTTCTATGGTATATGTTGTGTGGAATAACCATTGTTTTCTTCCAGTAAAATCTTGTATATAAGAATTTGTACAGATGTTAATTATAGTAAATGTGTTTCACAGCTTAACTTCAGACTATACTGAAATAACTGACAAAAACTGTTGGTGCAATTGATGGTCAAAAACAAATTACAAAAGAGCATATGTTAGATAATTTGGCCTGTGTAATTTAATTTGTGCTGGAAGACATTTCGTATGAGTACTGGTTAACAAATAATAGTGTTAAGAGACGTTTCATATTATTGTAAGAGGATGAAAGAAATGAAAGGTTTTTTTGTGTGTTCATATGTGTATCAAATTTTTCAAAAGAGAAAACTGTCCTTACAATGTGTATCTGCTCTGCAGTTTTAGTCTTTTAGGTTTCATTGACAGAAGAATATTTCTGTATTTAGAGGATAGCAAAATGTTCCAAAGACATTGAGAAAATGTTTAAATAAGGCATTTAATACCGAAGTTACATGATGTTATTATGATACTGACTTATTCGATTGGAATTTCTCTTTAAATTTCTACAGTTTATGTTCTGAGACTTAATGATAGTAGACTATTTTATTATGAGATTTGACACCACTCATTTGTGTAAAGGATATCTCATCTGTAGGATAGATTTTCCACCTATTCTTTGATATTAATACCTGGCTCTGTTTTGAGCATAAATGCAAGCACTGATAGCTAGTATGGAAATTTGCAATGGCATCAGTTTCATCTTATTCTCCTTGTAGTGTTACTTTTTCGTTGCATGGTTATCAGTAATGTCATTAGGTACTTGAACCCAGGCTGCAGTTTTAAAGCCCAATAATAACAAAATTGTCAACCTGCGAACAATTTCTGTGAATAAAAACATGTGTAAGTGAAAGTTCATTCCAGCGAAACCAATGTTTCAGCACATGCAGTTGATCCAAAGAAAACAGACTTAAATTGTGCTTAGTGAGAACTCTGTTTTACCATTTATCTTTTATCAAGTGATGAACTGTAACCTCCTTGTATGTGTGACACCCTAGACACTACATAAGCATGCACAATGGATTTCACATGAGCTACGACCAAGCACTATTTGCCTATCACTAAACAGACTGGATGTATGGCAGCTCTGGTTGAACTGACCAGAGTAACAAACAAAAAAACTCTATCTAGGCGGATTACTAACGCCCAGCTGTGCAGGAGATACCAGCTGCTTATTCAAAATGAACAGTGTATGTGATGTATAAAGCAGCTTCAAAAGGATGCTAAATGAATGCAGATGTGTAATATATGGACAACAACGAAGCATTATCAGTGGCAAAAATACGTTGCTAGGTAGTAGAGAAACGACAGTGATCTGTTTGCTGTACAACACAACATAAAAAAGGAAAAATATATTCTGCTGAATTGTGTGTCGAAGGCTGTGTGCACTGGCTCTGCTCCAGTTTAATTTCAATTATAGTATGTAATTTATTAAAACAAGTATTACTACTTATGTATACTAGCGACTTTTATCTTCCAGATGGATTTAGATTTTGTGTGTTATTCACCTATATTTACAAATGTTTCATGTATCCTATTTAATGTGCTGACTGGTCGCCTTATGAGCTGTTACTGATCCACCTTGAGGCGTAGCTTTGCTGATCCTCCCTCACACTTTTGGCTCGTCTGTTCAGTACCACTTACCATTGCAACTGGCCTCAACCTACAACAACTAACCAACTTCTACCACACACTACTGATGTAGTCAGTGCCCACTGGCAGCTGACGTCTTTAATCCCTTTGTATCTCATTTCATAGTGACTGTAGGATCAACATGGTGTGTCTTTTTTTGAACATGTCTGGAAGAGCATACACCACATATATTTAAGAAATCAGACGACCATGCACTGGATAGATATGTATTCAGTAGAACAGTTCGTAATGGGAGGGGGTCCTCCATGGTATACAGTCACTGTAAAGAAACTTCTAAAAAATAGACTACTGCATAGTAGGTGTAAAACAATGTATAGGGCTATGGATAGACGGGTGCTGAATGAAATGCGTTTGGCTGTCGAAAGAGCAATGTGTGAAGCTTTCAGTGCCTATCATAGCAGAGTATTATCAAATAATCTTTCACAAAACCCAAAGAAATTATGGTTGTATGTAAAGGCTGTTATTAGCCTCAAAGCTAGTGTTCAGTCAGTCGTGAATGGGACAGGAATTGAAACTGATGGTAGCAAAGGAAGAGCTGAAATGCTTAACTCCGTTTTCAAATGTTTCTTTACAAAGAAAAGCCAAGGAAAATTGCCCCCAATTTAGTACTCATACCACTGAAAAAACAATGAAATAACTGTTAGTGTCAGTGGTGCTGAGAAACGGCTGAAATAGAGTTGAGACCGAGGAAAGCTAAAGGTCCAATTGTGTCCCTGCCAGACTCTATACTTAATTTACAGCTGAGTTAGCCACTCTTCTAACTATAATCGGTCATAGATTTCTGAAACAAAAATCTGGTCCCAGTAGTTGGAAGAAAGACAAGGTGACACGCATTTACAAGAAGAGTAGGAGAAGTGATGCACTAAACTACTGTCCAGTATACTTGACATTGATATTTTGTAGAATCATAGACATAATCTGTGTTCAAACGTATGAGGTATTTAAAATTTTTGAAAGCAATCTGTAACTGGAGCCAAGCAGCATTCGGTTTAAAATGCTAAAAATGAAATGAAGTCTCGAGCGCGTTTTCATATTTTTGTTGGTTAACAAGCGGTTTTGGGCCTTTCCTCTGACCATATTCAGTTTTTTCCCTGCTGCAGCACAGTAAAAACACGTATTCAGTATGGAGGGACGAAACTATGGCTAAAATGTCTGACACTAACACTGACAATACAATCTACTTTAATTTTCCAAATGATACAAGATTTCGCCAAAGCGGTTCAACAATGTCTGTACAAGATTACATTCCTCTCCTAACACATCTGCTTTCCTCCAAATCGGATCACAATCCTCTATCTTTATCTTTTTCTCTGTCCACCCATGCATGGAGTAAATAATCAGGCCCACAGAATCTCATGCTCTCGCAGTTGTAATTCACACACTTGTCGTATAACTGTAGACTGCCATGTTCAAACAAATCTCATTATCTTAATTCATGACCTTAGGCTTGGCATTCATTCAGCTACCACAAAAACAAAAATAGTTTCATTTCTTAGTAACATCTATGATATGCTATATTGTCCTGCCCTATAGGAGCAAAATTTTAGTTTTTATATGAATTTTTTATCAAACTGTTTTAGTGATAAATGGCTGAGTGAAAACAGCAACAAATGCCTGGGCCAAATACGTTTCATTGTTATTATATGAAAGCTAAAAGAATCTATGGTAAGGAAGCAGAAGCAGCCAAGGGGGCATACAATGTTAGGTTCATTTCTGAAGCCACAAACTCTGGCAAAGCAGCCTGGTAACTGGTTAACGAACACAGTAAAAGACTGATTGCCCCAATAAAGACTTGCAGCCCTGATAATTTTAACTGGTATTCTCTTCATGTGGTTAGGAATAATGTACCAGATTTAGAAATTGATATTACAAACAATATAAGCATTAGGAACAGTTGCACCTTGAGTAGATGGAGGAAGTTGCTTCTAGAGATCATAGTCAAAATTGTGAACAGTTTAAACACTCTATTAGCACAGATACATATGGCATGGCATATGCAGTTCTGAAGGATACTGTGTCTGGTATTGCTTAATATTTGCCATTAATCAATGCCTTGAGGCTGGTGCTTTCCCAGACTTCTTAAAACGGGAAAACACAGTGCCAGTGTATAAAAAAGGTGATCCTAACAGCCCATACAGCAACAGACCAATTTCTATAACACCTATACTAGGAAAACTGATTGAAACCGTAATGAAAAGCCAACAATAATGTTATTTTGAAGACAACAACCTCTTACTGGATAATTAACATGGATGTAGAAGAGGGAAATTTACATTTTCTGCAATGCTTGATGTAACAACAAAAGCATTTGGAGAAAAGAACTCTGTGGTTTAAATTATTTGTGATCTAAGGACAGCATTCAAGAATCGATTACATCTATTGTAAGATATTGTTGGAAAAATTAAAATATTATGGTTTAAGTGCTGTCGTCTCTGTCATTTTACCTAAGAGGCAGGCAACAGAGTGTTTGTATGCAGGGACTGATGTCTCATGAAATGGCACTTAAACACAATGTTCCACAGGGCTCTGTACTTGGCCGTCTGTTTTGTTTAATCTTTGTCAATGATTTAAGTTGTGATGATTATACCCTGCTCTTTGCTGATAATACAGCATGAACGACTGAGGGCATAAATTCAGCTGAGGCATTAGAGGACACTGATATTTTGTTTGAAGTAGCCAAAAAGTGGTTCAAACGAAACAAAATGAAATTAAGTGAAGGTAGAACACAGAAAATACTATGCAGCCTTGGTGAGGGTGGACCCATAGCCAATGTTGATAGTGCCACACTCCTTGGAATCACAATTGACAATAAGCTGCCTTAGGCCAAATAAACTACTTATTTGTGTCATAAGCTCTAAGAGTATATTATCGCCTCAGGAAACTCATATGTACTCAATCGGAATATATCATACGCTATTCCACAGTCACATCACATATGGATTGCATCTATGGGGATGCTTTACTCAAAGTAAAAATGTGATACTCCTACAGAAGAAGGCTGAAAGAATAATATATTCCAGCAAGAAATTAAACTTCTGTAAACACTTTTTCAAGCAGTTGGGAATAATGACAGTGTTTAGTCAGTATGTTTTCAACTCCCTTGTTTGTGTAAAAGAAGATCAAGGAACCTTCTGCAAGAGACAAGAGATTCACAACAAAACATGAAATAAGACTGACCTTGATAGCCCAAGATATAGCTTAAATAAGACACTGGACAATTTTCCATCAGCAGCCCTGAAAATGTTCAACCACCTATCACCAGATGCTCCAACATTGACACTGAGGATGTTCAGATGCATGAGCTCATGGATGAGCTTTGAAATTCCCTAAATCAATTTTTCTCTCCAAATGGCATTGTGAACTGGTCAACATGCTACCATCACATGTGAAGCCATTAACTGGGAACATTTAAGGGCTGAAAATGGTTGTTTACAACGACTGTTTATAGCACCAGTGCTATGTAATGCTTCATGTCTGCTGTCTTAGCTTTAGTTGTGGTGTTAATATACAGTATAATAGCTAAGATGTGACACAATCTGTCTGGCTATGGGCAGTGAATAGTGTTCACTTAATAATAGTAACAGTAACAAGTTCTAGTATCGACTATCTTATTATTTTCGTCTTACAGTATCCATTTTAATACAATAGTTCAAACTGCAATACTGCATTAATTTTATATATTATGTATTCTTGCAGATTTGGTAATAAAGATTTGGAAATCGTATGTCTGCTAATGCCAACTGAGACTGACATTAGGGAAACCATTTAACTATACACCAATCTTATTGTTCAAAATTATGTTTATCTTAGGGTCTATTCATGTCCACACTATTGGAATTTGTTGTCCTTGGAACAATCACAGCCACTTCACTTGTCAGAACCATGGAAATCACACTGTTTTACTTCTTGTAATATACACAGTAACACATTGGCTTATGAATAGAACATTTCACCAACTCACAGGAATCTCTTCAGTCTGTGTGTTCATATTTCTGAATTAATTTACGTGACGCTGCATTGTGTTCATGGTACACTTTGTGTTACACAAATACCACATTCAGCAGCTTCATTGGAAGTTCATTGAGCGTTTCATATTTTTTACTTACTCATGTGGACTTCTCTGATAAAGTTCCACATATTGTTACCTATCCTTAACTTATATTAACTACCACATCCGAATCTCTGGAGCCCAGATCAGTCTGATTTCTTTAACATTTAGTATGAATACATCATCCATATCTATAGAGTTCAATGATGGATCTCATATCATGACTTTCACTCTGCCACCGGCACTGGTTTAATTTATCTAGAAAGTTTTTAAGGTTACAAGTGGACTTGTTCATATTTTCAAAACTAAATATCAAACTCTGCTATGTCATTTATATTAAACCATTTTGGAAAATAAATCCACTCATGAATTCATCTCCCTTTAAAATCAAAATTATTAATGAGGACTAAATAAATTTAATTTTCATGAAAGAAAACTCTTAACGATACATACTACATATAACTATTATTTAAAGTCAAAAATTCATAAACAACAGTAGTCTAGCCTAAGTACATTGCTGCATAATATCCACACAAATATTATTTAACTATTGCATTTAACGAATTATAGGCTTTTCATGTTATTTAAATTAAATTATTCCTAATATTTCTTTATATCCTGGTATGGGAATAGCCATCTTATTCTGTTAGGCCAGGATAAGACGGATCTCAAATGGTCAAGCATATAACATTCAAAAATTTTTTATTCCTTTTATGTAATAATGACAATCTTGGATGGATATGGATTAGCACCTTCTCTCTGACTCTGAATCTCTGAGGCCAAATACGATATTGATCATATTATGTCTTCCTCCTAATGGTGCAATCAGTCATATTCACAAGGGCTTCTGCGTCTTGTCCTTCCACAGAATTCCTTCATTCTTTATCTTTAGCAAACTGTCAGCCCATTCATTTTTCTCTTCCTTTCTGGACGTTAATTGAACAGAAGTGAATCTAGTGGTTGTCTGTGTTACATTATACATTATTTCCTCAAAATGCTATATATGATCTGTCCACAATGTTTGCCTTGCATGAGTAGATGTACATAAATCTATTGAGCTCCTGAAACACTCATTCAATTGGGCTTGCTTCAGGTTGGCAATATGATGTTGATATGTAGTTGATATTGTTTTCTGTTAACAGATGAAATTTGAAGCATGATCTGATAAGTTTGCTCTTGGGTTTCTGACACTCATGATGTAATCAGTGAAAGGTTTTTTTTTTCGATGATGACTACATTAGTATCTGTTTTGATGGAATAAATTTTATGATGTTTGGTAAACACACCTAAAAATCCTATAATGGATCTACATCCATCTCTACAATGGGGCAACAGACTGCAAACATCGACTGACACTAGGCCCAGTGGTCTGTTAGGTAGGATGGAATGCAGTGATGCTTTGCTACCTCTATTGTTAGATTTAGTTCTTTGATACAACAAACAGGTTTGACTCAGTTATTAAACCTCCTCCTCAGATCAGGTGGTAACAGTATGCTGTTAGTTGATCTGAGCATTTTAGCACACCAAAGTGTCCTCACATATAGTGGGTATACTGTATTAATTTTCTCTCGAAGGTTGAGGGATACAAACATGGCAAAGCTAATAATTGTCACGTATACTGTGAAATAGGATGTACCCCTCTATTCTGGAATACTGTTTGACCATAATGTTATTGGAATGTAGCAATTGTTGATGTATTTGAGTCAACTGAGAATCCAACTTCTGCAGTTGTGATATGTCCTTACAGAGTTAAAAGTAATATTACCAATACATAACATGCTACTTCACCAATAAAACTGTAAATTCTGTACAATAGTCTTCTGATATAAATTCTGGTCCTAATGCAACAGGTGATCAAGATAATCCATCTGCTATTATCTTTTACTTGCTGCTGATATATACTGTTTCAAAATTATATCCCTGAAATGCTCAAGTCCACCTTGTGAGTCTTGCAGCAATAATTTGCATGTTTGCAAGAAACCCAGTGACTGATGAGCACTGTAAACTGTGGTTTTAGTTCCATGTAGGTAGTAATGAAGCTTACACAAAGCTGAAAGTGCCGCAAGCGACTCAAGTTCAGTTGTAACAAAATATGCACATTCGCGATATAACAAAATCCCACTAGCAAAGGTAACCAGACAGAATGTTAATATCACATTAAGTACTCGGTTTTGGAAGAAACAAGCTCCTAATACGAGTGATGATGCATCATTGATAAGACGTAACTGTAATGACATATAAGGGTGGTAGAGGATCTGTTAGGTTACAAGTGCATTCCTGATATTGTTAAACACTTTTTAACATTCATTTGTCTAGTTCCAAACTACATTCTTGCATAACACACTCATTAACAGCTCTGCTTTCATAGACTGGTTGCTAATAAAACTACCAAAAAACGATGCCTGTTTGTTTCTGGGACCATATCGTTTTCTATTGCATTCTTTTGGTCCTGGCAGAATTCCATTTGAGTAGATCATATGCCCTAAAAATTTTATCTTGTGTAGAGCAAAATAAGACTTTAGTATATTCGCTATTATTATGTACTCTTTATATTTTCGTAACATATGGGAAAGGATTGAAATGTGCTCTTCTTCTTTGTCTGTTGTAATCAACAAATCGTCCACAAATAATGTTATCTGACTTCATAGTTCCAGGCACAGCACACAGTCAAGTGTCGAAACGTATATGCCTACACTAACATCGAGACAATATTACAGCATCTTGAACTGATAGCTCTCTCTTGCATAGAAGAATGCTCTATATTTTCTTGACACTTTATGCAGCACGACTTGCCACTATGAGGCGCAAAGGTCAATGATTGTTAAGTAATTCTGACCATGAAATTTTTGTATAGCGTTATCTATTTTCCAGGAATAATAATTCTGTTATTTTTTGTGTGTCTAAACTAGTCTCATGTATTCTCCTGGCTCTGCAAACCACTAAGAATGGGTTACAATCAGGTCTTGTGGAATTTCAGTAATACCTAACTTAACCATTCTCCTTATTTCTTCATCTATAGCCTCCTTTTGATGCCAGGGAATTGGGTAGAAGCTGTGACAATACGTTTGGTAGGGAACTACTTCTAAATAACAAATATTATCCTTCATGCGGCCTGATTTCTCTTCGAAAATTTGTGAGTACTGAAGGAGAATATTTGGCAGATGATGGGTTTGATCTGCTGCCAGTTGAGCTGACTCCATCAAATTCTGTTATATCTTTTGGGCCACATCCAATACATCTACTGTTTCATTTTGGAACAGATATCTGTGTTCAATTTTATTCTTTTCAATATACTGAACCTTCTCCTTTTGGCAATATCAGCCACGTATTCCTACCTTCTGTACTAAGTCTATCTGGAATTCAGCTGTGTTGATATGGAACAACAATTTTCCTGTGGAGAAGTCAATACATCCAGTCACCTCCAGGATAGCTACTATGCCCAAAATACATTCTGCTGTCAATCCTTCAACAAATAAGAATACACTTCATTTGGCTGTTTTTCTTAGTGTGACCTCTAACTACACTTGCTTCCTAATGTTTCTTGATCCTGTGCCTACTGTTCCAACTATCTCACAGTAATGTACAAAGAAAGCTGGGACTTTAACATCATGTGATATTCATTGAAAAAGATTTCTGTGTATACCATTCAATGATGTCCACCATCCTCTCCCCTCATTATATCTTAATATATTTACATCATGGTCATAACCTCTACTCTCTTTCACAGCCACTTCTCCAGTGCGTGTCATATCACCATGTCGATTAACCACATCTGTCATATCTGTAAGTACAGGGCCTGTGACTGTCAATCATTGTGGCTTTATCTGTCATATGTGTAATTACAGGTAGCTGCAACCACCATATATTGTGGCTTGATGTAAGAGTTTCTGCCTGTGCCCGTGCTTGTCACTGCACATTGTTGCAATATAACAATGTCTGCTTATTCTGGTATGTCGAGTAATAAGGATGGAATGTCTGATCATTTCTGCTCAGACTATTCCTGCTTGACAGGAAATTATTTCCATTACCAAACTTGTTTTTTATAAATCGATTTCCGTGCTGGATTGTTGTTAGAACTATATGGTACTCATCAATTGAGATGGTTATCATGCCCTGCTAAATGACTTTCAAGACCATAGATCGGATTGTTACCATCGGTATATACATGACTTGGTCCAGGCTTCAATCTCATATCCTCTTGTAAAATTCTTTGGAATCGAGAAATGCCATGAACTCTTCTAACTTATCTCCTGAAAGATGTATTATTTTTTTCTCTGATGGCCACAGATACCTTGCCTTGAAAATTCTCAAAATGGCTTTGTAAATCATAGGCTCATCCCAGTACCTTGCTTTACTGAAATATTTTTTGAAGTAGCGACGTAGGCTACCATTCTTGTTCAAAAAGTGCTCTAGACTAAAAACGTCCTTTCTTAACCTTTCTTTTATTCCACAAGACCAAGACTTTTTAAAAATGTCGTATATCTAACGTTCTCGGTGCTCCATCTCCTTGTGTATACTCAGAGACAAAACTAATCTTCCAAGATTCTATCCAAGACCCAGGCAATGCTTCTGTAAAACCACATACGAATACAACTGCGTTAACAGATTTCTTTTCTGATAAAAAGGCTTGAAACTGTCTACGGCTGAAGAGTTCCTCCTCCATCAACATTTCTGTATACAAATTGCTAGACAGAAGAGACCCATGTCCTGACCTGATATTACACTCATGTTGTGGGTACTTACTTTACTGTTATGTGACCCCATGCCAGAGGTCTGTAGTGTATCATGCTCTCTGAATTTGGGTTGATAATTGTTAACTGCCTCCCAACGTTCTCCTACAGCCTTCCTACTAACCTCTACAGATTCCTTGATTGTAGATCGCCACTAGGCAAAGTTTGGTCTCATTTGGTTTTTAATCTGACTCGTATCAGGTAGGTTGTCAGCTGAAAAATTCTCCAATGCATCCCTCACTGTTTCATTTACAAATCAGGTAACCTGTTCTTCCTTTGCCTCACCCATTTATCGATTTCTTTTGATTTTTTTTAAGTGTTCCTTTACCTTATCTTTGCTGCTGTTAGACAGTTCATCGACTGTTTTAGATAACTTAGTAGCCATTTCTTCTGTAACACCTTATCTCGTATTATATAAGCTTTTCAATAATATCAGAGAATTTTTCCTGAGTCTTCCTTACTTTAGAACGTTCCTTCACAAGATCACCTTGCTTCCAAGTTAACTCTTCAGTTTGAGTTTTCATGCTTGTCTGTGCCTGAGCCATCACATTTGTTGCTGAGCAGTATTTGCTGCCTGCTTTCCCATTTCAGGCTGAGCCTTAATTAATCAGGATGACCTTGTACCGACAAGCTTAAATGTTGCATAATAGCTACCAATGGGTCTACTTTTGATTGACTACAAATATGCAGATTAACTACAATTTCCGTGAGTGTTACAAATTGAACATTGTCTTGTTGAACATTCTGTACAACATCATCCAGGACATACTGTACATTTTCTCACGAAATAGACTGTGCCATGTCCTCAGGTACTGGCTGTATACTATCTTCAGAGCCAAAATACATATTAATTTACTGTTCAGAAAACATCTTGAATTTCGCTATTGTCTTAACCATTCTCTTGAAAAATTTTGCTTGACCTTCTTAAATTATTGGAACAAGATCTCACAATTATAACAAATGCCTGTCGTAACTGCACATAGGAATCACACAACACATACACACACACACACACACACACACACACACACACACACACACACACACACACACACACACACACTGAAAACTCCTACAGTAATTACTATTATTTCCTGTAGGAATTACTTAAGCACGTGGACAGTATAAACTAATCTACTCCCAAAAAGTATAAACATTGATTCTAGTACCACTTGCTGTAGAGAAAAAGAGAGTAAACTAGTCAAGCAGCACAGGAGGCATGAAGAAAAATATCATGTGAGCCTGCCTAAATTTGGTGCCGCAGTAGTATGAAACGCTCAAGTGAGGAACAGAAAAAGTGTCTTTCGGCAAGTCAGCTCCATAAAGGTATTTCACGAAACAAAAATTACAAAATTATCTGATAACCAATCAATAATACAACAGAAATTCTTATTAGTGTAATAAAAACACTACATGAGTCCTGTCACCTTTCCAAGAACTAAGAGCTAATAAACTAAGTCTCAGAATTTGTGTATTTAATTAAACGTTTCTTCTGAGGGTGTAGCAGGCAAATTTTGTTCATATCTGACAATTAACAAGTGGTGTAATTAAGCAGTCATCTTTCATTACTACTAGAAGAGAATTATAAACTTTAGTAACCTTGTTAGAATAGTCATGAATCAGACAGAGCACCTAGTGACATAAACCTCATGAGGAATGTCTGTGAGTTAAGGTATGCACACGTATGTATAGCTTAGTGTAAAATCCAGAATGAGATTTTCACTCTACAGAGGAGTGTGCGCTGATATGAAACTTCCTGGCAGATTAAAACTGTGTGCCCGACCGAGACTCGAACTTGGGACCTTTGCCTTTCGCGGGCAAGTGCTCTACCAACTGAGCTACCGAAGCACTACTCACGTCCGGTACTCACAGCTTTACTTCTGCCAGTATCCGTCTCCTACCTTCTGGCAGAAGTAAAGCTGTGAGTACCGGACGTGAGTCGTGCTTCGGTAACTCAGTTGGTAGAGCACTTGCCCGCGAAAGGCAAAGGTCCCGAGTTCGAGTCTCGGTCGGGCACACAGTTTTAATCTGCCAGGAAGTTTAGTGTAAAATAATTAAACCTGTCTTTACTCAAGCTAATCAGAAAAATTCTACTGCTGGTCTTCTTGGCGGAACCTAGTACCAGCTCAGTTATGATGATGCAGCAGATTATTATCTCTGAAATTACTTCATCTGTTCAACACTGTGCAGAACCATCTGCATGCAATGATGAATATGGACTATGGATGATAGTTACATTAAGTCTACATTAAGCAGACCAGTTAACAAGAAATGCCATCATTGCCCTATAAACAATAATAACTGTGTACAATTGTCATACCTGTTTCTGTATGTCATCAACTGATTTAGTTTTGCATAAATGATGTGATCTAAAAATGAAGTACTGTAATATTTTAAGAACAGCTTTTCAGAATAGTCTAATAACATTCCTCTCCAGATTAAGAGGAAACCGTTATGTGATCAAGTCCAGCAAATAAACTCGGTCTCTGTCACCACAATCCGAATACATCCATATATAAACTTAAGAGAAAATTATTCTCTACTACTGACATTTGGTAATTCATTAATACCCTTACTGCGACTTTTAACATACACTGTGCACAATTTATGATTAGAAAAAAACACTTTCACATAAGATTTCGATAACTAAACAAAGATTCTGTTGCATCAAAGATATATATACTAGTAATGTTTATATAGGTCGTTGTGTAGCATCCACCTAGCTAAACTGCTGAATGTGCTGTAACTAAATATGGCGGCCAGTGCTGCTTGATGCTGCCACCCAGTGCGATGTTAACACATAAATAGCTCTATATGCTGATTATGAATCTCTTTGGTCGAGGCCGTTGTGACACTGCATAAAACAAATTGGAAGGAGGGGGGGGGAGCATTTGCTAGAGGAGTATGGCTCTTGAGCCAGGCTTGATTTATAATCTCATTTCGGCTTTCCATCATCAGCTTGAAGCAGAGACCTACTGTTATAACTGCTTATGGTTCTAAATGTGCGGCAAACTGGCTTTACTGCCGCACTCACACACTATGGAAAAGGAAGAGGCTTGGTGATGGGAATGGACGAGAGTTCTTTTGTCAGTGACATAATTTTGTTTTTACGCAGTTGGCTACATGTTACAAACTCGTGTCTTTAATGTACGCACTGGCATGTTGCACTAGTGGTGCACCTCTATCACTTATCCTGGAGGGTACACACTCTGATGATAAGCACGACAATGTGAACTGGGTGAAACCAAGGTAGCGTCGTTGAACAGTCGCTTTCTGGTGCGAGGAGAGGAGCATCATGTCTTTTGTGAACGGTCGGAAGGCACCACAAAACGAACGAGTTAGTGAGACTTTGCGTACGCATTTGGGGGAAGTTGTGTTAACTCCACCCACATGGCCCACAGCGAGAAAGATCGTAGACATGTGTCATCTCAGATTGTCCAGCTCGCACTGACCATCACCTTCTGCCTCACGCAAGCTGCTGCATGTTGCACCGATGCCAAAATTTGGTGTAACAGTAAACCCACTCGTGTGGGCCAGTGAATGCTGGGCACTGTTTGCCTATGACTGCAGTTCTGTTGTTTGCATGTTTCTGCAGTACAGCCACAACACAGATCGCCCCTTGGAGAGCGGAGCTCCGTGGCTGTGAAAAAGCACGGTGATCAGTCTGTGGCGCGCATCTGTTTATATTTTCACACTGTGTGGTGACAGTGTGAGTGTGATGGTGGCAGGTCAGTCAACGGTGGAAAGGTGGAGTCCAGGACGTCAGCACATGGGTTTGGCAAGAGTTGGGGGGGGGGGGTCCTCATGTGGTCAGCTAGTGACAGCAGAGTCAGTTGGCGCCAGCTATAAACTGTCCGTAGAAATTTCACTGTATAGGCTCCCGCCTGTGATTCATTTGGAAAGACGTCTTGAAGGATCATGCACTGGTAGCTTAATAATGACAGAGTGTTCACTAGTGCTTCAGTTAATGCATTATAATAGAATGAAGTTCACTATTTGAATTGTTCAAAAAGACATCCAAAGTGACAATTCCAAAGTTCATGAGTTTCACTGCCCTACACGTTTACTGACGAACTCAGTCACATAAGCAGGACACAGCACTCGACCCAGCTTCAACACTGGAGACAGTGGAGGCACGGGGATTGGATGGTAAGTGTAAACTTTGACAAGTACAGTGGCACTGCGAGTCGAATGTGAGTCCCAGAGCTGTGACGGACAAGCCCAGCAGCACGGAGGCAATGTCCAGAGCTTGACAGTAATGTGAAAATGATAACTGGCGTGGGCACCTGTCCAACCTCAACACCCGAAATCTGAGTTTGCAGGACAGAGCGGATCAGGTTGTGGAATGGGGCTAGGGTCAATTACTGTTAGTTATACAAGAACACACACAACTCTATTCCTCAAATTGATGCATAGTTTCCTCTTTAAAACAACAAAGATCAATTCATGGCTGAGGGCCCAAGTAACTTCTCCAGAATAAGTTTAAATTATTCCTTTTAAAACACCAGGATTTAGAATAACGGCTGAAGGCCTTACTTAAATAAAATTACAATATCTTCTCGGCTAAGAGCCGAAATAATATTTCAGATCAGCTAAGGAAATTCTTTGAAAGCTATGCATTTACAAATTCTGGCTAAAAGGCCATACTGAGGAAACTTTAAGTTAATTTTTCTGCTGAAAGCCCAATTTAAGAAAATCTTTACATAAAAAAGAGAGACTTTAAAGATAAGCCTTTACACACTACAACAGAAACATTTCTTAAGAAAACTTGGAGTATCTTGTCAGCTGAAGGACCAAACAATTACTCAAGAATAATTAAAGACAACCTTAAGATAAACATTCAAGATCACTAAAGAGAAACCTTACTGACAAGGTTTTACATATTAAACCCACAGATTCTGAAACAAACACAGCTGAAGGCATAAATATAGAGCAGCAAGAATTTTAAATGAAACACAGCTGAAGGCCTAATCTTAAAGATGCTACGAAATTCAGCTGAAGGCCATTTACTAAACATAAAACAGACAGTATTAATATACGGCTGAAGGCCTGGCACAGTACCTGCAACCAAATGACAATCACAAACAACAAACAGTGGTGCTCATAAGTGTTCAAAGGATCGAACTGGGGAGGAAACTCTAACCACAGTTTAAGTGAGGCAGATTGCCTACGGACAGCTGACGAACCAGCCGACTGCTCAATCAATTCCCTTCCACCCGACCAACAGCACGACAACTAAAAGTACCCATGAAGATGAGGATCGCAGCAAGATTATGTCTTAATAAATGGCGTATAAACACACTCAAGGCGCAATAAACACTCAAAGAGAAAAGAGAGCAACACCAAGCTGTCAAACAACACGCCAAGGAAAACACACTGCGGCAAAAATACGCTGACGACTGGGGCAGGTAACCGGAACGTTAACGGCCACAAGGCAGAAGATACTGCTGGTGCACTTCACTAATAAATTATAATCATTTCAAAGGTTAAACACCATTCAGGGAGACTGCAAAATTTTGCCTACCCCAACATACCATCACATTGCTGCTTGCGGCGACAGCCAAGGATGCAACAAAGAGATGTCACAATGGTTGAGCTTTCGTGACAGGTTCACTGATTACTAAATCCAATATGGAGGCGCGGTGGGCGACGAACGTAACAGTTCTTGCAGCTAGTGCCACACAAGACCGACCGCATGTGCAGGCCGCCAGCGGCCCCAGCCTGGTCACTTGCCGCAGAGACTTCCTCGCTGCTCCGCTGCAACCGACCAACTGCCACACACAACATGACACAGAAATACAACTGCCGTGCCAGAGAAGTTACAGTGCTACTAGTATCAATAAACGCTGCTGCTGCCACTGACGGAGGCAAGTGAGCAACTCATTCAGATAGTAACTGAGGGAGGTATAATACGCAAATCGATGGTGACAAAATACCCAAAAGGAAAACGGCATTAACGCGAGACGACCATGGCTCAACACACAATGCAGTGGAGGCACAAGGATATAAATGCCTGTCCAGGAGCTATAATGGACAAATAGCCTCTGACACAGGAGGTGGTGTCCAGAGCATGACCAGAAATATGTAACAGCTGGCTCCAGTTGTTCATCAGTGTGAGTGTGGGCTCTTTCTGACTGCTGGTGGAGGGAGTGTCGTCTAGGTGGGAGATGAGAAAACTTGGATTTCATGGTCGAGTGGCTGCTCATAAGCCACACATAACTCCAGTAAATGCCAAACGACGCCTCGCTTGGCGTAAGTAGCATAGACATTGAACAACTGAACAGTGGAAAAACTTTGCGTGGAGTGATGAATCAATCTATTTGGCGATCTAATGGCAGGGTGTGAGTATGGCGAGTCCCTGCTGAACGTCATCTGTCAGTGTGTGTAGTGCCAACAGTAAAATTTGGAGGCCGTAGTGTTATGGTGTGGTAGTGTTTGTCATGCACCCCTTCTTGTTTTGTGTGGCACTGTCATAGCACCGGCCTACATTGATGTTATAAGCACCTTCTTGCTTCCCACTGGTGGAGAACAATTCAGGAATGGTGATTGCATCTTTCAACCTGATCGAGCACCTGTTCATAATTCATGGCCTGTGGCGGGGTGGTTACATGACAATAACATTCCTGTAATGGACTGGCCTGCACAGAGTCCTGACCTGCATCCTGCAGAACACCTTCGGGATGTTTTGGAATGCCGACTTCATGCTAGGCCTCACTGACCCACATCCATACCTCTCCTCAGTGCAGCACTCCATGAAGAATGGGCTGCCATTGCCCAGCAAACGTTGCAGCACTTGATTGAACGTATGCCTACGCGAGTGGAAGCTATCATCAAGACTAAGATTTCGCCAACACCATATTGAATTCCAGCCTTACCAATAGAGGGCTCCATGAACTTGTAAGTCATTTTCAGCCAGGTGGCCGTATACTTTTGATCACATAGTGTATCAGAATCAACAGCAAACCAATACTAACAGTGATAGCCCAGGTATACATGTCAATGTTGCAAGTTGAAGATGAAGAGATAGAGAAAGTGTATGAGGATACTGAAAGGGTAATACAGAACACAAAGTGGGATGAAAATCTAATAGTCATGGGGGACTGGAATGCAGTCGTAGAGGAAAGAGCAGAGGAAAAGGTTATAGGAGAAAATGGGCTTGGTAGTAGCAATGAGAGAGAAGGGAGACTAACTGAGTTCTGTAATAAATTTCAGTTAGTGATAGCGAATACTCTGTTCAATAATTACAAGAGGAGGAGGTATACTTGGAAAAGGCTGGGTAATATGGGAAGATTTCACTTAGACTACATCATGGTCCAGTAGAAATTCCAAAATCAGGTACTGGATTGTAAGGCATCCAGGAGTAGATATAGACACAAATCACAATGTAGCAGTGATGAAGAGTAGTTTGAAGTTCAAGAGATTAGCCAGGAAGAATCAACACACAAGGAAGTGGGATAGAGAAGTACTAAGGGATGATGAGATATGCTTGAAGTTCTCTAAGACTGTAAATACAGCAATAAGCAATATCTCAGTAGGCAATACAGTTGAAGGGGAATGGGCATCTCTAAAAAGGGCAATCACAGAAGCTGGAAAGAAAAACATAGGAACAAAGAAGGTAACTGTGAAGAAACCATGGTTAACAGAAGCACTTCAGTTGATCAATGACAGAAGAGAATACTAAAATGCTCAGGGAAATTCAGGAATACAGAAATACAGGTCGGTCAGAAATGAAATAAATAGGAAGTGCAGGGAAGCTAAGACAAAATGGCTGCATGAAAATTGCGAAGAAATCGGAAAAGAAACTCAGCATATAGGAAAGTCAAAACAACCTTTGATGAAATTATAAGCAAGGGTGGTAGCATCAAGAGTGTGACAGGAATTCCATTGTTAAATGCATAGGAGAGAGAGGATAGGTGGAAAGAGTTCATTGAAGGCCTCTATGAGACAGAAGAATGGGAAAGAAAATTGATGATGTGTTAGATAACGACCAGTTTGGCTTTAGGGAAGGCATAGGCACCAGAGAGGCATTTCTGACATTGCAGTTGGTAATGGAAGCAAGACTAAAGAAAAATCAAGACATGTTCATAGTATTTGTTGATCTAGAAAAGGTGTTCGACACTGTAAAATGGTGAAAGATCTTTAAAATTCGGAGAAAAATAGTGGTAAGCTATGGGAACAGATGGGTAATATACAACTGCACAAGAGACAAGAAGGAATAACAAGACTGTCTGACCAAGACGAAGTGCTCATATTAAAAAGGGTGTAAGACAGGGATGTAGCCTTTCTCCTGTTCTGTTGAATCTTTACATCAAAAAAGCAATGATGGAAATAAAAGAAAGGTTCATGAGTGCAATTAAAATTCAAGGCGAAAGGATATCAATGATATGATTCACTGATGGCATTGCTGTCCTGAATGGAAGTGAAGAATTACCTGGTCTGCTGAATGGAATGAATAGTCTAATGAGTACAGAATATAGATTGCATGTAAACTGAAGAAAGACGAAAGTAATGACACATTGCAGAAATGAGAAAGCGAGAAACTTAACATCAGGGCTGACAGTCATGAAGTAGATGCAGTTAAGAAATTCTACTACCTAGACAGAAAAATAACCAATGATGGACAGAGCAGGAATGACATCAAAAGCAGATTAACACTGCTGGAAAGGGCATTCCTGGCCAAGAGAGGTCAACTAGTATCAAACACAGGCCTCAATTTGAGAAAGAAAATTCTGAGAATATATGTTTGGAGCACAGCATTGTATGGTAGTGAAACATGGACTGTGAGAAAACTGAAAGAGTAGAGAATCGAAGAATTTGAGATGTAGTGCTACAGATGAATGTTGAAAATTAGGTGACTGATAAGGTAAGGAATGAGGAGGTTGTGCCCATAACTGGATAGGAAAGGAATATGTGGAAAACACTGAAAAGGAGAAGGGGTAGGATGATAGGACATTTGTTAAGTCATCAAGGAATGACTTCCATGGCACTAGAGGGAACTGTAGAGGGCAAAAACTGTAGAGCAAGGCAGAGACTAGAATACACCTGGTAAATAATTGCAAGTGCTACTCTTAGATAAAGAAGTTGGTTCAGGGTTGGAAACTGTAGTGAGACACATCAAACCAGTCAGAAGACAGATGATTCAAAAAGATGGTTGTGCTATCTTATGTCTAAGTGAGTAGCAGTAATATATAATAAACAATGAGCTAGGTTAGAAAAAAGATTTACGATCCGTGCAAGTCTGAGCTAGTGACACAATACCACAATGAAACAGCTTTTTTGTGACATAATTAGCAATCGAAAAAGTGGTTGGGTGAAATCTGTTGCACCTGTCGTATTTAATGCTTCCAGTGGATCATTACTGTGGGGTAACACTTGCAGGTGGTAACAGAGTGATACAATGAAAGTTTATTTTTTCACTGTTTAATTTAACAGTGATTTAGCACACATTTAAGTTTATTTTACCGTTGTTTAATTAAACTAAGATTAAACTGTGATTCTGCTCATACATGTGTACCTTGTTAACATAAATACAGCTATTCTTTACACGTGTACAAAGTATACCATGCTCTCACCTGTGTTACAATAAATGGTGTACCCACTTGAGGGTTAAGTGATTGATATAGTTTTATTGAGAAAAAGGTTGTAAATTTCCCAACATGGAAGGCGAGGGTAATTTATATAAAATATAGATACATTTGAAAACTGTGGAAAATTTAGTACAGTAGAAGTGTCAACCATCCTGTTATTATTGATGTACTGCTGACCTTCAGATTATAAACAGATGTCAGCCACCTCCTCCCCAAAGATCTCAGTGTCAAGACAACATCAAAGACAATGATTTCCTCACTGAAGATCATCTCGCCAATTGCTACACTGCAAACAACTCCATCCCATGGCAGTTCCACAAAACAGTGAAACTGCCACATGGAATCGATACTGCCACCCTCACATCTCACATATGCAGTGGAGATATCCTCACTATCGTGACACCATGTTTGCTTGCAATGTACCTGTCACCCTCGCCAGTGCCATAGAGCCCTGGTGTTACACCCTCTGTGCTCTCATCCCCAGACACACGCTTGTGCTACAGTTGGCCTCACCATAAGGTGACCCATCTCTACGACAACCACCTCTATGTCATCCAGTATAAGCCATCAACCAACGACCTCACCACTGCAGACGACAAATGGCCCAGAAGACATATTCATCTCCATGCAGCCTGCTGTGATATCAACATTGGCAGTCCACTGGAACCTTGGGCAGAAAGTGTCTGACAGTCAGTCCTGTATTTGGCTTTGTTGTGTTTGGTGCATTGTCTTGTGTATGCTCTGTGTGACAATAACATTTTTCTATGTTGTATATGGATTGTCTGATAATTTGCCATCATTTCCATTTATAGCCTGTACAGCTACGGATCCCTAGCATTTAAGTGATCTAATTAAGGCACATTACCCTACTTTTAGAAAATACTGGCACGCAGAAAATGTTTGTCTCCATTAAAATTATACTGAAGAATGTTGTACCTGGTAGAATCTTTTAATTTCTGCAACAGAAGATGAGAAGTACTTAATTTCCTGTTCGTTTGTTCAATATGTGCTTTCCATTTGACGTTCTACTGTAGATGAAGTTAAAGAAATTTGGTACAAGGTGTTTTGGTAATTCTCTGTCCATCTACCTCTGGATTGGGTAATATCGGATTTTTTGTTTGTGCTGTGTGTATATGTCCATAGCTACAGTTTTTCCAGTGTTTTTTTATAAGTCATTGTTATCAAAGTAGCGTGTTAACCTGTCATTACTGATCCATGTGGCACACCATATTTAACAGTATGTAGCTTGGAATTATATGTCCTAATGACATTATCCCTTTCCTGATCTATTTCCACATATTGTTCCCTGTTCTTATGATGAGAGCTGAGCCAGTTGCTGGCTGTTTCTCTGATGTACTGAATATATATAAGAATAATGGAGGGGGTAGACACTCACAAATGTAGACAATTGTTTCAAAAAGGATGATCCTGCCTCTTCCTTATATATATATATATATATATATATATATATATATATATATATATATATATATATATATATATACACTGCAAAGTATAATCTATTTAAAAGAAAACTTACACACAAAAAGACCACTCATCATTCAATGTAACACAATACACACCTATTATAACAAGAAAGACGACTAGGCGACTAGCGCGAGTTTTGGTGTTATCGTAGAGATAAGTCATTTTAGATTATAAAACATATAGTTTACTACTGATTACTTGGTGAATAGGTGTATTAGTGTGCCTTTTAAGTGTACCATTTAAAGTTTCATTTTTCTTTACGTAAATAACAGAAAACGCGTAAAGATTGTACAGTCGTGTTTTCTGTTTGCGTTTTGCCGCAGCAAATCTATAGAATTTCGTTTAGTTGTTCTTTGCTCTCTCTAGCAATTTAACTGTTGCGTACCTCTTCATTATTTGACTTGCATTTCCGGAAAGTAGCGTAAAGTTTAAGTTGTTATTTCAGAAACTTTGCACTGTTGTTTTTGTTTACACATAGTTGCGTATAGGCCAAATTTCTCGAACCATATTTTCGTGTTTATCTGTAATTTAGCTGACTTATTCTTAATATTACGTTTATCATGAGTGAAAAGTGCTTGACTTGCCGTAAAATTGTTAGGTCGGGGCTTTGGTGTGATGGGTGCTGTAGTTTTTTCCATGTGGGAATAAGGGAAGTAAATGAGATTCATCAGTGGTTTTGTAGGATTTGTAGTAGAGATAGGAAGATACTTGAACAGGAGGGGAAAATTGACGCCCTTCAGGCTGAGTTAGATAACGCCAGGGAAGATCTTGGGAGGAAGAAGGGTAAAGAGAAGTGGGAAGTGGCAACAGGCAACAGGAGGAATAGGCCTAGAACTTTGCCTGACAGCTTCATGGTGAATGAGGAAAATAGATTTGACCTGTTGCTTCAGATAGAAGCTGGTGAGCCTCAAGCAGGCAGGTGTAGACAGGGCACAACAAACTTTCAGCAGCAAATTGAAAAGTAAGAATGTAGGGAAATCAGTAAAGAGAAAGAAAGTGTTGTTGTTAGGTAGTTCCTATGGAAGAGGTGTTGGCCAACTTTTGCAGGGTGAACTAGGGTCAGAATACCAGGTCACCAATTTTTTTAAACCTAGTGCTGATCTGGAGCAGGTTACAAAGGATTTAGGACCACTTACAAAGATTGTACTAAGGAAGACACTGTGTTTATAGTGAGTGGGGCAGGTAATAGTATTGACAGAGATCCTGGGTCCAGTATAGAGTGTGACCTGGCAAAGATTGCATCAGCATCGAAGCATACTAGTGTTGAGTTTGTATCTGTTCTTGAGCGCGATGACTGATGTCATTTGAACTGTCCTGAAAAGAGAGTTAATTTGGGTTTGGAACGGCTGCTTATGTTGGGTGTAGGGTCACGCATTGGTGTGGTTCCTGTAGATTCTCTCAATAAGTGGGGCTATACTAGGCATGGCCTTCACCTCAACAGGAAGGGGAAGGGTCAACTGCCTGGGAAAAAGCAGGAAAGTTAAAGGGGCAAGGCACTGAGTGATAAAATACCAGTGGTTATAGGGTTCAGAAAAGACCCTTTTTTAGGGTAGTGAGGACAGAAAGAAACCAAATTTTAAGAGAGTTTAGGAGTGAGACAAACCTTCAGTTTGTGAAAGAAACCATAATTCTAGCTTATTACATCAGCATAAACAGCTATTGGTTAAGAATTTTCAACAGTCTGCAGATATTTTAACTCTACCCAATTTTAACTCAGTCAATGTGAAATGCCAGCTATATTTATTGCATTAAAATATTCGAGGACTGAGAAATAAAATTAATGAATTAATTATCTGCGTAGAGGAATTAGAGTCTTCAAACCCAGCTGACACAATCTGCCTCTCTGAACGTCATGTGACCACTGGTATAGAACTTTTTATTGTTATAGGGTTTAGGTTAGCATCTCATTTTTGTAGATCAGAAATGGGGAAAGGAGGAGTTGCCACGTTCATCAGGAACTAGCATAAATTTAAGAACATAGACACTGATAAATTTTGCCTAGAACAGCGTATGGAAGAATGTGCAACAGAAGTAGAATTTCATAAGAAAATCCTTCATAATATTAAGTGTATATCGAGCACCTGCAGGTGACTTTAATCTGTTCATAAACCACCTTGAAGATGCATTGACCCATTTAACAACCAAAAGCAAAGAAATAGTGGTTGCTGGTGATTTCAATGTAGATTTCCTTAAAGACTCTCCCAATAAGAACTTATTTGAGTTAGTAACACTATCACTCAACTTAATTCCCACTTTAAAGTTCCCCACTAGGGTACCCAATTGCACACAAACAGCCATTGATAATATCTTTATAGATAGAATATCTCAGACCATGACATGCAGCTCCTTCTGTTAAATGTTAATACTGAACAGGACATAAAATCTGTTAAATCTGATCTTAAGAATGTAATCAATAAGCCAAAAATTGATTATTTTAGGACACTCCTCAGAGACATTCACTGGACTGATGTTTACAGTGCTCATGGCATGAATGAAAAATATAAAACTTTTGCTAATAAAGTGCTTACCTTAATCTAACACTGTTTTCCCCAAAAACTTACCAAGGTTAGAGCAAAGTCTATAAAGAAGTCATGGATTACTGAAGGAATAGGGGTATCTTGTAAAACAAAAAGAAAACTGTATCTGTCAATCTGAAACAGTTCCGATGTTGAAGCTATAGCACATTTAAAGAAATACTGCAAAATATTAAAGACTGTAATATAGGCATCAAAGCAAATAAATTACAAGGAAAAGATAGTCATATCAGATAACAAAATAAATACTATATGGGATATAGTGAAGGAGGAGACCTGTAGAACCAGACATGTAGAGGGACAAATAGCATTAAGAGTAAATGATACATTGGTGACAGACGTGTATAGAGTTCCACAACTTTTTAATAAACATTTTATAACTGCTACTGACAAGTTGGGGTTGTCAGATTCTGTAGATGCTGCTATGGACTACCTCAACCAGAATTTCAAGTAACTTCCATAATATGAATTTGACCCTCACTACCCCAGCAGAAATAATATCCGTCATGAAATCTTTAAAATCAAAAACATCTAGTGGGTATGACGAAATATCAAGAAACTTAATTAAAGAATGTGATTCTGAGTTAAGTAACATATTAAGCTATCTATGTAGCCAGTCATTTATCAGTGGAATATTTCCTGAATGGTTGAAATACGCTGAAGTTATGCCACTGTTTAAGAAGGGAGATAAAAAATAGCATCAAATTTCCGTCCAATTTCACTTTTGCCAGCATTCTCAAAAATTTTAGAAAACGTTATGTACAATCGGCTTTATAACCATCTCATACTGTCAAAGTCACAATTCGGATTTCTAAAGGGTTCTGATATTGAGAAGGCTATCTACACTTACAGTGGAAATGTGCTTAATTCATTAGGTGAAAAACTGCAAGCAACTGGTATATTTTGTGATCTGTGAAAGGCATTTGACTGTGTAAATCACAATATCTTTGTAAGTAAATTAGAATATGATAGTGTAACAGGAAATGCTGCAGAATGGTTCAAATCTTATATCTCTGGCAAGAAACAAAGGAGAAAGAGACATATATCAAGCTATTAGGCATCATCCAACTGGGGACTAATTACATGTGGGGTCCCACAAGGTTCCATTTTAGGGCACTTACTTTTTCTTGTGTATATCAATGACATTTCATCAGTAACATTACCAGAAACCAAGTTAGTTTTGTTTGCCAATGATACAAACATTGCAATAAATAGCAAATCAAGTGTAGTCTTAGAAAGGTCAGCTAATAAAATATTTATGGACATTAATCACAAGTTCCTAGCCAATTCTTTGACACTTAACCTTGAAAAAACACACTACATGAAGTTCAGAATTTGTAAGGCATGTCCCATGAGTATACACCTAACAATCAATGACAAGCAGATAGAAGAAGTGGACAGTGCTAAATTCTTGGGATTACTGCTTGATAATGAATTCAAGTGGGAGGAGCACATGACAGAACTGCTGAAGAATCTTAACAAATCTCTATTTGCAATGCGAATGGTGTCAGACATAGGGGATATAAAAATGAAAAAGCTGGCATACTATGCTTACTTTCATTCCACAATATCATATGGGATTATTTTTTGGGGCAATTCATCAAGCCTAGCTAAAGTTTTCTGGGTGCAAAAACGTGCAGGAATAGTTATATGTGGTGTGAACTCAAGAACATCCTGCAGAAGCCTGTTTAAGGAACTAGGGCTACTAACTACTGATTCCCAATATATTTATTTCTTAATTAAATTTGTAATTAAAAATATATCACATTTCAAACCAACAGCTCAATTCATGCAATCACTACTAGAAATAAAAATAATCTTTAGAAGGATTTAAAATCACTTACTCTACTACAAAAAGGTGTGCATTATTCAGGAACACACATTTTAAATAACTTGCCAGCGTCCATAAAAAGCTTAACAACCAATGAAATTCAGTTTAAGAGAAGCCTAAAGGATTTATTGAGGGCCAACTCCTTCTACTCCATTGATGAATTTCTTAGTAGAACCAACTGATTTGTGTACACACCCACACCCACACACCCACACCCACACCCACCCACCCACCCACACCCACACCCACCCACCCACCCACCCACCCACCCACCCACCCACCCACCCACCCACCCACCCACACACACACACACACACACACACACACACACAAATATAAAGTTCAATATAACTTCTGCACAATTTCAGTGCAGTAATGTGTTCATTGTAAGTAAGTGTGTGTGTGTGTTTGTGTGTGTGTGTGTGTGTGTGTGTGTGTGAGTACACTCTATCTTCTGCACCAGTTAAGTACAGTAATATGTTCGTTGTAAATAAGTATTTCGTAGTTGTATTACACATTTATTACCTTATAAATAAATAAAATACTTTTTTATTTTAAATTCAGTGCATTAGTATTTGTAAAATGATTCTTTCATTCAGCGTTAATTAAAAAATGACGAACATCCCACTTGGGACCTGTCGAATGGTACATTAGCTTATTTGTTTGAGTTGTAAATATTTGTCATGTATTGTTGTTTTTCTAACATGTTCTACATCCTGGAGGACCTCCTCACTACGGATCAATTGGAATGAAAGTAAATCTAACTTGCCAACACAAAGTTATTTCAAAACAGTCTTATCCATCCTAGAATCAAAACTATACAATGCATTACCAGATACCATTAAGGGGGGTAGGACGTCAAACGGGCCGACTTATAGCAGGGGAGACACCACAGGGCATTTTAATTTCCACTGTCTGTACTTTTACAAATAAATTCATAAAAATTTGTCAGCATGACCAAGAAGTATTCAGGATTCACACTGATAGCAGTGGACATTGAAAAAAATAACAAAAGCAATTTGTTTTATATGTGGAATTCGACCATTTTCCCCATTATCATTGGCTAAAATTATTTGTTTTAGGTACACTTTTCTTCCTAAGTAAGACAGATTCTTCAACGAATTTTCCACAGCGTACAAATCATACTTAAAGGAGTATGAAACTCTAGAATTTATTTCAATTACGAAAAAATGATTGTGTTAATACATTTTAAACTTCATGTTTAGAAACAGCTCAAATTTTATAGTTAATTATCCCAATTTTTACCACAATTTTTAATAAATTTGGAAAATTCTAGAGTTTTGCATTAAGGACTTTGTGTTTAATAAGCATACCAAGTTTGACGGTAATAGGAAATTTATTTTGGATCCTACATGTACCTAAGTATAGAAAATTGTGTTATGCGGAAAATAGCCATTAAAGTTTCTGCTTGTATTTGGCATAGTTTTAGAACTGTCCAGCAACATAAGCAGGTTCTTTTTCGTTTTCAATATCAGTTTCCTTCCTCTTCACATTCCTATGATGCTCTCTTCTTGATTTTATGACCTCCAAAAATGATTTATCTGCTTTCACTACATGCTCTCTGTCTGTCGCATACAAAGCTGTGATACAGTTCACTCCGGGCTTAATTCCCATTTTCTCTGATACATACTTACTGCTTTGCGCACCGTCATTAAAACATGAAACTGCATCGAAAACACCAACAGCAAGTGCATTTCTCCCCACAAAAACGGTTTTTGGCAATGTTTACAATACACATTGGTTAAAACTTTTATTTGGGTTTTGGGTACCACCATGAAGGCATTTCTTCAGTAAGTTTTCATTTGCAAGGTCCCTGAATATAGGTTTGATGGCTTCCATTACAGCAGTTGGTAGAGAATTCCTATGATGATATTCTTCACCACCAGCAATTGACCTTTGGTACCCACACCACGATTCACTTCCTTTTGGGCATAAGTTGTGGATAGGGTTATTGTCTGTAGACATTTTGTGGAAGTATAAGGCCCACACTGCTTGCTTCATATTTTTCAAGTCCCCTGTGTTCCTTCTTATTGCCAAACCATAATATGTCTGTCGTTTGTCATTTTCTGCATCTGTCAGTCACTCTCTCCCTTTTATTCCCTTCCCATCAGATAATTTTTTTCCTGACAAATCTTGTCTCAGCTTCTAAGTCTAGTGCCAAGTCTTTTCTGTATATGTCCCACACATTCTAACTTCTGCACAATAGTCTCAGCTCCATATGGCGCACACTTTTGAACCTCAAGGAAAGCTTTACTGTCACCATCACCAAGGTAGTTCTCATAATGCAGGCCACAGGAGGCAACAGATCTGGTAAACAAGCTTACAACTCCCTGCACTTCCATACCTCCACTTGAGCCTTTGTAGTTCATTTACATACACGATCTGCAGTCCCTTTCACACAGCTATGACAAAATTTACTCGGCACTTCAACATCTAGTACCTTACCAGTGTCAACAGATATTGCTGTTACAACATCATTAAATGGAGTGTGCCTCTTTTTTGCCAGGTAACATCAAAAGCAGCCACTATGTCCCTGTCACCATCATTTTCGACAATAAAGTCTTCTCCAGCACTTTTCATGAAGATTCTGCAACTTCTTTTACAGCCTCAATCAGTAAGCTATAATACTTCTCAAACTTTGCTGGTGGAGGAGGAAGATTCATCACTGCACAAAGTGTTCTTGCTGCCTTCTGTCCCCATGCTACCCTCAAATTCACATCATAACCTTTGTCTGCGATTTTAGATATCATGCAAGACGCATCAACGTTGCATTTGCTGCATATCACAGATACGTTCGTAGCAAGGCCTTTCCTGGCACCCTTATCTTTCATCAAAGAAACACACTGAACACCAAAGCAATGCTTGCACATAACATTGTCCATTATTAATTGTGACAATATGTTAACATCAACGATAATATTACATGAATCTTTGGATTCACAGCCTCCATTTTCATTAGCACCAAAAACAAGTTTCCTTCTAGAATGGTAAATTGTTTACTGGCTCTGAGAGGGTGCAGTCTTGAGCCACTGGTGTAACATTTGTTGTAACACCCATTACTGTGTATCTGTTGCCGTGGTGACGTTGTTTGTGGTTGAAGCAACCAATTCTAGATATCCTCTGCGATAATATGCCACAAACGAACACAAAACAACACACCAAAATGAAAATTGCGTCGAAGATCACAGCACCACACTGCACGCCTTTCAAAACATTGAACAAACCAAACCAGGGATTAAAACAATGCATGTCGATAGTACAGGAAACTATCGATATCGATAACCCATTGTTTCACGTGTGACTAACTTTGGCACAAATATGACATTCGAATTCTACAGAGCGAAATACACTTAGGTATGACCAGTGATCTCTATGCCAAGTATGGAGATCACTGGGTATAACAGAAGAGTGCTGTGCAGAGGGGCGTGGCGCTGCATCTTCATACACTTAAGACCAAATTATGTACCTTATAAGTCCTCAAATATATATGTCTTATACATAAAATTATTCAGGAAGTTGTGTGCTACAAAATAAGCATATTTTTGAAAAATCGATTTTTTTTTAAATTTTTGATGTCCTACCCCCTTAAACACATACAGAACATTGGTCACATCAAATCTAAATTGAAGTCATACTTGGCTGGTCACTGCTTTTACACAAGAAATGAACATCTACAAAAATAAAATTTTCTCTGTTAACCCAATGTAGTCTTATACAGAAGAACATTTGTATATTATCTCTCTGTATATAGCATAACATAGCATAACATCATTTATTCAAGTATTCGTCATTAATTGATACATTAATGTGTGTTATTTTTGTACAGGGGTATAATTATATATAACACAAAAATCCCAATATCTCTTGCACATTGTGCAGCTATAGATGAAATGGATCAATAAATCAAGTCCTTAAGAAGGGTAGAAAATCTGATCTAGCAAACAAACTACAGGCCAATTAAAATAATTCCAGTACTAGCCATAGTCTCTGAAGGCATACTTTATCAGTAGATGTATGCATACATTGAACTAAATGATATGTTAAGTACATCACAGTTTGGTCGCAGAAAAGAAAAGTGAACTATACATGCCATAGAACTCTCAGTGGGAGACAACTGACAGGAATGGGGGAAAGAAATACAGTACAAGAAGAATGGGTAGCTTTGAGGGATGAAGTAGTGAAGGCAGCAGAGGATCAAGTAAGTAAAAAGACGAGGGCTAGTAGAAATCCTTGGGTAACAGAGGAAATATTGAATTTAATTGATGAAAGGGGAAAATACAAAAATGCAGTAAATGAAGCAGGAAAAAGAAATACAAACGTCTCAAAAATGAGATCGACAGGAAGTGCAAAATGGCTAAGCAGGGATGGCTAGAGGACAAATGTAAGGAAGTTGAGGCTTATCTCACTAGGGGTAAGATAGATACTGCCTACAGGAAAATTAAAGAGACCTTTGGAGAAAAGAGAACCACTTGTATGAATATCAAGAGCTCAGATGGAAACCCAGTTCTAAGCAAAGAAGGGAAAGCAGAAAGCTGGAAGGAGTGTATAGAGGGTCTATACAAGGGCGATGTACTTGAGGACAATATTATGGAAATGGAAGAGGATGTAGATGAACATGAAATGGGAGATACGATACTGCGTGAAGAGTTTGACAGAGCACTGAAAGACCTGAGTCGAAACAAGGCCCTGGGAGTGGACAACATTCCATCAGAAATACTGACAGCCTCGGGAGAGCCACTCCTGACAAAACTCTACCATCTGGTGAGCAAGATGTATGAGACAGGCGAAATACCATCAGATTTCAAGAAGAATATAATAATCCTAATCCCAAAGAAAGCAAGTGTTTGAAAGATGTGAATATTACCAAACAATCAGTTTAATAAATCACGGCTGCGAAATACTAACGCAAATTCTTTACAGACGATTGGAAAAACTAGTAGAAGCCGACCTCAGGGAAGATCATTTTGGATTCCGTAGAAATATCGGAACACGTGAGGCAATACTGACCCTAAAACTTATCTTAGAAGCTAGATTAAGAAAAGGCAAACCTACAATTCTAGCATTTGTAGAATTAGAGAAAGCTTTTGACCATGTTCACTGGAATACTCTCTTCAAATTCTGAAGGTGGCAGGGGTAAAATACAGGGAGCGAAAAGCTGTTTACAATTTGTACAGAAACCAGATGGCAGTTATAAGAGTCGAGGGACATGAGGGAAGCACAGGTTGGGACGGGAGTGAGACAGGGTTGTAGCCTCACCCCGACGTTATTCAATCTGTATATTGAGCAAGCAGTGAAGGAAACAAAAGAAAAATTCGGAGTAGGTGTTAAAATCCATGGAGAAGAAATAAAAACTTTGTGGTTCGCCACTGACATTGTAATTCTGTCAGAGACAGCAAAGGACTTGGAGGAGCAGTTGAACGGAATGGACAGTGTCTTGAAAGGAGGGTATAAGATGAACATCAACAAAAGCAAAACGTGGGTAATGGAATGCAGTCGAATGAAGTCGGGTGATGTTGAGGGAATTAGATTAGGGAATGAGACACTTAAAGTAGTTAAGGAGTTTTGCTATTTTGGGAGCAAAATAACTGATGATGGTCGAAGTAGAGAGGATATAAAATGTAGACTGGCAATGGCAAGGAAAGCGTTTCTGAAGAAGAGAAATTTTTTAACATCGAGTATAGATTTAAGTGTCAGGAAGTCGTTTCTGAAAGTACTTGTATGGAGTGTAGCCATGTATGGAAGTGAAACATGGACGATAAATAGTTTGAACAAGAAGAGAATAGAAGCTTTCGAAATGCGGTCCTACAGAAGAATGCTGAAGATTAGATGGGTAGATCACATAACTAATGAGGAAGTACTGACTAGGATTGGGGAGACGAGACGTTTGTTGCACAACTTGACTAGAAGAAGGGATCGGTTGGTAGGACATGTTCTGCAGCATCAAGGGATTACCAATTTGGTATTGGAGGGCAGCGTGGAGGTTAAAAATCGTAGCGGGAGACCAAGAGATGAATACACCAAACAGAAGGATGTAGGTTACAGTAGCCACTGGGAGATGAAGAAGCTTGCACAGGATAGAGTAACATGGAGAGCTACATCAAACCAGTCTCAGGACTGAAGACCACAACAATAACAGGATATTTGCAGCCATTTATCTGAAAACAAAATTCTGACTAAATCTCAGTATAGTTTTAGGTCCAGATTATGGAAGCAGTTGAAGAAACCATTTCCTTTATACAAACCTCATTTGAATCAAAGTTATCTACCAAAGCCATTCTAGTAAGCCGAAGCAAGGCATCTGATTCAGTGAACCAACTTTGGTGTTACAGAGTCAGAGACTTAGATCTCTCCCTCATAAGCTTCTGTCTCAGCGAGAGGAAACAAATTGTAGTTTATAAAAACCAAAACTCCCAATGTAACTTCAGGTGTTCCTCAGGGTTCTGTGCATGGTCCTTTATTGTTTATAATATTTGTGAATGATCTTCCCTGTAACACGCCATGTAAATCAGTACTTTATGCTGATGACACAACACTCATTAGCTCTGAAAAAGACATCAACAGATTGAAACTGGAAAACAAAGAGTACCTTAACCAGTCACATACATGTTTTAAATCCAATGACCTAGCTATCAACTATGAAAAGACAATGAACTTCATTTTCAGTTTATCGAGCAATGAAACTGAGTATTCAACTGTTAAGCTACTTCATATAAATTTGATTCCAAATTAACATGGGACAAACATACAGACCACATATGCAAAAAGCTCTCACATTACCTTTTACTGAGTAAACTGCAGACATGTGTAACAACACCTCTGTTACTTTTTTTTAAAAAAAAAAAAAAGAGGTGGAGCCCCTCCGCGCCCACACCGGCATGATGGCCAACTCAAAAGGTCTACTGCCATCTCTACATAAGGGTTAGTATTCACTAATGTGAGGTGTCGCAGGATGTGGGTACTGCGATGTGTGCGTACGTCTGGTTATGGTTAACCATTAATACGCGCTCATCTGGAGATAGATCGGGTCGAAAAGCGAACGAAGGGTAGCGGTTTGAAGGGCAGAGGAAAAAAAGTGCCAAGGCAAGAGCCATGGGAAAAAAACCTCTGCGATAGTTAGGTCGGGTGGTAAGAGCAGTAGCGGATGTCTTGCTGCCTGCGATAGGTCGTGCAAGGGTAGGCTTTGTTAGTAGTGGGTATCATGCTTGTCGATACCTTTACGTAGTGCGTTGCTGCTGCTCGGCGGCTGCTGCTGGTGGCTGCGTTGGGCTCTTGCTCAGCGTCAGCAACCTGCAACAGTTAGGTTTGTCATCATTTTGTGTCCAATAGGTCATATATCGGAAGCACAGTGTTGGGTGATGTTGGCGATTGTTTGTGCGTCAGTGGGCGAGCTCGTCGGTTTCCCTGCGATAGCCTGTTTGCCGGCTTTGATAGCAGCTGGTACTTCCAGTCAATGTTGCTGATAAACAGGGGCTTACCGAAGTTTTGTCGCTTGTTAGTGTAGGTTATCTTATCTTGCCATAGGTGGTTATGCCCTACCTAGGAGTGTTTTTGGCCGTTTATGCTTCCACCTATGGTTGTGATCGTAGTTACCCAGAGTAAGGATGAAAGGATTGTTCGAGTGTCTCGAGTTCCTGTATAGTCGTGTGGCGTGTTTTTTGAATACTTCCTTGAGAGTTTCAAGGCGGTATTCATTGTGAAGGTCCACGTTGCGTGTGTAGCGTGGAGCGTTGCTAATGATTCGTAGTACTTTGTTCTGTATGATCTGCAGGCGGCGCAGTCGTGTAGGAGCCGCATATCCCCAGACGGGAGCTGCGTACGTCATCAGAGGTCTAATCAGTGTCATGTAGATGGACCTCGACACCCTCCTATTCAGTGTGCTTTCCTTGTTGAGCACTGGGTAGAGCTGTTTGAGCCTCGCATGCGCTCTGTTGGCAACGTATTCAATGTGGTCGCCCCATGTAAGTTTCCGGTCCAGCCAGACACCGAGATGTCAGACCTTCTCTCGGAAACGTATTGGGCGTGCATGTAGTGTTATTTGTCTACTGTGTTGGTGTTTGCGCAGTAGTTTCGGTCTGCGTGTAAACAGAACTGCTTCGCACTTGTCGACGTTTACTTTAATACGCCATCTCTCCAACCAAGGCTCAGCAGTTCTGAGTGCCGTCTGTATTCGTGAATTTATGTTCGACGGTTTACAATCTTGCGCAAGGATGGCTGTGTCATCCGCGTAGATGGCTAGCGTGGTGTTATGTGTTGCTGGGAAGTCGTTAATGCACAGGTTGAACAAGATGGGCCCCAGGATGCTTCCCTGGGGTACTCCAGCTTGTATACCGTGTTGTGTTGATTGTTTGCCCTGCACGTCAGTGTTGAAACATCTGTTAGTGAGGTATGAGTGTATGAGACGCACGAGTCCGTCTGGGAAACCAGCTTCGCTTAGTTTGCGTATGAGGCCGTTGTGCCATAGACAATCGAAAGCCTTCTCGATGTCCAGGAACACCGCACTCCTACTATGCCATCTTTCACTGCCATCTGCAGTGTGGTCTCATTTTATGGGGTAATTTTGGAAAAAAAATCATCTGGCAAAAAAGGCTATCAGGACTATTTCAAGAGTTACAAACTCTAAAATATCCTGCAGACAACTTTTTAAAGACTTGTATCACTTTGTATATACTGCTGCCTACTAAAGATGAAAGAAAAGTTAAATAACTACATCTTGAGGGAAGATGTACACCAACATAAAACTAGGCAAATGAAACAGATAGCCAAGCCCACAGCCAGATTAAAGAAAACATAGTCTAGTTATGAATTAAAATTATATCTAATACCATACCTTTACAGGCACATCAGGTATTGCATAATAACTTTCAAAACTGTTCTAAGAATGGCCTGAGAAACAAAATAATTTCTAACTGTAAACTATTTTGTATTTACCTTAGTATGTGAATAGTGTATCTGATATTTGTGTATATTATTTTCTGTGTACTGTAAAGTTAAGAAATTATTCTCTAATGTATAGTGTATGTTTGTGTTATTGTTAGTATATGTACTATAATTGTGTTAACAAAATGTATTCGTACAAATATGTAAACTCCATATGAAGACATCAATTGTATAAAATTTCTCAAAGATTGATCAAAATAAATAAATAAATTACTACCATAATCTGTGTTTTTATTTGAATACTTGACCATAACGTATCTATTTACATATGATTTAACTTGAAACCTCAAGACCATTTACATATGGTTATTACTGTAATAAACTGACATGTACTACATCCTAGTGATACACTCGCATCAAGGATCCACGCAACCTGAAATAAAATAAAAAAACCCTAATCTCATCATCATATTTTTCATAACACTTCAATAACACAATATCACTTGATAACCTTCTCAACATCACATTATCATCCCATTTTCAACAGGCATAATACTCCACAAAGTATCTTAACACATTACTATAATCATCTAGGGTAAACAGTCCAGTATATGAACAGGTACCAGTGAATGAACAAGTGAGACATAAATTTAAAAATTAACATTTAAAAAGCCCTCCACTGTGCCCAGTGATTTCAGTCATCTTCTACCGGCAAGTGGGGAGCTAGCTGGCAGCTGACTGCACCTTCACGTCAGACAACCTCAGCAGTAGAGAGAAGTGGACTGTGTGACACAGCTGTCACTGTTGTTTACTGCTACCCCGTAGTAAGATAATAACCGTTTCACAAGTAATTTTAATGGCAAATATTCCCATTCTGATAAACATTGTTGCTTGTTCTGTATACTATGTACATGAAGTAATAGATAAATGTCTTTTCTAATGATAAAAAATAAATTCAATGTGCTATATTTTGAGGTTCAGTGGGTGCTCAGTAACTGGACAGTTAAAATCAATATTTGCCAATTCATGAACTCTTTTTAATTCATTAGGGTTTTTAATACTTTCTTCAAATCAGATACAAATGGGCCTAAATGAACTGCTTACTGCAGCAAATACATTTTAAGTTCACTTTTCAGTATTCTTTATGCCACCAGTTTCCAGCAGGTAAACAAGAATTTTGAGATTTTTTTCAGAAATTATTCCACTCAGCTAAATGCAAAATAACAATTTATTTATTTATTTTTGATCCAACATCAACTGATTCAAAAAAAGGAAAAGTGTTCCAGTCTTCTGGATAAGTTGGAGCCTCATTTATTAGAATTACATATTACTGTCTTGTATTATTATCTACACATTTTTTTCTAAATTTAGTTGAGAGAACAATGTTACCTATATGGGCTATATGTAAAGACAATTTCCTATTGCAGTACATAGGTTAGGAAATTTATAGTTTGTGACACAATCTTCAGAATGAGATTCAAGTATTTACGGTCCGTGACACAGTCTAAGATCTTATTTTAAATTTGGAGATATTAAGATGGAAGCAATTCAGTAGTTTTATGTCTGCATAGTGAGGGCTTTTCTCATCAAGTGTTGTTCTATGGGAGATATTGTCAGGTCTCTCTCTACCACTAGTGTTGAAATTGTGTATTTCCGTATTCATCACTCACTAAAATTAGTGTTTCTCGAGTTTTTTGCCTCCCAAAATCAAATTCAATATAGACTAATATATTTGTATTTAATTTTAGTTTGTGTTCATTAAAATACTGCAGAATTATGGATCCTGCAGTAGTGGATTTCGTTTCGAGTTGCAAATAGGTAAGATTAGGGCATATTAATGTGGTATCATCTGCATATAAGATAGCTTTAGTGGATTTTGTTATAGAATGAATATCATTAACATAAATAATAAAAAGAAGTGCTCCTGATATTGACCCCTGTGGAATACTAAAGGTAATGTCAGTGGTGAAACTTGCTGGCGGATTAAAACTGTGTGCTGGACCAAGACTCGAACTTGGGACCTTTGCCTTTCATGGGCAAGTGCTCTACCAACAGAGCTACCTAAGCACGACTTATGCCCCATCCTCACAGCTTTACTTCTGCCAGCACCTTATCTCCTACCTTCCAAACTTTACAGAAGCTCTCCCGCAGTTGGTAGAGCACTTGCCCACAAAAGGAAAAGGTCCCAAATTCGAGTCTTGGTCCGGCACACAGTTTTATTCCGCCAGGAAGTTTCATATCAGTACACACTCCAGTGCACAGTGAAAATCTCATTCTGGAAACATCCCCCGGGCTGGGGCTAAGCCATGTCCCCACAGTATCCTTTCTTTCAGGGGTGCTAGTTCTGCAAGGTTCGCAGGAGAGCTTCTGTAAAGTTTGAAAGGTAGGAGACGAGGTATTGGCGGAAGTAAAGCTGTGAGGATGGGGCATGAGTCGTTCTTGGGTAGCTCAGTTGGTAGAGCACTTGCTCGGGAAAGGCAAAGGTCCCAAGTTCGAGTCTCGGTCCGGCACACAGTTTTAATCCGCCAGCAAGTTTCACCACTGACATTACCTTTAGTATTCCACAGGGGTCAATAAGTTTCATATCAGTGCACACTTTGCTGCAGAGTGAAAATCTCATTGTAATGTCAGTGGTGTTTGATTTGTATGCTGCCTCTGTAGTGCTAATAGACACAAACTGCTTCCTATTTGTCAAGTGGGATCTAATCAGATTATGAGCTGTGCCTCAAATGCCATAGCTCCACAGTTTGTCCAGCAATATGGTCATATCAACACAGTCAAATCCTTTTTGTAAGTCTGTAAAGATACCACATATGTATTTTTTATTGTCTATTGCTTGAAAATAGTTTATATTCTTAAAATTAAGTACCAGTCCGGATAACAGTTAAGACGGCATCATTTGATTCGTGGTTATTTGTTATAAACTGGCTCTCTTCCCTCAAATCAGTCTGATATTCTGTTTTCTTTGTCACAGATGTCTGATGAAGAATTAAACTTACAGAGAAAGAGAAGAAAATATGAGCTGCTGACATACTGAGAAAAACAATTAGATGATGCATTAGAGGCAGTAAGGTCTGGAATCCTTCGTTTAAATACAGCATCAGCAGAATATAATGTTCCAAAAGCAACATTATCAACAAAGCTAAGTGGCAAAATCATTGTAGGAAGAAGGCACATGGCCGCAATGCTAATCTTAACAACACATGAAGAACGTTGTTGGAAGACTGGTTATTAGGAAAAGTAAAAATCGGTTTCCCAATGCATCCAGACGAAGTGAAAGATACTATGCACAACTTTATGGTGCATAAGGGAGGAAAAATTGCTTTACAAATAGTAGGACAGGAGCGAAATGGTTAAAACTATTTCTTAAACGACCTCCAGCTATTTCACACCATAATGCGGAAATCATATCAGAAGAAAAAGCTAGTTTGACTGATTGTATCATACAAAGTTGGTTTGAAGAACTTGGAAAATACCTTCATGAAGAAAATTGCCAGGACATACTTCTTGATGGTAGGCAAAAAGTTAATGCTGATGAGATGGGAGCTGAATGTTGCTCAAAAATTATAAGAATTTTTATATCATTACTCTTGGCAAAGAGAAAGACTGTGTCACTGTACGGACAAATTTTTCTGCTAGCGGTAAAATTGTAAAACCAATGTATGAAAGGATTCCAAAACACATTGCTTAGTGCTGTACATTCCATCTGACAAATGTTTTGTTGGTTTGAGTAAGCTGGGCTGGATGTTTGCACTAACCTTTTGTCCCAAATACTTTTATTCCTGACAGCTGGAAAACATATCACTTTTCCTATTTTGTTATTTTTAAATCAGCATAAATCTCTTTTAAACTAAGAAAGTTCTGTTCAGAGAAGAGAATATTTATTTTCAGTTTGCCATCAAATACAACAAATGCCCTTCAGCCTTGTGATGTTAGTGTTTTCCATTCACTGAAAGCATCATGGAAGAATACTATCAAATGCTTGGAACAAAAGCATGGTGTTTTTATGATTTTTAAGTAGGGTTTTCAGCCAATCTCCAGGGACTTGTGGCTAGTACAATGTGATAGGTAGCCACAGAGTCTCACAACTGTTCATGGTATCCTCCTCCACTTTGCATTCAACCCAGGATCCATCCTATTTCCTTTAATCTTTCCTATAAGCATCATTTCTGCATTCCTGGTGAAAAATGGGATCCTGCTCCTTGTTTAAGAGGCATGAGCACCTCAAGGGCTCTGTAGCTACATACTGCATCAAAATTATTGGTGCACTAAATCATTTGCATATCCTTGGGAGTGTACTTTTGTTTCAAATCCAGGCACAGGTGTGACATCCATTTCTAGGTTTTCAAAGAAAAGCCACAAACAATAAAATTTTTTCATTTCCACTTCCTAATGAGATTAGAAGGCTATTAACCTGCAGATATCTGTATAGTTGTTATCCACAATTAGCATCTGCAGCCACAGAAACCTCTAGCATGCTGTTTTGCCTGCTTGATTGTAAGATGAAAGGATTATTGAACTTTCTCTACTTTCCCTTTCTTGCCTTTCTACATATGACTACATTCTCTCCCCAACCTTGTACACTTGTCTGTTCATGTCTTTTCTCTGTAGGTGTGAAGTAGTTGCCTAACAAATGTAAAGACAGCCACTTGAGAATTAAAATCTTCAAGGTTAAATACTGCTGGAACTCGATATACATAGGAAAACAGTGCGCTGCCCATGAAGCAACGATTTTGTGAATAGAAGGCTAAACAAGTTTTGAAGCATTTGGATACTTTAATTCCATGGATGATTAGTCTCTTTTTGAGATGTTATGCTGTCAGTAATTGTCAATACCATTGTTATCTACATCTGGGACAGCTTTTTGAAACTGTAGAACATTCTACCTGTCTAATAAGTAATCTTGCTGGAAAGCCAATGGTATCATTTTTGCAATCTTTAACATATAACTGCAACTTTTGCTTTCTGTTCTTTCTTTGGAGTCTAAAAACCTAAAATTTTACAGTGGTGTACTTAATAAGCATACCTTTTCCACCACATATTTCCAAGTTGTGATGTAATGTTTTTAGGTATTCTTTAGACACCACAACTTGTCATGTTCTTCTGGTTTACTAAGTCTTCTATTACTTGCCTGCTAACATCTAGTTGTTCAAGTGATAGTAGATTATCCAAAGTAAAGGGTTCATTATGGAGAACTTCAGAGATACTCTAATTTTTTCTTAAAGCAAAGCCTTTCAAACATGAGACAAAAAGATCTGAAATAATACCAGAGAAGGAAAGCTGCTACTCACCGTATAGCGGAGATGTTGAGTCATGATAGGCACAGTAAAAAGATCCACACAATCATAGCTGTCAGCCATTAAGGCCTTTGTCAGCAGTAGGCACAGATACACACACACATACACACACTCACGCAACGCAACTTGCACACACGTCTACAGTCTCAGAGAGCTGAAACTACACGGGTCTGAAATATGTTTTTTAATTATGTATGCAACTTGAGAATCAATTTGAAAATGTTGTGTGAACTTACTGAATAGTTTTGCAGATGAAATATTAAATGACATTCTGTTTTCAATAAAAAAAATTATTTTCAAGCTTTCTTAATAGTACTGTAGAATATAGATTGAACAGCGTCAGATTTTATTGTTCGAGGTACATCCTTATAAAGTAATATTGAATGCCATATCAGTGTTCCAAAATCCAGTCTGCTAAAGGTGCTAAAGTAATCCACATTGTGGTTGTATGCACCAAAACTTATGATGTGGAATGTTAGACTGAATTCTTTAAAATTCTTTTCAGTGAGCAGGTGAGCCATCAAAATAATGATAAATATTGACCAGAAATTTGGATGCATCTTCACTTAGACATTGTAAAGCCTTTGTATGGGCTTCCTTCTATTCTTTTATTTATTAGCCATTGACCACATGTAGCAGAATGGGCTTGACATTGATATACAACAGTAATCACTCTATTCATTACTGTTCACATAATAAATTATCTATATTACCTGTTGAACAGAATTGTACCATAGTCCTAAAACTCAATTTCCACGCTACTGATATTCAAGACTTCTCTTAAATTGTAGAAGTGACTGTTTATTAACCATTACACATCTTACTTGTAAAATTATTAAAAGGTGTATTGATTCAGAATGTGGCAGTTTCTTAAAAAATTTAAAATAGTTCACTTTGTGAGAATTGTCCGTTTTTGTAAGCCTATACCTAAGAATGTCAATACTCTTCTTGAATGAGATTTTCACTTTGCAGCGGAGTGTGCGGTGCTATGAAACTTCCTGGCAGATTAAAATTGTGTGCCAGACCGAGACTCAAACTCAGGACCTTTGCCTTTTGCAGGCACATGCTCTACCATCTGATCTACCCAAGCACAACTCATGCCCCGTCCTCACAGCTTTACTTCCACCAGTAGCTCGTCTCCTACCTTACAAGCTTCACAGAAGCTCTCTTGTGAACCTTGCACAACTAGCACTCCTGGAAGAAAGGATATTGCACGGACGTGGCTGAGCCACAGCCTGGAGAATGTTTCCTGAATGATATTTTCACTCTGCAGTGGAGTGTGCACTGATATGAAACTCCCTGGCAGATTAAAATTGCGTGCCAGACCGAGACTCAAACTCGGGACCTTTGCCTTTTGCAGGCAAGTGCTCTGCCATCTGAGCTACCAAAGCATGACTCAAGCCCAGTCCTCACAACTTTACTTCCGCCAGTACCTTGTCTCCTACCTTATCACAGTATTTATGTGGTGTTTATGTCTTCCTGAGTGAGATGAATTAAAAAAAAAGTACATTCATCGTCCCAAGAACATGCCAATAAATATTAGTTAGACTCATTGGATCCTATTTGTAAAGTAACTCAGTAACACTCCTTACACCAAAAAGTTTTCTCGGTTTACGGTACACTACTCATAAGCATTTCATGCAGATTTTCTAGCACTTCAAAGGGGCAAGGGTTAATAGAAATGTAAAAAAAGTTTCAGTTGTCCACTAATGGGTTTTGATCTTCCAAGAGCGTTAACCAAAACTAAATTATCTACTTTGAATGGTGTCATTTTTAATTTTTTATGTCTCTGGTTTCTAATTTTCCCTTGATTATCCATACTTTTTCTAATTATTTCTCCTTTCTCCAGTGGTATAATACTTTTTCATCAAGGATACACAGTATTCTCTGCTATGAGGTAAGTTGGTTTACTACTGAACAAAATTTAAGATGGGAAAAACTGGCTTTTTTACTGACATTTGACTGCTTAGTCCATATTCTGTTTCAGACATCAATTTTCTCAATTTTTCAAACATCTGTTGTAGCATGGACTTTGCTACCCTGATAAAACCATACCAAGAATTTGCACTAGTCCTGAAACATCCCCAGGTACCAGTTCATGCTTCATGTCCTCTTTCTCGGGTCGGTAACCCATATTGAAAAATTCAAGTAATCTAAATAGTAGGAAAAAATGACCATAAATACATGCTTGCTTGTTTGTGACTGATATGTATATGTCTCTCTTTTACTGACAAAGGCTGTGGCTGAAAGCTTTATGTGAGAGTCTCTTAACTGTGCCAGTCTGCAACTTTGTGTGTCTTTTTTTACGGTAAGTAGCAATCTGTCTTTACCTACATTGTTGAACACAAATATATATAATCACAAGTAATGTTCCTCATACTTTCACAATGCAAAACACAACATAAAAATTAATCAATTATATTTTACTTATCCTTGCCATATGTAAACAGTTGTCCACAGTTTAATCTTCAGAGAGGTTATCCTGCACTCATTATAGTCAATACTTCTTAAAAAGCCTATTATTGCTCTGATTAACTCAAATCTTCATAAATTATTCTACAAAAGACAATAAAATCCATTATTCTCTGCAAAAATATAATCCTAGTCACAGTACCAGTTGTGACAAGTCCCTGAATTCTCAGCTGGAATTATCATGTGCCATCATGCCTGACATGAGTTCAGCACTACAAACTCTGCTTCTACTCAAGAAACTTAAGGATCAAAAAATACTTAGCTTTTTTTGTCAATGATTTCTAGAAGCCAAAACTATGTAGTTTGTATCTCCAGGTTCACAGTGTCAGCTTTTCAGGAATTTGTATAATTAATTTTGATAGTTGCAGTAAATTATGACATGTTCATTAGTTTTAATATTATTCATTATTTATTGGGGATTCTTACTTCATACATGTATTAGAGCCATTAAGGCTGTGATTAAGTGCAAACAAAGTGCAACAATATAACAGAGTCAGAAGAATTTACACAAAATGACTGTCTCCTATGATATGTTACAAGTGGCTCTCTGTCCATCTCCCTGTGACAAACATATCACACTTCTCAAAGCCAACATAATTCTTACATACCAATTTATTTAAGCAGCTTACTGATAATTCTTGAATTTAGGTTAAATATTAAACAAATATTGGTAATTTAGCATAATATCTTCATTTATTCACAACAACAATTAACTCTAAAAACACAGTATAAATATCTGTTCTTAATAGATCAAGGAACTTGATGTGGTGGTTGTTATTGATTGTCACATAGACAAACATACATTTTTAAATTCTCTTCTTTCTGAACATGAATTTGCAGGTTTTTTCTACTGTTTCCGTGTTACAGAAATCCAAACATGACATTAGAACAATTATTTGTGTGAATTAAGTGTGTTTTAGAATTCTGATTTGGTGTGCAGTTTATGTCTTTAATACACCTAATATCCAGACTTTATCTCAACTTAACAATTTTGACATGATCTGAAATGCAATGAGTTCACTTTGCCCTTTAAGTTTTCCAGTGTGATACTAATTATTGAAATTTAATAACATTTGCAAATATGCAATTCTTGAAGTTAAGTTTTTTGTCAGATTATGTAGCAGTTTGTATTCTTGAACAGTTTGATAGATATTTCTGCTTTTTTACAGAAGACATTGTCTTGTCAAAGTGAATAAAGGATTAGCCACAGTTAAACTTCTTCTCAAGATATCATCCTTAGATATGTACATGTTGCAAATAGGATTATAATTATAGTTCATCAAAAACTTTTCTTCCTTTTATCAGCCTCTATGAATATAAACTGCACATTGTAAACTTACATAAGTGTGTCAGAGAAAGTATTCTAAGTGCATTTCTTCATTTATGGCTTTTATTTGCTGACATTTGAGTATGCAGACTCATATTATAGTCACCAATACATAGCAAAAAAGTGCTGTAGTTTCTGATAAATGACCTAATTCATTATTGTAATATTTGATACAAGACTTAAAATATTATATAGTGTAAAAGATAACAGTGATTCTAATCATGTGTGCATTAAATAAAGTGTAGTGCACCTCGGTATCCATATTTGATAAGTGACTTAAAACATTATATAGTGTAAAAGATAACAGTGATTCTAATCATATGTGCACCAATTAAGTACAGTGCTCCTCAGTATTCAAAGGTTGAATCAGCTCCATATAAGGAGCAAAGTTTTTAATAAACAAAGAAACCAAAATATATCAAAGAATAAACACCAGTCTCTGCTCTCTTTTTTGGAATAAATAACAATGGAGCTCCTGGCACTTAGGGGTACTTGTCTGCTATGCATCTGCCAGCTTTAGAAAGTCACAGAGGCCGCTGTGACTCCTCCTCCAAGGCTCTCGGATTCATTTGAGGTAGAGGGCTCTCCACCTGCATTGTCTCTTTGTACTGAGGTTCCAGCAGTAAGGGGGTCGCCTCTATCTTTCATTGCAGTCCTGCCACTCCCTCAAGCTTCACTCAGCCTATGGAAACGGTTTGTTGCTTTCCATGAGTCTATATCTTCATTATGTGGCTCTCTCTTGCAAGTACTTTGTATGGTCTAGAGTAAAGTGGTTGCAGGGGTGGTTGTATTGCATCTGTCCATAACCAGACATGGGAACAGTGCTCCAGGTCTTTGTGTACAGTCTGGTTGCCCTGTCCATGCCAAGTACCTGGTGTCGGATGTAATTTGGAATTCTGTTGTTGCACTTGCTGCGGAACATAAGGCATGTCTTTAACCATTGCATCCAATAGGGCAGCAAAAAATTCTGCTGGCAGGCTTATGACTTCCCCATAAACCAAGTCCACTGTTGAAGCTGCTAAATCTAATTTGCAAGAGGTCTGTAATCCCAATAACACCTCTGGTAAGACTGAAGTGCAGTCTCGGCATGGCACATCAAGGCAGCCTTCAAGGTCCTGTGCCAACACACTCAACCATACCATTACTTTCAGGGTGGCATGCTGTCGTATGGTGGTGTCAGAATCCACACAACTCCACAACTTTCTCAGCTCTAAAAATAAGGTCAACTGAATTGGCAGCCAAGGTCTGTGATCACATGTAGGGGGCAACTGAAACGAGCAATACAAGTCACTGAAAACACTCACACAGATGTCACCACCAATACGTCAGCCAATGGCACTGCTTCTGCCCATCCTGTGAACTGGTCTACTGCAGTGAACAAATAACAGTACTCTTCTGAGGGTGGCAGAGGTCCTACAATATCTAGGTGAACATGTGTGAACTGCTCCGTAGATGGTGCAAGGTCTTCTACTGGTTTGTGCACATGTCATCCAACTTGGCATTTTTGGCATTCCATGCAATTTTTTCCCACCTATGGCAATCTCTCTTAATGCTTGATAATATAATGTAAATGGATAATAATGAATCTACCCACCAAGTGGCAGTAGGAGAACATACACAAAAAGGTTTAACTTTTACAAGCTTTTGGAGACAGTGGCTCCTTCTGGCAGAAGAGTTGAAGTGGAAGGAAAAGGAGTGAAGGAAAGGTATTGGAGACGTTTAGGAAAAGGGGTACAGTTTAGAATAGTCTTCCAGAACCCCAGGTTTGGATGAGAAGGAGAGACTGTTTGTTAGGGACTGCACCAGTCAAGATTGGAAAACGTGAGAGCTTAACAATGGAAGACAGGGTACTATGCAAGACAAAGATTACTACTAAAACATCATGCATTAATTACTAGGAGTCAAATGCTAAGTGCATTGTATGTTATAGATGTGGCAGGGAGAGGGTGAAAAATAGACAGGTCAGGAAATGACAGCTGTAGAAAACTAAAATGGAGTGAAAAAAGGAAAGAATTAATGTAAATTAAGGCCAGGTTGTTGGCAAGAATCAAGGACATGTTGTAGTGCTAGTTCTCACCTGTGGAGTTCTGAGAAACTGGTGTCTGAGGGAAGAATTCAGACAGCATGGGTGATGAAATAAGAACTGACATCATGACTGTCATGTTGTAGAGCATGCTCTGCAACAGGGTATTGTGTGTTGCTGGTATAACTCTCTGCCTGTGTCCATTCATCCTGGCTGAAACCTGGCTGGTAGTCATGCCGATGTAAAAGGCCTAACAGTGTTTATGTAACCGCTAGTATACGACATTTGTTTCACAGGTGGCTCTCCCTCTGCAAGTACATGTTTTGTCAGTTACAGGGTTGGACTAGTTGGTGATAGGAGGGTGCTTAGGGTGAGTCTTGCAGTGGGGATGGTCACAGGGCTAAGAGCCATAGGGTATGGAGATGGGTGCAGAAGGAGCATAGGGTCTGACAAGAATATTGCAGAGATTGAGAAGATGATGAAAGGCTATTCTATATGTGGTGGGCAAAATCTCAGATAGACTGGATATCATTTCAGTGCATGATTTTAGGAAGTCATAGACTTGTCAAAGTAGCTGATTAATACATTTAAGACCAGGATAATACTAATTGACAAGTGGTGTGCTCCAGCAGCACCAGAATTGGATGTGACAGCCTGGAAAATCTGCTTTTAAATTAGGCTGTTGAGGTAATTACATCCAGTAAAGGCTGGGTGAGAATGGTGCTGTAAAGAGTCTGCAACCAAACAAATGTGTTTGCATCAAATGCCAAGGCTGTATGGGAGGGAACGTTTGACTTGTCAAGGATGGAAACTGTCAAAATGTAAATACTGTTGTTTGTTAGTTTGTTTCATGAGAATGGAAGTGTGTAGCTGGCCTTCACTGAGGATGAGATTGACATCAAGGAAAGTGGCATGTGATTTGGAATAGGACCATATGAAATTTAAATGCGAGAAGTTATTTAGAGATTCCAGGAATTTTAACAGGTCTGCCTCACTATGAGACCATACAGCAAATATGTCACCAATGTTCGGCCCTTTACATCAGCATGAATACCAGGTAGGTATAAGTCAGGATGAATGGACGTAGGCAGAGGGTTATACCAGCAACACACAATATCCTGCTGCAGAGCATGCTCTACAACATGACAGTAATCACGTCAGTGGCTGTTTCACCACACACACCATCTGGATTCTTCCCCCAGACACCAGTTTCTCAGAATTCTGCAAGTGGGAACTAGTACTACAAAATGTCCTTTGTCCTTGCCACTCACCTGGCCTTAATTTAGTTTAATTCCTTCCTTTTTCACTCCATTTTAGTTTTCAACATCCCTCATTTCCTGATCTGCCTATTTTTTGCTTTCCTCTCCCCTCCCATGTCTGTTACATGCAATGTATTTAGCCTTTCACTAGTAGTATTTTACGTGCAATTTTTTAGTGTAGTCTTTGTCTTGCAGTCATACTGCCCTGTCTTCAACTGTTAACCCCTCGCATTTTCAAATCTCATCTGGTGCAGCCCTCCAGCAATCAGTCTTTCCTTCTCATCCTTTCCAGTAAGTCTTCAATGACCTTGGGTTCTGGGTGACTTTTCTGAACTGTACCCCTTTTCCTAAACCTCTTCAGTCCTTCTCCTTCACCCCTCTTCCTTCCCCTTTAATTCTTCTGCCAAAAGAGGGAGCCACCGGTTCTGAAAGCTTGTAAAAGTTAAACCTTTTTCTGTGTGTTCTCCTGCTGCTGCTTGGTGAGTAGAGTTTGTATCTATCCATTTACATTATATTGCCAGTAATTGATTATTTTCATTTCTTAATGCTTGGCCACACAGAACAGTCCATTAGCAGTTTTACAGTACTTTTTGCACTGGTGTGTGCCAGCCTGTGGGTGCTATTGAAGGTCGCCTTCTGCAGCTTTATCAGGAACAAAAGGTTGAGTTTTGTCTTGTGACATGTCATACCAAATCCTAATCTTTGTCCCTTCTGACTTCATTTACTGGAGTTTTAGTCCAGTAGTGATGTCCTGCTCGTACGGTACTCTCCCAGTTGGGGATCTGTGGTCTGTGCGGCTGCCAAATGCTCATAATCGCTTGTCTGCAAGATGCTATTGACCCTTGACCAGAAATCTACCACAACATTTTATGCTCCCTTAATATGACACAAATCTGTCGTGAACTGGCCAATGAACTCTAGTGGTAAGGTTTGTTGTGAAGGTCATCATTAGATCTTCTGATTGCAAATGTAATAGGTTTGTGGTTCATGTAAATAGTGAATGCTCTGGCCTCAATATAGGGATGAAAATACTTTTCAGCTTCATACATTGCCAGGAGTTCTTTGTTCTATGCTCTCCATTTGAGTTTGTGTGTAAAGAAATCCAGAGGCTGGGAGCAGTTTTCTGCAAGTTGATGGAGGGCTGCTCCTACTGCCTTTTTGACTTGCATCAACTACCCTAGCCAATGGTGTACGCAGTACCAGGTGTGCCAAGAGAACTGCTTCCTTCAGATATGCTTTCACTCAATGAAATGCCTTTTGCATGTCTAGGGTCCACTTCAGGGGCTTCTTGACAGACGTGTTTTTTCACACCAATGCTGCTGTCAATGGTGTCTGAATCTCAGCTGCCCATGGCAGGTGTCTTCCAAGTTCTTGGTATTTGGTTGATCGAGGTGTTTCTTTGATAATGGCTATTTTATCCATCTGGGGGTGTATTCCAAGTGCCGACACTGTGTGATCCAGAAGTGTCACCTGCTGCTGTCAGAAGGTGCATTTCTCCTCATTGATAACCATTCTATATTGCTTAATTCTTTCTAAAATGAATCTCACGTGTTTTTCATGGACCTCTTTTGTCTCTGAGTATACCAATATCTCATCCAGGTTCACAAAACAAAACTTTAAATCCCACAGTACCTCATCCACAAATGTCTGACAGGCCTGTGCAGTGTTTTTAAGGCCAAAAGGTGCTCAAATGTACCCGAACAACCTGAGAGGTGCTGTGACTGCCATTTTTGGAATATCTGCCTCTGTTACTGGTGTCTGATGGTATGCCTTCTTATAGTCAATCATGCTGAAGACTGTTGATCCTGCAAGGACATTAGTAAAATTGCTGTGGTTGGGTACTGGGTAATGGTCTTGAACTGTGCAGGCATTCAACTTCCAGTAGTCACCACAACATGTCCGAGTTTCTTTTTACTAATTGTAACAGTGATGCCCATGAGCTATTGGAACTACATAGCACACCTGCTTTTAAGAAACCCTCAAATTCGGCCTTTGCCACTATAAAGCAATCTGGGGCTAACCATATTGGTCACTGTGACACTGGATGACTGGGCTTAGCTCTAATGTGGTGCACTGTGTTATGTGATACTGTTGGCTGAAGTGTCCTTGTACTGTCATTTTTGCCCTGTGCCACCTCTTCGTGAATGCAGACTGTGGTGCGACACATGTCTTGTCCATATATACCTATGACAACTCCACTTTGTCATCTCTTTTAACATGTGCAACACTGATATTTATCTAGATTCTCATATTACACAGGAATTCATTGCCTAATAAGGTCTCTTAACACCTATGCTATCACAAAGTTCCAGTGGCAACTCTGTCTAAATTCTAAATCCACCTCCATTTTGCAGGTGCCATAAATATTTATTGGGGACACATTGGCCACCATGAGATACACCTGTTAGGTTGCGGCGGTAGTCTGATAATCCTTGAATAGCTGTATGCCGACATCTGACCCCGAGTCAATCAGATAGTAATGACAGGACCCACATATTTAACATATAACCTCTGTGAAGGAATGGATCCCATTGTCCTGTCGCTGAACTGCTGGTGCTACCAACACATCTTCTCCTGCTGGCTGCCACTGTTAGTACTGTTGCTATCTTTCTTTTGACCAATTGATCTCCTCCTGTGCTGTAACAACTGTGACACTTGTCCTTGTAATGCATCAACTTGGCCCGTAAGTTCATGCAGCTGTCTGGCCAAATCTGAACATTGGCTCTTCTGTATAGCTGCAGTCTCTTGCTGCACACAACCTTATACAACCAGCTTCATAGATGCAGTATGCGTATTGTCCATAGTCATGTAAACTTTGTCTGCTATAACTATCGATGTCTGTACATCATCTTTTGAGCAGGTAACTACCACCACCTTGACTGCACTGGTCAACTGTGTTATATGTGTCATTCAGGTGGTTTAGACGTTCAGTCGATCAACAACATTTTAAAATTCTATATTGCCGTTCCATTGTGGGTTGAAATATTATGTCCCTGGTTGTAATAGCAGCTTTGCCATCTAATGCATTTGCAGCTATCACAAAACTCATGTGTTCATCAGTTATTCCATTTTGCTTGAATAAAAATTCAAGCATTGAGAACCAAAGTTCCAGTTTTTCCAGCAGGAACTGCAGGGTTTGTACTATCATCTACGGCTTCCTGCTCGTTGTACATCTGCTGCTGTGTGCTCATCGCTGGACTATTTTGGTCTTCTATTGCCAACGGCAACTCCCTGATTTGTCTTTGTAGCTCATCTTGAATGATTACTCAACATTTTTGTGAATACGTTTGCAACATCCTTGGACCTGACAGCTGAGCGTATAGATGGCCGCGGTCAGCCATCTTCAGGCTGCTGCCTCGGAGTGTAGCAGCACTGGGGAGTCTGGTGCGTCGCAAGGTACACCCCAATTGTTACATGCTTCACCCACTGTCCCTGCTGTCGGGACATCTTCACGGGTACTGGGTGCGGTTGGGCCACCCTCTCCCCAAGGGGAGTGGCGCACGAGGCGGAGGGTAAATGTGGAGGCTGTCCGTGTGGCATCGCCCGCTCTGCCTGTGAGTGGACATGTGGCCGCTCCTTCAGCAAGGTCCGAGCAGGCGCACGGGGGGAGTGGTTTATTAGTTATTGGGAGCTCCAACGTTAGGCGAGTGATGGAGCCCCTTAGGGAAATAGCGGAAAGGTCGGGGAAGAAAGCCAGTGTTCACTCTGTCTGCTTGTCGGGGGGGTCTCATCCGAGATGTGGAGGAGGCCCTTCCAGCGGCGATAGAGAGCACTGGATGCACCCGACTGCAAATTATTGCTCATGTCGGCACCAATGAATCCTGCCGTCTGGGTTCAGAGATCATCCTCAGTTCGTACAGGCGGTTGGCGGAATTGGTGAAGGCGGAAAGACTCGCTCGCGGGGTGGAATCAGAGCTAACTATTTGTAGTATCGTTCCCAGAATCGATCGCGGTCCTCTGGTTTGGAGCCGAGTGGAAGGCTTAAACCAGAGGCTCAGACGATTCTGCAGAGATCTGGGAAGCAAATTCCTCGACCTCCGCTATCGGGTGGAGAAATGTAGAGTCCCCCTGAATAGGTCAGGCGTGCACTACACGCCGGAAGCGGCACGAGGGTAGCGGAGTACTTGTGGAGTGCACATGGGGTTTTTTTTAGGTTAGAGAATTCCCTCGCTAGGCCCGACAAGACGCCTCCTGAGACGCGGCAAAGTAGGAGTAGGCAAATTGCAACAGGGAATAACAATATTAATGTGCTAATAGTAAACTGCAGGAGCGTCTATAGAAAGGTCCCAGAACTGCTCTCATTAATAAACGGTCACAACGCCCATATAGTACTAGGAACAGAAAGTTGGCTGAAACCAGACGTAAACAGTAATGAAATCCTAAACTCAGATTGGAATGTATACCGCAAAGACAGGCTGGGCAGTGAAGGGGGAGGCGTGTTTATAGCGATAAGAAGTGCAATAATATCGAAGGAAATTGACGTGGGTCCGAAATGTGAAATGATTTGGGTGAAGGTCACGGTTAAAGCAGGCTGAGACATGGTAATTGGATGTCTCTATAGGCCCTCGGGCTCAGCAGCTGTTGTGGCTGAGCACCTGAAGGATAATTTGGAAAATATTTCGAGTAGATTTCCCCACCATGTTATAGTTCTGGGTGGAGATTTTCATTTGCCGGATATAGATTGGGAGACTCAAACGTTCATAACAGGACAAAGAATCCAGTGAAATTTTTTTAAGTGCATTATCTGAAAACTGCCTTGAGCAGTAAAACAGAGAACCGACTCGTGGCGATAACATATTAGACCTGCTGGTGACAAACAGACCCGAACTATTTGAAACAGTTAATGCAGAACAGGGTATCAGCGATCATAAAGCGGTTACTGCATCGATGATTTCAGCCGTAAATAGAAATATTAAAAAAAGGTAGGAAGATTTTTCTGTTTATCAAAAGTGACAAAAAGCAGATTACAGAGTACCTGACGGCTCAACACAAAAGTTTTGTCTCAAGTGCAGATAGTGTTGAGGATCAGTGGACAAAGTTCAAAACCATCATACAATATGCGTTAGATGAGTGCGTGCCAAGCAAGATCGTAAGAGATGGAAAAGAGCCACCGTGGTACAACAACCGAGTTAGAAAACTGCTGCGGAAGCAAAGGGAACTTCACAGCAAACATAAACATAGCCAAAGCCAAGCAGACAAACAAAAATTACGCGAAGCGAAATGTAGTGTGAGGAGGGCTATGCGAGAGGCGTTCAATGAATTCGAAAGTAAAGTTCTATGTACTGACTTGGCAGAAAATCCTAAGAAATTTTGGTCTTATGTCAAAGCAGTAGGTGGATCAAAACAAAATGTCCAGACACTCTGTGACCAAAATGGTACTGAAACAGAGGATGACAGACTAAAGGCCGAAATACTAAATGTCTTTTTCCAAAGCTGTTTCACAGAGGAAGACTGCACTGTAGTTCCTTCTCTAGATTGTTGCACAGATGACAAAATGGTAGATATCGAAATAGACGACAGAGGGATAGAGAAACAATTAAAATCGCTCAAAAGAGGAAAGGCCGCTGGACCTGATGGGATACCAGTCCGATTTTACACAAGTAGGCGAAGGAACTTGCCCCCCTTCTTGCAGCGGTGTACCGTAGGTCTCTACAAGAGCGTAGCTTTCCAAAGGATTGGAAAAGGGCACAGGTCATCCCCGTTTTCAAGAAGGGACGTCGAACAGATTTACAGAACCATAGACCTATATCTCTAACGTCGATCAGTTGTAGAATTTTGGAACACGTATTATGTTCGAGTATAATGACTTTTCTGGAGAATAGAAATCTACTCTGTAGGAATCAGCATGGGTTTCGAAAAAGACGGTCGTGTGAAACCCAGCTCATCCACGAGACTCAGAGGGCCATAGGCACGGGTTCACAGGTAGATGCCGTGTTTCTTGACTTCCGCAAGGCGTTCGATACAGTTCCCCACAGTCGTTTAATGAACAAAGTAAGAGCATATGGACTATCAGACCAATTGTGTGATTGGATTGAGGAGTTCCTAGATAACAGAACGCAGCATGTCATTCTCAATGGAGAGAAGTCTTCCGAAGTAAGAGTGATTTCAGGTGTGCCGCAGGGGAGTGTCATAGGACCGTTGCTATTCACAATATACATAAATGACCTGGTGGATGACATCGGAAGTTCACTGAGGCTTTTTGCAGATGAAAAAATGGCTCTGAGCACTATGGGACTTAACATCTATGGTCATCAGTCCCCTAGAACTTACAACTACTTAAACCTAACTTACCTAAGGACATCACACAACACCCGGCCATCACGGGGCAGAGAAAATCCCTGACCCCGCCGGGAATCGAACCCGGGAACCCGGGCGTGGGAAGCGAGAACGCTACCGCACGACCACGAGATTTTTCAGATGATGCTGTGGTGTATCGAGAGGTTGTAACAATGGCAAATTGTACTGAAATGCAGGAGGATCTGCAGCGAATTGACGCATGGTGCAGGGAATGGCAATTGAATCTCAATGTAGCAAGTGTAATGTGCTGCGAATACATAGAAAGATAGATCCCTTATCATTTAGCTACAAAATAGCAGGTCAGCAACTGGAAGTAGTTAATGCCATAAATTATCTGGGAGTAGGCATTAAGAGTGATTTAAAATGGAATGATCATATAAAGTTGATCGTTGGTAAAGCAGATGCCAGGCTGAGATTCATTGGAAGAAACCTAAGGAAATGCGATCTGAAAACAAAGGAAGTAGGTTACAGTACGCTTGTTCGCCCACTGCTTGAATACTGCTCAGCAGTGTGGGATCCGTACCAGATAGGGTTGATAGAAGAGATAGAGAAGATTCAACGGAGAGCAGCGCGCTTCGTTACAGGAACATTTAGTAATTGCGAAAGCGTTACGGAGATGATAGATAAACTCGAGTGGAAGACTCTGCAGGAGAGACGCTCAGTAGCTCGGTACGGGCTTTTGTTAAAGTTTCGAGAACATACCTTCACCGAAGAGTCAAGCAGTATATTGCTCCCTCCTACGTATATCTCGCGAAGAGACCATGAGGATAAAATCAGAGCGATTAGATTCCACACAGAAGCATAACCGACAGTCCTTCTTTCCACGAACAATACGAGACTGGAAGAGAAGGGAGAACCGACAGAGGTACTCAGGGTACCCTCCGCCACACGCCGTCCGGTGGATTGCGGAGTATGGATGTAGATGTAGATGTAGATCAACCCACACTGTATTTTCATGTGCATATTTCCACTCGTTTGTGTGGTCATCACTCTATAGCACTGCTCAGTACCCATGTAAGTAATTTTGACAAATAGTGTTTCAAGAAAACTATAACTTCATTCACAAAACTTGAATCACGACCATACAAGGAGTGAAGTCTTTGTTTTCTTTCAGGGAATAAATAACAACATGCATTGTATGCTCAACCTGGTGATGGCCACTCCCACAAAAGAAGTGAAGAATTTGCGTTAAATTATGATGTACTCACCAGTATGTAAAGTCAAGCAGAAAGTAATGATAAGTAGTACTTACCATGACTATGTGATTAATATGTGACTTCTGAACTGGAGAAATTCCTTCACCATTTAAACTCTTTACATGAGAACATCAAATTGATGGAGATTGAAAAAGATGGTACTTTACCATTTCTAGACGTGCTAGTATGCCGTAAAAATGATGGGTCATTAGCACATTCTGTGTACAGGAAACCGACTCACACAGATCTGTATCTCCAGGCGTCAAGCTGCCACCACCCAGCACAAACAGCCGGTGTTCCAGTACCTTAATACATCGAGCGCATGTAATATCGGACGATGAAAACCTCCACGCAGAATTAGAACACTTGGAGAAGGTTTTTAAAGAGAATGGCTACACTTCACGCCAAATAAGAAAGGCCATGCGCAACTGTCATAACAAGAAGCAACGCACTGAGGACGCTGATGACGACTTTAAATCAACTGCGTTTCTTCCATACGCCGGGAATGTGTCGTCGAAAATAGGCCGATTACTGAAGAAGAATAAAATCAAGGTTATCTTCCGTCCACCAGCAAAGAACCGGGCCCTGATTGGATCCGTTAAAGACGATTTACAACTGAAGAAAGCAGGCGTCTGCAAAATTACCTGTGAATGTGGCTCTGCATATATTGGCCAGACGACAAGAACTGTCCATGAACGATGTACAGAACATGAAAGATACACCCGTCTGCGGCAACCGTCAAAATCGGCAGTAGCAGAGCACTGTATTTCATTGGGACATTCAATGGAATACAATGGAACAAAAATTTTAGCTCCGGTTTCCGGATTTTGGGATTCCGTAATCAAGGAATCAGTGGAAATACGTCTTGCCGATAATCTTATAAATCGTGACAACGGCTTTCAACTGGATAAAAATTGGAATCCTGTTATTAAAATTATACATTCACAGCGGAATAGACAGCGTCATTCGATACTCAATGACTAGATGATCTTTTACTTTCACCACCGAGGGCAGCACGTACAACTCGGCTATGCCGCGCATGTCAACACGTGCGCGAGAATCGGCATGAATACCGCGACTGCACCTGGGCTCTTCAGTAGTTGTGTACTCACCTGATGATGGCCGGACGTCTCTGGGCCGAAATATCGTGGCAGAATGTCGACGGGATCCGGCTGCATACCCGGAAATTATTAGAAGAATGTGATTAATAATTTGAGAGGTAATGAAGAAATAAAGGCTGGACGTGGTCTAGCTGATTATGATTTAGTACTGGATGGGTCTGATGATAATGCATTGGGGGGAGGGGTTGAAGAATATTGGACATGTAATGTTAGTATTGATGATGATGTTGATGGGAATAATGTTGTCACTGATAAAACTGATTATTCTGAAGATATTGATGGGTAGAAATTAAGCAACAAAGAACAGATGATAATGATTTAGGGTGTGGTGATGAAGAGGATGGGAAAAGTCAAATTAATGACATGAATATACTTTGGGATCTTGCCAGTGGAAATTAACAGGTCATTAGTTATTTGGAGGTTGATAATACAATATTAATCATTTTGTTGGAAACAAACAATGGGGGAAAATAAAGATTATAGGTGTTTCAGAACAGTCTGGAAGAAGTGGAGCCATCCTGACAAAGGCAATCACTATATATATATATATTGGTGCCAGAAGTACCCTCCGCGACACACCGTCAGTTCCCTTGCGTATTGTAGCACTATGTGGCTGACAGCAGTGCCGTATGCGATCGCTTTTACCATCTCTTCTTTAGAAAATGTAACTCTAGACGCTCGATTACGGAGCACTGGTCTCATTCGTATGAAAGTCACTCTGCTTTCCATAACAATGAGCACGCTGCTTTTCCACAGATCAAAAGAAGCGAAAAAAGCCGCTCTTATGTGCTATGCCGACTTTCCTTATTGCCTTCTTCGAAGTATTGACGTCAATTTGATTAAGAGGTGTTTCCCGACTGTTGTGGAATCAAACATCCCGTCTCAGTCTTCTCAACGTAATCAACAATAGCTAAACGCAGTGCTTCCTGGAGAACTGTCTTGTTTTACAGAACGCCACGTGTGCTACCGTGTACACTGCACTGTGCATTATCACTTTCGAGAAAGATTACTCAAAGGTTCTCGCTTCTGATTAATTTCTACTTCAGGCTTTTCACATTTAGTATCAATAAATATTATTGGACTATGGACAAAAATACTTTTCCTAAATATTTTTCTTTTTTATTTCATAGCTTACTGATGAGTTTGTTGAAAAATGTCAAATGTAACCGTAAAAGGATATCGTCAACCTGAAACATGCTTCACATCCATAATCATTTTAATAAAAAAGAGGTTTATTTCGAAGGTAATCATGAGTCATAGGTATCTTTTAAGTTTCAGAGTAATCTATCTATAACAAATATGAATAATCAGTGGATAACCATAAATTCTCTGGAATATAATAAGTACAGGGTGTCCCAAAAAGAATGACCCGATTTTAAATAGAATTATTTATTAGGAAGAAGGGCTTAACACCAACAACTTGCACACTAAATTACTCAGAAAAGACAGAAGTTTATACAAATCCATCATAAACTTCAATATGTCCTCCATTCGCTGCACGGACGACATCTAGCCGATAGCCGAATTCATCTCAAACTGAGCCTAAGGTGTCTTCTGTCACTGAAGCTACAGCAGCTGATATTCTGGTTTTTCGTTCATCAATGTCACGAGGTGAGGGAGGAACGTAAACACATTGTTGAACATATCAACACAGGAAGAAATCACATGTAGTTAATAAGTCAGGGGAACTACGAGGTCCAGAGCAGTGTGCGATTTGCAGGGGGGATGGGGGGATTTCCCCCCCCTCTGCATCAGACCATCCCCTCCTCTGGTTTTAGTTTTTGCATCCCAACCTGGGATGTTTATTTCCCATGCACTGGAGTAAAACTTTACATATAATTTAAATTTGTGGAGCCAAAGACTGAAAGTTTTTAATAAGTCTTACTATTAATACTATTAATATGTTCCAGTTTTCTATCATCAGGATAAGTACAACTTTTCACAAATGTGCCTCTAGTTTTTGAATTCCCCTCGTGTATCTGTACACATATGAAGATGATTTCGTAAATAAGCTTTACCTATAATGTACTTTTAAAGATATAACAAGGGATGGCTTTTCTGATAGTGCATACGCGTCAATAGTGAGTTTCGGCATTAACATCTATTTATAAATAGCTGTTTAACCATGCGTAACGCCACGGTCTAACCCCGTAAGACATCCCCCCCCCCCCCCCCCCCCACTGGTAAAAGTACAAATCGCATCGCACCCTGGCCCAGAGTGTAAAGCCTGGTCTTGCGGTCCTGTACGCCCTATCCAACGGTGAGGAACGTTGGCATTGAGAAAACTGCGCTCGTAGCGACATCTAGCTGATTTTTTCTCAAACTCTAGACAATGCCTATTACATCTAGCACTGTTTCACTTACGTAGTGACATTTGTCTCAATGTTATTACAAGTTAAAATCCGGTCATTCTTTTTGGGACCTGTATTTTGTCACTTACGAAATTTAGTCTTTGTGGTATGACATGTCTCAAAACTGACGAAGTAATTTTTATGAGAAATGGCAATTTTGACTCTTAAACCCCACCCCTTTCTGTAAAAATTTCTGCAGGCGTCTAAGGTCCAATATTAAGCAAAAAAGCATTTAGCGATGAATGACAGTGGAGATATTCCTAGCCCACCGCTGTCACATACGATTCCGACTTCACCAAGAGTTTGGGGGAAAAAACACGATGTGACATGGGGCACGGAGTTCGATGTTTAGTAAATGCTTTAAATGTTATTTGCTTCTACTAACTGAGCAGTATTACTACTGAAATTATGTAAGGTCATATTCATTACTACAAATAAGCAACACATTTGAACACGAACGTTACTATAATATATGAACCACTGTCATGTTTACTGGTGCCGGTGAAGTAGCGAGTTATAGTTACGGTGCAATTTAATACACGTGTACTATTTCAGCTTTCTGGTACCGACTTGCTCCAGTGAGTAAAAATAGATAAAAAAATTCCTGGCAGGCGCCAGAACGCTGTTCCGACGCTTTTCGGCCGAAATTAAGTCCTGGTACAGTTTGTAGATATTGAAGCCACAGGGCTACCGGACTCACTGATGCTCTCGCCAACCTATCCCTGAATTTTCAGATCTATTTGCCTCCATCTCAGAGTGTGGAAATAATCATGTAACTCACATTCAGTGATTCCAGCGGCGCACGCGCCTTGAATCTCGTCGTCAGTATAAACAGCTAGTCTCACAGTTTCTTAACAGTTTCCATCGCTTTTAATTTCCATTGAGGCAACGGCCTTGCCGCAGTGGATACACCGGTTCCCGTGAGATCACCGAAGTTAGGCGCTATCGGGCGTGGTCGGCATTTGGATGGATGAGCCTCCAGGCCGCCATGCGCTGTTGCCATTTTTCGGCGTGCACTCAGCCTCGTGATACCAACTGAGGAGCTACTCGACCGAACAGTAGCAGCTTCGGTCAAGAACACCATCATAACGACCGGGAGAGCGGTATACTGACCTCACGTCCCTTCTATCCGCATCCTCCTCGGAGGATGACACAACGGTTAGATGGTTCCGGTAGGCCACTCGTGGCTTGAAGACGGAGTGCTTTTTTAAAATTTCCATTGCTGATCAAAAGCATTGCCACAAAATGGAGATACATAAAAATAAGCTGCTATCCAAATATGAGTAATACAAATATTCAGTGGGCTATTTTACCGATATAGATAAGGCACCGGAGCGCCCAATGACTGCGCAGGAATATCGGCTGCTGGCCCAGCATGAGAGGCATCTCGTGCTGGCTCAGAGTTAGCAACACTGGGCAGCACCTCGGACCTGTTCCTCAGGCATAGGGAGTCAGCCGTGCGACCTGCTCCCTCTATTCCCGCAGCACTACAGGCCGATTAGCCTCTTGCCAACTCTCAGCAAGATCTATGAGCTCCTCCTGCTAAGACCCAGACGGGAACATATTACCAGAGAGCAACTTCTGCAGGATTTCCAATTCGGATTCCAGCAGAACCACTCTGCCCCACAACAGATGATGAGAGTGGTTGAAGCAGCCACAGAGGGCTTCAGCCGTTACTGCGGGATAGTGCTACTAGACTTAGCCAAAGCCTTTGATTCAGTATGGCATAGAGGGCTACTCTACAAGTTGTACACACAAGGGTTCCCCGGCAGCATAGCAGCATAGTTAAGCAGATCAAAAGCTATCTCTCGAATAGAACTTTCTCTGTCTAAGTAGAAACAGCCACCTACACCAAGAGCCGTATTCGTGCAGGGGTGCCACAGGGATCAGTCTTGGGGCCCATTTTGTACAGTCTGTACACTGCGGACACACCAACGGCCCCCTGGTGCACACCGCACAGTACGCTGACGATACAGCCTTCTACACAAGGAATCTGAACAAGGACCTGGTCATCCGTAGGCTACAAAGGGTTTTAGATCACACAGAAACTTGGGCCCGTCACTGGCGAATCACCATCAACTCCGAAAAGACACAGGCTATGCTGATTACCCGTAGGCTCGGAAGGCGCGAACCTCCTCAACGCACCCCCCCCCCCCTCCACCTTCACCTAAATGAATCCCAACTCCCCTGGCGTAGAACCGCCAAGTATCTTGGCGTAACCTTGGACTCTCGCCTTTCGTGGAAACCCCACATAGACGAGGTCCACAGGAAGGTCTGCACCAGAATGCCCATCCTGTACCCAATCCTCAACTCATCCAGCTCCCTTCCCTACTCAATAGGAGTGAACGTATACCAGGCCCTGATCTGTCATGGAATATGTGTGTCCTGTCTAGGGATATGCGGCGAAGCAGCACCTGGACAAACTCCAGAGGCTGCAGAACCGTGCCCTCAGGAGGGCACTGCGTCTACCTCTCGGATTCCCCATTGACGATTTGCGTGCCGCTGCAGAAATCCCACTCCTGAAAGAGCGTTTTCAAGACCTGGCAAGGGCCTTCTATGAAGGTTCTTCCAGGTCGGGAAACGCCCTCATCCACTCCCTAGGTCGGTATGACGTGTCCCGCGATAAACATAATCGCCCCATGACGATCTTCGACGACTAAGTCGAAGAGTAAATCCCAATATTTTCCCAAATCCTGCCCCTACCCAAATAACCCCAATTATCTCGGCAAACCTCAGGCAAGTACGAGACACACACAGAACAATCATCACACACAGAAGCACACAGGGGAGTAAAAGCCGCAAGGCTACAAACTCCCCCGCACACTTCCCCAAAGAGGGGAAAGTAATAGATGCTCCCTTTTTCGCCTTTCGCCCAGTGATACGCGAACCCACCACCGTCTGCCACCCACCTCAAATGGGGACAGATCGGACAGATGTTGTGTATCAGAAGATGCAGCGAGACCCGGGTCAGCAGGGGTTTCCAACGGCACCACAAGTGTCGCAGGTCTCGTCACCAGCTCCCCGATGTCGCCGCAACTTGGATTTTTAGCCAGAAACATGTCGACGGTAGGCAACGCAGCTTCCAGCTGTCTTACCGACAGCAGCCAGTTCACTACGTGTCTGCTCATAACACGCATAGTCCCTAGCCATATTGTAGTGTGTTCACTTCCAATTGATATAAAACACAGCATCGTCATTGAACAACACACAGTCTTTAGTAGAATTAATATTTTCATCCAATTTATCTGCAAACAATTCACACACGTGCATGTGTCTGTTGGGGTTATAATCATTTAAGTGATGCAATATCTGTAACTTGAATGGATGAAGCGCCTCCTCTTCCAGGATTTTGTGGATGGTTGACCCTGGATCACCCAACTTCGTGGATGTCCGACAAAGCGATTTCTTAGGGTTGGCATAAACCTTGACAAAGACAGACTCTTTCGTTTCGGCGGAAGTTTGTGGTCGTCCGGAAGGGGGCTTGTTCCAAGATATTGTGGGGTTTCCTACCGTGGGGTTTCCTACGAGCAGTGGCGCACTAAACCTGTCAGAGGCCCGGGCCGGCAAAACAAATTGAGACTCCCCTTGCTGCCCCCTCTTACCCTCCTCACAACGCAGGGGTTCTCCGAGAGTTTCAAACGCAAACGGAAGTCCCACATTGATTACCATCTTCATTTTGCGTCGTGATAATTTACAAGGTATAACGTTATTTTACATAACACTGGACGTGACTGCTCTTGTAATCTCGTTGCTGTTATTTAATAATTTGTTGCCCCTTATACGACAGAAATCATTACATGATTTCTGTTATTCGAATCTGTTATTTATGGTTCACAACTAAGTCGTCATAGAGCGAGCTGGGTGTATAAAATTGAATCCCTATTTCCCAAACCAAGGCGAAGGTCACTGCCTGCATAAAACTTTGTTCAGTGCATGGTGGAGGGTTTACTTACGTATTTCAAAAAAAGCCACAGTGTTGCTCCGATCTTGATGAAATTTTGTACATTTGATCTTCAAAACAAGTGGAACCTCACCGTTTACGTGAAATTCCATACGGTGTATGGCGGAGGGTACCTTACAACAGAATTACACACCATTTGACTGATCAGCTTGGAAGTTGGCTCATGTATGTATCTTTTCGTGGTGAAGGCATTTATACAAGCCAACGTATGCTGGATGGCGGAGGGTTGGTCTACCCTTAAAAACATTCAATATCGTTTCGTCAATTAGCATCAAACTTGTCAGACATACGTATTTTTTTCATAGACGGGGAAAGAGGAGATGGCATGACGGACACGGAGGAGGAGATATACGGAGAGAGGAGAACGTGATGGTGGCGAGGAGGGGGCGGGGAGGGGGAGGAGGTGCGTCCAGAGAAGTGAGAGAAGCAGATTAAAACAGAGAGGGAGCAGCAGGTAAACAGAGAAAGGGGGAAGGTGGTGAATGACTAATGGAAGACTAATAAATACATAAATTAGGGGTGTTATTGTGAATTTGATGTACTATTAGAAAAAGCGGAGGAGGGGGTGGACAGAGACGGGAAGATGGATAGAGAAGGAGAGAAGGATGGAGAGGAGGAGGAAGTGTTGTGAGAGAGGAGAGAGGGGGATAGATGGAGGAGATGGAAAGAGAGACGGATAGGTGGAAGGAGGAGGTGGATAGAGAGACGAGATAGGACTGAATGGACAAGAGAGTTGAGGGAAGAGGGGATGAACTGGCATAAAACTGGGATGAGTAAATTTCCGGGCAACACCGGCTTACTGTTAGTAATTAGATAAAGATTTACGTGACAATGGGCGTGTTCATCTGAAAGAAATTACAGAATATTTTCCTATGGTTAGATGCGGCGTATAAAGTCTCGATAACTAGAGTGTTGTTCTTGATGTCTACAGATGATAAAATTCGTTGCTTAATATAGATGACTCCACCAAAGTTCATCTAGTTGGAATTTCATCTTTTTAAAATGAACCACATAATAATCAGCTGAAAATGCTACTATTGGAGCACAATAAAGGCAAATATGATCGTGTTTAAAAGGCTCTGACAGAAAAGTGGGCAACCAGTTGTCTGAGTCCTCATGCCGCCTTCCTCACCAAAAATTCTGGAACCATCACAGGACGAGTGACCATGTTATGTAAAAAATTTACCAAGTAAAATTTCAGTTTTGTTGAGTTAAAAATTCTATAAATAGCAGACTTTGTATTAGAACTTTAGAAATACCGTTAAAAGCGTACTTTTGTGAATGAGATCCGCCAAATACAAATAATTAGTTTCAAAGGACATATATGAAAACTCCAGAATCAGCAAGTTAACTTTGCGAACTTATTGATGCTGGTAAAATGTGTGTTGTATTTACACACACCGTTTTGAAACAACAATATTTTTAAGGCCACAGCAAATCCCAGAATTTTACATCACGTAAATTTTTAATCATCCAACTTTTCGAATCTCTAGACCCGCTCCGTGGTGACGCTAGTGTTTCCGACTACAAATAAATATCGTAACCTTGAACTTTCCGACTGACATGAAAATAAGAACATCCCTTCACATTATATCCAGGCTTAGGACTGGCTATGCACGTAGTACATAGGCATGTTTAAATGTTTTTTTCCCTTTTTCATTTTTTTATTTGTCGTTGTTTTTATTGTTGTTTGTTTTTGTTGTTTTTGTTATTGTTGTTGTTGTTCAACATTACAGTAGCAAATTGATAACCTTTTTTTTCTCATCAATCGTAATTTCTTATTCAATTTTTTGTAAAAAGGCTACAGATTTTAAGCACCTTTTTAAATCTCCAGTCTTCATATTTTTCATAATGTCTTTTAATCTTTTGTCAAGATCTATGTACCTTTCCTTATTTTTTTAAGAGGTAGGCCAATGGATCCTTTTTTAATTTTATGAATAGCATTCACTGCCTCCTCCTTCAGCTTTTGAATCAGAAAGAACACATTTGGATGTTTCTGATTTATTGAGGATTCAGTTTTCTATGTCAACATTCGAAAGCATTCGTCGTTCTGTGTCGTTGGTTATAAACATTCCACATTTCAATAGGTATATTAGAATTTTCCATCCATTGATCAACCATATAGTCTGCAAATGCTGTGATCTTCTCTCCATTGGGCATTTGTTCCATTATTAAAATCCACGCTTTATCGACAGTGTTAAGTGGTAGATGTGCCACTGCAGTGCAAATGCGACAAAACAATCGACTTCCTCCCTATCGCTGTAGTCTTCCGTTAATCCCAATTCCTGTATCTTCTTCCACAGACACTGATTAAAGTGAAAATTCGGAATGACTAGAACAAGGGATCGGTTGGTAGGACATGTTCTGAGGCATCAAGGGATAACCAGTTTAGTATTGGAGGGCAGCGTGTAGGGTAAAAATCGTAGAGGGAGACCAAGAGATGAATACACTAAGCAGATTCAGAAGGATGTAGGCTTCAGTAGGTACTGGGAGATGAAGAAGCTTGCACATGGTAGAGTAGCATCGAGAGCTGCATCAAACCTGTCTCAGGAATGAAGACCACAACAACAACATGTACTACGTTCATAGCCAGTCTTAAGCCTGGAGCACTGCCAGTTTCCTTAAACTTGGTGATTAATTTAACGACGGCAGTGAAACACATACGTTGACGATAAGGATGTAGAAGGGGTAAATTCTTCCGCAATTTTGCAATACGACCATCCTTCTCGTCCACTTACAGGGTGTTTCAAAAATGACCGGTATATTTGAAACGGCAATACAAACTAAACGAGCAGCGATAGAAATACACCGTTTGTTGCAATATGCTTGGGACAACAGTACATTTTCAGGCAGACAAACTTTCGAAATTACAGTAGTTACAATTGTCAACAACAGATGGCGCTGCGGTCTGGGAAACTGTATAGTACGATGTTTTCCACATATCCACCATGCGTAGCAATAATATGGCGTAGTCTCTGAATGAAATTACCCGAAACTTTTGACAACGTGTCTGGCGGAATGGCTTCACATGCAGATGAGATGTATTGCTTCAGCTGTTCAATTGTTTCTGGATTCTGGCGGTACACCTGGTCTATCAAGTGTCCCCACAGAAAGAAGTCACAGGGGTTCATGTCTGGCGAATAGGGAGGCCAATCCACGCCGCCTCCTGTATGTTTAGGATAGCCCAAAGCAATCACACGATCATCGAAATATTCATTCAGGAAATTAAACACGTCGGCCGTGCGATGTGGCCGGGCACCATCTTGCATCAACCACGAGGTGTTCGCAGTATCGTCTAAGGCAGTTTGTACCGTCACAAATTCACGAAGAATGTCCAGATAGCGTGATGCAGTAATCGTTTCGGATCTGAAAAATGGGCCAATGATTCCTTTGGAAGAAATGGCGGCCCAGACCAGTACTTTTTGAGGATGCAGGGACGATGGGACTGCAACATGGGGCTTTTCGGTTCCCCATATGCGCCAGTTCTGTTTATTGACGAAGTCGTCCAGGTAAAAATAAGCTTCGTCAGTAAACCAAATGCTGCCCACATGCATATCGCCGTCATCAATCTTGTGCACTATATCGTTAGCGAATGTCTCTCGTGCAGCAATGGTAGCGGCGCTGAGGGGTTGCCGCGTTTGAATTTTGTATGGATGGAGGTGTAAACTCTGGCGCATGAGACGATACGTGGACGTTGGCGTCATTTGGACCGCAGCTGCAACACAGCGAACGGAAACCCGAGGCCGCTGTTGGATCACCTGATGCACTAGCTGCGCGTTGCCCTCTGTGGCTGCCGTACACGGTCGCCCTACCTTTCCAGCACGTTGATCCGTCACGTTCCCAGTCCGTTGAAATTTTTCAAACAGATCCTTTATTGTATCGCTTTTCGGTCCTTTGGTTACATTAAACCTCCGTTGAAAACTTCGTCTTGTTGCAACAACACTGTGTTCTAGGTGGTGGAATTCCAACACCAGAAAAATCCTCTGTTCTAAGGAATAAACCATGTTGTCCACAGCACACTTGCACGTTGTGAACAGCACACGCTTACAGCAGAAAGACGACGTACAGAATGGCACACCCACAGACTGCGTTGTCTTCTTTATCTTTCACATCACTTGCAGCGCCATCTGTTGTTGAAAATTGTAACTACTGTAATTTCGAAAGTTTGTCCGCCTGAAAATGTACTGTTGTCCCAAGCATATTGCAACAAACGGTGTATTTCTAAGCTGCTCGTTTAGTTTTTATTGCCGTTTCAAATATACCGGTCATTTTTTAAACACCCTGTAGGAGTACCAATTCCACTCGTTCTTCTTCAGACAGAGCCGCCATTCAACCTGGAAAAAACAAAATTTATTAGAATTATTAGAATTTGTTATATTATTATTTATTAATATTTATAGAATATGGAATATGCATTAGAATGTATTAGAATACCTTACGCACCCAGACTTTGTGGACACACTGTATGTCCGGTGAACGAATTTAAAAAACCAATAAATGAATGGAAAAATTTATTCGAAATAGTTTTCAGTGAAATTTATGTAGCGTATCCTTGATTCATAATCAGCTGGAAGTGCCAGTTTTCGGGAAGTGATCCGTTATGCTTGATTCGTCGCGAAATTTTTGCCAATACGTGAAATCCCCAGCCATGTCCACGACGTTTCTTTTCCAAGTGAGATTCACACGAAGAAATGTCACCTGCTTTGTGCGATGCTCGTTGCATTGGGAATTTCTATGTTCTGAGTGTTTCTACGATCGGTATCTTCCTGACGAACAAACAGAAGAATAAGTACAACAATTAAGAATTTATGTAAGAATGAAACATAAGAATATGAGAATTTAAGATTGTAACCCCTGAAAATGTCACAGGCACAAATATTATATAATAAATATATGACACTGTGAAACCCAGCTGTAATTTTGCAATTAATCTAACTCCTATTGTATCCCTTAATTTGATAAGAAACATTCGTCTGTGAACCTTATATGAAACTGTGTAGATAAATTAAAAAAGTAAATAAATAAAAACAATAATCATGTTTCAAACACGGGACACTAAGTCGTACGCCGCGACGCTAGCCACTATCTCACATTTGGGCTGAGCTTGTCGCACGCTAAAAGGCATCTATATTACGCTGAAAACTTTGAGGGTCGTTTTATCAGAAACGGGCAAACCGAGACACGTGTTCGGTTATTTTGGCTTCATCTCCACTGAGAGAAGTTTTCGGGAAATCAGGTTATGGCACTTGCAGTGTTCTCTTCAGTGTAATGAAGATCACTCCAGATAACTGCAATTGGTCTACATTCTTTCGCATGGAGGACCCAAAGCTGCAGTCAGCTGATGTAGTAAAAAAAAATAAATCACACTTATACCGCTTTTAACTGCTTTAATAAAAGGAAAGAAAGAACATTACAATAACAGCAGTTCTTATGGCACAATAAATCACCCAGCTACTTTTTTAACACCTTTGCTTTATGTGACACTAAACTGATTATTTATATGCGTTGAAATGCAGACTTTTGGTTGTATACAACTCACAAAATTCCATTTTAAATTTTCTAGTCACTTTCACATTTTGTATTTCTCAGTTTTCTGAGCTTTAGCCAGCTGCTGCATAACGTAATAGTAAAAACCAGTTCAGCTCATTTCATAATTAAAAACACATTTTACTGTTGCTGTAATTGTTGATATTTCTAACCTGTTTCGTTTCTCAATCCTCGGGACATTCATGAGAGTACTCTTTCCACATCCGCATTTGTTCTGGAACTCTAAGATGAATTTGCACAGATTTACTAATTGCGAACATTGCTCTCCGCGTCCAAATAAATAGGTCCATTTCTCCTAACACGACTTACTGCACCAGTTATCACTATTCTTGCTGAGTTGTGAGACAGTAAACTGGTTGAGGAAGCAAAACTGTTCAAACAATGATCGTCTACTGATGAACTTTTATCTTGCAGAAATATTACTGTCCTTATTACTTCACTCCAAACAGGCTGTGGGACCATTCTATTTGAAAACGGAAGATTCTTTCAATTTCGTCGCTCATTTACACAGAAGCGCCAAAGCAACTGGTATAGGTATACGTAGTCAGAGAGAGGTATGTAAACAGGCACAATACGGCGCTGCTGCGCGCAAAGCCTATATGAGACAACAAATGTCTGGCGCAATTGTTAGACCTGTTACTGCTGCTACAATGGTAGGTTATCAAGATTTAAGTGAGTTTGAACGTGGTGTTATAGTCGGTGCACGATCGATGGGGCAGAGCATCTCCAAGGTAGCGATGGAGTGGGGATTTTCCTGTAACGACCATTTCACGAGTGTACTGTGAATATCAGGACTCCGGCAATACATCAGATCTCCTACACTCCTGGAAATTGAAATAAGAACACCGTGAATTCATTGTCCCAGGAAGGGGAAACTTTATTGACACATTCCTGGGGTCAGACACATCACATGATCACACTGACAGAACCACAGGCACATAGACACAGGCAACAGAGCATGCACAATGTCGGCACTAGTACAGTGTATATCCACCTTTCGCAGCAATCCAGGCTGCTATTCTCCCATGGAGACGATCGTAGAGGTGCTGGATGTAGTCCTGTGGAACGGCTTGCCATGCCATTTCCACCTGGCGCCTCAGTTGGACCAGCGTTCGTGCTGGACGTGCAGACCGCGTGAGACGACGTTTCATCCAGTCCCAAACATGATCAATGGGGGACAGATCCGGAGATCTTGCTGGCCAGGGTAGTTGACTTACACCTTCTAGAGCACGTTGGGTGGCACGGGATACATGCGGACGTGCATTGTCCTGTTGGAACAGCAAGTTCCCTTGCCGGTCTAGGAATGGTAGAACGATGGGTTCGATGACGGTTTGGATGTACCGTGCACTATTCAGTGTCCCCTCGACGATCACCAGAGGTGTACGGCCAGTGTAGGAGATCGCTCCCCACACCATGATGCCGTGTGTTGGCCCTGTGTGCCTCGGTCGTATGCAGTCCTGATTGTGGCGCTCACCTGCACGGCGCCAAACACGCATACGACCATCATTGGCACCAAGGCAGAAGCGACTCTCATCGCTGAAGACGACACGTCTCCATTCGTCCCTCCATTCACGCCTGTCGCGACACCACTGGAGGCGGGCTGCACGATGTTGGGGCGTGAGCGGAAGACGGCCTAACGGTGTGCGGGACCGTAGCCCAGCTTCATGGAGACGGTTGCGAATGGTCCTCGCCGATACCCCAGGAGCAACAGTGTCCCTAATTTGCTGGGAAGTGGCGGTGCGGTCCCCTACAGCACTGCGTAGGATCCTACGGTCTTGGCGTGCATCCGTGCGTCGCTGCGGTCCGGTCCCAGGTCGACGGGCACGTGCACCTTCCGCCGACCACTGGCGACAACATCGATGTACTGTGGAGACCTCACACCCCACGTGTTGGACAATTCGGCGGTACGTCCACCCGGCCTCCCGCATGCCCACTATACGCCCTCGCTCAAAGTCCGTCAACTGCACATACGGTTCACGTCCACGCTGTCGCGGCATGCTACCGGTGTTACAGACTGCGATGGAGCTCCGTATGCCACGGCAAACTGGCTGACACTGACGGCGGCGGTGCACAAATGCTGCGCAGCTAGCGCCATTCGACGGCCAACACCGCGGTTCCTGGTGTGTCCGCTGTGCCGTGCGTGTGATCATTGCTTGTACAGCCCTCTCGCAGTGTCCGGAGCAAGTATGGTGGGTCTGACACACCGGTGTCAATGTGTTCTTTTTTCCATTTCCAGGAGAGTATATCGTTGTGGCCGGTAAAAAAAATCCTGCAAGAACCGGGCCTACGACGACTGAAGAGAATCGTTCGACGTACAGAAGTGCTACCCTTCCGCAAATTGCTGCAGATTTCACTGCTGGGGCAACAACAAGTGTCAGCGTGCGAACCATTCAACGACACATCATCGATATGGACGTTCAGAGCCGAAGGCCCACTCGTGAACCCTTGATGATTACACGACACAAAGCTTTACGCCTCGCCTGGGCACGTCGACACCGACTTGGACTGTTCACGACTTGAAACATGTTGCCTGGTGGGACGGGTCTCGTTTCAAATTGTATCGAGCGGATGGACGTGTGCAGGTGTGGAAACAACCTCATGAATCCATGGAGCCTGCTTGTTAACAGGGACTTGTTCAAGCTGGTGGAGGCTCTGTAATTTTAAGGGCCGCGCGCAGTTGTAGTGATGTGACACTCCTGATACGTCTAGATACGACTCTGACAGGTGACACGTATGTAAGCATCCTGTCTGATCACCTGCATCCATTCATATCCACTGTGCATTCCGACGGACCTGGGCACTCCACACGTCCAGAATTGCTACACAGTGGATCCATGGACACTCTTCTGAGTTTAAAAAGTTCCGCTGTCCACCAAACTCCCCAGATGTGAACATTTTGTGGAGGCCTTGCAACCTGCTGTTCAGAGGAGATCTCACCCTCCTCGTACTCTTACGGATTTATGGGCAGCCTGCAAGATTCATGGTGTCAATTCCCCCCAGCACTAGTTCAGACATTAGTCGAGTCCATGCCACGTCGTGTTGCGGCACTTGTACGTGTTCCCGGGGGACCTACATGGTATTAGGCAGGTGTATCAGTTTCTTTGGCTCTTCGGTGTATTTAAATAAGCCGCACGTGTTGCGTATAACCGTTCAATATCTGAACGTACTTTCTGAATATCCCTAGCTGATGCAACATCTATTTTCTGCAAGATAGATGTCACTTTCAGTGATAAGAATTTCTTCTCTTTACGCCGTCCTATCACTTCTACAACATCTTTCAAAATCACTGTTACTTATACAGTATTGCTACTGACTTCTGGTCTCTGAAATACACTTGTCTGACAGTGCAAAAACTATAAATACAGCTCAGTTTGTGGATTCCGAAACAAGTTGTTTGAAATTTGGGTACTTTCTCATCTGAGAGGAAAAATACGAGTTCATATACATTCTAAGATAAAGAAAACTACAGATTACGGAGGAATTACCAGAAAAAGACCGAAGTAAGTAGGTGTGATATACATGTAGGTACAGACCAATAAATGATTACAGTTTCAGAAAAATTGGTTGATTCATTCAAGAGGAGAAGCTTCACAAATTGAACAAATCAGTAACGCGTTGGTCCACCTCGGGATCTTATGCAAGCAGTTATTCGGGTTGGCAATAATTGACAGAGTTTTTGGACGTCCTTCTGATGGATATCGTGCCAAATTTTATCCAATTGACGCGTTAGATAGTCAAAATCCCCTGTTGATTAAAGGACACTGCCCACAATGCTCCAGAAGTTCTCAGCTAGGGAGAGATCCGACGACCTTGCTGGACAAGGTAGGATTTGGCAAGCACAAAAACAAGCAGTAGCAACTCGCGCCATGTGCGGGCGGGCATTATTTTGTTAAAATGTAAGCCCAGTGTGGCTTGCTATGAAGGGCAACAAAACGAGGCGCAGAATATCGTCGACGTACCGCTGTGCTGTAAGGGTGCCGCCGTTGGCAACAAAAGCTGTCCTGCTATGAAAACAGACGGCATCCCTGACTATCCTTCTGGTTGTAAGGCCGCATGGGGCGCGACAGTCAGGTTGATATCACACCACTGCCACGGCGTCTCCAGAAACGTCACCGGCCTGGAATCTCACTGACTGGACTAGAGGTGTCTTCAGCGATGAGTCCTGCTTCAAATTGATCCCCTATGACTAGCGACGGCTGTCTGGATAACTACATCAATAAGGAATTTGCAGCTCACCACAGCCTGGGACCCAGTCATCACGAGTTTGAAATGGGACGAAAATATTACCATATTTGGTGAGGAAGCGAGCTTCAGAGACATCACAGTCAGCAGTACGCCTATATAGCGGCGAGGCAATGGCGACACAGGCGTCATTTATCACATGGCAACGGCCGAGGAGAGCTCGATCGAAAGCTCTTGGGATTTTAATCAGCCTACCTGCCACGCTGCCGAGATGAGAACATGATTCCACGATTTGCCGTGGTGAGCTTTCAGGCAGCCAGAAGAATCCAATTCAAACGGTCGTGAGTTACCGGCTGTCCACCTGCAACTGCCAGGCGTATTCTCGGAACTAAACTCGGAATGGATTGATGCGGCCGCTATAGCACAAACGGCGTCATCACAGAAGAGGAGCACAGAGAAACTGAAAGGGAAATTCATCCTGCTCTCTCAACAACAACTCGGGGCAGAACGAAAAACAACAGAACGAAAATCAATAGAACGAACTGTTATCAATATGACGGGGAGACATATCGACATGGGTGCCATTTACGGTAGGTCTTAACTTTGCACCAGAATCTCGAAGTATCCCTACCTATGATATTATAAGTGGGATTGAAGAAGCAGTTCCAAATATGTCTGGTGAGGGTGGAAACGAAATTCGTCGCGGAACGTGCTGGATTATTTCAAAATCCAAACTACCGCCCCTAGTTTGGATAGAGCCGAACGCAACGGACTTCGCACACTCCGCAATGATCCCCTCCTTATGGTTCTGCCAGCTGACAAAGGCAACGTGTCCGTCATTCTGAATAAAGCTGACTGATTCTCGAGGAGGATACTTACCGAAAATTTCCACAGGATCCGACATCAATTTTAAGAATTTCCTCCCTTAGGCGCCGAGACCACCTATGCTTTATGTGCTACCAAAGACCCATAAAACAGATTCTGCTCTTCGTCCCACTGTGAACGTCATGGCGTCATCACCTTACAGACTGGCATAACATTTGGCCAGTTTCCTTACAACGCATGTGGACCGTTGTGTGCATCGTATCAACAACGCCGACGATTTTATCAACTGATTCAAACATCTGCACCTTGCGCAAGGTGATATAACGGTCAGTCTTTATGTGGTCTCCCTATTTATATACGAGGGTCAGTCAAAAAGTAATGCCTCCTATTTTTTTTCTACGTTTAATTGTCAGGAAATTTAAATGCAATTACATAGGTTGAAAACCACAACATTGAGGATCATTTTGTCATTTTTCAATGTAATCTCCGCCCATCTCTACAGTTTTGGTCCATCTTTGAACAAGGGCATGTATCCCAGCACGGTAAAAATCACAGCTCTGCTTCCTAAGCCATTGACGCACGGATGTTTTGACGGCCTCCTCATCTTCAAAATGAATCCCACGATGAGCTTCTTTTAGTGGCCCGAACAGATGGAAGTCTGATGGTGCCAGGTCAGGGCTGTATGGGGGATGAGGCAAAACTTCCCATCCAATTTTGACAATCTCGTCAGAGGTGTGACGACTGGTGTGTCTTGCATTGTCATGCAAAAGAAGAACATCTGCCATTGATTTTGTTGGGCGAACTCGCTGAAGACGTGCTTTAAGTTTTTTGAGGGTTGTGAGGTATTGAACAGAATTTATTGTGCATCCCTGCTCCAAAAAATCAACCAGAATCACACCCTCTGTATCCCAGAAAACTGTTGCCATAACTTTCCCTGCCGATCGCACAGTTTTGAATTTTTTCTTCCTCGGCGAGCTTGTGTGACGCCACTCCATTGACTGCCTCTTTGATTCGGGTTCAAAAAAATGCACCCATGTTTCGTCCCCGGTCACAATTTTTTTCAGAAACTCACCTCCCTCCAAACGGAAGCGCTGCAAGTGTTGGGAGGCTATTGTTTTCCTTGCCTCTTTATTCTGATCGGTTAACATTCTTGGAACCCACCGTGCACAAACTTTTGAGTACCCCAATTGTTTAATAATCGTGATCACACTGCCTTTACTAAGAGAAATAATGCGACACACTTCATCTGCAGTCACCCGACGGTCACCACGAATGATGTCATCAACTTGCTGAATGTTGTGTGGAGTCACTGCACTCACCGGCCTGCCGCTCCGCTTTTCGTCAGTCAACGGTGTTTGCCCTTCAGCTTCCTTACAACGACGAACCCATCGTCTAACAGTGCTGACATCCACTGTCACAACACCATACACCTTCTTCAGTCTTTCATGAATGCGTATGGGCGTTTCACCTTCTGCATTCAAGAATTCAATCACACAACGCTGTCTCAAACGAACATCGATGTCGGCCATCTTACAAACTTCTGCTGTGCTGCCAACTGTTGACACAGAAAGTTACTACTGCAGTGGATTGCAGAAGAAGGTTTGAGGAATGGCGCCAAATTCAAATTTTTCACTTAACTTAATTTTTTTAAGTAGAAAAAAAATGGGAGGCATTACTTTTTGACCGACCCTCGTAGTATAATGTCAGAGACTGTATAGATGTCCTTTCCCAGTTATTTGTAACACGGTTGTTGGACTGTTTAAGAACGCTTTGACATCGCCGTATTTCCTATATGGCGGCCAGTATTTCGACCAATTGGGCGGTGTGGCGATGGAAAGTCCGCTAGTTCCATCCATTGCCAACCCTTTTATGGAGAAATTTGAAAACATCGTCCTTAGCATGGCTCCGGTTAGGCCATTTTTTTGTCGTTACATTGATTACAGGTTTCTGCAAATAAGTGTCTGTGAAATACGCAGTACATTAAAGTTAACTGACAGCAGCATGTCAAGAGAGAAAAGCAGTCATAGACACAGCGAGCACACCAAAAACGGACCCAAGAAATTCAAATGGATAGAAAGGAATACAGTTAATAAAAGTTATAAAACTTAAACCAAGGTATCTTAAGATATCATTTTAACTTAAAAAGCTAGTTCCTAGATGTTGTCTGTGACGTATACAGCGCACAATTAAACGGTCTGAAAGCAGCATATCAAACCACAGTTAAAAGGCAGCGGGCACAACAGACTCACCGAATTCGAAACAAGGAAACGTGAGCAGGATGAGGCCGGGAGGGGAAACGGAGATCCACCAGTATACAAGACGTACAACAGCCTGTCATACGACGAAAAGTAGTCGTAGGCTGCAAATTGAGAAGTTTACAAGAGTGGTGTTTCCTGTTCCCGTAAATCTGTGTTTACATATTTAGCAATTGCGAGGCTCTGACGCGTTCGCTAGTAAATTAGAAATACAAGAACAATTTTTTTTTACAGAATTATTAACTTTAAAGGAAGGATGGTTCTTTTCCTCCTCAACAAGTTTTTTAATGTTAGGAGAGTAGATAGTTGCTGCCATTCGAAGACAGTTGTCCAAGTGTTCATCAGTCAGTCTGTTTCTGCATTTGTTTCTTTTTTAATGAATTCCATAAGCGAAAAATAAACCTTACACCGATTATGTCGAGCTGAACGTTGTCGCTGCTTTGAGAACAAAGATCAACATTGGGTATTTTTCTTTAGAACCGTAGCCAAAATTTTTCAGAACATGGAGAAAGTGGTTTTAAAGACAAATAATTTTGAAAATGAGTCATTTCCAACTCAAATGCAGCATCGTCTTCTTGAAAATCGAAATGTTCCATGATGCAAGTAGAGAACCCGTAAACATCAGTCGCTGTTAAAAGCGATTTGACAAACTGTGCAACAATTGAAATGCTTCTGAAATCTTCGAAGCATTTGTTGAAATCACTTCTCGAATCTGTAAGAATTTCACTGTATTGTTTGCTGTTGTAAGGAACAGCTTTACTTGTGAGGAGTTCGTTTCAAACAGGCAAAGTATTTGTATTTACCTCCAAGGAGATTTGTTTCTCACAGTCCAATTTTCTTGTGAACGAAGCAGCATGTAACATTGTTGCGCTAGTATCTTTATCCTTACCCTGCAGCTACATGTTAGGAATATTCAGCTTTTAGGTGATGTCCGCAAGAAAAGCAAAATCCTGCAGCTACACCGAACCTTCTAGTTGGTGAAAAGATTCGTGTCGGTCTTTCAAAAATTTCAGAGAGTGGAAGCAACTCTTTGAAACGTTGTAAAACTCTGCCTCAGTAGAGCCATCGAACTTCCACACGCAGCAGTAGATTGCCATACTGAAGATCTAGTTCATCAGTCAGTGCTCTGAGTTGCAAGTGTTCTAATTCTGTACATTATTTTTAGGACTGTTTTAATTACGTCTTCCGTACTTCCAAACTTTCCGCACAGTGGCTTCTGATTTGTTACACAGTGGTAAGACAGGAGTTTCGGAAAGCTGTCGTCTTCACAACACAAGGCTACGAATCTCTAACCACTATCGCAGCAGCTCCAACAGCTGCTACGCCCGCCAACATCTTTACAGATATATTTTAAGGCTGAACAAATCTTTAACAGGGGAGAATATATTTTGTCCTGTAGTGCATCCTGTTAGAGGTATAACCTTTAACACCTCCTCTCTTATTTCGAAGTTATGAAACGCCATTCTTGCAATAACGGCCAACTGAGTTGATCAACTGTATCAGTCTATCCGCTAAGTAATTGGGAAAATAGCTGCTGCTATCAAAGCCAGTTTTTACTCGTGAAGTAACATCAGAATTCGTAATCTCAACCCTCCTCATTATTGTATTTGCGTAAAGATTTATAGACTTAATAGAAGTCATTATCACAGTTTTAATATTGCCCGTCTTAAGGACCGGAAGCAGCCGCTTTTAAGGTAATCGATAAAAATATTTTAGCATACAACCGCTAATATTAGAAACATAATCGACAACAACACGTTTGCTAGGTCAGGCTCCCACCATCTTGCTGTCTAATCCCATGTCAAAAGCACACAAGGTCAGAATATAAAAACAAATAAAATTATTCAGACATGAAGTCCACGTCTTACTTAAGAAATTGCAACAGCAGGTTCTCTTCTCCGCTTATCCGTGTTACCGCACATCCACCAGAGCGTTGCTTCCGTAATGCGGTAAACACCGGTGACGTCAGCTGGCTCTCCGTGCCCCGCTAGTTCGCTCATTCCTAATATTACTGACTGTATGCTAAAATATTTGTAACGTTCTTAGTTTTATTTTTGAAATAGTAAAATAATAAATCAGCAGGTTCTAAGACCCAGGTCTTAGTTAATTCACCGTCTTCTTATGGTTTCACTTCTCTTCTCCCCAATCCTATTCAATACCTCCTCATTAGTTACGTGATATATCCATCTAATCTTCAGCATTCTTCTGTAGCACAACATTTCGAAAGCTTTCTGCACAAATTGTAAATAGCCTTTCGCTCCCTGTATTTTACCCCTGCCACCTTTAGAATTTGAAAGAGAGTACTAAAGTCAACATTGTCGAACGCTTTCTCTAAGTCTACAAATGACAGAAACGTAGGTTTACCTTTTCTTAATCTAGCTTCTAAGGTAAGTCGTAGGGTCAGTATTGCCTCACGTGTTCCAACATTTCGACGGAATCCAAACTGATCTTCCCCAAGGTCGGCTTCTACTAGTTTTTCCATTCGTCTGTAAAGAATTCGATTTAGTATTTTGCAGCCGTGACTTATTGAACTGATAGTTCGGTAATTTTAGCATCTGTCAACACCTGCTTTCTTTGTGATTGGAATTATTATATTCTTCTTGAAGTCTGAGGGTATTTCGCCTGTCTCATACATATTGCTCACCAGATGGTAGAGTTTTGTCAGGACTGGCTCTCCCAAGGCCGTCAGTAGTTCTAATGGAATGTTGTATACTCCCGGGGCCTTGTTTCGACTCAGGTCTTTCAGTGCTCTGTCAAACTCTTCACGCAGTATCGTATCTCCCATTTCATCTTCATCTACATCCTCTTCCATTTCCATAATATTGTCCTCAAGTACATCGCCCTTGTATAGACCCTCTATATACTCCTTCCACCTTTCTGCTTTCCCTTCTTTGCTTAGAACTGGGTTTCCATCTGAGCTCTTGATATTCATACAAGTGGTTCTCTTTTCTCCAAATGTCTCTTATAAACACGAAAATAGTTTAAAAGTGCCAATAACAACAACAGACAATTTGAATATCCAAAAACCTATTTAAAAGCGCAAATAAATAATCAGACATTGCAAACATCAAAATAGATTTAAAGGTACGTTTTATGATGGTCGTCTGGACATTACAAAAGTCAGGACATGGTTACTAATTGGGTGTTTGATCACTACGGACGGCATTACAAGTTCTGCAACGTGACCCCATGGTGCCCATAAGGTTAGTCAGGAGTTCTTATGGCAGGGCGTTCCATTTCTCCACCAGTGCGGTTGACACGTCTAGTTCCGTAGGACCAAGCTGACGAGCAAATCTCCAATGTCATGCAACGTGTCAGTACATGAAATTACAACATAAAAGTAATAACAGATAAAATAAAGTGCTTATGAAACAGAAAAAAAGTCAAGCCATAAGTTTGAGTAAACTCAATCAACGATGTAACAAAGGAATCAGCTTAATTCCTCAAGGAACTCCTCGACAGAATAGAAGGAGTGACCCATGAGGAAACTCTTCAGTTTCTATTAGAAAGCGCGTGAATTACTGCTAAGATTTTTGAATTTTTGTGGCAGTTTACTGAAAATGGATGCTGCAGTATACTGCACACCTTTTTGCACAAGAGTTAAGGAAGTGCGATCGAAATGCAGATTGGATTTCTGCCTAGTGTTAGCTGAGTCAAAGCTGGTAATTCCTGGGAATATGCTGATATTGATAACAAGAAACGACAGTAAAGAATACTTACATTGACAGGCCAACGTCAGAGTATCCAAACTAGTGAACAGGAGTCGACAAGATGTTCGAGAACTTACACCTTTTATTGCCCTAACTGCCCATTTCTTAGCAAAAAATATCCTTTGAGAATAGGAACAGTTACCCCAAAACACAATACCATGTGATATAAGCGAATGAAAATAAGCAAAGTAGATTGATTTTCGTGTCGAACGATCACTTCCTTCAGATACCGTTCGAATAGTAAAAATGGTACCGTTAAGCCTTTGAACAAGACCTTGAACGTGGTTTTTACAAGACAGTTTGCTATCTATCAGAACACCAAGAAATTTGAACTGTTAAGTACCACTAATCATATGCCCATTCGGTGAAATAAAAGAAAGTTCGGTTTTGTTGAATTGTGTGTTAGAAACTGTAAAAACTGAGTCTTACTGTGATTCAACGTTCGTTTTTTTTTTCTACAAGCCATGAACTTATGTCATGAACTGCAGTATTTGCAACAGAGTCAATGTTGCACACTACTTCCTTTTCTACCAAGCTAGTGTCATCAGCAAACAGAAATATTTTAGAATTACCTGTAATACTAGAGGGCATATCATTTATATAAGTAAGGAACAGGAGTGGCCCCAACACTGATCCCTGGGGCATGCTCTCCAATGTTCCTGAGTGCATTGCGTGTTCCCGCCTCTCGCGATATGAGGCAACGCATATCACCTAGGAACATTATCGAACATGATCGTTATGGTATCGGGAGGTATAAAATTCCACGGTGAACAGACTTCCAAATCTCTGAAGACGGTACACTCACTGGCCGCTGTTATTGTGACGGTGTTCTCCTTCCCCGTGTGCGCTTTGCAGGGGAGCATTCGACTTCGACTTATTTTTTGAGGATGACAATGCGCTACCGCTTCGAACTGCGCAGGCGGAGGTGTTCTGGGAACGAGAAGATTATTCGACGAATGGAATGGCCTGGCCGTTTCCCTGACTTAAACCGCATCGAGCACGTGTGGTATGAGGTGGGGAGATATACACTACTGGTCATTAAAATTGCTACACCAAGAAGAAATGCAGATGATAAACGCGTATTCATTGGACAAATGTATTATACTAGAACTGACATGTGATTACATTTTCACGCTGTTTGGGTGCATAGATCCTGAGAAGTCTGTATCCAGAACAACCACCTCTGGCCGTAATAACGGCCATGATATGCATGGGCATTGAGTCAAACAGAGCTTGGATCGCGTGTACACGTACAGCTGCCCATGCAGCTTGAACACGATACCACAGTTCATCAGTGTAGTGAGTGGCGTATTGTGACGAGCCAGTTGCTCGGCCGCCATCGACCAGACTTTTTCAATTGGAGAGAGATCTGGAGAATGTGCTGGCCAGGGCAGCAGTCGAACATTTTCTGTATCCAGAAAGGCCTGTACAGGACCTGCAATATGCGGTCGTGCATTATCCTGCTGAAATGTAGGGTTTCGCAGGGATCGATTGAAGGGTAGAGCCACGGGTCGTAACACATCTGAAATAAAACGTCCACTGTTCAAAGTGCCGCCAATGCGAGCAAGTGGTGACCGAGACGTGATACCAATGGCACCCCATACCACCACGCCGGGTGATATGTCAGTATGGCGGTGACGAATACACGCTTCGAATGTGCGTTCACCGCGACGTCGCTAAACACGGATTCGACCTTCATGATGCTGTAAACAGAACCTGCATTCATCTGAAAAAATGACGTTTTGCCTTTCGTGCACCCAGGTTCGTCGTTGAGTACACCATCGCAGGCGCTCCTGTCTGATGCAGCGTCAAGGGTAACCGCAATCATGGTCTCCGAGCTGACAGTCCATGCTGCTGCAAACGTCGTCGAACTGTTCGTGCAGGTGGTTGTCTTGCAAACGTCCCCATCTGTTGACTGAGGGATCGAGACGTGGCAGCACGATACGTTACAGCCATGCGGATATGATGCCTGTCATCTCGACTGCTAGTGATACGAGGCCGTTGGGATCCAGCACGGCGTTCCGTATTACCCTCCTAAACCCACCGATTCTATATTCTTCTAACAGTCATTGGATCTCGACCAACGCGAGCAGCAATGTCGCGATACGATAAACCGCAATCGCGATAGACTACAATCCGACCTTTATCAAAGTCGGAAACGTCATGGTACGCATTTCTCCTCCTTACACGGGGCATCACAACAACGTTTCACCAGGCAACGCCGGTCAACTGCTGTTTGTGTATGAGAAATCGGTTGGAAACTTTCCTCATGTCAGCCCCCGGCGCCAACGTTGTGTGAATGCTCTGTAAAGCTAATCATTTGCATGTCACAGCATCTTCTTCATGTCGGATAAATTTCCCGTTTGTAGCACGTCTTCGTGGTGTAGCAATTTTAATGGGCAGCAGTGTATTCCATTACGTCGACATGCACCAATGACCATTCAGCAGCTGTCAACCGCTGTGGCGGAGGAGTGCAACGCCCTACAACAAGAAATTCTTACCATTCTAGAGGCCAGAACGAGAGAACGTTGCAGAGCATGCATTGCAGTCCATTGTGATTGCACCCTCTGTTAAGAACCTTGTCCCAGCTTTTGTAACATCCAGAGGACCATCATAAATGGTTAAAATGGCTTTGAGCGCTATTGGACTTAACAGCTGAGATCATCAGTCTCTAGAACTTAGAACTACTTAAACCTAACAAACCTAAGGACGACACAAACATCCGTGCCCCAGGCAGGATTCGAACGTGTGACCGTAGCGGTCGCGCGGTTCCAGACTGAAGCGCCTAGAACCGCTCAGCCACTTCGGCCGGCACCATCATAAATCACGATGGATTCATTATAATTATTGTCTTCGAAGAAATGTCTCATTTTTGTTCGTCTCACTGCGCATTTCTTTCAGTTACCTTCTGTACGATACTGTATGGGTTCCTTCTATATGTGATCCAAGTTACGTCGAGCTATGTTACTTGGCAGTGACATATGATGTAAAAGTTACCTTCGCCCTCACGTTTTGCACACCGGTGTATATACGAAGTCTTTTTGTGTAGACAACGTGGAACGGAAGGGTGTCGGAACACGAGAGAGGCGACGGCGAATGTTTGAAGTGAGGGTACCTGCTGTGTCAACAAAGTGGCACGCCGTAACCGGGTGCTTGTCTTTTGCAGTGGGCTTCGCTACAAGTGTTTTCACAGCTGCACAGAATTTCGCAACTTCGAGTTGACCGTTGCTCCCAGCATGTACTCACGCTCAGATAACAGCCTCTCGTTCCCTACACCAGACACGACTCCATACTCTGCGGACACCTGAATGTCGTTTAAAGTTCCCAAACAATGATATCAGTACCTGAAACTTCTCTGAGAAACTGTGTTAGTTGTTTGGAGTTTGGCTCTGAGCACTGTGGGACTTAACTTCTGAGGTCAGCAGTCCCCTACTTAGAACTACTTAAACCTAACTAACCTAAGGATAGCACACACACTCATGCCCAAGGCAGGATTCGAACCTGCGACCGTAGCAGCAGCGCGGTTCCGGACTGAAGACCTAGAACCACTCGGCCACAACGGCCGGCTGTGTCAGTTGTAAGACATTGTAAAGCGCACACCGAAAATCAGTAGTGTGTAATGCTTTTTGCTAAGTTAGAAGCTCAGTTTGTTTTCCAGGAAGCATCTTTCACTCTGCACTGCGTGCTGATTTCAAACTTCCTCGCAAATTGAAACTGTTAGGCGGACCCTAACTCGAACAAGGAATCTTTCCTTTCACGGACATTGCTCATACCGTTTGAGCTATCTACGTACGACTCACCATCTGCTTTCACATTTGCATTAATTTTTGAGATAAGCGAGATACAGGGGTGAAACTGACGTCCGGGTGTTGTAAAACTCATATACACTCCTGGAAATGGAAAAAAGAACTTGCTCCGGACACTGCGAGAGGGCTGTACAAGCAATGATCACACGCACGGCACAGCGGACACACCAGGATCCGCAGTGTTGGCCGTCGAATGGCGCTAGCTGCGCAGCATTTGTGCACCGCCGCCGTCAGTGTCAGCCAGTTTGCCGTGGCATACGGAGCTCCATCGCAGTCTTTAACACTGGTAGCATGCCGCGACAGTGTGGACGTGAACCGTATGTGCAGTTGACGGACTTTGAGCGAGGGCGTATAGTGGGAATGCGGGAGGCCGGGTGGACGTACCGCCAAATTGCTCAACACGTGGGGCGTGAGGTCTCCGCAGTACATCGATGTTGTCGCCAGTGGTCGGCGGAAGGTGCACGTGCCCGTCGACCTGGGACCGGACCGCAGCGACGCACGGATGCACGCCAAGACCGTAGGATCCTACGCAGTGCCGTAGGGGACCGCACCGCCACTTCCCAGCAAATTAAGGACACTGTTGCTCCTGGAGTATCGGCGAGGACCATTCGCAACCGTCTCCATGAAGCTGGGCTACGGTCCCGCACACCGTTAGGCCGTCTTTCGCTCACGCCCCAACATCGTGCAGCCCGCCTCCAGTGGTGTCGCGACAGGCGTGAATGGAGGGACGAATGGAGACGTGTCGTCTTCAGCGATGAGAGTCGCTTCTGCCTTGGTGCCAATGATGGTCGTATGCGTGTTTGGCGCCGTGCAGGTGAGCGCCACAATCAGGACTGCATACGACCGAGGCACACAGGGCCAACACCCGGCATCATGGTGTGGTGAGCGATCTCCTACACTGGCCGTACACCTCTGGTGATCGTCGAGGGGACATTGAATAGTGCACGATACATCCAAACCGTGATCGAACCCATCGTTCTACCATTACTAGACCGGCAAGGGAACTTGCTGTTCCAACAGGACAATGCACGTCCGCATGTATCCCGTGCCACCCAACGTGCTCTAGAAGGTGTAAGTCAACTACCCTCTCCAGCAACATCTCCGGATCTGTCCCCCATTGAGCATGTTTGGGACTGGATGAAGCGTCGTCTCACGCGGTCTGCACGTCCAGCACGAACGCTGGTCCAACTGAGGCGCCAGGTGGAAATGGCATGGCAAGCCGTTCCACAGGACTACATCCAGCATCTCTACGATCGTCTCCATGGGAGAATAGCAGCCTGCATTGCTGCGAAAGGTGGATATACACTGTACTAGTGCCGACATTGTGCATGCTCTGTTGCCTGTGTCTATGTGCCTGTGGTTCTGTCAGTGTGATCATGTGATGTATCTGACCCCAGGAATGTGTCAATAAAGTGTGATCATTGCTTGTACAGCCCTCTCGCAGTGTCCGGAGCAAGTATGGTGGGTCTGACACACCGGTGTCAATGTGTTCTTTTTTCCATTTCCAGGAGTGTATGTTTCTGACTCTTGACCCGAACCGCCGCACTCAGAAGACGAAGGTAATACTCAGTAGCTGTAAGGTGCCTTTGCATGGTCAGTTACCAATGCAAATAACAATCGGCAAGGGTCTTAAAAAGGATTCGTCTCATGGTGCTACTTCACATCATTAAGACACGCAGACCACACACATGCTACTACATCTGCACCTCCGATTATGGGCTATTTAAAACAAACGTCGCTAGAGCCGCTTTAGAAACATACATTATTCTCATAGTCTGTCCGCTTGAATCTCGCTCTTTTTCGACCCTCCCGTTACACAGGAACGATCAACGACAGTAAACCAACTGCTCTACACAAATGTTTGAATTAGGCACTGCTGTAAATGACCTGAAGATTGCTAATGCCAACGCTTTATTTTTCTAGGTCACGTAAGAGGTAATGAAAGGGAGAAATTGTCCCTTGCACGCAGGTAAACGATTCTATAGCATTTCATCGATTCAACAATTCGATGACAATTTACGATCTTCCACTGACTGGAAATAAAAACCCAGTGGCGACTGTTGTGTAAGAACATGCGAGGAACAAAATGAGCTTAAAAAAAAAGGAGAAAAAGAAACAGCGGGCTCGGCGCTGCAGTCATGGACAGTGAGGCTGGTCACGGCGGAAGTTCGAGTCCTCCATCGGGCATGGGTGTGTGTGTGTTTGTCCTTGGGATAATTTAGGTTAAGTAGACTGTAAGTTTAGGGACTGATGGCTTTAGCAGTTAAGTCCCATAAAATTTCACACACATTCGAACATTTTTCTTTTTTTTAAATGCACCGCACTGAATCTACCGCGCTATGCTACACTGCTCGGTGAAACTTGGCTCAGGGTCGCAAGCACATCGTAAGTTGTGCACGTTTTAAGGTGCTTTTGCGCATGCGCAACTGGCGTGACGCAGCTGCCTTACGGGCCAAATACATACTTTGATAAACGACATGCAAGGTTCAACGCGTGCACACTGTACAGCTAGTCCTTACTACTCAACTACATGTTTACGTCAATGCCTCTAGATGGTAGCACACTGCACAGGCTTTTTCCCCATTCGCTAGGCATAACTCCCCCTAGACGGCAGCACATTGCTCAGATACACCAATCCTCTCACTACAAAGTAAAAGTACATCGGACATCAGTATACATTACAGTTACAGAAAAACCTATTTCGTGGGATTCTGAATGAGATACAATATATTAAGTTTTGGATTTTATCTTACAGTAACCTATCTGAGGCGCTGAGAACCATAAAGCACATCATCGTTGATTGTGAGACTGTAGCATTAATGATTCTGACATCTGTTGACCTTATGGTGGATCAGCTTCATCTGTACCGCAGGCCCACATTGTATGTATATATGAAGATTCACGAAAAGCTCTCACGGGTTTCTCTAATATTCACTTGAATGTGGAGTCAAAGACGGTGTGTTTCCGGCGCTTATGGCTCTCAACGCCTCTCTTTTATTCTAGTCAAATAATCTTATTGGTAGATAGTACTACTTGAATTTAATCATATCCGCAAACGACAATTTGTAGTTAGTTGTTTAATGTACAGGAATCGCCTTTCCTGTGCAGTGTCAACATGAACTATGGTTGTATCTGCTTTAAATGCTAACAGAAAAGAAAATTACCAGGAGAAGTTAGCCGTGAATGACTAGGGTCTCCCAAACCAGATCTGACGTCAGAGGAAGTGATATGAAATACGTGTGACTACAAACGAACGTTTAACAAAGAAGTGTATAATAGGCGTAAGGTGTTATGTCGGTGCAACGTAAGAATGTCTGATTTTCAGCCCGGAAGTTAATCCGTTAACTGTACTTGTATTCGGGATATTGTACATTTGTCCAAAAAATAAAAAGCATGAAAACTCCCACTTACACAAAAATGCGAAACGGAGAGTAGTCAAAGCTCAAACATTATTTTGTTCTTGCCATAAACTGTACTTAATTATGTACAAAACATTATTACCATTATTATTGTTGACAGTGGCTAAAGTCGCATAAATATGTTAATAAGCATAACTATTATACAGCAGATGCTGTTGATTTCACACTCCCACTTTTATCTTAATTTAAAAATTTGAACATCCAGAACGTATAGATACGAGCCGCCACAGTAAAAATCTAAAGTTTTAAGCCATGGAAATGGGCCTAAGAAAAGTAAGCACAATGCGAAAATGTCATTAAATACAGCGAAAGAAACAAAATCGAAATGCCAAGGAGGATTTGTGCTACATAAACGAAAATTGGTACGCATATTTCGACACCTGAAAGATGATATCTATTAAAATTTCGCCCCAGTCGCATTAGTGACGCTAGCAGAGCTTGTATGAGGATGCAAATCAGGTTTGTTCTTAAAACATGCTGTACAGGTCTTGAGCGTTAGTAACTTTGAGATTGGACGTGGTGAGTGATGTTGATCAAGAATGGCCTTAATGTGGTAACCATACCACAATCAACACCTCACTGAGTTTGAACGAGGTCGCGGAACAGGTCTATGAGAAGCTGGATGTTCCTTCTGCGATATTGTTTAAAGACTTGGCAGGAACGTAGCCACTGTACATGATTGCTGGCAGCAGTGGTCACGAGAATGTAGTCGCAAGAAGACCGGGCTCAGGATAGTCACGTGGCACAACCGAGAGGGAGGGTCATGGCGTTCGGCATAGGACTGGCTCATCGTACTGCATCTGCAGCAGCAGCTTGAGCAGCAGTTGGTAGCGCAGTGACAACGAACTGTTACAAATAAGTTACTTCGAACACAGGTGAGCCAGACGCATACCACTGTCCGCAAACTACCGACATTCTCGACTTCACTGGTATCAAGCGAAAGCTCTTTGGAGGGCAAGGATGAGGTCTGTTGTGTTTCTTACACGCGAGTGGAACACCGTCAAAAAGTGACGAGAAACAGACCGTTCTTAGCATTTTTAGCAAGTTTTCAGAGAAAAATACCTTTGAACTTTTATGAGGACCTGTATTTACTGAAGTTAAGGAGCTTTTGAATACGGGTGAATTGCTGAATCTCTAGCGTTACAGAATGACAGTGCAGAATTAAACCCTTTATCGAATGTTCAGATGCCGGTATGGATGTTTTTTCGTTGCATTTGGAATAACTACATATTTTAATTTTAAAATTCATCAAATATATTCTAATTAACTCGTCTCTAATGATTATTTTAATTAGAACATTGTTAATAAAGGTTATTTAACATAAGGAAACATCACTAATTAAATTTTTAGAACAAAAATTAAAATTAAATAGTCTTTATTTGGACTGTGCCCACCGTTTTATAGAACAGATGTGATCTCTCACGAGCCAGAGTGATAAGCATCGTGGAAACATGGAGAAAAATCACCGAACCACTGCAGCATGAACTCAACAGATGTGATCTGGAGCAAAGTTTTTCGCGAGAAATATCAAGACATATAAGCTGCTATACGTAGTGGAACGCTGTTGTTGATTAACTCCTTATCAATGTAGCACATGACATTTCCAGCTTTTGCGTTACACGTATCTCGCCCAGAAATGCTACCCTGCTTTTAAGGGAAATTTTCATCACCTTTCTTTTTAAAAAATGGTTCAAATGGCTCTGAGCACTATGGGACTTAACTGCTGAGGTCATCAGTCGCCTAGAACTTAGAACTACTTAATCCTAACTAACCTGAGGACATCATACACATCAATGCCCGAGGCAGTATTTGAACCTGCGACGTAGCGGTCGCGCAGTTCCAGACTGTAGCGCCTAGAACCGCTTGGCCACCCCAGCCGGCTTTTTTTAAAATTAAAATACTATGATAGCTATGATGGAGAGAATGTTATGCTACCCCCTAAGTAGCCGCCGTATTGTTGGCGTTTTGCCGAATATTATTTCATTCTTTTTAAAAATTAAATGATATTCGAAGCTATATTGTACCTCTGCTCGTCTCTTTTTACGTCGTAACTGCATCTGCTCACATCACTGCAGGTCAGTTGGTGCAGCTGGAAATCCAGTGCTGTCCAAGTTAAATGCATAAGTGTAGCTGTTGTTCCGTATTATCGCTCAGTCGATGTGTGCGTAAGGCGCAGCATAAAGCCTATCCTTATTATCGCACTCGACTGTACACTAGACAGCTTGGTGTCCGCTGCTTGTGAAACGAAATCCAATGACATTCCAGCAAACGCAGAAGAATACATGGTGTAATGTTTACATAAGGTTTATTCTTATGATGAACAGAACAAAGACGCACTAGACCTACACCTGAAGTTACGTTTTGGGGTGCGATTTCGTATGGCAGCAGGAGCGCTCTCGCACCTTGACTGCAGACCTGTACGTTAATCTGGTGATTCGGACTTTTGTGTTGCAATTCATGGACACCATTGCAGGAGAGTTCCCCAACACGATAACGCTCACCCACTGTTGTAACTCAACAGTGGCCAACAGAATGTTGAAATCTTGCCTCGGCCTGCTCTATCACCACATCTGTCTCCAATTGAGCACATATGAGACATCATTGGACGACAAATCTAGCATCATCCACAAACAGCATTAACCGTCCATGTACTGACCGACCAAGTGCAACAGGCATGGAACTCCATCCCACAAACTGATCTCCAGAACCTGTACAACCCAATGCACACACGTTTACATGCTTGCATTCAACATTCTGGAGGTTACTCAGACTATTAATGTACCAGTACTTCACATTTGCCACGGCTTATCTCATTCTTGCATTAACCTGTAATCTTGCAATGTTAATCACTTATATGTGTTACCTAAACAACTGTACGAGGTGCTATCCAAAATTTTTTTGACTGGTGCCGCCATATTTTGAAAACCTTACCTTTGGACTAATGGTCACCATCACCCTCGAAGTAGTTCCCACCCGCACGTACACACCAGTGCCAGTGCTTTTGCCACTGGTCAAACGTTTTCTGAAAGTTCTATTCTTTGAAGGTGTTTATCACCACAAGCAATGCTTTTTGAATCCTCTCTAGAGTGTCAAAATGACGGCCTTTCAACTTGAGGTGCAGGTTTGGGAATAGCGCGATGTCGCAAGGTGCCAAATCTGGCGAGTACGGTGGGTGGGGTACAACCGCCATGTTGTTTTTTGCCAAAAAGGTTCTGGTGAGCAAGAACGTGTGACAGGGCGCTTTGTCGTGATGCAGCAGCCAGTTCCCTTAATGCCAAAGTTTAGCCCGTTGTCGCCGCACGTTTCCACGGAGCCATTGCAAAACATCACAGTAGAACACGGAATTCACTGTTTGGTTGGCTGGGACGAATTCTTTGTGCACAATTCCCTTGGAATCAAAGAAAACGATGATCATGCTCATCACTTTGCTCTTCACCTGTCTCGCTTTTTTGGGTCTTGGAGAGCCCAGGCTCTGCCACTGGGACGATTGTTGCTTTGTATCTGGGCCATAACTGTAAATCCAGCTCTCCTCGCCGCTGATAACTCGTGACAAGGAGATTGGATAACCAGATGCAGTCTGACGAAGGTCCGTGCAGACTTCAACACGCTGTGCCTTCTGATCGGCAGTCAAGATCCTTGGCACAAATTTTGAGGCTACACGATGCAACATTCGTTGACATGTCCCATAACCAATACCCACTTCATCTGCAAGGTCTTGAATGGTTCGTCGTCGTCCTGCACGAACCAATTGTTTGGCAACAATGTCTGGCGTTGTGCGGCTAACGGGCCTTCCAGTGCGAGCATCATCTTCGACGTCTCTATGGCCGGCCCTGAGCCGAGCATACCACTGAAACACGCGCGTACGGCTCATGCTCTGTCCCCCAAACACTTGTTGAATCATTGCAAGGGTTTCCGTAGCACTTTTCCCGAGATTGGGACAGAATTTGATACCCACGCGCTGTTCTGTTCGCGGATCCATCGTAAAATCGCCACACACCAAACAGAGTATTACAAAAATCACTGTGGACACGCAACACGTACTCCCAGATGAATGCCACTCCGCACACTGACTCATCAGATATGCAGCTCTCGCCACCTAGCGGTGCAAAGATCTACTTACTACTCCTACTTTCCAGATGGTAGCACCAGTCCCGAAAATTTTTTATTCCACCTCGTATTCCCTAAATTTCATTACTCTACATTAATCGTTCTTTTTTGTTGCGATTTTTTCCATCAGTGTACATACAGTGGTGTCCAAATTTGATGGACGAAAGCAACTTTCGCGTGATATTTCACTGCCAAGTAACATAACTCGATAAAACTTGGACCATACATAGAAAGAATTGTTACATTATAGTATAACTGTAAGATAAACGCGATGAGGCGAACAGAAATGACACTTTTGTTTAAAGAGTATAATTACACTGAAGTCATGGCATCGTTGACATGGCTGTTATTAGGGTGTGTGATCCCCATGGGCGCCAATGCATGCTGTGCAACGTGCTTCCATTCTGGATTCAAGGTTGGTAAGGAGTTCTTGTGAAGTGGCTTTCCAGTCCTCCACCGGTGAGGTAGACAACTGCTGGATGGTCTTTGGTACATGTGGACGTACTACAGTACGTCTCTCCAACACACCCTCACGTATCAGACGGCGTTAAAATTGGGGAACGGGCAGGTCAGTCCATTGGCCGAATATCCTCTCGTTCCAAGAGACATACGGGGTGTTCAAAAAGTCTCTCCGCAGTGCCGTATGATTGTTAGCCGCGTGTACCGAATGACTGTTCGAGTGCCTGGGTTACTTACTTTCAAGTGGACTCTCCCAACATTCCACTGTTTCGTTCATCTCAGCCAGCGTCAGTAGTATCGTTGGTGTGTGTCATTACGTGTTGACGTGAACGTTTAAGTTTAGTTCCTTTGTTCGTTTTTGTCACTGTTAAAATGCTAACCATTGAAGAACGTGTGTTTTTATTCGAACAAGTGTTCAAAGCTGGCGGTAAATACACAGTTTCAGTTCGTCAAACATTTAATTCAGTTTTCCCGGAGACAACATCCCGCATCGCGATATTGTGCGAGATATGATCAACAGATTTCGAAGTACGAGTTTCGTGGCAGATGCACCGAGAACATCGTCCTAGCGTTTTGTCTTAGGATGAACTACTTGAATTTCCGATAAAATGTCCATGAGTAAGAAAACTCGCCCAGGAAATCGATGTTAGTGTCGGAACGGCCCACACAGCTGTAAGGAAAAAATTAGAACTTTTCCCATACAAAATAACAGTCGTGCAAGAACTGAATAATACTGATCATAGCAAGAGACTGCATTATTGTCAATGGTTCAAAAATTTCGTTCAACAAAATGGAAGGGATATTCTTAATGAAACGTTTTTCACTGATGAAGCGTGGTTTCCTTTATCCGGGTACACGAACTTGCAAAATTCTCGTATGTGGAGCATTGCAAATCCATTGTGTATTCATGAGGAACCACTTTATTCTGTGTAAATAGGAGTTTGGATTGCACTTTCTAGACGTCAATAGTGGGTCCCATATTTTTCAATGAAACGATAAACGCACGACGATACTGCAGTGATATTCTGTACCCATTCATAGGCGAACTTGTGTTAAGGGAAATACTGAACGGTTATTTTCAACAAGATGGTGCAACCGCGCATACAGCTCGCGTTTCAATGCTTGCTGATGCATAATTTCACGATCGCTCGACCTAACACTACCTGACTTTTTCTTCTGGGGTGCAGCGAAAGCAACTGTCTATAAAAACCGTCCAAAATCCATCGATGAGTTGAAAACTGCAATATCCACTTCCCCTGCTTCTGTTACAGAAAAAATGTTACAGCTTGTGTTTGGAAACATGATTAGACGAATTGAGTTGTGTATTCGACAACAGGGGGGGCACTTTCAACATTTAATGTGAAAATTTGTAAGTAAAAATGAATATTCAATAAATCAATAACTTGTATTTCACTGAGTTTTATTTCGCTATATCCACTGCAGCATATTAAACGCACGGCTAACAATCATACGGCACTGCAGACAGACTTTTTGAACAACCCGTACAACTGCGCTGTTCTATGCGTTTGCGCATAGTTATCCATAAAAATGGCCTCAAGGCCGAATGCACCCGTGGGAAGAAGTACATGGGGAAGTAGTGCAGTGGCACAATAACGTTGAACTGTGACTGGACAGTGTTGAAAGATCTGCGATTGTGGCAACTGCATTGGGGAGTGGACCAACGAGGTGTGATGTCGCATGCTCTTCTCAGAGTACAGGAGAATCAGTCTGTGTAGTGATTCTGAACGTACCCTCATATGGCGAGAGGCGAACACGTACCGTACCTAGGAACACAGTCGAACATAATCGTTTTGGTGATCCACAGTTATGTCGGAGGGGAGGCATAATGCTGCATGGATGTACTGACCTCCAGATTTTTGAACACAACACAATCACTGGTCAATTTTATCTTGACACTGCAGTCCTTCCCATGTGAATTTTTTCACATGTGTATTTAGCTCTTCTTTTATTTTTTATGGATGATGATTCGCGGCAGCATCGAACTGAGCACGTGGAGAAACTGTCGTAGTGAGAGGCTTATTCGGCTAAGAAGTGGCCTGCCAGTTCCACCGACTTACGTGCTGTCGAACGCGTGTGGGATGTGTTGTGGAGACTATTACAGCACGTTCTATGCACCAATAGCCGAGCAGTGGCTGTCAACCGCGCTGGTGGAGGAATGTAACTCCTTACCACAAAATCTCCTTGCATGGGAGCACGTTGCAGAGGACGCATTGTCGTGATGACACACTCCATTAAGAATCAGGTCTTGCCTTTTGTAATACCTGGGGGCAATCATGAGTCGCCATGACTTCAGTGTAACTATTGTCTTTGAATAAATGTCATTTCTATTCATCTCATTGCGTATTTCTGTCAGTTAGCATCAGTACTGTACTGTAGCAGTTATTTTTATACAGGATGGTCAGAAGCAGTCTGAAAAGCTTGTAATGGGTGTACCTCCCCCTTCCTAATCGGCCTACTAGATTCTGGTATAATTGGCCGTCATCGCGTATGCTTAATAAAATTTTAAAGTTAGTAATACCACCATTACCTAAGGAAAATAATACCAGTTAGTAGAAAGAAAGTGAACAACAGACACTTCTGATGAAAGAATCTTTTCTAAACCTTATCTAAATCCTGATTATGATTTTGAATGCCCGCCGCTGTGGTCGAGCTGTTCTAGGTGCTTCAGTCCGGAACCGCGCTGCTGCTACGATCGCAGGTTCGAATCCTGCCACGGGCATGGATGTGTGTTGTCCTTAGGTTAGTCAGGTTCAAGTAGTTCTAAGTCTAGGGGACTGATGACCTCAGATGTTAAGTCCCATAGTGATTAGAGCCATTTGAACCATAATTTTGAAATGGGTGGAAATTCAATGCATTCACTCACGAACCCCACAGAGGGAAAAGGGTACACGCAATATTTGTAACAAAAAAAATATTGACAATACAAAAAATGCTGGTTAGCTAAAAAGGGATAATTAGACGGTCGCCAGCCCACTAGGACAATGAATATCAAGAAGCTTAACAAAAGTAATGGCAAAGAAATTTAAGCAAAGAATCGCTGGCTTGGCAACAGAAGGATGTCATGCTTTTCCACAACACAGCAGTTCACTAGAAAATAAACGAATTAGAAAGCACTGAGTTTGCAGTTACTTATTCTGAAACACTAAATTTTCAAAATAAAGTTAAATGAACTTAATAAATAAATAACGGGCGCTAACTAAAACTTCGTTACGTAAAAAATGACTTTCGTTGACCTCAGTGTAAGGGAACGCAAAATTTAGAAAAATGCAAGCAATTTACTTTTCCTTAAACAAATGAGCAACTGATTTTACTTTCAATATAACAAGAATAAAATAAATATCAAGCCACCAAAGTCACTCGCTAAGCTAAATACAGAATAAATGAAACTGTGCGCTCTTAATTTGTGCTGTATCTTTAGTTATTAGTTTTGCTAGTGAAATTTTGTTACTTAAAGTGAATGAAGTTACTGCAAATTCGTGAAGCTTCTGTTATGCAACACAAGAATGAACAGTTACTGAGGCAAAAAATTCAGACTGAAACGGGTAATTAACAAACAAACAAAACTGGTAGTAAATAGTTAATTAGTTTTCATACTTTTAAGACACTCAGTGATTGCATGGAAAGAAAAGGGACGCTGTTTGATAATAGCGTCTGAGAACAATGAAAACAAAGATGACATACAAGTTTTAACTATTGCAGGTTATTGTTCAAGTTAGTCATACTTTGCGAAGCAAATGCCACTGGGTATGCCTCTACATGATTAGTTATATTTTATCACTTTACAGTCCTACGATGTTGTAGCTGTGCGAACAATGAAAAATATGGCCGACGACAAAGCTGAATTGCCGCTGTTGCTGGTTGAGAACCCCGAGTCGTCTCCAGACCCCAAGGATAATTTTGGTTCAAATAGTTCAAATGGCTCTAAGAACATTGAGACTTAACATCTGAGGTCATCAGTCCCCTAGACTTAGAACTACTTAAACCTAACTAACCTAAGGACATCACGCACATCCATGCCCGAGGCAGGATTCGAACCTGCGACCCGCGCTTCCAGACTGAAGCGCCTAAAACCGCTCAGCCACACAGATAATTATGGGACAGTTAATAGAACTGCAGCTTCCTCTGCCTGTCCACTCCTACCGTGATCTCTATACTTGTGGGTTAACGAATTAGGTGCGTCTACACTGCCTCGACCCATAGCTGCACACTGTATCTGCGGAAGCGCCCAACAAACACTTCCGCATTTTTTCATGACTCAAACTGCTCTGGTTCCTCTCTGCTCGCGGTGCGACAGACTCTCCATATGCAAAGACAAACAACGGCACAGCTACTGCCATTCCATCGTTGCTATCAATATACTTGGCTATTACCCAGCAATTTTACAGCATTTACATTTTGCGATGCGTGTTTTTAAGTAAGTACCGTTTCGAAATTAAAAAAAGACGTGCTAAGATATCTCAATGAATTTATTTTTACATGATAACCTGTACCTTAATCTACTCACTGACGCTATTATAGTCTGATTCTTCGTTGTCTACGTTGTGTACTGGGTGTTTAAGATGCCTCCGATAATCGTGAGACCCACCGACTGTGAAGTACGGGCTGTTATAAGATTTCTTAGTGCTAAAGGCCTAAAAGCGATGGATACTCATCGTGAGATCTGTGCAGTTTACGGAGAAAACCTTATGAGTGATAGTATGGTAAGAAAGTGGATGAGAGCATGTAAAGATGGACACACAAATGTGCATGATGAACAACGGAGTGGGCGTCCTTCGGTTGTTAATGAAGTTTTGATGCAGCAAGTGGACAATAAGGTGAGAGAAAATAGACGCTTTACTATTTCCTCCTTGCGGGATGACTTTCCTAATGTTTCTCGTAGTGTTTTGTATGGCATTTGTGACGGAGCACTTGAATTACCGAAAATTGTGCGCACGTTGGGTACCGAAAATGTTGACGGATGTACACAAAACCAAACGTTTAGACAGTGCATTGACTTTCCTTGAGCGGTACCGCAACGACGGTGATGATTTCTTAAGCCAAATTGTTACGGGCGATGAAACATGGGTGGCCTACGTCACACCAGAATCAAAGCAACAGTCTATGGAAGTTGGGCATCGTTTTGCTGCAAGACAATGCCCGTCCGCATGTGGCGAATCAGATCAAAGATCTCATCACATCTTTTCTACGGGAAACTGTAGATCATCCTCAGTACAGCCCCGATCTTGCGCCCAGTAACTACCATCTGTTCCTGCACTTGAAGAAACACCTGGGCGGTCAGCGTCTTCAAGACGATGACGAAATCAAAACAATGGTGATGCAGTTGTTAGCAAGACAGGTGGCAGACTTCTATGAGAAGGTTGTTCAAGAACTGGTACAACGTTATGCCAAGTGCCTCAATATTGACGGAAATCATGTAGAAAAGACTTTCATGTAAAAATAAAATTATTGAGATATCTTAGCACGTCTTTTTTCAATGTCAAAACGGTACTTACTTTTAAAAAAAAACGCCTCTTAATTACAGTCAATTATATACATTCACAAATAAATATACTATTGCATCAATTACATATTAAATATTGTTTCTACAATAAAGCTTACAGATTCATACTTGGAAGTGCAGTAAAAGTTATTGATGGATATTGAACGGCGAAAAATTTTGGATGGTACAGAAGGTATTTATCTGCATTTTCGTATTACAAGGTGTCGCACGGTAGATCGTGCGAGAAATAACTGAAGTTAAAAAATCGAAACGTTGCACCGTTTCCGAGTTAATTAGTATTGAAGTTAGCCAGACAGACCGTTATGCGCGCAAATCCAAGCAGCCCGCCAGAGACGATATCGCGAAATACTCGTATATTCTTGGCTTGGTTTCGTAAGACCGAATGAGAGAGCGATTCAAAATTGGACATGGGACATTAGTAAGGATCGGCCCTGAGCAAAGGTTGCGCTATCATCTACGCTATGAGAACAATTGACACTAGTTGTATCTGGGGGAACGCTTGATTTTCCAAGCGCAACGGTCTGATTGGCTAACTTCAATGTTAATTAATTCGGAAATGGGGCAAGATATCAAGTTTTTTTTATACCACTTATTTCTCAGGACAACTTGCCCTGCAACACACACTATTTTCATCGAACTATCTTGCTTGGCAGTCTCGCATCATGCAAAAGGTACTGTCACCCTTAAGAGGCGCACGTCAGTATTCAATCGTATCTGTTTCACAGATAAGAATGATATCCGCTATTTACTGTTCAGACAGTTGAGAGCTTTTTTCATGGCTAGTAAGAAGGGCTTCAAGAGTGCAGTGGCTTAAGATACACGCAAAAATCTGCAACGTTATTAAAATATAGTAAAAAATCGAAACTAAATATTCACTCGGTTGATGACCGCAATATCACAGTATTTTTAAAAGGAAGTTACTACATACGATTACATTCCGTAGCTCTCTTAAAACCTGTGGGACAGTTCGCGCTGCCACTGATTTGGGACATATAGTTCAAGGTGCAGTTCTAACAGTGACGGGAGCTGACATTATCTTCTTAAAGATTTGGTATTTTTGATGGCCACCTTGATTGCCAGTAAACATTCTGGGGGTCAGCTGTGACTCGTACATCAACACTTGGAAATAGCAGTGTAACACTATTTCGGAATGTCGTAGATGACTGGTTAATTATATTTTATTCCAGGTATGTGTTTTCGGTTTTCCCAAGTCACCTTGCAAGCAGAGCTAATACAGGGAGATCTCAGAGCACCACGTCATAACTTCCGCTTGAAATTCGTATAGGTGAAGTATCTTCGGACATGTATCGGAACGAATCACATTGATTACGCTGAGCTACTTGTTAAGACATTAAAGAGAACAACAAAAAGTCGGAGAAGTAAGTTGCCTTCTCACTCTTAGTTCTGATATTGTTCACTTATCTCGGAAAAATCCGAGAAGATACTCTCTCTGTAATAAAGGTCCCTCCCTGGTCACGTATGTGAGTCTCATAAGAGAACATCAAATTTCCCCTGGTTTATCGTAAGTGGACTTCTTCGAGCGTGTGAATTGAGCACTTGTACTAAAAGAAAGCACTCAGAAGTATATAATAAAAGCTGGCGTGTGAAGGTCTGTAGGTCCGCAACTGTGTCCCATTAGTCTAAAACTTGGCCACAATCTACCACTCCAGTTGTGACTGCCTCTCTGGAGTTCCAGGAAGAAAAATAAGTAGCTGTGCAGGTGGAGATGTACTGTTTCTAACAACCACGCCATCATACAGCGTTCTGGCTGCATCCCATTGCCATGGGCATTCTTTCTTAGAACGAAGGTACAAAGCCATCGTTCACGACGGTTTGTCTTTCGAATGATGACTTAAGCTCTACTTCTGCAGTATTCTTTCTTTGTCCACAATAGGTCGTAAAGCTTTGGTCGGAGAGTTGACCTTAAAGAGATTTCTGATGTTCTTCATCATACCTGAGAAAGTAATTAAGGATTCTGTGAACGAGCAATTTTTGGTCAAGATTTATACGTGACGTTCCGCTCTTTCTTATAGTAATATTGTGGGATTTGATGGCAATAGATCTTAGACGTCCTGGAACATCTCTGTAATTTTGTCGATTTCGCCTGTGGCGGAAGGGGAACAGGATGTCAGATGGCAATTTATTTTTATGCTAAATATACAGGGTGTTACAAAAAGGTACGGCCAAACTTTCAGGAAACATTCCTCACACACAAATAAAGAAAAGATGTTATGTGGACATGTGTCCGGAAACGCTTAATTTCCATGTTAGAGCTCATTTTAGTTTCGTCAGTATGTACTGTACTTCCGCGATTCACCGCCAGTTGGCCCAATTGAAGGAAGGTAATGTTGACTTCGGTGCTTGTGTTGACATGCGACTCATTGCTCTACAGTACTAGCATCAAGCACATCAGTACGTAGCATCAACAGGTTAGTGTTCATCACGAACGTGGTTTTGCAGTCAGTGCAATGTTTACAAATTCGGAGTTGGCAGATGCCCATTTGACTTACGGGTTAGCACGGGGCAATAGCCGTGGCGCGGTACGTTCGTATCGAGACAGATTTCCAGAACGAAGGTGTCCCGACAGGAAGACGTTCGAAGCAACTGATCGGCGTCTTAGGGAGCACGGAACATTCCAGCCTATGACTAGCGACTGGGGAAGACCTAGAACGACGAGGACACCTGCAATGGGCGAGGCAATTCTTCGCGCAGTTGACGATAACCCTAATGTCGGCGTCAGAGAAGTTGCTGCTGTACAAGGTAACGTTGACCACGTCACTGTATGGAGAGTGCTACGGGAGAACCAGTTGTTTCCGTACCATATACAGCGCGTGCAGGCACTATCAGCAGCTGATTGGCCTCCACGGCTACACTTCTGCGAATGGTTCATCCAACAATGTGTCAATCTTCATTTCAGTGCAAATGTTCTCTTTACGGATGAGGCTTCATTCCAACGTGATCAAATTGTAAATTTCCACAGTCAACATGTGTGGGCTGACGAGAATCCGCACGCAATTGTGCAATCATGTCATCAACACAGATTTTCTGTGAACGTTTGGACAGGCATTGTTGGTGATGTCTTGATTGGGAGCACGTTATCATGATTTCATACGGGATACTCTACCTGTGCTGCAAGAACATGTTCCTCTGCAAGTACGGCACAACATGTGGTTCATGCATGATGGAGCTCCTGCACATTTCAGTCGAAGTGTTCGAACGCTTCTCAGCAACAGATTCGGTGACCGATGGATTGGTAGAGGCGGGCCAATTCCATGGCCTTCACGCTCTCCTGACCTCAACCCTCTTGACTTTCATTTATGGGGGCATTTGAAAGCTCTTGTCTACGCAACCCCGGTACCAAATGTAGAGACTCTTCGTGCTCGTATTGTGGACGGCTGTGACACAATACGCCATTCTCCAGGGCTGCATCAACGCATCAGGGATTCCATGCGACGGAGGGTGGATGCATGTATCCTCGCTAACGGAGGACATTTTGAATATTTCCTTTAACAGAGTGTTTGAAGTCACGCTGGTACGTTCCGTTGCTGTGTGTTTTTCGTTCCATGATTAATGTGATTTGAAGAGAAGTAATAAAATGAGCTCTAACATGGAAAGTAAGCTTTTCCAGACACATGTCCACATAACATATTTTCTTTCTTTGTGTGTGAGGAATGTTTCCTGAAAGTTTCTTCTGAGTAGGCAGTTATGACCTTCTGAACGTACAGCCTTCAAACATGGGCGCGCACCGGTTGTGTTCACTCGCTGCTCCCCACTGCAGCCGCCGTATGACCGAGAACAAAGTACTGTACAGCGAAGTGAGTAAGAGATTTGTTGTCATGATGTCGGTGGACCAACAATCGATAGTGCGGCACTTCGAGGCCTGGTACGGAACGACAATCAAATTGCAACGTTCAAATGTGGAAGAGCGAGAACTCCCTAAAGTCACGTCTGGTGAACACCATTGTATACGGCAGTTCGTCTAAGGGCATGGGGCTTTATTTGAGTTATTATTTATACATTTCAGTTTCATTGCAGGAATCATAGACAATTTCACGAGTGAAGATGTGCTAGATATAAAGGAAAATAGTGAACTGACGTTCATTGCTTATTTATGAGAGGATGTAGATCGCAATAATGAGTCTGCCCTTTCACCAGTTGCATTTGTCGAACAACGTCATTGATAGGACGGGGAAAGAATGTAAAATCTAGGTAGTAAGTAATGATGAAGTCTGCTTTGAAGATGAAATGTCACAGGATACCGCTTTGCTCCTGTCCATAACGGAGGAGCATGTTGGGCGAGGTCGCCTTTGGAGAAAGAGGAATGAAGGGAAATCAGTTTTCCAGGACGGTCAACAGGAATTTTAAATTATTAAAACCAAAGATGGATCTATACATTGGAGTAAATACGTTGAAAAGCGGGGTACCCGTCTACAGAAGTTTTCCAAGATCAGCATACTCTTTCCAGATAAATTTAAAATATGCATTCAGAAGAAAGATGACAAACAAAATGGAGGTGGCACCAAAAAAAGGTTTAAAGCATCTGCTGGGTGGGCTTGCGCTTTCAAGGAAAATACATTGTATTGAGTAGCAAAAAATAACCTATGTTACTTCAGCTGTAGAACTGGGTTACGGGACAGCAGTACTTACTGCATATGAAGAGTTCGTGGCAAGCACTAGAGCTATTATAGAAATGAATGTCTGCAGTATGGATTAGAGCGGATTTCACTTAGAAATCACGTCCGATCGATTTCTTCCCAAAGAAGAGACGACAGACGTCGACACAATCCAACAGTCCATTAATACCAAGACGCACAGCAGCACAAATATGCCAACCGTATCTGCACATGGGCGCTTGCTGTTACCTCTATTTATAGTTCTATAAGAGCCGACTTGGACGCTTGGGCAATGACTCAAACGAAGTTTGTTTTTCACTGTCAGTATTATAACAGTGGGTTCATCCTTTGGAAAAGTCAACGAGGAACAATTACGGATGAGGGTACAGAAGGTGCTTTCAAAAATAGTATAAGATGACAGTTTTAATCGAGGACCCGTTTCCCGGCTTCTAAAGCTTGTCAGTGTATGAAAAACATGGAGCAGAAGCCGCTGGCTTGTGTACTGACGGTGGAATAAGATTCTGACAACCGCTCGATGTATTTGCCTTCCGCCTTTTCAAGGGTTTTGTTCGCAGGTTTACCAAATCGGTACGACTTCTGGGCGTCGATCCGAACTTCGCCCAGCATAACAGTATCCATCAAATGCAGTCTCTTCTTTACAGGCATTTCGGCCAGTCTCCCCGTACGCCTGGAATCAAAGGGGCTACACTAGCGACAGGCCAGATCACGGAATACTACACACATCAAAAAAAGTTTTGCACCATGTCGGTTCCGAGAGTTTCTGAACCTGTACAGAAAACTTCAATAGAGATCAACATAATCATCATTTCCGCCTATTTTATTGCCCATGAAAACCTCACATTGCATGTTTTACCACCATACAGCGAGACCTTCAGGGGTGGTTGTCCAGATTGCTGTCCACACCGGTACCTCTAACACCCAATAGCACGTCCTCTTGCATTCATGCATGGCTTTATTCGTCGTGGCCTACTATCCACAAGTTCATCAAGGCACTGTTGGTCCAAATTGTCCCACTCTTAAACGGCTATTCGGCGTAGATCCCTCAGATGGCTGGTGGGTCACGTCGTCCATAAAGAACTCTTTTCAATCTATCCGGGGCATATTTGATAGGGTCCATGTCTGGAGAACATGCCGGCCACTCTAGTCGAGCGATGTCGTTATCCTGAATGAAGTCATCCACAAGATGTGCACGATGGGAGCGCGAATTGTCGTCCATGAAGAAGAATGCGTTGCTAGTATATTGCCGATGTGGTTGCGCTGTCGGTCGGAGGATGGCGTTCACGTATTGTGCAGCCGTTACGGTGCCTTCCATAACCACCAGCGGCGTACGTCGGCCCATATAATGCCACCCCAAAACATGAGGGAACGTCCACCTTGCTGCACTCGCTGAACAGTGTGTCTAAGGTGTTCAGCCTGACCGTGTTGCCTACAAATATGTACGACCCTCATCGGTGAAGAGAACGTGATGCCAATCCTGAGCGGTCCATTCGGCATATTTTTGGGCCCATCTGTACCGCACTGCGTGGTGTCGTGGTCGCTAAGATGGACCTCACCATGGACGTCGGGAGTGAAGTTGCGCATCATGCAGCCTATTGCGCACAGTTTGAGTCGTAACACGACGTCCTGCAGTTGCACAAAAAGCATTATTCAACATCGAAGCATTGCTGTCAGAGTTCCTTCGAGCCATAATCCGTAGATAGCGGTCATCCTCTGCAGTAGTAGCCCTTGGGCGGCCTGAGCGAGGCATGCCATCAACAGTTCCTGTCTCTCTGTATCTTCTCCATGTACGAACAACATCGCTTTGGTTCAGTCCGAGACGCCTGGACACTTCCCTTGTTGAGAGCAGTTTCTAGCATAAAGTAACAATGTGGACGCCATCGAACCGCGATATTTACCGTCTAGGCATGGTTGAACTACAGACAACACGAGGCATGTACCTCATTTCTGGTAGAATGACTGAAACTGATCAGCTGTCGGACCCCCTCCGTGTAATAGGCGCTGCTCATGCATGGTTGTAAACAGCTTTGGGTGGGTTTAGTGACATCTCTGAACAGACAAAGGGACTGTGTATGTGGTTCAATATCCACAGTCAACGTCTGTCTTCAAGAGTTCTGGGAATCGGGGTGATGCAAAACTTTCGTTGATGTGTGAATTTTGACACAGTTGGCGTGCTTCGTGCATTGCGCCAAAGTTCGCTGTTTCTATCGTGTGGCTAGTGCCAGAGATAACTTTAGTTTCAACATTTTTATTTTGCGATCGACAAATGCGTTATAAACGAATGAAAGGAATTAGTGTGTCATTAAAGGAATTAGTGTGTCATTAAAGAAATAGTGAAGCGCGATTTAATTATTGATATCGCTGTTGAGCGTTAATTTCTATGGATTGTGTAGATGATACTGTTAAGCTGAAATACATCTGCAGAAGTTGCATTATTCTTCAGCGTGAGTGGAATGACTAAACTGTAAATCGCATATTATAACTTCATTTCGTGATAATTCTTCGACCCCTCGGGTTTATTCATTTTCATTCTGAATTACGTAACTCGTATTACTTATCTTCATTTCGCGTAAAATAACGTGTGTTTTCAAACATGATTTCAAAACACATTGGGCAGATATGCCCTCCTCCCCCTCCACCTCACACGTCTTCAGCAGCTCGCGATTTTCTTATTGCTTTTCATTATTTACATACACTAGAGTGCAAAACAAATTATGTGTACCACTGTCGTACAGTTCAAAACGTAAGTCAGTATGGGCATTACTATTTACAAGTTATGTCATCATAGAAAATACTAAAATAGTGACGTCGAGAAAATGACACTCGTGTAGTTGTATACACAGAAAACAATCTATGACTACGACTAAAAAATCTTCTGATCTTGGGTGTACGTTTTGTAAACGAATGAGAAAACGATACAGGGTGTGGACGTTCGTACAGTATGTTTATTATTTATTAATCAGTGTTGTTGAAAAGAAAGGAAGACGTAAAATTCGCACGCTCACTGACATACGCATTCTGCCTTGACGCACTGAGGAACATTTGGGACGATGCATTCATTACCCTGGCGGCACAGACGGCCAGCGCGGGCAGTCGTTGGCTGGGCTAGCGGTTGAGGCCCCACTGGCTTCTTCAACTTCTGGCATCCTGCTGAGCGCTTCGCTCGACCAGCAACATCATCAGCATTTTTCTATTTTATCTTAGAAACTTTTTTATGTATGCGAGGTGTCCCAGAAGGGATGGTCAACATTCAGGGAAACGACAGGGGCGACCATTCGAAGGAAAGAAGTCTGTTAAACACTGGCTCTAAAACGCGTACCAAGAGCTATTAGCGCTTAGATACTATGAAACAAATCTATTCTACTGAAAGCTCTTTGCTTTCCGTATATTGTGAAACTGTAGTATGGCCCAAAACAAGGAAAAATTGTCTGGTAAACTTAGGCTCTAAATGGCCCACCATAAGAGTTATGACCACTTGTTCACCGTCGCTGTAAAGCGCATGTTTGCTAAACATTTTTTTTCCCTTTTGGTCCATACTATCTCCTCTCAAAATATGGAAAGCAAAGAGATTGTAATGCAAGAGATTTGTTTCACAGTATCGATGATGAAGTGCTTAAAGCTTTTGAGATACACATTTTGTTTACCTTAACACGTTTTTTTGGAGTTCTCTAGGTCCATATATAGCTTGAAGTCTCTAAAATAATCTCCATCGTGATGGTTGACCATGTAGTTGATGAAGATACCGTTTAACCACTTGATTTTATTGGGTTACATAGAGCAGCAATCAGTCGTAGAATTAAGTTATTGTTTTAATATGACGTTTATAGTCACAACGCAGATCAGATTTGGACTCAAGTGAATGCATTAGTAATGGTTGAACTGTGTAAGCATTCACTTGAGCACGAACAACTGCTACAATTCCGCACTGCATTGATAATGACCTGCCACAGGTCGAAATCTGATCTGTGTTGTGACTATAAATGTCATATTAAAGCAACTTAATTCTACGACTGATTGCTGCTCTATCTAACCCAATATAACCACAGTCGTTGCGTGCGCCCACCCCATGGAGGGCAACCTGACTTGATTTTATTATTTTTACTGTATGGGAAGCTTTTTCTATCAGGCCATACAACATCAATTGGTTCTATAGAAAGGCACTGGTTGTCACTCTGCTGCAAAGTACTTGTCACGCAGGCATTAGGCAGCTGCATTTGGTGGAGCAAGTGACACACAACCAGTATGTAAACGTTGCAGTTTTACAGCAACCCATTAGATATACGTGCTGGTCTCTTGATCATTCTCTCGCTCTTTCTCCTTCAACTTTTACCTCAGTAACATTGGTCGACCAGTCCGAGTTTCCATAGAACTTCTTTTTTCCTTGTAATTTTCCAAAACCTACTTATTGGATACCTAAGTTGAACTTTCAGATCACAGCTGCACACTGTCAAAATTATGGTCCAAATTTCCATACGAATTTGAACCTCGTTCTTGCTATACGCGAACCCAACGTTAGACAGTCGTATCGGTATTTTTCTATATTTGTCACTGAAAAAGTGTTCTGCAATTGTGAAAAATGGCCCATTCCACCATCATAAACAGAGGTTGCAATTATGACCCCTGGAATACGCGAATTGCTAGGTAATTAACTGCAGTGTAATGACGCAGTCTGTTATGGGTTGCTACAATTCCGGCCGAGAGAAATGGTGAGAGAGGGAGCAGATTCGTGCTGGGGTGCTGACAGTTGTTCCTTCGAGCCGCCTTATACAGCTCTCCGGCCCATCTCAGCGCCGCACTGAGTGCGTGCAGACGCAGCCGATTGCGGAATGCGCTGACGCTCCAATCACGCCCGGTGACGCCTGTTGTCCTGGGTCACGGTGTAAGTTCCCCACTATGTGTTTCTGTATGAAATTGTGCCCAAACTTACCTCCCACTCTATGTAAAGTCTACGTATTACAAAAGGTATGTTCCCACGAACTGTTACCCAACTTAAACTCGTATGCTAAATGAACCGTCAATTACTTTCAAAACCTTTTCTTAAGAATTTACTTTAATTAATAGCGATTCATCAAGAACATCCACACATTTAATCACACTATGTGAGCGTGGAAGTAGTTGCCAGTGGGTAACTGATGTAAAGAAATTAAATTCTTTCAACAAATGGAAATTTTATTCCTAAAAACCCTTTTTTTTGAAAAAACAGGTTTATTCAGAGGCAGAAAGAACAAATATTGACAGTATGAGCTTACGGGCTGAGAATCTTGCACCTCCCTTTTGACACGGCCGTAGTCACGACCGCTCACAGCAACCTCTGAAAGACTACACTGGTGCAAATCTGCAACACACCAGATTACTTTAAACTAAAATTTTTAACAACTCACAAGCACATAAACTATGGACCCTGTAGAAGAGATGGAAATGGTACTAAACACTAACATTTAAAAAATTGACTTGCTACCGAAGGTGCAACTTGATTTAAAAAAAAAAAACTCTTACGGTAGAACAGTGGCAACTTTATATACTAAAATGACCGTTTAAATAAAAACCCATGAAATGCGGTCTTACATAAAATATACAAACATGCTCTACATTACACATATACCGCCTCTCAAGATGATAGGCAAGATGAAAACATATTTCAGGAATTCGGCCGTTACACTTCAAGCAATAAATTCGTTAACACCGAATCCGACAAACATGACAGAGGCAGCTATTAACGTACGGCAGACCGACAGACAGACAGACACTAACTGCCTAATAAATGCGGACGGGAGACAGACGAGCAAGCTAGGGACGAGAGATTGACCAAGGAAACAAGTAGAATTTAACAAGTAAATGAAACAACATATTACGAATCACTTAACTTCTAATAAACTGCGATGTCTGACGAAGACCTGGCGCAGCACCCCCAAAACTCTCTCCCGAACCGTCCGCTGCCAGCCGCTTCAACGGACGCTGGAAGGCGCGCCGATCTCCCGTCTCACGGCGTCGCAGCTCGCGCCGGCCAGGCCGATCTCATGGGTTGACTCCTGTTCCTCTCGTGTCGACCGCGAAGCCACTACCCCTCGCTATACGGCGCGGCCCACTGGTCTGACGTGGCGACCTCACATGCGCCGACGCTCAAGACGGACCAGTCAACTTGTGTCCCAGAGCGCGACCGTCCAACCGATCGATCCAACCGCCAATGACCGCCGCCTGAACAAACTCGAGCAGACTGGCGGCCTAACACATTCTAGTACTCCGGACGACAGACACACTGCCGCACAAATGCGAACGATAGACCAGCATCTGGTGACGAATGACTGACCCATACTCACTCCGACTGACCAATTGCCGAACTCATCGCGCCCCTTAAATGCACGTGAACAGGCAACCTTTCCCCTTTCCCACCAGACGGAGACACCAAAGCTGCGATTGCCACAGCGGCGCCACCGCCAGAAACGGAGGGCAACTGCTTCACACTTCGCGCTGCGGCTCGCTCTTCAAAACAGCAATTTTTACCACGGCTCACTAAACTTAACTAAATAGAGCCTAATCTCAATTGAACTGTAACTAGTCTGAATAAAAACTGGCTTTATATTAAATGCGCAACTGAAGTAAAACAATTATCTGTCCCTAGTAAAAATTTCCACTTAACTCGCCTCTTGACAACTTTGTTGCAGACTTCTCGAAAGCATCACAGCAGACAGCAAGCAGGCAGTGGCTAAGCTACACAATCTATTTTTAAATAAAATTTCCAAACGATATTCAGCTGTTGCTTACCACATAGTACAATGTCGTAATGCGTAACGAGAAAACCTTATTTAAGCAGTGGGACAGGGAGAGCAAATATTTCTGTGAAATGATACACGGATGCACAACGATTTTAGAATACATTATGTATTCAAAAAGACGGAGTAAAATTTCGCGTGATCTTCACACATAACATTGGTCTGAACAGTATTACGCTTGTCAAAGTGAACAATGATTTGAGAAGTGTACGATGTTAACCGAGAACTTCTTTAAAAACCAAACGAATTAATGAGTTGATATGTTAGCGCATGACTCAGGGCAGTTGGGAGGAGTTTCTCTCAGCTCTGAGCAATTTAACTAGCTGGCAATAATCATTCCGACAACCTAGCTGCGCATTGCTCCCGTCTTAGCTCAAACTTCTTCTTATGACATCATTCAAAATTTACATTCCTTTTCTCCTTCCAATACATATACGTCATATTCATCCTTGCTGTCCTTTACGATAAATCTTTCTTCTTCTTCATCACCTACCACACTTCAACTAAGACTGTAGCCACCGCACCGTAAGTATGCCACACCTTGAGCCGGAGTTCAAATGTTCAAATAGCTCTGAGCACTATGGGACTTAACTTCTGAGATCATCAGTCCCCTAGAACTTAGAACTACTTAAACCTAACTAACCTAACATCCATGCCCGAGGCAGGATTCGAATCTGCGACCGTACCGGTCGCGCGGTTCCAGACTGTAGCGCCTAGAACCGCTCGGCCACTCCGGCCGGCTTGCCCGAGTTCCATGAGTTAATCAGTGGCAGCTGACCAACCGATGTTCATCACCAAGGGCGTGTCGTGGATCAGTGAACTCAAAAGCACGTCATTCTCTCCGGTTGAAGATGTAGACAAACCGGCGGTACGAGTGAATGCTTTGAGCCCATACGCTCGATTATTTTTCACCCTGGCTGCTACGCTTCTATATAGTCCTGCTGGAGAGAGCGAATAAATTTGTTTCATTGTACTTGTCCTGTCAGCTTTTCCTAGCTAGCTCTGCCCCGATCACGAGCTGCTAGGGCTGGTTAAATTTACAACGTGTGAGTATCTCGGTAGCACACAAGTACACGAGTTACAAAATATTACTTCTGTCCTGGTCACACTGTATTATTTATTCCACGCACTCGACCACTGACCGGTGCTAGAGACTCCCATCTGCCCGCAGTGTTTTGTTATAACGTCAACACAATCTTCCAGTAGTTTACTCGACTAACACAACCGCCAGGCTGCCCTCTACCGCTAGCCATGCGTAGGAATAAAACTGAAAAAATCATAATTCGCATGCCGAACTGCTCAGGGCGCAGCAGCTGTACCTTCCATCTACACATCACTAAAATACAACTTCTGGCATTTCCTAAACTCGAGACCTATAAACAACTAAATTTTGAGTCTCCATAGATTAAGCTACAAATCCAGCTTTGGGATTTGATAACATGATGAATTAATTAACCCGACTGCAGTTATTTCGTAAGAGTTTGGTTCCGGGGTTCACTTGTGCTGGCACGACAGTGTACCAAGTAATAAGTCAGAACATGTTTTCATAAATAATATTCATTACAGGTATCGGCCCTGTTTTTCGAGTAGTCCCAAGCTAACTTTGATAGACAAGTACAAAAAATACACGTATTGTCTGTCACACGACCTATACGAACGTCAACTCATTCTGAAATGCCGATGGCATCACTTAAAAATTTATATTTACGCATGCCTCTTCCCACCAGTTCAGTATTAATATGTACTTCATAGTAGAAGTAAGTTGCATAACGGCAAGCGTTTTTTTTATATTAGTTTTTACAAAAAATAGTCTGGCCCTTGTATATTACAGTAATCATGATGTGTGTTAATATGTTAGCAACAATTTGTGAGTCACCTATTTCTCGCGCAAATCGTTCTGCCATCTTAGCGAAATAAAATGTATATAATTCCTACGATATTTAAAACGACATTGAAGTGGTTGTCTAAAATATCTCATCGTAAAGGAATTTTTTCATTGATTCCAAAACCAGCATCAGATTTTGCGAATCCGTAGTACGTCTGAAGTTATGGAGAATTTAATATGGTGATAGATATTTTATTATTAATAACTTACGTGATGCGATTAGGTTATAGTTGTTTGTGTAAAAAATGTTCTTTTGTTGCCGATCATAGGCTGAATGAGCATTACTTTACAAGGCGGTCGCCGGCCGCTGTGGCCGAGCAGTTCTAGGCGTTTAAGTCTGGAACTGCGCGACCGCTACGGTCGCAGGTTCGAATCCTGCCTCGGGCATGGATGTGTGTGATGTCCTTAGGTTAGTTAGGTTTAAGTAGTTCTAAGTTCTAGGGGACTGATGATCTGAGATGTTAAGTCCCGTAGTGCTCAGAGCCATTTGAACCATTTTTACAAGGTGGCCGTTTAACTGAATTCTGGTAATTCCTCCTAAATTCTCTCCTTAATATCTGACACAGATTTGGTATTAGCCAAAAGAATAGGTCCCTATGCACGAAAACTGTTATCCTATTATGATTCTTAGTCGTTATACGGTAGATCCTCGGTCTACAACTAGTAAGCATTACAAAATAGGGGTGCTAAATTTATCTGCTTTCAATATACAAAATACGGTCTTCTTAAATGAATCCTAAAACACAATTTCAGAAGGACTTTACGGTGCTTATGGAGTCAGCAAGCAGTTTAGAAATGCAGTGCTGTTGTTATAAAGATGCGTTTCGTTAAAAACGATTGAAAATACATATTATCAATATAGCTGAAGACCTAAGAGTCTGTTGCTAATGGTCGCGATGGACTTTGCTTAATAATCATGTCGCTCGATGGGCTGGTTGGAGAATCGATGGAAGTTCGATTTGTCGTCACATAAGCTCAATAGCCGGAATGTCTACGTCAGTACACTTTTTCTTGTAGATATCCGAATACTCTTCCTTAGTATTCGTAATCCAGCTTTTTTTTATGACAACCGAGGTGTACGCCTCATGAGCGGTTTAATCACGTGTCTCTTGGCACATTTGCAGACCCTTCACTCGATACTTGGCCTGAGTCAGTCCTCTTTCCACCGACAAGTGTTTACGTCCACAGCTCGAATCTCAAAACGGCGAGCCGCTAGAGTAGGCGCTATCAGTCTCTGAATGTATTGGCACACCGAACTTGAAATATCTCGTACATACAAAGAGACAAATAAGGTAACACTTTTCCTTGGATTTCCCCTGTCGCAAATGCCACAGTGTTCTTTTTCAGAGTCTCATTATTAAAGGATGTCTCATAAAGAAGGCAACTTTCGAGTGTATAACAACATTCAAATTTATTGATGAAACTAAGCAGTTTACATATTATTGCATGGAATGTTATCTGTGATTATGTATGAAATACAAATGTCCTCCACGACTCTGTAGGTACACTTCCGTGCTTTCGAGGAAATTTTCCATAACGTTTCGGTATATTTGCCTCGATACTTCTTAAATTACATCCCACGACCGGGTTCCCGGGTTCGATTCCCGGCGGGGTCAGGGATTTTCTCTGCCTCGTGATGGCTGGGTGATGTGTGATGTCCTTAGGTTAGTTAGGTTTAAGTAGTTCCATGTTCTAGGGGACTGATGACCATAGATGTTAAGTCCCATAGTGCTCATAACCATTTGAACCATTTTTTCATAAATTACACACTGAACACTGGATCCAAATTCTGCAGGTGCTCGTGGTTTGTTGACGTACACACGAGTTTCAAACACCCTCACAGAAATAATCACATAGCGTCAAATAAAAAGAACTGGGTGACCACTTTTCGACACTTTTGCGAGAAATCACCCGGCCAGAAAATCTTCTCTCATATCAAGTCCATCGTTACAAACGTTCTGTAAAAGATTGCGCCAACCTGTTAAAAAACCAAATCTCTTCATCATTCACACAATCCATTTCAGACCAAAAAAACGCTACTAAAATATTGTAGTGATGTTCGCCGTTAACTGTTAATACCTTTAGGGCGCCTTCTTCGAAGCAGTACGGCCCAATTATGACCTCATTCCAAATGCCACACCACACAGTTATTCATTGTGGATGCAATGGCTTCTCCATAACTACTCGAGGATTTTCTGCGCCCAAAATGCTGTACTACTGCTTGTTGACGAAGCTATTCAACAGAAAGTGCGACCCATAAGTGAACGTTACTTTTTTTTTTTTGATGAAATTATTGTCCCCCGTAGTTCTGCGAACATCCAATAGGCAAATGCTCAGCGTTTTTTGTGATCGTTTGGCTTCAGCTGCACACCTTCTTACGTAATTCGTTGCATGTGGTTCTGAGGATCTCTGTATGTTGAGAACGTCGACGAATGGATTTCACCGGACTTAATGCAACATTATCACTCACGATGGCGATATTTTCCGAAGAACGAGTAACACGACGACAACCTGGCGGTTTAACGTCCACAAACTAACTAATTTTCTCAGATTTTGCAATCAGTCTCATCACAGTTGCCTTACTCTGTGCACTAAGTTGACCAGACATTCCACGGAGTTTGCAGTCTCTGCACAACGTTCACTACATTTGTAATAAGTTTGTGCTATGACAACACGCTGTACCTTACCGAAGAACTCCATCGCTAACAACAAAAACAGATACAAATCGAGCAACGTTCAATACTGGACATTTCAGAAGTTGTGTTCTTTGTGGGACATCATTTACTTTATAGACAGATTGAGAACATATTGAAAATATCACTAGGTCGTTCTGACACGAAGTCCTATTTCAGTTTAGTCTGTGTACTGTCTCTGGGAGTAACATACCGAACCTGTTGGATAATTTCCAAGTAACTGCTCATAGTGGATACGCTACAGATGTGTCAAACTATTCCAGGTTGTTATCAGATCGGATAGTTAAGAGGATTTGTCTGTACTGGAGTCTGTAGACCAAACTGGTGCACATATGGCTGAGCGGAAGACCGTGACTGAAGATCGTTCACTGGTGTAGACAGTATCAGAAGTCCCTTCTTCGAGCATTACGGCGATGTGAAGACGGCAGTAGAGCGAGATGGCAAGGTGGATAAGAGGCTGCCCCACTTTCACGGGAACTGAATGAGACAAAAATCTTCGACTGCTTTACCCAGATTTTGGATTTATAGTTGGTGTGAGTAATGGCAGCTTGCTGTAAATAAAGAAAAAATGTGAGTTATTGCGGATGAGCAAGGAAATCAATCCTGTGATGTTCGAATACAGCATTAGTAGGGTGATGACAGTGTCACATGAATTAAATATATAGGCATAGCTTTTCAAAGCGATGTGAAATGGAGTGAGTACATCAGGTAGTTAGTAGGGAAGGCCTCAACTCGATTTCGTTTCATTCGGAGAATTTAGGGAAAGTGTAGCTTATTCATAATAGAGACGGCGTATGTAACACTAATGCGACCAGTTCTTTAGTACTGTTCGAGTGTTTGGCATCCTAACCGGTTCGGATTAAAGGGAGACATCGACCAATTAAGAGACGTGCTGTTAGATTTGTTACCGGTAGGTTTGATCAGCACGCAAGTATTACAGAGATGCTTCGGGAACTCAAATGGCTATACCTGGAGGAAAGACGACGCTCTTTTCGCAAGACACAGTTGTGGAAATTTAGAGAATCGCCATTTGAAGCCGACTGGAGAACGATTCTGCCGCCGAAAACGTACATTTCGCGTAAGGACCAAGAAGATAAGATGCGAGAAATTAGGAGGCTTTTAGGCAGTCAGTTCTCCGTCGGTCTCTTTGTGAGTGGAATAGGAAACGGAATGATTGTAGCGGTGCGCGGTACCCTTCACCATCCTTCACCATGCACCTTACGCTGGCTTGTGGAGTATGTATGTAGATGTAGATGTAGGCTTTTCGGGCCTTCTCTAAATCACTTTAACAATTTCTTCAACAAGTCCTTCCGTGCCTTAGCCTCTAATGACGTCAATGTCCATGGTAAGGTAAACTCTAAAATTTCTCTTCCTTCGCGCGAATGCGAAAAACGTAGAAATCAGCGCCTCTGAAACTAGAAAATTAGGTAAGAGCATTGCTCCTACATCCTAGATATTTTCTGTTAAATTCGATGCACAACATACAAAAGATGACATCCACTGTCTTTTCTCGTCATTGTATATTGATCAATTCTCTGTTGTTCCATGCGGAGCAAAGGATGTTGCCAACACTTTTGTGTTCAGAATGGTTTTAAGACTGGCAGACAGATCTGCCTGTCTTTCGCTGATGCCAGTTTGCTGTTGGATTGTGGAATACGCTCCGCGTTTGATTACGGTGCCTCTATTAGAGGCTAATCAGATTTTCGGAAGAAACCAACATAGCTTCACATTCGGCGGCGGCGACAAAAATAAATCGTTTTATTTTTCGTACATTTTCGGTGTTTCTTTTTCTAAAAAAAAAAATGGTTCAAAAGGCTCTGAGCACTATGAGACCTAACATCTGAGGTCATCAGTCCCCTGGACTTAGAACTACCTAAACCTAACTAACCTAAGGACAGCATATGCATCCATGCCCGTGGCAGGATTCCTTTTTTCTCAGTTCAGCGTTATTTTATCCCGACTTGATGTTATGTTCTGACGGTTTATTTCTCAATATTATGTTCTTTATTTTTGTTATATTTTATTGTTTTATCATCTTACGTTGATAAGTAACATATACCTATCAATTAAATTATATTTATTGAGACGATACAGCTCATTTATTTACGTTATTAAAAAGTGTCCACAAACTTATTAAATCTAACCAATTAAGCAACAAATATTATGCATCGAATCATTTTGGAAGTTTTTCAAAAGAAAACTTTCTTATAGCTTCCAGTTTTTTTCGGAGACAATTTATATAGATTGAAAACTGTCACCCGGTGTCCATATTTGATCACAGAAACTACTGGTATTGAACGCTGCTATTTCACCAAATTTTGAAGGGATTTGTAACCCTTTAGAATATCTACACTGTTGAAACATACCATTCCAGGTATACACGACAGTCTTATTGGCACGGATTTCGTCATCAATATCATCCTATTGTTGAAACAGGAACTTACTGCTGTGAACACAGACTTTTATGAGTATGTATCTGTGGCCTTGAGCGTTCGCAGCCCAGTTTGAAGGTGCATTTCAATGGGTTTCACTGTTTCTTTCACTTCCGCCTGAAGTATTTCTCCTAATCATTTTCAACCGTTGACTAGTTTCATTATTAAAAATTCCTTTTTCCGTAGTAAACTTTGAACAAAGTTAAGAGTTTTATCCGCCGACACCATATTTCCCGACGCTTTTGCCCGACAAATCGTTCCAAAAGCGGTAAGTTTTAGCGAGATATCTTTAAAGCTGCGCCTCATTTCAACTGCGTATTTTCGTAACCTCCAAATATGACATTGCACCTTCTCCAATACGTAAATCGACCGGCACCAACTTGGTTTGCTTCTATCGCCCAGTTACAACCCAGTGACGTGGTGGAAACATGTTTCTGGCGGCAGGAGAGAACACTGAGAATGTTTGTCGCAATATTTACTCAATATTATTTCTGTTCTTTAGTAAAATGAAGTCTGCGATGACAGCCTGACGTACAGTGTAGCCCGAGTGACTGATGGAAACAAAACAAGGAGGTGCCATGTTGATTTACGTGTTTATTAAGCTGAAGTGCCGTATTTATGGGTATCGGTATTTGCTTGTCACTACAAAAATATGCATTTTAACTGATGTATTAAAGATATCTCCAAAACGCGACTTTTCCCTGTGACCTGTACAAAAGTATCGGGAAATATAACTTCAACAGATAAAACTCTTACCAGCTGACATCACATCTAGACTTCAGTTTTATAAACCGGAATGAACCACCACTTTAAATTCATACGCATACCTCAGCCTTGAGAACAAAAATCAAGATACAGTTTCAACATTAAATAACTATCATTTACTAATATCAGTAAACTGCTGCCTTCAGATTTACAAGATCTGCAAGTCAGATTTCGCAATATTATGTTGAAACTGCCGATTTCGCGTTATTTGACGATTTATCTTCTATGCGAAATTTACTTGGCCCTACCCATGAGTCCACTCACAAAATCAAACGGCAAATATGGATCTGTAGAAACAAAATTCTCCACAGTGTAGGGATGATTCGGAAGAAACATACAGGATACCAAACTAGAAACACACAACACCACCACAGAGAGAGTAAATAATTCAGTTATTCACTTCCTGTCATGTAAATCTGTTCAGTATAAAGAATGTTTCCGTGATGATGATTCAGACTTTGAGAGATGATGAAGACTGGTGAATATATGTCTGAGGTGGGAACCCTGGCCCTGCAATGAAAACTGAACTAGGAGACGCCAACTGCTCCAAGGATGCCAACTTAAAAAGTTTAAATGCGAACATTTTAGGTTAGGCTTACCGTGACTGTTACTAACAACGAGTGAAGCAACAAGTTTACTGTTACCAGTGACAAGTAACAGTAATACTTAAAAACTTTCAAGAACAAGCGTTAAGTGAGTAATGGAGGAATTTACTGTGACCCTCTATGAATAATGTAGCATAATATGTTAAAATTCTGTTCTTTTATCAAGTTCTTGTCATAAATATTGCATCCTTCGCTGTTTAATATTGGTATAACCTGTTGTTATTACCGTCATAATGACGAAAAATTTGTCTGTCGTTAGACATCAATTGTGGCCATAATGTTGCGTGTTTGCGTTGTTCCTTACTATTTCGTTCCTTATGTATACAAGTATTAAAAATAAAAATAGTTTCGACAGTGGCTAAGGCCGGAAATCCATTGTTAAGTATCAATATAACTAAGCATTATACAAAATTATATCGCTTGGTTTATTCAACAGCAGCAGATTCCTATCGTGCTAGTTATCATCGTTAAAGTCCTGTTCGTTTAACTGTAAGATGAACTGTTTTGATGTCCACTACTTAATTTTAAATATATTTACTTGTTTCTTAAAATGTTATTAAAACATGTAGAATTTATGTAAGTTACACAGCCAGCCGCTAACGCCATCTAGCGTTTCAAAACCTTGTGGCCGTCAGACCCCAAATCGCTACAGTACCGGCTACACACATGTGTACTGTCTATGGCTTAACGTTGCGTTTCTTGAACGCTGTAATGGGCACCATCTACTGGCATACTATTCACATGTACCACTTACAGCAATATTTCGAGACAATGTAAATACTGATTGTGTCAGTTTCTAATCTTTAACGGCATAATTCAGTACCTTTCGTACCTCTTACATCTTATCATTTTAGTGGATAGTTCCTTATGCAAACATTGTTCTTTTATTTTCACCGTCTTTCCTCTATATTAATGTATATTTTCAGTTTTATAACCAGCGTCCATCGTTCAGTTACACTGGCCACGAACGATTAAAAATTGTTTTTAACTACGTCATGTATAGATGTTCTTATTTTGATAAATATTTTACAATGTGGGAAGCCGTAATGGCACCACAACTAATCAAGGATGTTTTACGGTGCGTTTTCTGTAATTAATTCGTGTGTATACTCTTGAACCCAGCTAAAATATTACATGCAGTTCTGTAAGTTGTTGTATGTTGCTAACATGAAAAATATACCTTTCTGAAGATTGCTAGATTGTTAGTCTAAACTAGTAATCCGTCCAAATGACGAAGATTTCATATGTGCTTTCGACTTCATGGGTTTTTCAATGCCTAACATAAATAAAAAATTACAATAGATCGCGTATCTCTTGGTTAGCAATATGAACAAACTTTGTATTCCTGAATATTGATCATTCCTCCTGGGACATCAAGTATTACCATAAAATTTTGAAATTATTAATGCTCCTAGATGCGCTACGGTAATCACTTACATTCACAGAAAGTGTTGATTTCGCACCGTGTTTCGTTTTTAGTCAGTTGAGTGTGCAGCACTGTTTAATAATTTTTAATATTTTACCACTACCTGTCGAGACTTAAGAGTACCTCGGTAAGAATTCTCGCTGTCTAGGACACTGTTTTAGCATAGAGCTTTTCCAGTGAGTACAACAGAACATTGTGCATGTATGCAGTGCTAGCATAGAAGTTAGAGATTTCATTTTAACACCTATTTTGAATACTGGATCTTTTGACGGTTGTGGCGCTAAATAAAATCATAACATAAACATGTTTATTTGAATTTTTATAATCTTCAGCAGACCGACAGTATGAAATTTTCTCATTTTCGTCTATAGCTTTCGACTCAGTCGTTTACAGACAAGGATTGCCTAACTGAAACTGATACATTTGCCCTTCTCCATCAACTCATAAAACCCTAGGGTTACTAAGGTGAGATATGCAGGAGCTCTATAAAAGGTATTTTGCGCCAGAGAGAACTAAATTATTGCAGTTCACATTCAAAACGGGATGAAAACATAACGGAAAGCCACTTACCAAATTCTTAGAAGCAGTAGTATGCTTTATAAAAATTAACAATATATTACTCCATCTTTTACATCCCTACAGTGTTGTGCGAGCGCACGGTTTTGCGAGAGACGTAGGATGGTGACTATATTCCAGGTGATTGAGATGTTTATCAGCTAGAACCAGATACAGGTGGGGGAGGATTATTGGGTTCATAAAGAGAGACGAAAGTGCTTGACGTTCAAGAATTTGGTGAGAAAAGTAAAACTTGGAAGGAGTGGAGATCCACGCAACATATGCATAGACGTGGATGGGAGGTTGTGGGAGGAGGTCAGGACATTGTAGGAATGTATGATAGTATAGGGTTTAAATCCCCGTGCCCAGCTAGTAATTTTTGACTATTGTGGGATATTTTTGGCATGGCTACAGATGAGGGTTCCTGTTTAGCACTTGATCGAGTGTTAACTCAAGGTATATTATTGTTTTAATCAACTGAAATGGACGGTTCGGGACTGTGCGGTAGACGTCTCGCGAACGAAAATCTCAGGTATCTTTTCCTACAATTAACACCTGAGTTTTTACAGGATTCACGGGTAGGTACCACATCTTATACCGGGCGTTAACATTATTGAGGCGGAGTTGAAGGTATCGATCTTACTTCCCAAACTTAAGTGTTGCTGAACTAGTCCTCCGAGATCAAAGGATATCGCGGTGCATTAGCCATTCAGATAGTGGGCCGGTACCAGGTACCTTGAAGGACAGCATGTGGTCGTTGACATCTTGCCAAAAACGTATCTACATCTTCGAAAGGAAGCATGACAGTGTGATTATTACGGGTTATGGCATAAGCAGCAAGGAGAAAATAAACATTACAGAACTCACGTTGCCGGTCGGAGTGGCCGAGCGGTTCTAGGTGCTTCAACGTGGAACTGCGCGTCCGCTACGGTCGCAGGTTCGAGTCCTGCCTCGGGCATGGATGTGTGTGATGTCCTTAGGTTAGTTAGGTTTAAGTAGTTCTAAGTTCTAGGGGACTGATGACCTCAGATGTTAACTCCCATAGTGCTCAGAGCCATTTTTTGAAGTCACGTAGGTGGTTGCTTCACCCTGGCGTCATGCTAGATTAACAAGGTATGTCTTTCCGCGTTTTCTCTAGATTGGTTAAGGAAAATACCGGGATGGTTCCTTTGAAAAGAACATCGATTTCTTTTCACTTCCTTGTCCGTGCTTAGCTTGTTCTCCGCCTCAAATGATCTCGTTGTTGAGGCAACAGTGAAAGATCCCTTTCCTTCTACTGCTACTGTGAAGGGCATTCAGTCGCTGTCAGTCACGAAATCGAACTGAAGTACTGCTCTGAAATGATTTTTGACTACGATTTCGAAGAGTGTTTGAGGTTGCATCAATGCCTTGCAAAATTAAATTAGGCGTATTCTCGTTTCATGACCAATCACTTTGGTCCTTCTTCTTGTTCTTCCTCTACAGGCAGTCTGTTTCATATCAAAGGCTATCTTCGCAGCAAGTTCTTGGACTTCCTATGGCTCAACTCCCTTAGGATCTATGTTGCAGAACTTGTTTGGTTAGTGTGGGAGGATCTAATCATTGGATGCTTTCTGGTCACTGATGCTTACAGTTCTCCGTTTTGACGTTCAGCTTAAAAATGTCCAACTTCTGGATTATGCCCACGTAGCGGACATGATCTTTCAAGGCATGTCCGATGATATGTGATACTCTCTTGCCACCTGCTGAAACCTGTATACAGCTTTTTCATTCATTACAGAATTTTCTCGAGTTTCCAGCTATCATTATGTGCGACTCCACTAAACTCCAGATTTAACGTTGCCGACTGCAACGAGAAATACTGCAGCCTTAGCAACCACCCTACTAGGGGTGGACAAAAATATGGAAACTCTGGGAGTAAGACATGCTTAAAGATACATGCAACTGGTAGACTGCTGGCTGCTGTTGTCCATGATCAGGAACGGCACCTGTGCCACGTCCTCAATACGTTGCAAGTGTCAGTCGTGGATGCAGCAGCGTTCTACGTCTGCATACACACCCCGCAAGCCACCATACGGTGCGTGGCGAAGGGTACCCTGTAACACAACTAGTTGTTTCCTTTCCTGTTCCACTCTCAGAGCGGGTGAACGACAACTGTCTGTATGCCTCCATATGAGCCCTAATTTCTCGTATCTGCAGTCAGCTTCAAACGCCGGTTCTATAAACTTTCTCAGTAGTTTTCTTCGAAATGAATGTCTTGTTCCCTCCAGAGGTTCCCACCTGAGCTCCCAAAGCATATCCGTAAAACTTGGATGCTGATAGAACCTACCGGAGCCGGCCGTAGTGGCCGTGCGGTTCTAGGCGTTGCAGTCTGGAACTGAGCGACCGCTCCGGTCGCAGGTTCGAATCCTGCCACGAGCATGGATATGTGTGATGTCCTTAGGTTAGTTAGGTTTAATTAGTGCTAAGTTCTAGGCGACAGATGACCTCAGAAGTTGAGTCGCATAGTGCTCAGAGTAATTTTTTTTAACCTACCGGTAACAAATTTAGCAGCTCGCTTCCGAATTGCTTCGATGTCTTCTTTCAATCTAACCTGGCGCCGATCCCAAACACTCGAGCAGTACTCAAGAAGAGGTCGGACTGGCGTCCTATATTTGGTCTCGTTTAAGATGAACCACGCTTTCCTAAAATTCTCCCAATAAACCCAAGACGACCATTCGCCTTCCCTACCACAGTAGTGCTGGTACCTGTTAGTGCGTTATGTCGGAGCTAAATTGTTTGTGCTCTTGTGGTCGGTGCTTCTGTAACCAATGTAGCCGAGGCGTTTCAAGAGGCACAGTATCGAAGATTAATACCGAATACAAGGAAATCGAAAAAACACTGTCAATTAAGTCACAATACAGACGATAGTGTGTGTTGAGCGGTCGTTGACGGACTGATATTGAAGAGGAATGTGACGGAAAAGGAGAGTTAATAATTGTTTAATGTCTATATTAATGAGTTACATCACCAATCATTTTAATACTAGAACAAACACCAAAAACTTTAAACCATATAGCAACAGACTCCATCTCATTAATTTTACGATGGTTCATGGTACGTATAATAAAAGACATGTTTGAAGAGAGACAACATTTTCCATAGTCTTTATTCGACACTGCATAATGAATTCATAGTCGCGAACTCTGTCACCATCAAAACAACACAAAGAGAGCTCCAGGGAATCGCAGAACACACTGGAATTCCAAAAACGCTCATCAGTGATGGAAATGCCCGTAGCAGGCAAACGTGGTGCTGAAGCCTAAAACCTGAACTATGAAGCAATAGAAGAATGACAGTTGGTCGGATGAGTCTTGTTTCACACTATTTCGAACTTCTGGACGAGTTTTCGTTGCAAAACTGCCGCACGGGGTAGCCGCGCGGTCTTGGGCACCGTGCCACGGTTCGCGCGGCTCCCCCTATTGGAGGTTCGAGTCCTCCCTCGGGAATGGGTGTATGTGTTGTCCGTAGCTTAAGTTAGTTTAAGTTACATTAAGTACTGTGTAAGCATAGCGACCGATGACCTCAGCAGTTTGATCCTTTAGGAACTTACCACAGATTTCCAAATTTTTTCCAAGAGTGGAACATGGTTGGGGTTCAGATATAATTTGGGCAGCCACATCGTGGTATCCTATGGGCCCGATTGTTCCTCTGTGAGAAAGCATTACTGATAAGAATTATGTGACCATTTTGGCTCGTCCATCCAATGGTAGAATATGGTGATGGTACTGTGTTCCAAGACGATAGGGCCACTGTTTAGTTTGAACAACTCATATTGTCCAGGACTGAATTTGTTAGCACGAGGATGAATTTTCGCCTCTCCTCTGGCCATCAGTCATCAGATCTCAATATTGTTGAGCCTTTGTAGTCTGCTTTGGAGAGAAGGGTGCGTGTTTGCCATCCATCTCCAGTATCGTTGCCAGGAATGAAGGTGTAAGATTTCCCTGAAACCCATACAGGACTTGCATTTATCCATTCTCAGATGTCTGGAAGCTGGCTTGAATGTCAACGGTTTTCCTACACCGTATTAGTCGTGATAAGTGTTGCTTCTTTTTGCTGTTTCCACGTTCTTGTGCCCCCACTGTATATCTTGGGTGAACTCTGTCTATGGGAAATTTTTCCGATTCCTTGGTGGAGCTGCGGATTTGGCGCTGATCTGCAGGCTGTATGGATACGAACATTTACAGAACTGTGGCAAACTAAAGTCTTCATTCTTTTCCAATCTCTTCCCAGTTCAGCCCTTACCGAGTTGTAGAACGAAGCCGTGTAGCGCGCCGGCGCACGGTTTCCGTCGCCAATTCTAACGCATTAACAAGGCTGTCGTATAGGCTCCAGACTTACGTTCACATTTCCGTCAAGGATTCCCTAGTCATCATTTGACTGTGGAAAAAGAATGCCCATAGTCGACTGCTGATTCTTCATTCACTTTTACACGACAGTTCAGTAACCTCCCAACAACACACCCATGTCATGTCGTTGGCTCTTACATCTAGACTTAAACCCAAATACATCTGTTGAAAAAAGAAAACACCATTTTATGCATTAGAAGGGAGCGGAAAAATGTGAAATTTCAAAATGTGCGCTTCAGGAGCGGCACCTTTTCTAAGTCTATGTATGCAACGCAGCGCCACATGAATTCACAGAGATACGAATTCTTCATTCCAGTTGGAATGCTACAGAATAACGTGATAAATTGGGGAGACCAGGACTACTTTAGTGTAGTCATATGCGCTAAAAGATGAGTCTTCCGGTCAATTTTTGGACGGTTTTGGGAGATTTCCCAAATTCATCACGCCGTATAAAGGACCTGCGCTACGCTTTACGTAATTAACTCTAATAATGTGCCTTTCAAAACACATTTTGCCGGCCGGAGTGACCGAGCGGTTCTGGGCGCTACAGTCCGGAACCGCGCGGCTGATACGGTCGCAGGTTCGAATCCTGCCTCGGGCATCGATGTGTGTGATGTTAGTTAGGTTTAAGTAGTTCTAAGTTCTAGGGGACTGATGACTTCAGAAGTTAAGTCCCATACTGCTCAGAGCTCAGAGCCACATCACATTTTGTTCAATTTCAGTTACGCACGTCGACACTATATGAAGTTAATTCAATAAATCCATTAAAGTGTGAAACTTTATAAGCAAATAAATTGTTACAGATGACATGAAAGTTGATGAAGTTTCTTAACCCTGTTTCTCTGTTTCATGGGGTATTAGTGTGGTATTTTTGTTGATATCGAGCAAGGTTTTCTCCACCATTCTGACTTTCTTCCTATTTCAGATTTTTTTTTTATTTTGCCTCTCAATCAAACATAATGGGAGTCTGAATAAATTATTTTTGTGAAAATTTTCTAGCTTTATTTCAAAGCTCCCTGGATACCCTAGATTTAATTACATGAGGATCTAATTTCAGATCAGTGAATCATGAAGGTGGCATCAATACTTATATTAATAAGATAAAAAGATGTACTTTGCGTGTGCTGTTGAAATATGCTTATTGTTCATGCAGCAACGTAACACTTAAAATTATTTTGAGATACAGTAACTTTTATGCATTGTTTGTAAAATTTATTTCTTGGGGCATGACACGTTTTCAAAATCACCAAATCAGTTATATCCAAACCGGCGAGTTTTTAATTTTGCCCCTACTGGAAAAATTTCTGCAAACGTCCATGCACACTTCTGTTTTGATTTTAAATGTAGCGCTCGTTTATTCATTTGTTTACACTGCAAATCCTCTCTAAACCGGAGCAGGTTCAAATACAGCTGCTTTTCACATACATTTGCTTGGTCGTCCACTCGGCTTGTGATGTAGTGTTAACTGCATTTACGTCCTATGACGACTGGCAACATTCCACATATGTTGCTTCGTTGTTTCTTAGTGTCTGTAGATGTGTGCCTGCATTTTTCAAGAGAATATACAAATTTTTGATATTTAGAACAATTTTATTCATTTTCGTAGCTCTCTGCATGTATAAGAAACTCAATTATAATTTTATGTCACGACAGCCGGATAATATAATCAGGCCTGTAGCAGCGAAACCACACAAGAAACTTGGATTCATGTAAGCACTTAGCATATCGTTTTTGAATGCTGGCCTTACTTGCAAATACGAGTAGACAAGATACATTCACTGTGCGATGCATCGGTGTCTTCTGACTGGCTGCTCACAATAATCTGTTCTGTTTATGCTAAGTAGAATTGAGTAGCCAGCAGTGACGAAGTGACGTAAGCACATCACGCTAATGTTCGGTCAGTGGCAGTCATCTCCCATAACGTATAGTCTATGGTTTTCCTGTTAGCTTTCTCAATGAACGAATTAAATATGCAAGGCACATTCCAAAGCTAAGGTCCGTTTGGTCATACAAAAAGAAAAGCTAATGGGAAATAATTTTTATTGGTTCAAATGGCTCTAAGCACTATGGGACTTCACATCTGAGGTCATCAGTTTCGTAGACTTAGAACTACTTGAACGTAACTAACCTAAGGACATCGCACACATCCATGCCCGAGGCAGGAATCGAATATGCTACCGTAGCAGCAGCGCGGTTCCGGACTGAAAATTTTTATTGACAGTAATATTTTAATGCAGATCTGCTTTACTTTCCACGTAGTAGCCTTTCACATCTACGTACTTTCTGTAACGCTGCACCAGCTTCGTTAATCCCTTTGCGTTGAAGTCTGGCCGCCTGGGTATTGAACCAGTTGGTGACGTCAGTCTTGACTTCATTGTCGTTTTGAAATCGTTATCCACCCAGTCACTTTTCCAAATGCGAGAAGAGGAAATAGTCGATGGTGCAATGTCGGAATTGTGCGGTGAGTGCTCAAAAAGTTCCCAACGAAAAACTTGAATGTGCTCCTTGATTCTGGCAGCGGTGTGAGAGCGTGCTTTGTCATGAAGGAGTATTACGTCAGGTGGCAATATCCCCTGGCGTCGATTTTGAATCGCACGTCTCAGTGTGGTTAGTGTTTCACCGTATACGTCACTCTAACTGTTGACCTACATTCCATGAAATGAATCAAATTCGTAACAGGAAGCAGTAACCATCATTTTTCGGTTCGAGAACGGAGGTTGGTTAAACTTCTTCGGTTTGGGTGAACTGAAACGGAGCCAGTGCATTGAGTGTTGTCAACATTCTGCGCTGATGTACGATATTCCCGTCTCGTCGCCCGTAACAATGTGGGAAAACAAATGACCTTCGTCCTGTCCTTAGCGCTTCAGAAACTGTCGTGCTCTACGCATTCTTTGCTCTTTGTGCTGATCAGTGAGCATTTTTGGAGACGACCTCGCACACAGTTTGTCATATCCAAGCTGTTCAGTGACAATCCTGTAAACTGAGGTTCGAGGAACATTTTGGAATTATTTAGCCAGATAATTAATGGTTCAAATGGCTCTGAGCACTATGGGACTTAACTTCTGAGGTCATCAGTCCCCTAGAACTTAGAACTACTTAAACCTAACTAACCTAACATCCATGCCCGAGGCAGGATTCGAACCTGCGATCGTCGCGGTCGCGCGGTTCCAGACTATAGCGCCTAGAACCGCTCGGCTACTCCGGCCGGCCCAGATAATTAATCGTAAATCGCTGATCATTTCGAAGCTTTTGGTTCACTTGCCAAACGATGTCGTCGATCTGAATACTGGGCCTGTCACTCCGATGTTCATCGTGAACAGTGGTGCTGCCATTTTGAAATTTTCGGCAGCACTTTCGAACTTGTTTGTCACTCATTATTCCTGGTCCAAACATTAGGTGTAACTCGAGATGAATTTCAGCAACTGAAGATCCTTTTTGTCAGCAAAAATCTCATCACACCGCGCACTTCACAACTGGCGGGATCTACGATTGTTTCGGGCATTGAGGTCTGCTCTCACCGTCTGGCAAACGACTACCTAATCAAACCAATACTGCAGCAGTTTCCTAAAGAGTCGGTAGACAGCGCTGCATGCGTGAAAATTCATTCGGGCATACCATCAGTTAAATATTGACCACCGTACATTAGTTTTGGAATATACCTCGTAAATAATGATATTGAACAAACTCGTCTTACATCTTTCGCGATTTAGACATCTTACTCCACTGCGTCAGTGCCGGCTACCCAAGTTTACTTTGCGTAAACAGAATGGATTGCCCTTCTGTACATGTAGTTGATCACTAACTACCTAAGAATTTAAAACATTTCATTCCCTCCATGTGGGTAGAATACCGTACAACTTCCTATCCAGCCATCCGTTTTATGGTTTTTCGTTATTCCCCTTCGAAAGGACTCTGTAGTCTAATCTTCTGTTTCATATACCGATACTCAGTTTAAAGCGGGCGCCCCGTGTAGGATTCTGGAAAGCCTGAGGGGACAGAACTATTTAGTCAGCAGAAAACTGAGTATAAACGTCCTGGGAGTGCACATACGTGACTGCCACAGACTCTGATATCTCAGCTGAACTACTCAGGCCACAGCGTTTGATTACACACTAGAAGTACCATTAGGCTCGTCAGAAATGACTCTTGTCCCTCTTCAACCACCCAGAAAATCCAAGGCGATTTCCACGCCACTTCTGCAAGTTGCGAGAGCATCACTCTTAAGATAAATGGGTATTATAAATTGAGCTCAACTAAGGGCAAGCGGCAGGCATTTCAGCATCACGTAACGACGTGGGAGAGTGCAAGGTAAGTGAAATGGACATACACATTTACTGTGTTTGTGGAGACACGTTTCGATTCGCTGCGCCATGCACTGAACATACTGTAACTATAAAATCAGAAAATAATTCAGTGTTGGTAAAGCGATGCCTAATGTGTTTTTCAGATGAAGTACCTCATTCTTTTCGCCGTCATCGAATTTGCTGCAGGTAGAGTATACAATTCAAAGCAATCACTTTGAAAGTATTTGGGTTTCCTTTTTCTTGTTGTTGAGGTTGAACTACCGCCTTGTGTTCGCTCCTACTCAAAGTTTTGTCTCTATATTTAACCTCTGGGGTGATATTCGTCAGTATCCCTTGTATTTCCGCTTATAAACCTGCCTTGCGTTCGTTACAGAAATAAATCGTTTTATGGTTCTCATTTTCTTAGCAAAACATAGTGACACGCTGAATTGGTAATCTGTTTTCTGCCGTCGGTTATTGACTTTTATGGTTCCTGTGGATCACTCCAGTAGAATCGTGGGTATATTTTCAGTGTCGTCTGACACATCAGATTCCTTGCCTTATTCTTGTCAAATGTAAAGGAGAGACCCACTTGTGTAGCGACATTTTACGTGGGAGACGTGATTTCTGTGCTTTTTATCAAGTGAATAAAGTTGTCCTGGGTGTGGAACTTCGTCTTTTCTTTTTCTCTTCTTATACAGAGGATTTGTCTTTCCGAGTGGGATGTTATTCTGTGAAATATGAAATAATTAAATGGGCTGTACCATCAGTTACTTAGTTAAATGTTCCGTAGATGGTTTGAACGGTTCTTTTCTCGAAATGATGTGGAACGAGTCAGTTTACAGATGTACATGATTAGTGATAACACTAAAGGAAACATTATTGTTTTGAGTTCACTAAATTAATGTTCATTTACTTCTGAATAAATTGCAAAGTCGATGACAACAAATCTCCCGAAAGTATTAACACATTGCGTCGCTAGTGTTGGAATTGCTAACGCACTGGAATTCGTTGTACAAGATATTCGACAACAGACTTAAACATTTATTTAATGTCTTGATTTTCACTTCTGGATTAATTATCTTAATAAAGTATGCAGAGATTGCCTCGAAAATAATTCATTGGGACATCATAAGATGAAATTGACCAATCTTAATGAGCCCGTCAAATAACTATCAAAAATAGTTGACATCATTTTGATAATATAGGCACAAGCGTTCAGTTCGTGCATATATCATACTGACACTACCTAACATTTGAATTTCCACAACATTTCAGGGAAAGCAATTCCTATCCCACAAACGGCCGCTCACACGCGCAGCTTAGAAGATGACTTCCAAGACTTCTTCGACATCATTCCTATGGACCAAGTCCGCGCCATAGTGCAAGATCATCTGGCCAATGACACGGAGTTGCAGGCGGTCGTCGCTTTCGTCAAGTCTGAGGACTTCAAGGAGACGCTCCTCGCTCTTGAAGAAATCCCAGAGTACATTGCGGTGAGTACAGAGCAATCCGCGAATTAAAAAAGAAACCAAGCTGCGACCAACGAACTTGGTGATGTTGTTGGCTCATCTTTACACATATTGTCCAGTCACATCGATGTTGTAAGTGGGCTGCTTGTGTGTTGGCAGCGCTGTGTAGCGCTTTGCATAGGATCTATGGCTGCGCTTTCTTTATAAGAGACTCTGTGGCTGGTCTGACTCGTTGTTGTTGTTGTTGTTGTCTTCAGTCCTGAGACTGGTTTGATGCAGCTCTCCATGCTACTCTATCCTGTGCAAGCTGCTTCATCTCCCAGTACCTACTGCAACCTACATCCTTCTGAATCTGCTTAGTGTACTCATCTCTCGGTCTCCCTCTACGATTTTTACCCTCCACGCTGCCCTCCAACGCTAAATTTGTGATCCCTTGATGCCTCAAAACATGTCCTACCAACCGATCCCTTCTTCTAGTCAAGTTGTGCCACAAACTTCTCTTCTCCCCAATCCTATTCAATACCTCCTCATTAGTTACGTGATCTATCCACCTTATCTTCAGTATTCTTCTGTAGCACCACATTTCGAAAGCTTCTATTCTCTTCTTTTCCAAACTAGTTATCGTCCATGTTTCACTTCCATACATGGCTACACTCCAAACAAATACTTTCAGAAACGACTTCCTGATACATAAATCTATATTCGATGTTAACAAATTTCTCTTCTTCAGAAACGCTTTCCTTGCCATTGCCAGTCTACATTTTATATCCTCTCTACTTCGACCATCATCAGTTATTTTACTTCCTAAATAACAAAACTCCTTTACTACTTGAAGTGTCTCATTTCCTAATCTAATTCCCTCAGCATCACCCGATTTAATTTGACTACATTCCATTATCCTCGTTTTGCTTTTGTTGATGTTCATCTTATATCCTCCTTTCAAGACACTGTCCATTCCGTTCAACTGCTCTTCCAAGTCCTTTGCCGTCTCTGACAGAATTACAATGTCATCGGCGAACCTCAAAGTTTTTACTTCGTCTCCATGAATTTTAATACCTACTCCAAATTTTTCTTTTGTTTCCTTTACTGCTTGCTCAATATACAGATTGAATAACATCGGGGAGAGGCTACAACCCTGTCTCACTCCTTTCCCAACCACTGCTTCCCTTTCATGCCCCTCGACTTTTATGACTGCCATCTGGTTTCTGTACAGATTGTAAATAGCCTTTCGCTCCCTGTATTTTACCCCTGCCACCTTTATAATTTGAAAAAGAGTATTCCAGTCAACATTGTCAAAAGCTTTCTCTAAGTCTACAAATGCTAGAAACGTAGGTTTGCCTTTTCTTAATCTTTCTTCTAAGATAAGTCGTAAGGTCAGTATTGCCTCACGTGTTCCAACATTTCGACGGAATCCAAACTGATCCTCCCCGAGGTCCGCATCTACCAGTTTTTCCATTCGTCTGTAAAGAATTCGCGTTAGTATTTTGCAGCTGTGACTTATTAAACTGATAGTTCGGTAATTTTCACATCTGTCAGCACCTGCTTTCTTTGGGATTGGAATTATTATATTCTTCTTGAAGTCTGAGGATATTTCGCCTGTCTCATACATCTTGCTCACCAGCTGGTAGAGTTTTGTCATGACTGGCTCTCCCAAGGCTGTCAGTAGTTCTAATGGAATGTTGTCTACTCCGGGGGCCTTGTTTCGACTCAGGTCTTTCAGTGCTCTGTCAAACTCTTCACGCAGTTTCGTATCTCCCATTTCGTCTTCATCTACATCCTCTTCCATTTCCAAAATATTGTCCTCAAGTACATCACCCTTGTATAAGCCTTCTATATACTCCTTCCACCTTTCTGCCTTCCCTTCTTTGCTTAGAACTGGGTTGCCATCTGAGCTTTTGATATTCATACACGTGGTTCTCTTCTCTCCAAAGGTCTCTTTAATTTTCCTGTAGGCAGTATCTATCTTACCCCTAGTGAGATAAGCTGCTACATCCTTACATTTGTCCTCTAGCCATCCCTGTTTAGCCATTTTGCACTTCCTGTCGATCTCATTTTTGAGACGTCTGTGTTCCTTTTTGCCTGCTTCATTTACTGCATTTTTATATTTTCTCCTTTCATCAATTAAATTCAATATTTCTTCTGTAACCCACGGATTTCTAGCAGCCCTTGTCTTTTTACCTACTTGATCCTCTGCTGCCTTCACTACTTCATCCCTCAGAGCTACCCATTCTTCTTCTACTGTATTTCTTTCCGCCATTCCTGTCAATTGTTCCCTTATGCTCTCCCTGAAACTCTGTACAACCTCTGATTTAGTCAGTTTATCCAGGTCCCATCTCCTTAAATTCCCACCTTTTTGCAGGCTCTTCAGTTCTAGTCTACAGGTCATAACCAATAGATTGTGGTCCGAGTCCACATCTGCCCCTGGAAATGTCTTACTACTTAAAACCTGGTTTCTAAATCTCTGTCTTACCATTATATAATCTATTTGATACCTTTTAGTATCTCCAGGGTTCTTCCACGTATACAACCTTCTTTCATGATTCTTAAACCAAGTGTTACCTATGACTAAGTTGTGCTCTGTACAAAATTCTACTAGGCGGCTTCCTCTTTCGTTTCTTAGCCCCAATCCATATTCACCTACTATGTTTCCTTCTCTTCCTTTTCCTACACTCGAATTCCAGTCACCCATTACTATTAAATTTTCGTCTCCCTTCACTATCTGAACAATTTCTTTTATTTCATCGTACATTTCTTCAATTTCTTCATCATCTGCAGAGCTAGTTGGCATATAAACTTGTACTACTGTAGTAGGTGTGGGCTTCGTATCTATCTTGGCCACAATAATGCGTTCACTATGCTGTTTGTAGTAGCTTACCCGCATTCCTATTTTCCTATTCATTATTAAACCTACTCCTGCTTTACCCCTATTTGATTTTGTGTTTATAACCCTGTAGTCACCTGACCAGAAGTCTTGTTCCTCCTGCCACCGAACTTCACTAATTCCCACTATATCTAACTTTAACCTATCCATTTCCCTTTTTAAATTTTCTAACCTACCTGCCCGATTAAGGGATCTGACATTCCACGCTCCGATCCGTAGAACGCCAGTTTTCTTCCTCCTGATAACGACATCCTCCTGAGTAGTCCCCGCCCGGAGATCCGAATGGGGGACTATTTTACCTCCGGAATATTTTACCCAAGAGGATGCCATCATCATTTAATCATACAGTAAAGCTGCATGTCCTCGGGAAAAATTACGGCTGTAGTTTCCCCTTGCTTTCAGCCGTTCGCAGTACCAGCACAGCAACGCCGTTTTGGTTAATGTTGCAAGGCCAGATCAGTCAATCATCCAGACTGTTGCCCCTGCAACTACTGAAAAGGCTGCTGCCCCTCTTCAGGAACCACACGTTTGTCTGGCCTCTCAACAGATACCCCTCCGTTGTGGTTGTACCTACGGTACGGCCATCTGTATCGCTGAGGCACGCAAGCCTCCCCCCCAACGGCAAGGTCCATGGTTCATGGGGGGGTCTGACTCGTTGTTGGAAGTTAATCGGCAGTAGTGTTGGGCAGTTGGAAGTTAGTCGCCAGCGGTGATGGAAGTACTGTTGGGCAGTTGGAGGTGAACAGCCAGCAGTGATGGATGTTAGATGTAAGAAGTTAGCATTAATGGAGGGTAGAGGTCTGAAGTGTTAGCGTGGGCTAACGATCTGTACATGTTCGACTTGGAGATTGAATATTATTCATGATTACATTCCTTTGTACTAGATGTCAATGACGATTTATATTCTTATTTGAACTGGATGTCACATTATTAAAGTAAAAAATACATTATTTGGTTTGCAACAAAATATTTCCTTTGCTAACCACATGCCTATTAGTAATTAATGGCTTTAGTAGTTAGAATTTTTTATTTAGCTGGCAGTATTGACGCTCGCTGTATTGCAGTAGTTCGCGTAATGAAGATTTTTGTGGGGTGAATGCTTAATGAAATGTATAAGTTATTGTTAGGATTTATTGTTAGTCAGGGCCATTCTTTTGAATTAATTATTTGAAGTCAGTTTTTTTTTTTTTTTTTTTTTGAGCAGTCAGATTGCGCTGCACTAGGATATTATTGTGGGTCTGAGACATTCAGCAATTTAAGTAGAGACTTTACTTAAATAAAGAAGTTTCAATGTGACCACCTGTGAAAAGCCTGAATAGCCACCTTTTGCAGCAAAGCGCAGAGCAGGAAATGAGCCAACGATGTTCTGGAAGGTACCGACAGGGATTTGGAACCATGTGGACCCCAGTGCGTGGTCAGCTAAGCTACATTCTCGGCTGAAGATCCGTGGCACAAGCAGCCCAATAGATTGTCCCACAGATTCTCGGCTAGGTTCAAATTTTGGGGTTTGCTGGCCAGGGGAATATGGTGTAAGCTCTTGTCGCTGCTCTTCGAACCACACACGTACACTGAAAGCTGTGTAACACGTTGCATTGTTCTGTTGGTAAATGCCACTGTGCCGCGGGAAAACAAAATGCATGTGCGGTGGACACTGTCCCCGAGAATAGATGCGTACATCTATTGATCCTTGGTGCCTTCCAAAATGACGAGATCACCCAGGGAATGCCACGAAAACATTCCTTTCACCATGACGCTCCGTTCTCCAGCGTGGACCCTTTCGACGATTGTTGCTGTGTGTTTGCTTTCACGTATTTCACGCCAATGGAGCACAAGGCATTATTCATCTGAAAAGGCCAACTATTGCCACACGGTGGACGTTCAGTTGCGGTACGGGCGTGCAAATTCCAGTCTTCGTCGCCAACGTAACAGTAGTCAGCACGGGTGTGTGACAAAGGTGCCTTCCGCAGAGGACCATACGCAGCAATGTTCACTGAACGGTCGTTAGGAGACACTGTTGTAGTCCCTTGGTTCTTTTGGGCAGTCAGCTGTTCAACAGTTGCACGTCTATTCACCAGTACACAATTCTGCAGCTGTCGTTCACCCATGTCACCTATTGCCCTTTTAGTGCACTACAGATGCTTCGGGGCCGGTTTTGGATAGCGCCACCGTACCATGCGTGGTATGCTTTAACAATGGCAGCACACAAATAGTTCATAGACTTAAACGTTGCGGAAATGCTTCCACTCTTGGCCCGAGTGCCAATGATCATGCCCTTTCGGACGTCAGAAAAATCGCTCAGTTTCCGCATCACAAGCACGACTGCGCTGTTTTCCGCGTCTCTCGGACACTCTTTGCGTACCCTACACTGCTAGTGCTGCCATCTGCTGTCTGTGAAAGGTTACTGCAAAAAACGGCTCTGAGCACTATGAGACTTAACTTCTGAGGTCATCAGTCCCCTAGAACTTAGAACTACTTAAACCTAACTAACCTAAGGACATCACACATATCCATGCCCGAGGCAGGATTCAAACCTTCGACCATAGCGGTGGCGCGGTTCCAGACTGTAGCCCCCACAACCGCTCGGCGGTTACTGCACGTTGACTCGGACGTAGCCAGCGGTCACATTAATATGATTGGAGCATGTATTTAACCTTCAATGCAAAACATTCTTTCCAACAATGGATAACGTGGCGCAGAAGTTGGTTGCAGAGGTTTGCAGTTTGGCTGTTCGGGAAACGTTCGAACGTGATAACCCCCTCGGCATAGTTCTAAAAATGCGTGGTAGGCATTTTTTTCCTCATCTGAGGACGGAGAAAGACGTCACTGAGTGCCATGTGCGATGTAAGGAGAATACGTGGATATGGCGAGGGGGTTGACGAGACAAAATTCGGTAGCATAGAGAAACAGCAGGTGTGACTGAATTCTATGCAAAATGACCTGAGGCGTGGTGATGAATAAAAGCACAGTATTTGACAATTTCCTGCGATGCTTCGTGTTGGCAACAGTAACATCGTTAGGAAGTTTCGCTTACATGGTCCTGTGGCGGTATCCACCTTATCAGCACAATCTGTTGCCACCACACGATGGTAATCCCAAAAGAGTTCAAATGTGTGTGAAATCTTACGGGACTTAACTGCTAAGGTCATCAGTCCCTAAGCTTACACACTACTTAACCTAAATTATCCTAAGGACAACCACACACACCCATACCCGAGGGAGGACTCGAACCTCCGCCGGGACCAGCCGCACAGTCCATAACTGCAGCGCCTTAAATCGCTCGGCTAATCCCACGCGGCAATCCCAAAAGATGCTCAGCATAACTTTGGCGATGGTTCTTTGCCTTTTTAGGCTGAACACCTTCGTCTCGGGATGACACCGATATACACAGCAGTCGTTCAGGAGAGGCGGCTGAAGAGGGCATCTTGATTGGCCAAAATAGTTGCAACATTTCAGGTGCCGCCTTCGTTCGATGATCTTGTTGATAGGGTATGGGCAATCGCTAAACCCACAGGGTGACCATATTGCTCATGTTCGAAATGTTGAGGCCTGAGCCACGACTGATCTTCATTTTTTTCCATTATCGCCTCGATTGTCTTCGACCATTAGAGCCTTCTCTTCTCTTGCGTTCCAAATTATGCACAGAGAGGTCGTCTGCTTCGTCCTTCGATATTCAAACTTGTACGACCACACTGCAAGCGTCTGTGCCACCTAACGAGCTCATAATAAACGGCTGAGTCGCATTGGTGTGACCACCACCTATGTTCGACGACAACGGGCAATACCACTCACAGACGGCAGTTGGCAACACTAGCAGCGGATGGTACATAAAGCATGTCAGAAGGAAGTGGAAAACAGGGCACTGGTTGTTGTAACGCACAAACGGAGCGGTTTATGTGACGTCCATAGGGACATTAGTATTGTCTTTCGGGCCAAGAGTGGAAGCAGTTCCAGAACGGCTAAGTTTATAAATTGTCGAGTGCCACCGTCGTTAAAGTATGCCGTTTATGGCAAAATAGCGCTATCCAAAAGAGGCCCTGAGGCAACTGTGGTACACCGCAGGCCATAGATGTCTCGCGTCCGTCTGCCGTCGTAATTTAATATATTATTATTATGTTGATCGTTGCCCACTTACGTGGTGGGCCTTAATAAAATTTCATTTTATTTTGATTTACAATTAAATGCTTTTGTGAAGTTCTCTTTTTTAACGGTATTAATCTTCAGTATAAATTATGTTACGTTAATGAACGTTAGACTCGCTGAATCTTAAAACATGAGCATTTAAGTTGAACAATGGAATAAACTTTTCATATCAATTTCCTCGGCTAGTCAGCTCACTTTAAAGCAAAAGATCTTTAGTTATTAATTACAATTGCGGCCCACACACGCGCGAGAGTATTTTTTCTTACCTCCGTTAAGCATTGCCTTGTAGTCGGAGTCCTGGCTCTGGCTCTCGGCTGTTGTACTGAATATAAGAATCTTAAAGCTACGTATTTTCTGCAACGTCGGGCGGTTGTGGAGAAAAATGTATATTATGTTAATGCCGCGCGAGTTTTTCGCTTCCGCTAATTTTTATAATTTAATATCGCCACGTAATGGCGTCGTTGGCTGCATCGGCCGCTGCGATTGTCGCACTGCAAATTACTCGAATGCAAGTTAATTCAAGGAAGGCGGACATGAAATAGAGATCACCTCTTACAAATTAAAAGTGAACAATGATATTAAATCAATATATTATCTGCTTAATTAGTACAAATATGCTTACATTTGCCAGCACTCGCCAGATGTCCGTCTACACGCAACCAAGACAAGAGAAGTGAATACGACTCAAAAATTAACAAAAGAGCGTATCTTGTCGTCTCTTTAGATCATTTTGTTATACACTCCTGGAAATGGAAGAAAGAACACATTGACACCGGTGTGCCAGACTCACCATACTTGCTCCGGACACTGCGAGAGATCTGTACAAGCAATGATCACACGCACGGCACAGCGGACACACCAGGAACCGCGGTGTTGGCCGTCGAATGGCGCTAGCTGCGCAGCATTTGTGCATCGCCGCCGTCAGTGCCAGCCAGTTTGCCGTGGCATACGGAGCTCCATCGCAGTCTTTACACAGGTAGCATGCCGCGACAGCGTGGACGTGAACCGTATGTGCAGTTGACGGACTTTGAGCGAGTGCGTATAGTGGGAATGCGGGAGGCCGGGTGGACGTACCGCCGAATTGCTAAACAAGTGGGGCGTGAGGTCTCCACAGTACGTCGATGTTGTCGCCAGTGGTCGGCGGAAGGTGCACGTGCCCGTCGACCTGGGACCGGACCGCAGCGACGCACAGATGCACGCCAAGACCGTAGGATCTTACGCAGTGCCGTAGGGGACCGCACCGCCACTTCCCAGCAAATTAGGGACACTGTTGCCCCTGGGGTATCGGCGAGGACCATTCGCAACCGTCTCCATGAAGCTGGGCTACGGTCCCGCACACCGTTAGGCCGTCTTCCGCTCACGCCCCAACATCGTGCAGCCCGCCTCCAGTGGTGTCGCGACAGGCGTGAATGGAGGGACGAATGGAGACGTGTCGTCTTCAGCGATGAGAGTCGCTTCTGCCTTGGTGCCAATGATGGTCGTATGCGTGTTTGGCGCCGTGCAAGTGAGCGCCACAATCAGGACTGCATACGACCGAGGCACACAGGGCCAACACCCGGCATCATGGTGTGGGGAGCGATCTCCTACACTGGCCGTACACCTCTGGTGATCGTCGAGGGGACACTGAATAGTGCACGGTACATCCAAACCGTCATCGAACCCATCGTTCTACCATTCCTAGACCGGCAAGGGAACTTGCTGTTCCAACAGGACAACGCAGGTCCGGATGTATCCTGTGCCACCCAACGTGCTCTAGAAGGTGTAAGTCAACTACCCTGGCCAGCAAGATCTCCGGATATGTCCCCCATTGAGCATGTTTGGGTCTGGATGAAGCGTCGTCTCACGCGGACTGCACGTCCAGCACGAACGCTGGTCCAACTGAGGCGCCAGGTGGAAATGGCATGGCAAGCCGTTCCACAGGACTACATCCAGCATCTCTACGATCGTCTCCATGGGAGAATAGCAGCCTGCATTGCTGCGAAAGGTGGATATACACTGTACTAGTGCCGACATTGTGCATGCTCTGTTGCCTGTGTCTATGTGCCTGTGGTTCTGTCAGTGTGATCATCTGATGTATCTGACCCCAGGAATGTGTCAATAAAGTTTCCCCTTCCTGGGACAATGAATTCACGGTGTTCTTATTTCAATTTCCAGGAGTGTATTTCTTTCCCCTCGAAACTTATACAGAGAAATTATTACGATAGGGATACATGAGAAAAATGCATATTATTCAATTTTTAAATGTCTCTTCTTTATAAATACCGTTTTTTAAGTCTTTTCTTATTATTTCACTGGGGACGCTATAGATGACAGGACAACCACGGTTGTGGTCCTTGCACCCAAGCTGACTGCTGTTCATCGGCGTCAAAGTCTAGAATTTGCTACCAATACCGCAACTGGACGTCCGCTGGACGATAGCAGGTGGCGTTTTCAGCTGAATCACGTTTTACGCTCCATTGGGCAGATGGCCTTTGGCGTTCATGAGCCTGCAACCATCGTGGGAAGAATCCAGGCCAGAGCAGGGAGCGTTACGGTCCGGTAAATGTTTTCGTGGCAATGGATCAGCACAAGTATGTATTTGTCGTTGAAACTACGTCCATCCTGCATGCAATTTGTTTCTGTTCGGCACGGTGGCATCTAGCAGCTGGACAATGCAACGTGTCCCACAGCTCACAGTGTATGTTTGAAGAGCACCAGGATGAGTTTAGCGTAATCCCCTGGCACCAAACTAGTCGGATTTCAGTCCAGTCGAGAACATGTGGGAGCACCTCGACAGGGCTGTTTGCGCCATTGATCCTCAACGTGAAACCTACCACACTGACCATGGTTTGAGTTTCCATGGCTCCACATTCCTGTCGTACACGCTGCAAAAGGTGGTTGTTCAGGTTTTCGATAGGTGGTCATATTAACGTGACTCGACTGTGTTTGATAATGCGGTGTTGCCGTACACTTCCACCAACTCAACATGGATTGTTGCAGCGTTGTTGTGCTTCAAATACTGGAAACGAATCACTGCGCGATACTTCGTTGTATCAGTGAGCTGCGCCATTTTTTTTACTCTCGTTACTGGTACAGACATTTCAGTGGGTACCACGACTGCAAATTGCAGCTAACATAAAAAAAAGTAATGTACGATGGGGGACCCAAAAGAAACCGGACTCCGAGGGCGCTGCTACTCGTAGACGTAGTGCAGGGTTCTCACGCTAGATGGTGTTAGTAGAGACCTTCATGAAACAGCTGTGCAGACAGCGTCAGTATAGAGTTGAGCGCGCAAGTGTGGTATTGTGTTTCTCTGACTGTTGGTGGGTTACCTCAGTGAAGTCGTTACGGCAACTTTAAAAGAACAAAGAGTGTGTGTGAAACTTTGTTTCCTGCTTAAAAAACTACAACGGAGACACACCAAATGCTTTCCAGGAGGACGCTATGAGCCGCACATAGGTTTTCGAGTGGTTTGGGCGCTTTAAACGTGGTGAGATGTGTGTTGAAGACCAAGCTCGTTCTGGACGTCCTTCAACATCGCGAAATGAGGAGCTCAGCCAAAAGATCAACGAGAATCGTCTCCAAACGACCGACCAAATTTCAGCAGAGACAGGAATCAGTTGGAGCTCGTGCCAGCGGATTTTGAGTGAGGATTTGCACATGAGACATGTTGCTGCTAAATTTGTTCCATGCCTTCTCACACAGGAGCAAAAAACCATCCGCATGAATGTGTGTCAGGACTTGAAAACAGAGACTGCACCTGATCCAAACTTCTTGAACAAAGTCATTACAGGGGATGAGAGTTGGTGTTACGGGTATGGCCCAGAAACCAAGCAAGCGTCAAGGCAGTGGAGGACTCCCAACTCTCCCAGACCGAAAAAAGCAAGGCAAGTGAGGTCAAATGTGAAGACTATGATCATTGTCTTTTTTGATGTTTGTGGAATTGTGCATCGGGAATTCGTACCCCCTGGCCAGACTGTTAACCAGCACCTTTACTTGGATGTTTTAGGGCGTCTGCGAGAGGATGTGAGGAGGAAACGCCCGGAACTTTGGCGATCAGGTGACTGGTTTCTGCATCACGCCAACGCTCCAGCACACACGGCCTTACGAGTGACCAACCATTTGGCATCTCAGAGGTGGTCTGTCGTTCCCCACGCTCCGTATTCGCCGGACCTAGCCCCGTGCGACATTTTCCTATTTCCACGAATGAAAAAAACGCTAAAAGGGGGGCGTTATGACGATGTGGAGGCGGTACAAAACAGCTTCACAAAGGGCACTGGACAATATCAAACTTGAAAAGTTCCAAACATGCTTCCAACAGTGGGAAAAGATACTTGACAAGTGCTTCACATGTAATGGAGAGTATTTTGAATGTGACTGAAGTAATTTTGTAAAAAGATTCATCAGTAACTTTTTATGACAACAATCTGGTTTCTTTTGGGCCCCCCCTCGTATCTATATTTTTCCGCGGCGGTAATTATAACTTTATGATCTATAGTTGATAAAAGAACGCACGTTCACCCTCCATGGTAATCAGTAATCTTCTGTTGCAGTTTCTCAATTACATGTATGAGTCTGGCCTCGACGTCTACTACTATATCAACTGGGTGCACGATTTAATTGGCATACCTCAGTTAACACCACCCTTTGATGCGACACGATCTACGCAGTCTCGAAGCCTGGCTACTATGGTCGACGATATCATAGCCATCCTTCCAGAGGAGGAGCTTGAAGCACTTTGCCAGGAGAAGCTCCAGACCAGTCCAGAATTCAAGGAGATGTACGACAGGATGAGATCCCCTGAGTTTATGGTGAGCTACTGCCAAAAATCTTATTCTTTGGTAGGCATTCTTCTGTTGCACCTTCATTAAAGCTGACCTTTCTTCATTCTGTGTCCTTTGCAGCAAATCGTGATGAACTTGCTGGCAGTGCCAGAGTATCGAGAACTGAAGCAGCATCTACTGGACAATGGCGTCGACGTGGACCAGCTGCTGCGGTTATTCCACGCAATGATCGGCTTGCCATCAGGTACGTACAAGACCAGAATGTTCGACACTGCAAACTGACCAGGCCTTCGGAAATCCAGCTGAATTGTCTTTGTAGGCAAAACCTAAACACAACATTTAGAAACTGTTGCACGTAGCATAGATTAGTTCTATATTGAAATCTTACAAAATAATTTAGCAATTTTGCTGCTCTGTCATAAGGCAATCTTTCTTCCTCTTCTTTCGTTACAACATTTATAGGATCACAGGATCTCCTCATGGATTACTCTTTCTTCTTCTCCTTCGAGAACATCTTCATCCTTTCGCTTCTTTTCTCGTGTTCTTCTTCCTAGACCTTCAGTATCCTTTTCTCTTGTATGTTGCACTGGTAACTTTTATCCTTTTCCTCTATATTCATATTTCGTTGATCTCTAGCATGTTAGTCATGGTGTATTTGCTTTTTCAATTCTCCTTCTATTCCACCTTGATCCCAAATTACGACCAATTCCCTTAGTTCAAAAACCCATTTTTCCCTTATTTCCTCTTGTCCTACCCTACGTTTTATGGCTTCAAAAAATGGTTCAAATGGCTCTGAGCACTATGGGACTTAACATCTGTGGTCATGAGTCCCCTAGAACTGAAAACTACTTAAACCTAACTAACCTAAGGACGGCACACAACACCCAGTCACCTTCGTTTTATATACTGTATTGGTCGTCCTATCCACATTAATCATGATCTCAAGTCCCAAAAATTTTGACCTTTTCAGTTTGATTTCTACAGTACAGTTCTTCACTACGTCTTCACATCCATCTCTCATCATCTCTTTCTTCCTCAGTAGTTTTCTATTGTCCGTATATAGATGTAAATGTTCGTTTATGTAATGTACATAACCAAAAATGTAAACGTTAGTATGTTCAAAACCGTAAATTTCAGAAAGTTTTTAATCGGTTACCTACCTGCTGGAGTGCCATATGGTGTGTCTAAATATATGTCACATATTAAAGGGAATACGTTTTTAGCAAAAATCTCAAGTTTTTTTGTTAAAAACCTAAAATTTATGAAAGTTATTCATCGATTCCTTTAAAATATTGACACGACGTTGCATTCGAATTCGCGGGTGTTTTTATACAGCTACTCGAGCGCCAAAAAACAATCGACGAACAACTTTCGGAGATTAACGATTTTGTACAAATGAACATTTAATTTTTTTATTGATTTCCCCTGTAATTAGTACATATAAATATATTATATGTGGCACTTTAGCAGGTGTATAAAATCGCACACATATTCGAACGCATTGTAGTGTTATCGTCTCAGCCGCATATGGTACTGCATTCCCCACCTTTACCTTGTCTGATTTTGCGTCTGCAGATATATTATTATTATTGTATACCAGCTGTTTCCAGACAGACGTTGCCATGGCTCAGTCTAGTTAAATGGAAAAACAGAAAACAGAAAGCACACGTTTCTAATATGTGTGGGAATTGGATATACGTCCTAACCTCCTCCTCTCCCTTGTCTCTGTCATCTCCTTCTCCACCTCTCTTTGTCCATCTCCTCCTCCTTATCCTTCTCTCCTTCTGTCACCTTCTCTCTCCATCTCTCTGTCCATATCTTTCTCCTCTTCCCTCATCTCTCTCCATCTTCTCCTGCTCCCTCTCTCTGTCGATCACCTCCTTTCCACTTTCTATTCAATTTTCTCCCATCCCTCAGTCCATATCCTCTCCGCTTCCCCCTCTCTCTGACCTTCAGTCTTATTTATTGTTTTGCATATTCAGATTCTGTTGTAGAATTCCTTTCAGAAGCCGGTAAACCTTAAATACAACTTCCTGTTCGCTAACAGTGTTTCACTATTATATACAAAGACGTGAAAAAATCCGAGTACCTACAAGTAATTAGAGTAATGGAATTTCGGTAATACATTTGTCTAGGTAACGTATTTCAGTGATTAACATTACGAGATCATAGGTTAATGCACGCGCGAGATAAGCCATTGCAGATGTGAAATGTTGATACATTAATAACCGGTATAACCGCCAGAGTGTTGAATGCAAGCATGCAAACGTGCATGCATTATATAGCACAAGCCCCAGATGTCAGTTTGTGGAATGGAGCCCCATGCCTGTTGCACTTGGTCGGTCAATACACGAATGGTTAATGCTGGTTATGGATGAGCTGGCATTGTCGTCCGTTGATGTCCTATGTGTCCTCAACTGGAGACAGATCTGGTGACCGAGCTGGCCTAGGCAATATGTCGAGATTTTGTAAAGCCTATTGAGTTACAACAGCGGTACGTGGGTGAGCGTTATCCTGTTGGTAAACACCCTGGAATTCTGTTCATGAATGGCAGCACAACAAGTGGTGTCTCCAGACTGACGCACGAATTTTCAGCCAGGATGCACAGGATAACCACGAGAGTGCTCCTGCTGTTATACTAAATCGCACCCCATGCCATAACTGCCTTCAACTGGCCTCCTTTTAACCAACACATCGATGGCATCGACGCAGAACGAGCTTTCATCAGGAAACAGCACAGACCTCCCTCCACCTTGGCCTCAAATGAGCTCTCGAATGACACCAGTGAAGCTGCAAATGGCGGTGGTTTGGAGTCAGCGGAATGCACACTGCAGAGCCTCCTGCTTGCAGATGTCCATTAAGTGACTGATTTGTAGCAATTCCTGGCGTCACTATTGCGCCAACTGTTGCTCAGATCGCTGCTACAGACGTAGTGCGATGTGCCAGAGCCATATGCTGAACACGATGGCCTTACCTTTCAGTGGCCCCACATGGCCGTCCAGAGCCCAGTCTTATTGCAGCCGTACACTATCGTGATCGCCGCTGCCAGCTATCATGCACAGAGGCTACATACCGGCTAAGTCTTTCTGCAGTATCGCAGAAGGAACATCCAGTTTCTTGTAGTCATGTTACACGACCTTGTCCGTACTCAGTGAGATGTCGATAACGGCGTCTTTGTCGTCCTACAGGTATTCTTGACCAATGTTAACTCACCACGTCCAATGTAAGAGCTAAATAACGCTTACAACAGTTACAGCTTGTATTTAAAACAAACCTGATTTGCATGCTCATAGTGACGTTAGTAGCGCCACTCTTGTGCACTGGCACGAAATCTGAATAGAACAGGCCTACCAACTTACGTTTTTGTCGCACAACTCAGAACTTTTTGATATTTTTTGGTAATAACGTTTCCCTTTTATACAGTATGTTACATATTTATTTATTTTTAACATATATTTAAAATGGTTTATAAAAACGCATGCGTAATCGAATGCAACGTTGTGTGAAAATTTCCAAGCAATCGATGAAGAACTTTCCGAAATACGCGATTTTGAAAAAACGGACCTTTACATATTTTTCTATGTAGATAGGCCCTACCTAAGATAAATGTGCGCCTTTGGTATTTAAATTTCCTCTTTTGTTGCTCTCCACTGTCTGACCAGTTCTTCCAGTGCTATTATTTGTTTGACGAATGTCTTCATCTCAGACTCCTCTGAGTCTTATGCTTGTGTTTGTGTCGGTCACAATTCCCATTATCATTTCTCATGCAGTACCGTCTATTCGTCTGTTCTGCACGTTCTTCCCAAGAGTATGTCTGTCGAATGCAATGCCTATAGGCAGTTATTCTTCCTCTATCGAACTCTGAAACGTGCTCGAAAGATGCTTGCTGTCTTTAGTGAGGCATATTGAAGCTACATACGCAAACTAACGGCATGGAAGAACTATAAAATTCCAATACATCCACACAGCCGTCTGTTCCCCCTTTATATGGCGCTTCCAGGTGACGCTATTGGCGCCCGTAAAGAGTGCCTGTGCTGAAATGATAATCATGTGAATCCTTTGTCGCCTCTAGTGCATGTTGCAATTTTACGTTATTCGGATACTGCATTTGCATTTTCGGTGGCCGACAGTGTATTACTCCTAACACAGTGTTAGTAACACAAGTATATACCTATTTGAAACAGTTAACGCAGGACAGGGAATCAGCGATCATAAAGCGGTTACGGCATCGATGATTTCAGCCGTAAATACACTCCTGGAAATTGAAATAAGAACACCGTGAATTCATTGTCCCAGGAAGGGGAAACTTTATTGACACATTCCTGGGGTCAGATACATCAGATGATCACACTGACAGAACCACAGGCACATAGACACAGGCAACAGAGCATGCACAATGTCGGCACTAGTACAGTGTATATCCACCTTTCGCAGCAATGCAGGCTGCTATTCTCCCATGGAGACGATCGTAGAGATGCTGGATGTAGTCCTGTGGAACGGCTTGCCATGCCATTTCCACCTGGCGCCTCAGTTGGACCAGCGTTCGTGCTGGACGTGCAGACCGCGTGAGACGACGCTTCATCCAGTCCCAAACATGTTCAATGGGGGACAGATCCGGAGATCTTGCTGGCCAGGGTAGTTGACTTACACCTTCTAGAGCACGTTGGGTGGCACGGGATACATGTGGACGTGCATTGTCCTGTTGGAACAGCAAGTTCCCTTGCCGGTCTAGGAATGGTAGAACGATGGGTCCGATGACGGTTTGGATGTACCGTGCACTATTCAGTGTCCCCTCGACGATCACCAGAGGTGTACGGCCAGTGTAGGAGATCGCTCCCCACACCATGATGACGGGTGTTGGCCCTGTGTGCATCGGTCGTATGCAGTCCTGATTGTGGCGCTCACCTGCACGGCGCCAAACACGCATACGACCATCATTGGCACCAAGGCAGAAGCGACTCTCATCGCTGAAGACGACACGTCTCCATTCGTCCCTCCATTCACGCCTGTCGCGACACCACTGGAGGCGGGCTGCACGATGTTGGGGCGTGAGCGGAAGACGGCCTAACGGTGTGCGGGACCGTAGCCCAGCTTCATGGAGACGGTTGCGAATGGTCCTCGCCGATACCCCAGGGGCAACAGTGTCCCTAATTTGCTGAGAAGTGGCGGTGCGGTCTCCCACGGCACTGCGTAGGATCCTACGGTCTTGGCGTGCATCCGTGCGTCGCTGCGGTCCGGTCCCAGGTCGACGGGCACGTGCACCTTCCGCCGACCACTGGCGACAACATCGATGTACTGTGGAGACCTCACGCCCCACGGGTTGAGCAATTCGGCGGTACGTCCACCCGGCCTCCCGCATGCCCACTATACGCCCTCGCTCAAAGTCCGCCAACTGCACATACGGTTCACGTCCACGCTGTCGCGGCATGCTACCAGTGTTAAAGACTGCGATGGAGCTCCGTATGCCACGGCAAACTGGCTGACACTGACGGCGGCGGTGCACAAATGCTGCGCAGCTAGCGCCATTCGGCGGCCAACATCGCGGTTCCTGGTGTGTCCGCTGTGCCGTGCGTGTGATCATTGCTTGTACAGCCCTCTCGCAGTGTCCGGAGCAAGTACGGTGGGTCTGACACACCGGTGTCAATGTGTTCTTTTTTCCATTTCTAGGAGTGTAGAAATATTAAAAAAAGTAGGAAGATTTTTCTGTTTAGCAAAAGTGAAAAGAAAAGCAGATTACAGAGTACCTGACGGCTCAACGCAAAAGTTTTGTCTCAAGTACATATAGTGTTGAGGATCAGTGGACAAACAAAAATTACGCGAAGCGCAATGTAGTGTGAGGAGGGCTATGCGAGAGGCGTTCAATGAATTCGAAAGTAAAGTTCTATGTACTGACTTGGCAGAAAATCCTAAGAAATTTTGGTCTTATGTCAAAGCGGTAGGTGGATCAAAACAAAATGTCCAGACACTCTGTGACCAAAATGGTACTGAAACAGAGGATGACAGACTAAAGGCCGAAATACTAAATGTCGTTTTCCAAAGCTGTTTCACAGAGGAAGACTGCACTGTAGTTCCTTTTCTAGATTCTCGCACAGATGACAAAATGGTAGATATCGAAATAGACGACAGAGGGATAGAGAAACAATTAAAAACGCTCAAAAGAGGAAAGGCCGCTCGACCTGATGGGATAGCAGTTCGATTTTACACAGAGTACGCGAAGGAACTTGCCCTCCTTCTTGCAGCGGTGTACCGTAGGTCTCTAGAAGAGCGTAGGGTTCCAAAGGATTGGAAAAGGGCACAGGTCATCCCCGTTTTCAAGAAGGGACGTCGAACAGATGTGCAGAACTATAGACCTATATCTCTATAACGTCGATCAGTTGTAGAATTTTGGAACACGTATTATGTTCGAGTATAATGACTTTTCTGGAGACTAGAAGTCTACTCTGTAGGAATCAGCATGGGTTTCGAAAAAGACGGTCGTGTGAAACCCAGCTCACGCTATTCGTCCACGAGACTCAGAGGGCCATAGGCACGGGTTCACAGGTAGATGCCGTGTTTCTTGACTTCTGCAAGGCGTTCGATACAGTTCCCCGCAGTCGTTTAATGAAAAAAGTAACAGCATATGCACTATAAGACCAATTGTGTGATTGGGTTGAGGAGTTCCTAGATAACAGAACGCAGCATGTCATTCTCAATGGAGAGAAGTCTTCCGAAGTAAGAGTGATTTCAGGTGTGCCGCAGGGGAGTGTCATAGGACCGTTGCTATTCACAATATACATAAATGACCTGGTGGATGACATCGGAAGTTCACTGAGGCTTTTTGCAGATGATGCTGTGGTGTATCGAGAGGTTGTAACAATGGCAAATTGTACTGAAATGCAGGAGGATCTTTAACGAATTGACGCATGGTGCAGGGAATGGCAATTGAATCTCAATTTAGACAAGTGCAATGTGCTGCGAGTACATAGAAAGATAGATCCCTTATCATTTAGCTACAAAATAGCAGGTCAGCAACTGGAAGTAGTTAATTCCATAAATTATCTGGGAGTACGCATTAGGAGTGATTTAAAATGGAATGATCATATAAAGTTGATCGTCGGTAAAGCAGATGCCATCCGAAAACAAAGGAAGTAGGTTACAGTACGCTTGTTCGCCCACTGCTTGAATACTGCTCAGCAGTGTGGGATCCGTACCAGATAGAGTTGATAGAAGAGAGAGAGAAGATCCAACGGAGAGCAGCGCGCTTCGTTACAGGATCATTTAGTAATCGCGAAAGCGTTACGGAGATGATAGATGAACTCCAGTGGAAGACTCTGCAGGAGTGCGGTACGGGCTTTTGTTAAAGAATCGAGAACATACCTTCACCGGAGAGTCAAGCAGTATATTGCTCCCTCCTACGTATATGTCGCGAAGAGACCATGAGGATAAAATCAGAGAGATTAGAGCCCACACAGAAGCATACCGACAATCCTTCTTTCCACGAACAATACGAGACTGGAATAGAAGGGAGAACCGATAGAGGTACTCAGGGTACCCTCGGCCACACACCGTCAGGTGGCTTGCGGAGTTCGGATGTAGATGTAGATGTAGATGTAGATGTAGATATATGGTCAGAACTGGAAGATGTAAAGCATGCGCATGCATCACTGTCCTCCGAGAACGTTTGCTGGTTGTGTAACATTTTAATGTTAGCTGTGAACAAAATACCTTGATTTCCTGTGACAGGTTCTGATAAAATGGAAGGACTAATCGATAGTGCACCTGCAGCCAAAGTGATTACGAGAGACGAACGGACCCTAGAGGATGACTTCCAAGACTTCTTTGACCTCATTCCTATGGACCAAGTCCGTGCCATTGTACAGGATCACCTGGCCAATGACACTGAGCTGCAGGCAGTCGTCGCCTTCGTCAAGTCTGAGGATTTCAAGGAGACACTTCTTGCCCTCGAGGAAATTCCAGAGTACATTGATGTGAGTACATTGCAACCTGTGTAAGCATCAAGAACAGCATAAGCTTCAGTCCAAGCACAGTTATCCAGTAATGTCTTCCTTTGCAGTTTTTGGACTATATGTACGACTCGGGGTTGGATGTCTACTACTACATCAACTGGGTACACAATTTAATTGGCATTCCGGAGCTAACACCGCCTTCTGACACGAAGCAGTGTCGAAGCCTGTCTAGTATGGTCGACGATATCATAGCCATCCTTCCAGAGAAGGAGCTTGAAGCACTTTGCCAGGAGAAGCTCCAGACCAGTCCAGAATTCAAGGAGATGTACGACAGGATGAGAGCTCCTGAGTTTATGGTGAGTTGCTATCAAAAGTCTTATTTGCTGGTAGACATTCGCGTGTTCCATCCCCACAAAAACTAACTATTTGCCTTTGTTTGCCTTTTGCAGCAAATCGTGCTGAACTTACTGGCAGTGCCGGAGTACCGAGAACTGAAGCTGCACTTACTAGACAACGGTGTCGACGTGGACGAACTACTTCGGTTATTCCATGCTATGATCGGCCTGCCATCTAGTGCGTAGTGTGGAAAGAATACTCCAACTACAGCGACTGATAACACCATCAACGCTGTTCTATATTTATAACATGTCTGAAAGAAATCCATTGTGAATATAGGGTGTGATCTAATTAAGTACGTAATTAGTACTGTAACAGCAAAACCCACTTGGTAGATTTAAATCGTACTAAAGTACCCTGGTTTCTGTTTGAGTTAATTTCATAGTTTTACATCCTTGTTTCTGTGAACTGCTGAATAAAAAAATACTCTAGTCATGTTCTTATTTCACTGTAAGAATTCATTAAATACAATGAAAAAACATAGTGTCAACATGCTGCTGTGGTATTATTACTGACCTAGCTTCACTGCTGTCTTAATTAGGTACCATTAAACCCTGGACTCTTTGAAGAGTCGAATTCCCGTGTGTAAAACAGCTTCAAACGTCTCATAAGTTTCGAAATGAGGAAATGTGTTAAGTATTCGACGTTAAGCATAAGTAATACGATAGTTTGATGGGGGGGGGGGGGGGGGGGGAGTAATACATGGGGGTAAGCAGTGTTGCAATATGCTTAATACTTTGGAAGACAAATGGCGACTTGTAATTAGCCATAAAAAATGTTCCAGTTCCGAAATTAGTAAAAACCTACGTATTACCGACTTGTGAACCATTTTCTCGAAAGAAAAACATCTGACTACACTAAATGTTTACCTTTCCCTGAAAGCTAGAGGGGACGGTTGACCCCATCTGTTCCCCTGGTATGGGGACCCTCGTCAGTTTGTACGCAGAGTGACTTGTTCTGCCTACAGATATATACACAGTTCCTAACTGTAGTACTTGGCTTATTCTGTTAAAGCCTTAAAACAAGTTTAGCTCTCTTAATGAGTGTATTATGACGGCAGTTCAAATTTTTAAATTTGGTCGATAAGTATGTGACATACTGAACATCACACAATTGTTGCCCTCGAAAGCTGTAAGATAGGCAACCTACAACTGGAATTGGGTGACCATGCCCCAGATTAGTTGTTCAGTAACAAAGTATGTTGCTGCCTTTCCCCTTTTCTGTAAGCTAAATTTGCATAACAAAGGATTTCTATCAAAGCAACAATATTGGATGTTGGGACCCGAGAAATGAAAGCATTACTTTTATATGATATACTGCCATCCTTTACAAAATGGGTAACGCTTCTGGAGAGGATACTCCTTACGAGAAGGATGAATATTCAAACACAACTACTGAAAAAATATTAATTTATTTCTATCTTCAGAAATGTGCATCTTCTTTACATTTTGCCCCGCACCCTGAGTTACACTGCACTGGACGGATATCTGGACTGAAGGTCACCCTCAAACAGGGCTTTCTCCAGGGATTTTTTCACCCCAGGTGAAAATTTCGAATGGCTCCCGCACCCCTTCTTACATTTTCATACCTATTCAACTTATTTCACAATGTTATCCATGACGTCTTACTTTCACATATCGCACTCACACACACTTTTGACGTAATGCGTCTTTAACACGAGAGCCAGGTCTTGACACCAGTCCTTGAAACTGAAGTGCATTTTTACAATTGAAATGCAGGTAATTATTGCCTCATAATTCAGCCAGGAAGGGAAACCGGGAAGGGCTCGACCAGTAGTGGTGTTAAATACTTCAAAACTGGACATGATTGTCTCAATGGGAATTCTGCGATCGTTCATTAAATAAAATATGGCGTTTCAGACTTCTCCGGACAAGTTACTCTGTAACTACAATATATGATCTGAAGATGGGCAGCGAGCCCGAAACCGGTAATTGAAAATAAAGAATAGCGTTCGAAGACTGAAATGCCATATTTTATTTAAATACTTCGTTCACTAGTGGAAAACAAATTTATTTTACGTTGTTCCAGTCAACCAGTTAAGTTTTTATTTAGATTTTTAATTAATTAAAATGCCGAGCAATGAGACTCTCATTTACAATTCAATATCAGATTAAATAGTTTACAGAAAATTTAAAGTTAACTACAACCCAAGATGACTTAATATTCTTTAAGGCAAGGTACGGACTACACAAGACACAGAATGTAATAAGGGTAAAGCCGTAATAAAGGCAGACGTAAATCTAAACAATACCAAAAGAGATCAGAATGGCATTAATTACCAAATGCCGAGAATAAAACATGATTTCAACTTGACTGATTAAAAACCTAAAAACGTACTTAAAACAATGAAAAAACAATTTAACATCAATATCTAGGCAAGATAACTTTAATTTTAAACTCAGAAACACACATTAATTGAAGATTTAACAGGTTTTCCAATAAGAAACGAATAATTAATTTATAACAGTTTAAGTTATATGTTGGGATCCCAAGGCACATCAAAATTTGCTGAAGCTAAGGATAATGATTCAGAATTATTCCAAGTATAAACTTTAACTTGAACAGGAACATCAAACAGTGGAGCTGCGGTTGGAGAAAATAGCGCAGACAGACATACAGCAGCGAGAGCTGCCGAGTGTATGCACTCCAGATAACGTAAACAACCAACTAGGCAAGCCGGCGGGATGTGAATAACTAGGGTCCAATCCTGGGCAACATATACCAGTAATGGCGTACAAGAGATCATTAACAACAGTTTCATGAAGCACAAATAATTTTCATTAGACAGAATTCCAACAAACACCCGTGCATCAAGTAGATAACTCTTAGGGTAGAATTAATTAATCTGAACTCTTATGCAAAACCATGACTACTTAACTGTTTTTTAATTAGTTGACAAAAGATTTAGAAAGCCAGTAACAAATATTTTTAAAAAAATAATTTCTGCAATATGGTAGCAATGTGAGAAACGTTGCTTTCTAGCAAGCCATTAAAACAACCACAAGGAACTCGCATGACATTCAAAGCTTATCAGTACACACATTAATCCATAACAGCTTGGAGAGAAGTGCGTCCTGAAACAGATTAAAATTTACCTGAGCGACTTGAGTAGAACAGACGCACTTTATAATTTTTTTAGACAGCATAGACCTCTAACGTTAGATTCAATGAAACCAGAACAATAGAAGCAAATTATAAACAGGCCAATAAATTAGCAAAACAGACACACATTCTGACGTGATTAGTTAATCGTGCGTGGTAACTGGTAATACTAAACATTTCATGGCACCTCCAGTTGAAAATTACGTGACCAATCATTAACTTTAAAAATCAGAAGAATTAAGGGGCGGTGGACAAGAACAGGTAACTCATATACACACATCAAAAAAAGTTTCGTATAACCCCAGTCCCCAGAACTCCTGAAGACAGACGTTGACTGTGGGTATTGTATCACAGACACGGTCTCTTTGACTGTTCAGAGATGTCACTAAACCTGCCAAAACACGAAAACAGCCATGCAAAAGCAGCGCCTATTAGACGGAGGGGGTCCGACAGCCGATCAATTCCAGTCATTCCATCAAGAAGGACGTATGCGACTTGTGTTGTCTGTAGTTAAACCATGCCTAGACGGTCAATACCGTGGTTCAATCGGGTCCGCATTGTAACTTTGTGCTCTCAACAAGGGAAGTGTCCAGGCGTCTCGGAGTGAGCCAAAGCGATGTTGTTCGGACAGAGAGGAGGTACAGGAGATAGGAACTGTCGATGACAAGCCTCGCTCAGCCGCCCAAGGGCTACTACTGCAAGGGATGACCGCTATCTACGGATTATGGCTCGGAGGAACGCTGATAGCAACGCCACCTTGTTGAATAATTCTTTTCGTGCGGCCACAGGACGCCGTGTTACGACTCACAGTGTGTACAATAGACTGCATGATGCTCAACTTCTCTACCGACGTCCATGGCGAGGTCCGTCTTTGCAACCATGACACCATGCACCGCAGTACAGATGGGCCCATCAACATACCGAATGGACCACTCAGTATTGGTATCACGTTCTCTTCACCGATGAGTGCCGTATATGCCTTCAACTAGACATCCGTCAGAGACGTGTTTGGAGGCAATCCGGTCAGGCTGAACGCCTTAGGCCGGCCGCGGTGGCCATGCGGTTCTAGGCGCTTCAGTCCGGAACCGCGTGGCTGCTACGGTCGCAGGTTCGAATCCTGCCCCGGGCATGGATGTGTGTGATGTGCTTAGGTTAGTTAAGTTGAAGTAGTTCTAAGTTCTAGGGGACTTATGACCTCAGATGTTAGTCCCATAGTCCTCAGAGCCATTTGAACCATTTGAACACCTTAGACACACTGTCCAGCGAGTGCAGCAAGGTGGAGGTTCCCTGCTGTTTTGAGGTGGCAATATGTGAGACCGACGTACGCCGCTGGTGGTCATGGAAGGCACTGTAACGGCTGTACGATAAGTGAATGCCATCTTCTGACCGACAGTACAACCATATCGGCAGCATACTGGAGAGGCACTCGACAATTCGCATCCCCATCGTGCACATCTTGTGAATGACTTCCTTCAGGATAACAACATCACTCGACTAGAGTGTCCAGCATGTTCTCCAGACATGAACCCTATCGAACATGCCTTGGATATATTGAAAAGGGCTGTTTATCTACGATGTGACCCACCAACCAATCTGAGGGATCTACGCCGAATCGCTGTTGAGGGGTGAGACATTCCGGACCAACAGCTCCTTGATGAACTTATGGATAGCATGCCATGTCCTCTTGCATCAGTGCAAGAGGACGTGCTACTGTGTCTTAGAGGTGCCAGTGTGTACAGCAGTCCGGACCACCACCTCTGAAGGTATCACTGTATGGTGATAGAACATGCAATGTGTAGGTTTCATGAGCAATCAAAAGGGCGGAAATGATGTTTATGTTCAACTCTATTCCAATTTTCTGTACAGGTGCCGGAACTCTGGGGATCGCGGTGATGTAAAAATTTTTTGATGTGTGTACTAATGCACACGGCCAATCTTCAGAATAAGCTTTCTTCTGAAATACGGCAGTTTGCAGTGGCTAAAGATTCGTTGGCACCACAGCTACATAAGGTTAAGACATCAGTCAATGAATCAGTCTAAAATGTATACCAGATCTTGCAATCACATTTTCCTTTGAATATCATGGATACATGGGCGTCCATACCCAACAAACAGAAGGAAGATAGGCTAAAATGACAATCAAAACTGCCTTGACAGCTCAGCACCCTTCTGATAAATCACATCATGAGCCACGTCGGTACTTGATATCTTACATGGGGTAACATGACCCCTATATTGGTCGCCTGCTAACAGCTAAGATCACAAGGAAGAGGCCCCACAGAAAGCTTGTTACAGTTGCGTTCCTCAGCTCATATTGTCCTCCAAACTTGCCACCACAGCCTGAGCCGCCACACTAGAGGGCGCTGCGCCCCAATGGCAACATGTTAGTCAAAGATCATAAGAAGAGTGATATGGATACATTGCGAAAAAGCCACCACGGCTTATCTGCCCCCACCAAAGCTCCTATGTTGCACACTAGTGCGGTTTAGGGCTAAAACTCACTACTTTCCTTAACCTGGCTAACATGTATCCTAGATAACTTACCAATCCTAAGTTTATACACTAGTGAACTGACTGGGCTCAATAACTGAAAAACCCAACAAGGGCTCACGAAGTGAGGGCTCAGTTTATCACAAAGTTCTACCTGTCATCTTTGGTCTGTGGCAAAGTTACATATACATTACCACCAGTTTTAACATTACATGGGTACCTGCTGTGGCGATATCGAAGATGCTGCCTTCGATGGGCTAAGTCAAGGTTCTTCCTAGCTTTACTCCAGTAACTTTCTGTAATGTCCAATTCGATCTTGTCAGGCAAAATTTCACCAAGAAATCATAAACTGAGCAAGGGCGAGTTAATAGGATAAGACAACATCAAAGAATCTTGGTTGACTTTATAGCTTCACGCTGAGCGGTGTTAAACGCAAAATAAGCCACGGGACGGAAATGTCTCACTTATTCTCGGCCTTTTCATAGAAGATGATAAATTACGATTTAAGGTTTCTATTAATCCTCTCTTCAGACGATCCCTGGGGATAATAAGGAATAGTTTTAACATGCTGAATGCCATTTTGAAAACAAATTCTTCTGAACTGCTTAGAGACAAATGCGGGCACATTGACATTAACCAAGCTCTTACGTGAACCGAAAGCAGAAAATGTCTTAGAAAGATGTTGAATGGTCACTCCCCGACTAGGAACCAACCAAGTACAACGGTTAAATGCAACTACTACCGCAAGAATATAACGCTACCTTATCCTAGTACAAGGGAGGAGGCCTACTTAATCAATATAATTTTTGTCCATGGGGCCATACCATGTTGAATACACTGGTTCTCGTCCGATCACCGAAGTTAAGCAACATAGGGCCCGAATAGTACTTGGATGGGTGACCGGGTGCCGTTGGCTATAATTTGCTCGCGTATCATGTCTTTTCTGGAAACCCAGAATCTACTCTGTAGGAATCAACATGGATTCCGGAAACAGCGATCGTGTGAGACCCAATTCTCTTAATTTGTTCATGAGACCCATAAAATATTAGATACAGGCTCCCAGGTAGATGCCATTTTCTTTGACTTCCGGAAGGCGTTCGATACAGTTCCGCACTGTCGCCCGATAAACAAAGTAAGAGGCTACGGAATATCAGACCAGGTGCGTGGCTGGATTGAAGAGTTCTTAGCAAACAGAATACAGCATGTTATTCTCAATGGAGAGACGTCCACAGACGTTAGACTAACCTCTGGCGTGCCATAGGGGAGTGTTATGGGACCATTGCTTTTCACAATATATATAAATGACGTAGTAGATAGTGTCGGAAGTTCCGTGCGGCTTTTCGCGGATGATGCTGTAGTATACAGAGAAGCCGCAGCATTAGAAAATTGCAGCGAAATGCAGGAAGATCTGCAGCGGATAGGCACTTGGTGCAGTGGCAACTGACCCTTAACATAGACAAATGTAATGTATTGCGAATACCGAGAAAGAAGGATCCTTTACTGTATGATTATATGATAGCGGAACAAACACTGGTAGCAGTTACTTCTGTAAAATATCTGGGAGTATGCGTGCGGAACGATTTGCAGTGGAATGATCATATAAAATGAAATGATGGTAAGGCGGGTGCCAGGTTGAGATTCATTGGGAGAGTCCTTTGAAAATATAGTCCATCAACAAAGGAGGTGGCTTACAAAACACACGTTCGACCTATACTTGAGTGTTGATCATCAGTGTGGGATCCGTACCAGGTCGGGTTAACAGGGGAGGTAGAGAAGATCCAAAGAAGCGCGGCGCATTTTGTCACGGGGTTATTTGGTAAGCGTGATAGTGTTACGTAGATGTTTAGCAAAGTCAAGTGGGTAGCTTGCTGTCCAGGTTTCGAGAGTGTGCGTTTCTGGATGAGGTATCGAATATATTGCTTCCCCCTACTTATACCTCTCGAGGAGATCACGAATGTAAAATTAGAGAGATTCGGGCACACACGGAAGCTTTCCGGCAGTCGTTCTTCCTGCGAACCATAGGCGACTGGTACAGGAAAGGGAGGTAATGACAGTGGCACGGAAAGTGCCCTCCGCCACACACCATTGGGTGGCCTGCGGAGTATAAATGTAGATGTAAATGTAGGGGTGGTATTCGCCAGTAGATTGCAAAAAATGCATCTGAGAAGTGGGATTAGGCTTAGCTATTTTTCATTTCCGCACTCCCCCATCAAACGCCGAACATCCTTATACAAGGAAGTTAGGTAACAATAGTTTTATATAATCCCAAGTGGCCCCCTATAACGAAGTTATGAAAATAACGAAACACGGCAGGTATTAACTCACTAGGGAGATAAATCCTTGTCTTGGCTATCCCTAGAACAAAAAATGCCGTTGCTCGGAACAAAATCGCTTACCTGCTCTCCCTCTTCTAACCGACAATTAATAGCTGAATAATTGGGTCTTGGTCTTGCTTAAGTTTAAGATCAGCAAATAACTGCGAAGCTTTCGTAAGTACGGCTTCTGTATGCTCGACTTTATGAACAACATCCCCCGGCTCAGTATGGTCACGTACTTGGGACATTCTGCTAAGGGCATCGTCGACTTGTTTGTCAAAGCCTTTCATGTGCCTAACCTTGAACTTAAATGCAGATGTAAAGACAGCTCGACGGGCGATCTTTCCCGTTCTTCTGGGTCGCCACAGAACCGAGCTTAATGCCTGATCAAACTGAAACTCCCTATGCTCTAAATAAAATTTGGACTTCTCTAGGGAGTGCGAATAGAACAATGAGAGCTTCCTGTTCAAATACCAATTATTTTAATTCGGTAGGTGATAATCCTCTCGAGGCAAAAGCTATAGGACATCGACGCCCCTCAAACTCCTGAAACGTACAGCTGCCACACTGAAGCTCGAAGCATCGGTTTGAACAATAAAGGGAAGTTCAAAATAGGAATTCCTAAAACGGGAGGGTTAGCCAGGGCTTCCTTAATGGCTTCAAAGGAGGCTTGTTGGCTTCCACCCCAAACGAAGACTTCTCCTTTCTTACGTAACTTATTTAGGGGAGCGTCTGGCTGAGCAAAATTGGGGACGAATTTCCGAAAAAAATTGCCCGTATCAATAAACCTGACTACACCCCTCTTATTCTTAAGTGGTGGAAAGCTATGTAGGTCACGCGTACACTCTTGATCTATTCTGATTCCATCAGCCGAAACTAAATTACACAAAAAGGACACCTGTGATCTAGCTAAGTTGATCTTGCACCGATTGACCGTAAGTCCTACCTCTCTAAAATGAAGTAACATTAGCTGAGGATGAACCAAATGTTCACCTAAGCTCACACTGTAGCAACAACATCGTCCAGGTAGTTGTAGACATATTTAAGTTTAATGTCTCCGAGCAGATTACCTAACAAGTGAGACAATACTGCGGCCATGGTGGAAAGCCCGAATGCGATTCATTGCTGCTGTCCTCAATTATGAGTATCTTACAATAAGCTAGGCTCAGATCTAAAACAGTAAAATAATCGGGTGAAACAACTGTGTAGACTCAGCAAAGGAACATGCTCTAAGATGACCTTTTCATTGAGAAGCCTCTGATTGACAACAGCCCGTGCCTCTTGGGAACCAAAAAGACAGGGCAGGTGGACGCCCTAGTAACCCCTTTACGAATCATACCATTGATTATCCCCTTAAGAAATTTCATTTTCAGAGGGGATGATCTATAAGGAGCTTGCCTAACAGGTACATCATCTTTCAGATGGATCTTATACGCAGTTCTAATAATAACACCAAGTCTGTCAGTTAGAACATTCAGGAAACCCTGAAGGACCTACAACAACTGCCTACTTTAGACAACATCCAGGTGAGCAAGATTGAAACCATGACCTTATTCGTACACTGCATTAACAAGAAAATGCACCAGACAAGCGCGAAGAGGAATACATGCACTAAGGCAAAACTTGAAATAGAACATGTGACCCCCATAAACAAGGACAAATCCTGTATGGTGTATAAAATCGCACCCCACAAGTTAATTAACAGTGAGACCATCAACTACTAACAGATTAATGGGCCATGATAACCCTAGGATACTAAGTTTTCCCCACACTTCAGTTATCAGAGGGAATATTTGTCCATGTACTGCATGACATCCCCAATCGGAAGCCACAAGGAGGGGAACTTGTGAATGGCGTGAAAATTGAGATACCATTCACAATCAAGCAAGGAAAAGTTACTACAAGAGTCAAGAAGAGCACAAACAGTCTTGCATCGCTGGTCTAATATGGGCACACTGTTTAGTAGGTTTAGGGGCATTACCCACACCTGTGTTCTTCTGGCATCAGCTCCTTGGATGTAGACCCCACTTGGCTGTGTAATCTTGCACAAAATAATTACAATTCCTGACTTTAGGTTGAATCTAAGGAAGTCTTTCAAAACTCTCTGGCAAACACTAGGATAGACATTCCTGGTTTTGTCATGTCATTCATTGGCCAAATGCATTTCTTTAATAAAGACAAGCAAATGATCTAGCTCAGTCAGAGAAACAGGTTGTGATGGAAAAGGTAACGTGCAAACAGTCCTCCAGTTTTGAAAATCTCTTCGGGTTTGCTGCCGGATCCTAAAATCAACTTGACTCGATATTTCGGCGATCCAACTGGTCGCCATATTCAGGAGAATGCTGCTTGCTGATGAGTCCCGCTGAGAACTAACGCCTGGCTGCAAAACGACGTCCTATATAGCCCACCGTGCAGTACACGGCGCGTGCGCCGCCCGTCACAGTTGCTGCCCTCCAAGACAGGGAAGGGGCGCCGCCCCTGGTAGAACTTTGCGGCAACGATATATCGCACTCATGGTCGCACCGAAGAACGTTCAATTTTGATGCGGGATAGTACCGGATTCCACGTCCTGCTAAGAGGAAACCCCTTGTCTCTATTGATTAAATTATCCGCCAACCTAATTTCAATTGCCTCTTTATAAACACTATTCCAAAAACTGGAAATGTTGGCAATTACCACCGTTTCGTCATATTTCAGGCCGTGTCCCTCATTTAAACAGTGTTCTGCTACTGCCGATTTTTCCGGCTGTTGTAGCCTCGTATGGCGTCGGTGTTCCACACACCTGTCATGAACTGTGCGAATCGAACGACCAATGTAAGTTTTCCCACACTGACACGGAATTTTGTATACACCGGGTTTCCTAAGCCCCAGATCATCTTTTACAGAGCCAAGTAGTGCCCTAATCTTAGAAGGCGGTCGGAACACACTTTTGATGTTAAAATTCCTTAAAATTCGTCCAATCTTAAACGATATACCTCCTGCATAGGGAAGAAAGGCCACCGATCCATGATCCTCTTCATGCACCTCCAGAGATGGTCCAAATTCCATAGCCCGACGAATCTGCTTCTCGGAGTATCCATTATCCTTAAAAACAGCCATCAAATGCGCAAGTTCTTGGGTAAAGCTGTCCGCGTCGGAAATGGCATATGCTCTCCGTACCAAAGTCCTGAGGACGCCACTGCGTTGGTAGGGTGGATGACAACTTGTAGAATGCAGATACCGATCTGTATGCGTCGGCTTTCGGTGAACTCTGTGTCCCAAAGTACCATCTGGTTTTTTATAAACCATAACGTCTAAAAATGGAAGCATCCCATCACTTTCGACCTCCATGGTAAATTTGATGCGGGGATGAAGACAGTTGAAATGGTCCAAAAACCTATTAAGAGAGTCACGTCCATGCGGCCAAACGAAAAACGTATCATCCACGTATCTCCAGAAGCACGTTGGTTGCAAAGCTGAAGTCTTTAGTGCCATATCCTCGAAGTCCTCCATAAATACATTTGAACTTGTCGTCGCAGTTTTCAAGTGATGTTTGGCAGTGGGTTGATGATTCCACATGGGCGATTTCGGATTGGGCTCATAAGAGCGCCGTTACCAGACAATCTTCGAAATTTGAACAGCTTCTTTCTCGTTCTACAGCATCAGAAGGGGATAAACGTCGGCGCGCTGTGATTAATCTTTCTAACAAGGCGTTGGATGGGCCCACAGTGGCGGTGCTGGAGAAAGGCTTAAATTTTTCGCCCACTCCCAAGAGTCTTCCTGTCACAGGGTTCATATGCTCTGTAGAACAAGCAGTACACAGCCTACCCGAGGACCAAGCAGATGAAATAAGGCAAGAAGTGTCCCACACATTACGTCGGGCTCGGCCACCGCGGGATAACATCTCTTCCGCAGAGAGAGCAGCCATTCGTTCCCTTAGGAATGATGATGAAGTAGTAGTTTTACCAGCTGACAAGGGGAATGCCACGGTTGTAATGACGCGGGATGATTACGTCCTTAAAATGGATTTATTACTCAACGACCCGGCATACAGAAAATTATCTAGTGACCCCACAGACAGGATTAAACGCAAGACACTTTCACTTTTGAAAAAGAGTTCGTTGTCCGACGATTTATGTAAGAAACTTCATCCTGGTGCTGCCGTTCCGCCTAGGTTGTATGGTCTGCCTAAGGTTCATAAAGAAGGGGTTCCTCTGCGCCCAATTGTTAGTAATTTGGGTGCACCCACTTATAACCTGGCGAAGTACTTATCATCTGTTCTCCGTCCATATGTTGGCAAGTGTGAACACCATATTTCCAATTCGGTGGATTTTATTAGTCGATTGAAATCTTTGAAGTTGAGTCCTTCAGATCTATTAGTGAGTTTTGATGTGGTATCTCTGTTTACGCAAGTTCCTCTAGAAGAGTCGCTTAATTTGATTAGTGAAAAACTGGATGAAGACTTGGTGAAGCTTTGTCGTCATGTGCTGACATCCACATATTTTTTATTCAACGGCAACTTTTTTGAACAGAATGACGGAGTGGCTATGGGTAGTCCTTTATCACCTATAGTCGCCAATTTATTTATGGAGGACTTCGAGGATATGGCACTAAAGACTTCAGCTTTGCAACCAACGTGCTTCTGGAGATACGTGGATGATACGTTTTTCGTTTGGCCGCATGGACGTGACTCTCTTAATAGGTTTTTGGACCATTTCAACTGTCTTCATCCCCGCATCAAATTTACCATGGAGGTCGAAAGTGATGGGATGCTTCCATTTTTAGACGTTATGGTTTATAAAAAACCAGATGGTACTTTGGGACACAGAGTTCACCGAAAGCCGACGCATACAGATCGGTATCTGCATTCTACAAGTTGTCATCCACCCTACCAACGCAGTGGCGTCCCCAGGACTTTGGTACGGAGAGCATATGCCATTTCCGACGCGGACAGCTTTACCCAAGAACTTGCGCATTTGATGGCTGTTTTTAAGGATAATGGATACTCCGAGAAGCAGATTCGTCGGGCTATGGAATTTGGACCATCTCTGGAGGTGCATGAAGAGGAACATGGATCGGTGGCCTTTCTTCCCTATGCAGGAGGTATATCGTTTAAGATTGGACGAATTTTAAGGAATTTTAACATCAAAAGTGTGTTCCGACCGCCTTCTAAGATTAGGGCACTACTTGGCTCTGTAAAAGATGATCTGGGGCTTAGGAAACCCGGTGTATACAAAATTCCGTGTCAGTGTGGGAAAACTTACATTGGTCGTTCGATTCGCACAGTTCATGACAGGTGTGTGGAACACCGACGCCATACGAGGCTACAACAGCCGGAAAAATCGGCAGTAGCAGAACACTGTTTAAATGAGGGACACGGCATGAAATATGACGAAACGGTGGTAGTTGCCAACATTTCCAGTTTTTGGAATAGTGTTTATAAAGAGGCAATTGAAATTAGGTTGGCGGATAATTTAATCAATAGAGACAATGGGTTTCCTCTTAGCAGGACGTGGAATCCGGTACTATCCCGCATCAAAATTGAACGTTCTTCGGTGCGACCATGAGTGCGATATATCGTTGCCGCAAAGTTCTACCAGGGGCGGCGCCCCTTCCCTGTCTTGGAGGGCAGCAACTGTGACGGGCGGAGCACGCGCCGTGTACTGCACGGTGAGCTATATAGGACGTCGTTTTGCAGCCAGGCGTTAGTTCTCAGCGGGACTCATCAGCAAGCAACATTCTTCTGAAGATGGCGACCAGTTGGATCGCCGAAATATCGAGTCAAGTTGATTTTAGGATCCGGCAGCAAACCCGAAGAGATTTTCAAGACTTATTACGCCGGGAAAGCCTACGAAGTCACAGTCCTCCAGTTTCATCCCCCACATGAACATTATGAACAATGTGTAACTCCAGGACCAGAAGCTCTAAGGTGGTCACAGCAGTCGAACCCCCTCAATATAATCAGCTAAGTTCTCATCAATAGATTGTACATGCCAAAAATATTTATTCTCCAGTTTTCTTTTAATTCGAGGGAGTAATTTAAGGTGCATCTTCTCTTCCTGAGTGAACTTAATGAAGCTTGATTTGAAAGTACCTCGGAAAAAAATCCTAGTTAACAACCCCCTAGTTAATGGATATAACAACTCCATAATAATTTTTTGAGATGCTTAGCGTGTCCGCATGGTGTTCAAACTGCACTGTTAACCACAAAAACTCTCAAGCTGGATAAGTTGTTCCACTCAGTGACCCTTCTCAGTAGCTCAACCAGAGGATTCAGTAATTTAGCATACTCTTTACCAACATACCTACTTGTCAGTAATTCTGCGACATCAGTGGTACTCTGTAAAACCTGTCTAGTAACTCCACACTGATCCTGAATAGCCCTTCCTCCCTCTTAGATTAGATTAGTTTTTTGTTCCATAGATCCGTGTTGAGGAGATCCTCGTGGATGTGGAACAACTCACCCTTTTTTTTTTAACTTTGTAATAACAATACTAATAGTATAAATATATACAACACATCACTTGTTTCGTCAATGGAGTAGAGGGAGTTGGCCACTAGTAAGTCTTTCAGGCTCCTTTTAAACTGATCTCTATTTGTAACTAAAATTTTTATGTTTGCTGGGAAATTATTGAAGATGAGTGTTCCTGAGTAGTGGACCCCTTTTTGAACTAAAGTAAGTGCTTTTAAGTCCTTGTGCAGATCATTTTTGTTCCTGGTATTGTATGTATGAGGTGAGCTGTTTGTTGGAAAAAGAGACATATTATTTAGGACAAATTTCATTAAGGAGTAAATATACTGAGAGGCAGTAGTCAGTATACCCAGTTCTTTGAAGAGGTTTCTACAAGACGTCCGTGAGTTTACTCCACAAATAATACGTATTACACGCTTTTGGACTCTGAAAACTTTTGTTTGACTTGAAGAGTTACCCCAAAATATTGTACCATATGACATTATGGAATGAAAGTAGGCAAAGTATGCAAGCTTTTTCACTTTTATGTCGTGTATGTCTGCTAACACTCGAATTGCAAATACAGATTTGTTAAGGCGTTTCTGCAGTTCTGTGGTGTGCTCCTCCCAACTGAATTTATTATCAAGTTGTAATCCCAGGAATGTAAGACTGTCAACCACTTCTATCTGCTCTTCTTCGTACTTCATACATATGCTGGGTGGAAACATCTTACAGGTTCTGAATTGTATATAGTGAGTCTTTTCGAAGTTTAATGTCAGTGAGTTGGCTTTAAACCATTTATTAATATCCATGAAAATATCATTAGCATATCTTTCTAGAACTACACTCAACATACTATTTATTGCAATACTTGTGTCATCTGCAAACAAAACGAACTCTGCTTCTGGCAGTGTAACTGATGAGAGATCATTAATGTACACAAGAAAAAGCAATGGCCCTAAGATGGATCCTTGTGGGACACCACATGTAATTTCTTCCCATTCTGATGATGACTGATGACTTAATTCACTAGTCCCTTGCACTGATACCCTTTGTTTCCTGTTAGCGAGGTATGACTTGAGCCATTTTGCAGCACTGCCTGTGACACCATAGAATTCCAATTTATTTAAAAGGATGTTGTGGCTTACAGAATCAAATGCCTTTGACAAATCACAGAAAATACCTGCTGCTTGTAACTTGTTATTTAATGAATTAAGTACATTTTCACTGTAGGTGTAAATAGCCTTTTCGATATCAGAACCCTTCAGAAATCCAAACTGTGTTCTTGATAATATGTTATTTGTGGTCAGATGGTTGAGAAGCTGCCTGTAGATTACTTTTTCTAAAATTTTTGAGAATGCTGACAAAAGTGAAATCGGTCTGTAGTTTGATGGCATCTCTTTATCCCCTTTCTTGAATAGAGGCTTAACATCTGCATATTTCAGCCAGTCAGGAAATGTCCCAGTTATAATTGACTGGTTACACAAATAACTTAGAATTGTACTAAACTCACAAGAACATGCCTTAATTAACTTTGTTGATATTTCATCATAACCACTAGAATGCTTTGTTTTTAAAGATTTTATTATGGAAGTTATTTCTTTCGGTGAAGTGAGTGACATATTCATGTACCTGAAGCTATTTGTAAAGGCTAGTTTCAGATATTCAAGGGCATTATTTACTGATCCTGACAATCCCATTCTATCAGTAACGGATATAAAGTACTTGTTAAATAATTTGCCACACTATGCCCATCGGTTACTAATGTGTCATCTACCCTTAGTGCAATTTGCTCCTGTTCCTTTCTGGTTCTACCAGTCTCCTCTTTCACTATATCCCATATTGTTTTTATTTTGTTCCCTGACATTGCTATCTTCTTCTCGTAGTGTATTTGTTTAGATGTCTGAATTACTTTTTTAAATATTTTACAGTATTCCTAGTATTTAGCTAAATCATCAGCATTGGAGCTATTCTTGGTCGACAGATACATTTTCCTTTTTGTCTTACAGGAAATCTTTATTCCTTGTGTGATCCATGGTTTTATTATAGACTTCTGTTTAATTTGAGTAACTTTTAGAGGAAAACAGTTTTCAAACATGGTACTGACATTGTTCATGAATGTGTTATATTTTTCATTCACGTCATGAGCACTATAAACATCTTTCCAGTTCATATCTTTGAGCAGTTTTCTAAAACACTCAATTTTTGGTTGATTGAATACTCTCCTGTACTCAGATTTAGCAGTCTTGATAATCTGCTTAGAATTTACATCTAAAACAAGGAGCTGCATGTCATGATCTGACAGTCCATTTATTACAGGTTTTATGATATGATTTTGTTCCTTTGGTTTGTCTATAAAAATGTTATCAATGGCTGTCCTTGAGGATTTAGTGATCCTAGTTGGAAAGTTTACAGTGTGAGTTAGATTGAAAGACAACATTACTAACTGAAGTAAATGGTTTACTGGAAGATTGAATTAGAAAATCTGTATTAAAGTCACCAGCAATCAAAATTTCTTTGTTTCTTACTGTTAAATAACCCAAAAGAGCTTCTAGATGATTTATGAATAGATTATAATTTCCTGCAGGTGCTCGGTAAATAGTTACTATTATATATGATCTGTTATGGAACTCTACTTCTGTGGCACATGCTTCTAGATGCTGCTCTAAACAGAATTTATTAATGTCAATGTTCTTGAATTTATGGCAGTTTTTAATAAATGCGGCAACTCCTCCTCCATCCATATCTACTCTGCAGAAGTAGGATGCTAGCTTAAATCCTGAAATGTCTAACATATCTATACCAGTGGTCACTTGATGTTCGAAGAGGCAGATTATGTCAATTTCGTTAGATGAATTCATTTCATCGATACGAATGAGTAGTTCATCAACTTTATTTCTGAGTCCTGGAATGTTCTGGTGTAATAAAGATAACTGATATTGCATACTAATGGGATTATAACTGCTTTGGTGAAGATGAACTGGCAGTTTCTGATTACTTTCTGTTAAACATTGTTTAAATGGAGGCTGTATGCTAACATCTGGCCCCTGTTCATCTATTTTCTCAAACTGAGTGTGTCTGCCAATCTCTCTTAAAACTCGTTTTCTATCCCCCTTCCCTACCCTAAAAAAGGCATCCCTCTGACACCTGTGACCACTGGTATTTTACCACTTGTGACAGTGTCCCCCCTTAAGTTTGCTGCAATCATGCCAGACAGTTTTCCCTTCCCTTTCCTATTGAGGTGAAGGCCATGCCTAGTGTAGTCCCTCCTATCAATAGCATTAACAGGAATCAAACCAATATGGGACCCTATATCTGTCCTAAGCAGCCACTCCAACTCCAAGTTCACCCTCCCTACAGAAGAGTTCAAATGAGGCCGACCATGGTGTCTCAACACAGACACAAATCCCACACTCATATGCTTCGTTGCTGATGCTATCTTCACCAGGTCACTCTCTATGGAATATTCAGAGTCTCTGTCAATGCTGTTTCCCGGACCACCCACTATAACCACGGCATCCTCCTTCATGAAATCCTTGAATAGAGAACCTATATCCCCTGTTACCTGACCCAGATCTGCACTAGGCTTGAAAAAGTTTGTGACCTTCTAATCAAAGAAGACTAACCTTACCTTGCAACTCTTTAATTTTGCTAAGCATTTGTTCCACTGAACTACCCTGCTCAGCTGTTAGCTCTAATTGCTTTAAGTCAGACATTTGGTTACTCCAATGAACCAATTGTGTTTGCAACCAACATCACTGTCTACACGTAGGTTGATTGTTATTAAGAAAGGTAATATTTTGAGCAATATCTAAGAGGGGTGAAGAGTAAAAAATAACAGCTGAAGCTACCTCACGAATGCTGTCAGGGGCAATGTTCACTGGGTGTTCAGTTACCCAGTCACTTATTTTAAACTCATATTCAAGTTGCTCGAGATGAAGCAGAGCTATTCCAGGACATGCCCGAGCCTCCATGGTGCAATAAAATCTACCTGAAACAGTACAATAGTTAATATAAATTTGGACAAAATAAAATAAAAGCAGTGAATGAAGGTGCTTCAGCAAAAAATTTTCACCTGACCAGAGCGCAACCACACTCTGAGTAAACCAGTTGAAATGGTGATAATTATGGCGTCTTAATTCAGCAACGGTAGAAAACCATGAAGGACTCAATCAGTGGGGATTTCACATACTTCATTCACTCATGGAGAACAAATTTATTCTATACATTTTCAGTCACATAGCAGCAAATTAAGTTTTTATTTAGATTTTTAACTAATTGAATTTAAAGTTAACTTTAACCCCAGATGACCTAATATTCTTTAATGCAAGACATGCCCTATATAAGGCACAAAAGGTATCAGGGTAAAGCCTTAATAAAATCAAACATAAATCTAAACAGTACTAAAACAATTTAGAATGGTCTTAATTACCAAATGTGGAGAAAAAAAAAACATGATTTAAACTTAACTGATTAAAAACCTGAAACCATACTTAAAATAATGAAAAACATTTTAATACCAATATCTAGGCAAGATAATTTTATACCCAGAAACACACATCAATTGAAGATTTAACTTTTTTTCCAATAAGACAAGAATAATTAAGTTACAACACTTTAAGGGATATGATGGGATTCCAAGGCACATCGAAATTTTTAAGATGAAGACCACTAGCTAATGGATAAAAATTCAGAATTATTCTAAGTATAAACTTAACTTGAACAGGAACATTAAGCAGTGGAGCTGCAGTTGGAGGAAACAGCATGAAAGACATACAGCAGCAAGAGCTGCCGAGTGTATGCACTCCAAATGACATAAAAATCCAGCTAAGTGTGCAACGAGCTGTGAGTAAGTGGGATCCAATCCTGGGTAACATGTACCAGTAATGGAGTACAAGAGATTATTAACAACAGTTTAATGAAGCGCAAATAATTTTAATTAGACAGGATTCCAACACAGAGCCATGCAGAACAGATAACTCTTAGGTTAGAATTAATTAATCTGAACTCTTACCCAAAACCATGACAACTTAACTGCTTTCTAGTAAGTTAACAAAAGATTGAAGAAACCAACTACAAATATTTGTAAAAAATAATTTCAGCAATAAGATAGAAATGTGAGAAATTTTCCTTTCTAGCAAACCATTAAAACAGCCACAAGGACACTCGCATGACATCCAAAGCTCATCAGTACACACATTAGTCCATAGCATTCAGGGAGAACAAGTGCATCCTGGAACAGACCAAAATTTATCCGAGCAACTTAAATAGAACAGATGCACTATATAATTTTATTAGACAAAAAAATGGCTCTGAGCACTATGGGACTTAACTTCTGAGGTCATCAGTCCCCTTTTTATTAGACAGTACAGCCCTTTACAATTAGCTTGAAAGAAATCAGAACAAGAAAAGCAGACTATACATAGGCCAATAAAATAGCAAAGCAGATTCACATTCTGATATGAACAGTTAATCATCCATGGTAACTGGTAATACTAAACATTTCACTGCACTTCCAATTGAAAATTACATGACCAATAATTCATTTTAAAAATCAGAGGAATTAAGGAAATGTGGACAAGAACAGGTAAAACATTTACTAATGCACACCGCCAACCTTTAAAATAAGCTTTCTTTTGGAACGCGGCACTTTACACTGGCTAAAGGTTCACAAGCACCATGGATACATACAGATTGGACATAAAACAAGTTATGATGAGATATCAGCATATGAACCAGTCTAAAATCTCTACCAGGTCTTGCAATCCCAGCCCCCCTCCCGCCTGCCCCCCCCCTCCCCCCCCCCCCCCCAGGGGACTTGCTACTGTTTGGTGGGTTCGTGCTTGGCTACTACAGGGCCCTAGCCTTTAAAGCATCTTTTCTCTTCTGTGCTGCATGTTTATTCTCTTGCTATTCTTTCTCCCCTCCCTTGAGGAACGTCTGGGGAGTTTCTGGGAATATTCTGCACTGTCTGTAGCTGACATAATCTCACCACTGTTTTTTGTTTCTTTTTCATTTCTTCATTCACCTTCTCATATCCTTCCTCTGCTTTGGCGTTTGAGGATAATCTTTTTTCTTCTTCCTCCTTCTGCATCTACACTCCTGGAAATTGAAATAAGAACACCGTGAATTCATTGTCCCAGGAAGGGGAAACTTTATTGACACATTCCTGCGGTCAGATGCATCACATGATCACACTGACAGAACCACAGGCACATAGACACAGGCAACAGAGCATGCACAATGTCAGCACTAGTACAGTGTGTATCCACCTTTCGCAGCAATGCAGGCTGCTATTCTCTCATGGAGACAATCGTAGAGATGCTGGATGTAGTCCTGTGGAACAGCTTGCCATGCCATTTCCACCTGGCGCCTCAGTTGGACCAGCGTTCGTGCTGGACATGCAGACCGCGTGAGACGACGCTTCATCCAGTCCCAAACATGCTCAATGGGGAACAGATCCGGAGATCTTGCTGGCCAGGGTAGTTGACTTACACCTTCTAGAGCACGTTGGGTGGCACGGGATACATGCGGAAGTGCATTGTCCTGTTGGAACAGCAAGTTCCCTTGCCGGTCTAGGAATGGTAGAACGAAGGGGTCGATGATGGTTTGGATGTACCGTGCACTATTCAGTGTCCCCTCGACGATCACCAGAGGTGTACGGCCAGTGTAGGAGATCGCTCCCCACACCATGATGCCGGGTGTTGGCCCTGTGTGCCTCGGTCGTATGCAGTCCTGATTGTGGCGCTCACCTGCACGGCGCCAAACACGCATACGACCATCATTGGCACCAAGGTAGAAGCGACTCTCATCGCTGAAGACGACACGTCTCCATTCGTCCCTCCATTCACGCCTGTCGCGACACCACTGGAGGCGGGCTGCACGATGTTGGGGCGTGATCGGAAGACGGCCTCACGGTGTGTGGGACCGTAGCCCAGCTTCATGGAGACGGTTGCGAATGGTCCTCGCTGATACCCCAGGAGCAACAGTGTCCCTAATTTGCTGGGAAGTGGCGGTGCGGTCCCCTACGGCACTGCGTAGGATCCTACGGTCTTGGCCTACATGCGTGCGTCGCTGCGGTCTGGTCCCAGGTCGACGGGCACGTGCACCTTCCGCCGACCACTGGCGACAACATCGATGTACTGTGGAGACCTCACGCCCCACATGTTGAGCAATTCGGCGGTACGTCCACCCAGCCTCCCGCATGCCCACTATACGCCCTCGCTCAAAGTCCGTCAACTGCACATACGGTTCACGTCCACGCTGTCGCGGCATGCTACCAGTGTTAAAGACTGCGATGGAGCTCCGTATGCCACGGCAAACTGGCTGACACTGACGGCGGCGGTGCACGAATGCTGCGCAGCTAGCGCCATTCGACGGCAAACACCGCGGTTCCTGGAGTATCCGCTGTGCCGTGCGTGTGATCATTGCTTGTACAGCCCTCTCGCAGTGTCCGGAGCAAGTATGGTGGGTCTGACACAGGTGTCAATGTGTTCTTTTTTCCATTTCCAGGAGTGTACATCTACATCCATACTCCGCAAGCCACCTGACGGTGTGTGGCGGAGGGTACCCTGAGTACCTCTATCGGTTCTCCCTTCTATTCCAGTCTCGTATTGTACGTGGAAAGAAGGATTGTCGGTATGCTTCTGTGTGGGCTCTAATCTCTCTGATTTTATCCTCATGGTCTCTTCGCGAGATATACGTAGGAGGGAGCAATATACTGCTTGACTCTTCGGTGAAGGTATGTTCTGTAAACTTTAACAAATGCCCGTACCGAGCTACTGAGCGTCTCTCCTGCAGAGTCTTCCACTGGAGTTTATCTATCATCTCCGTAACGCTTTCGCAATTACTAAATGATCCTGTAATGAAGCGCGCTGCTCTCCGTTGGATCTTCTCTATCTCTTCTATCAACCCTACCTGGTGCGGATCCCACACTGCTGAGCAGTATTCAAGCAGTGGGCGAACAAGCGTACTGTAACCTACTTCCTTTGTTGTCGGATTGCATTTCCTTAGGATTCTTCCAATGAATCTCAGTCTGGCATCTGCTTTACCGACGATCATCTTTATATGATCATTCCATTTTAAATCACTCCTAATGAGTACTCCCAGATAATTTATGGAATTAACTGCTTCCAGTTGCTGACCTGCTATTTTGTAGCTAAATGATAAGGGACCTATCTTTCTATGTATTCGCATCATATTACACTTGTCTACATTGAGATTCAATTGCCATTCCGTGCACCATGCGTCAATTCGCTGCAGATCCTCCTGCATTTCAGTACAATTTTCCATTGTTGCAACCTCTCGATACACCACAGCATCATCTGCAAAAAGCCTCAGTGAACTTCCGATGTCATCCACCAGGTCATTTATGTATATTGTGAATAGCAACGGTCCTATGACACTCCCCTGCGGCACACCTGAAACCACTCTTACTTCGGAAGACTTCTCTCCATTGAGGGATGACATGCTGCGTTCTGTTATCTAGGAACTCCTCAATCCAATCACACAATTGATCTGATAGTCCGTATGCTCTTACTTTGTTGTGCCCTTTTCCAATCCTTAGGAACGCTTCGCTCTTCTAGAGACCTACGGTACACCGCTGCAAGAAGGGGGGCAAGTTCCTTCGCGTACTCTGTGTAAAATCGAACTGGTATTCCATCAGGACCAGCGGCCTTTCCTCTTTTGAGCGATTTTAATTGTTTCTCTATCCCTCTGTCGTCTACTTCGATATCTACCATTTTGTCAACTGTGCGACAATCTAGAGAAGGTAGCACAGTGCAGTCTTCCTCTGTGAAACAGCTTTGGAAGAAGACATTTAGTAATTCGGCCTTTAGTCTGTCATCCTCTGTTTCAGTACCATTTTGGTCACAGAGCGTCTGGACATTTTGTTTTGATCCACCTACCGCTTTGACATAGGACCAAAATTTCTTAGGATTTTCTGCCAAGTCAGTACATAGAACTCTACTTTTGAATTCATTGAAAGCCTGTCGCATAGCCCTCCTCACACTGCATTTCGCTAATTTTTGTTTGTCTGCAAGGCTTTGGCTATGTTTATGTTTGCTGTGAAGTTCCCTTTGCTTCCGCAGCAGTTTTCTAACTCGGTTGTTGTACCACGGTGGCTCTTTCCCATCTCTTACGATCTTGCTTGGCACATACTCATCTAACGCATATTGTACCATGGTTTTGAACTTTGTCCACTGATCCTCAACACTGTCTGTACTTGAGACAAAACTTTTGTGTTGAGCCACCAAGTACTCTGAAATCTGCTTTTTGTCACTTTTGCTAAACAGAAAAATCTTCCTACCTTTTTTAATATTTCTATTTACGGCTGAAATCATCGATGCAGTAACCGCTTTATGATCGCTGATTCCCTGTTCTGCATTAACTGATTCAAATAGTTCGGGTCTGTTTGTCACCAGAAGGTCTAATATGTTATTGCCACGAGTCGGTTTTCTGTTTAACTGCTCAAGGTAGTTTTCAGATAAAGCACTTAAAAATATTTCACTGGATTCTTTGTCCCTGCCACCCGTTATGAACGTTTGAGTCTCCCAGTCTATATCCGGCAAATTAAAATCTCCACCCAGAACTATAACATGGTGGGGAAATCTACTCGAAATATTTTCCAAATTATTCTTCAGGTGCTGAGCCACATCAGCTGCTGAGCCCGGGGGCCTATAGAGACATCCAATTACCATGTCTGAGCCTGCTTTAACCGTGACCTTCACCCAAATCATTTCACAATTCGAATCTCCGTCAATTTCCTTCGATACTATTGCACTTCTTATCGCTATAAACACGCCTCCCCCTTCACTGTCCAGCCTATCTCTGCGGTATACATTCCAATCCGAGTTTAGGATTTCATTACTGTTTACGTCTGGTTTCAGCCAAGTTTCTGTTCCTAGTACTATATGGGTGTTGTGACCGTTTATTAATGAGAGCAGTTCTGGGACCTTTCTATAGACGCTCCTGCAGTTTACTTGTGTCAACCAGCAGGCCGGAAAAGGCAGGAGTAGCCCAATGAAGACTCCCAATATCCATCCACCCAACCAACGCCTGAGTCTTCCTCTGCCAACTGGAAAGGCTCAAAGAAATCCAACAAAGGCAAACAGTCTTCTCCTTTGCTGATTTGAAAAGCCTCTTCAATGTGATAGACCCACTCCCCCAGCCTCCGTGCCGCTGGTGTGCACCACCAACCATTTTTCTGTGTTGGACTCTGCAGGCCAACAGCAGTAAAAGCTGACTCTCATGGAGCAGGATCCTCCTGCCTTTGTGCCTTGTAGCAGTGAGTCTTAGCGGGCTGGCACTCAGCAGTCACAGAGGTGACACCCCTTCATTTTTTCCTCATCATGACTCTCCCCCAATGGAACGTTCATGGCCTTTGATCCAACAAAGAGGATTTACAGCTGCTTTTAGATTTGCAACGTCCACTTGTACTCTGTCTTCAGGAAACAAAATTGTGTCCTTGTGACTGCTTTGAGCTTCCACATTGCTTCCCGGCCATTTTGACCTTCCAGCAGAGGTTGGCATTATATCTCATGGGGGAGTCATGTTGCTCATGTGGTGTGACATTCATATTCAACCCATTTCCCTGACTACCCATCTTCAGGCTGATGCAGTTCGCCTTTTCCTTCCTCACTTGATCTTTTCACTTTGTACCGTTTACATCCCTCTGTCATTCAGTGTCACCAGGGCAGACTTCCTCCAGCTTACTGGGAAACTACCTCACCCATTTCTGTTGCTCAGTGACTTTAAAGTGCACCATCCCCTTTGGGATTCTCCCAGAACCTGCCTGAGAAATGTCCTCTTGGCTGACCTTAATCAACTTAACCTCATCTGCCTTAACACAGAAGCACCCACATTCCTTTCTCACTCCTCATACACCTATTCCCATTTGTACTTATTCTTCTGCATTGCCCAGCTTGCCCATCATCTTGAGTGGTCCGTTCTTTCTTACACCTACACTATTTTCCGTGTGTTATCTGTTTGCTGCGTGCACACCCAAATGGAAGTTTACTAATGCTGACTGGAGGTTTTACTCCTACCTGACGACCTTCCATGAAAAAGATTTCCTCAGTTGTGATGACCAGATGGAATATCTTACAAACTGTATCTTTACGGCTGCAGAACGTTCCATTCCCCACACTTCCTCTTTACCACGCCATGTCCCGGTCCCTTGGTGGACTGAGGAGTGCTGCAATGCAATTCGCACATGAAGACATGTGCTCCGCATTTTTAACCATCATCCTACCTTGGAAAACTGTATTCATTGTAAACAGATGTGTGCACAGTGTCGTCGCATTCCTCGGGATAGCGAAAAGCTAACTTGATTTCATTCACTGGTTCTTTTAACAGTTCCACGCCCTCTTCTGTCATGTGGAGCAACATCTGATGGCTCTCTGGGACCAAGAAACATTTATCATTTTCTGGCCTGACAGTAGCAGACAATGTCTTTGTGGACCCTGTTGCTCTGGCGATACCCTTCTTTTCTCAGAATCATGAGTGTTACAGTGCCGCCTTCACTATGAGGGAGCTAGATTATGCTCCCATTTCATATTGATCCTCTGCCCTAGAGCCAGACGCTGTTTACATTCAGACGTTGCAGCACCTTACTCTTGCGGGCAAGTACTTTGTGCTAAATGCATACAACCACATCTGAGCATAGGGCACATTTCCCAGACACATGCGTAAAGCCACTGTTGAGTTTCCAATATGGTGAAGGCCATTTAATGTTTAGTTCTGGACCTCTGTTTCTCTATGGTATGTTTTATAGACCTTTTTCCATGTCCCTGTTTTTAGTTGTCTTATCTTCCGTCAGCTGGGACTGACATATAGTCATTTTTAACTCCCCTTTTTGTCTTCATGTTTCACAGTTTTGACATAGGCATATATAACCCTAGCTTTTTTTCGCCTTAAAACAAACAAATATATCTTGCAATCACAATGCCCTTTGAATATCCTGGAGGCATGGGTGTCCATACCCAACAAACAGAAGGAAGGCAGACCGAAATGACAGTGGACACTGCCCTGACAGCTTGGCACAATTCTGATAGATCAGAACATAAGCCACATCAGTACTTGATAACTTACATGGGGTAACATGACCCCAATATTGGTTACCTGCCAACAGCTAAGACCGTAGTGAAGAGGCTCTATAGGCACCATGAAAAGCTCATTACAGTTTCATTCCTCAGCTTGTACTGCCCACCAAACCAACCACCATGCCCAGAGCCACCATACCAGAGCGCACTGCACTCCAACAGCAACATGTTAGTCAACAATCAAAAGAACAATGATGTCTATATATTTCAAGAAAGCCACCACAGCTCGACAGTGTAATACTTAGCACTGAAATTAATTATTCAAATCAAAATTAAGTTATGTCATGTGCAGAGCACATAACTAAAATTTGTTAACTTTATCTCATTCCCCCTGAGCAGAGGGGAGAGAGATGTGTATTGACCAGCACAGCTGGGTACTGCATTGTCAATGGTTCTGCTGTTACGAAGTGGAAGGTCATAGGACAGCGGGGGACTTATGTAATATATAAAGGAAAAACAGCTATGATCGGATATTGAGAACATGTGTTTCCTACAGATCATGACCATGATTTATGGCTCAAAAGAAACAGTTTTGAGAGCACTTTTATTTATTGTAGTGAAAAGTAGCAGTTAAATCTTAAATAAAGTTGTTGAAATTCAAGCAGTGTGGAAAATGACAAAACTGAAGAAATAGTTTGTGTAGTGTAATTTAGCTGAAAAATAAGGTTTTGTAGGTTTTTTGTATGTGATCTTAATATAAATGTGAGTTGATTATGGCTTCAACATGGGGGAAGAAAATGACATGAGTGAAAACTTAAAAGAAGTTACAGGCAAGGCAGAAAAATTTTATTTAGTGGAGCCTCATAAGAAGAAGAGCAACGTAAATTGCATTAATGACAGATCTAAAGGAGAGGCAGTGGTGGGGAAAGGATGCCATGTATCTTTCCATTTAGTGTAAACGCCACTTAATTTGGATTCCTAAGTCTGTGGGATGTGACATGCAGTGGGTATTTTACTGCTTCGTTGCTTATTTATTAGAAAGTGTTCTTCTCTTAGTGAAGGTTGGTGTGTAGAAACTTTTAAAATCATCATATTTTGACATTAATCTTTATTTCCTTATTACAAAGTTTTTTGCTTCCATACGGGCTTTGAAGCTGACGTAGCTGCTCTTCAAGTGATGTGAAGATGGGTGGTAGAAACTGAGTTGACAACACTGCTGTTAGTACCTTTTGCTGTTATGAGAGACTCACCCAAGATGACCAACTCCAGCACTTAATATTTCATCTGTTTCACAATATGGTAGTTTATTTCTAAGGAGAAGCTGACTGTAATGAATTATTTATATTTCCAACTTATTCTCACTCTTTTTCATTTATGCAAAACTTTTATGATGTTGTATAATTCGTCCTTTGGGAAGCATATTAAAATTTGAGATTCTGCTTCCCCAAAAAAACTGCCAACCTGGGCGAAGGCACAGTTTACTCTCCCTTGCCCTACCACCCTCCCTTCCCAGAGCTGTCCATGCCCCCAAATGATGCACAAAGTCGTAAGGTCAGTATTGCCTCACGTGTTCCAACATTTCTACGGAATCCAAACTGATCTTCCCCGAGGTAGGCTTCTACTAGTTTTTCCATTCATCTGTAAAGAATTCATGTTAGTATTTTGCAACTGTGGCTTATTAAACTGATTGTTCGGTAATTTTCACATCTGTCAACACGTGCTTTCTTTGGGATTGGAATTATTATATTCTTCTTGAAGTCTGAGGGTATTTCACCTGTTTCATACATCTTGCTCACCAGATGGTAGAGTTTTGTCAGGACTGGTTCTCCCAAGGCCGTCAGTACTTCCAATGGAATGTTGTCTACTCCGGGGGCCTTGTTTCGATTCAGGTCTTTCAGTGCTCTGTCAAACTCTTCACGCAGTATCGTATCTCCCATTTCATCTTCATCTGCATCCTCTTCCATTTCCATATTATTGTCCTCAAGTACATCACTCTTGTATAGACCCTCTATATACTCCATCCAGCTCTCTGCTTTCCCTTCTTTGCTTAGAATTGGGTTTCCATGTGAGCTCTTGATATTCATACAAGTGGTTCTCTTCTCTCCAAAGGTCTCTTTAATTTTCCTGTAGGCAGTATCTATCTTACCCCTAGTGAGATAAGCCTCTACATCCTTACATTTGTCCTCTAGCCATCCCTGCTTAACCATTTTGCACTTCCTGTCGATCTCATTTTTGAGGCATTTGTATTCCTTTTTGCCTGCTTCACTTACTGCATTTTTATATTTTCTCCTTTCGTCAATTAAATTCAGTATTTCTTCTGTTACCCAAGGATTCCTACTAGCCTTCGTCTTTTTACCTACTTGATCCTCTGCTGCCTTCACTACTTCATCCCTCAGAGCTACCCATTCTTCTTCTACTGTATTTCTTTCTGCCATTCCTGTCAATTGTTCCCTTATGCTCTCCCTGAAACTCTGTACAACCTCTGATTTAGTCAGTTTATCCAAGTCCCATCTCCTTAAATTCCCACCTTTTTGCAGGCTCTTCAGTTCTAGTCTACAGGTCATAACCAATAGATTGTGGTCAGAGTCCACATCTGCCCCTGGAAATGTCTTACACTTTAAAACCTGGTTCCTAAATCTCTGTCTTACCATTATATAATCTATCTGATACCTTTTAGTATCTCCAGGATTCTTCCATGTATACAACCTTCTTTCATGATTCTTAAACCAAGAGTTAGCTATGATTAAGTTGTGCTCTGTCAAAATTCTACCAGGCGGCTCCCTCTTTCATTTCTTAGTCCCAATCCATATTCACCTAGTACGTTTCCTTCTCTCCCTTTTCCTACTACCGAATTCCAGTCACCCATGACTATTAAATTTTTGTCACCCTTCACTATTTGAATAATTTTTTTTATTTCATCATACATTTCTTCAATTTCTTTGTCATCTGCAGAGCTAGTTGGCGTATAAACTTGTACTACTGCAGTAGGTGTGGGCTTTGTGTCTATCTTGGTCACAATAATGCGTTCACTATGCTGTTTGTTTGTAGTAGCTTACCCACATTCCTATTTTCCTCATCATTATTAAACCTACTCCTGCATTACCCCTATTTGATTTTGTATTTATAACCCTGTAGTCACCTGACCAGAAGTCTTGTTCCTCCTGCCACCAAACTTCACTAATTCCCACTATATCTAACTTTAACCTATCCATTTCCCTTTTTAAATTTTCTAACCTACCTGCCCGATTAAGTGATCTGACATTCCATGCTCCGATCCATAGAACGCCATAAATACTGTAACCTCGATATTAGAATAAATTACACATATCATATTTTAAACATTCTTACATGAAATATTCCTTATCAAAAAGAAATTTGGTAACATTCAGCTCTGCACTTACACATTACAGTATCCATGGCATTTACATGAATACATTTTAAAGGCAAGAGGTACTGCAAGCCTGAGTGAAAACAATTCTATAACAGAGATTTATTTTAGTGATTACTTTAAGATGATGTGGTAACCCTGTAAGTATTTATATTCACACATGACATACATCTTTATCTCAAAGTTAAAGTGATTGCTGTGTGTATTGCTGTTCTCAAAATACAGATTCATGTTTTTCGGCATTTTCTTTTTTAAATACACAGATAGATAAATGGAAGAAGGTAAGAGTCTAAGCTTTCATAAAAGTTGGTATGTATCAAGTTCTTCTGATTAATTTCTTTGTTATGCATGTTACATTGTTTTCAGAATCATTACTTGTTTCCAAAAAGATGCTTCAGGTATGCTGCAATTGGAATTTTCCCAGAATATAATTTGATATATTATTAGGATATGCACATAAATAGGAAAAATCACACAGCTGTAACTGTTTCAGATATTATGGTGGTCATAGAATCCTCACTGCATAATTCATTTATGATAGGTTTTAACTTAAGAATGTGTGGTGAAAAGTTCAGTTAGATTATTGTCTTGTGTGCACATGCCTAAACATTTGGTTTCAGTGATGCTGCGATTTTTATTTTTCATAGACATTGTAGGTAATACTGACTTCTAGTTTTGCTGTGTGTGAGGTGTATGAAGACTGTTTTTTGAGGATTTACTTATTCCTCACAAATGACTTCAGAATTTACAAGGAGACTAAGATTCCTTTTGTTTCTCCTTTAAGCAATGCATTGACACCATTTGAAAACAATAATAGATCAGAATTTCTAATATGTGAAGGAAAATCACTATATTAATAAGAAATGCAAACTAAAATGGAACCTTGTGGGACACCTTGAGTTGGTGTAGATAGTTCTGAGAGAAAAGTCTACATTAATTTTTCCATGTACTTTATCTCTGTTACCCCATAGTGATTACATTAACATCATTTCACTCATTTAGCAAGCCTGTTAGAGTATAACACTTTTGTATAAAAGTATTGGAATCTGTTAAATCAAAGACTTTTATTAATTTTATTAAAACCACTGTAATTTTTGCAGCATTGTTCAATGCACTTGATTTATCCGACTGAAAATGGCAGTTCTGCTTCAATACTGCGGCCTGAAACCTTGCTGACATCTTGAAATTATATTTTTGTTAAAGAATGTACTCAATTGTGAAAGAAGAAATTTTTTAAATTATTTTTGAAAATTTAGGGTACGGTAAAAGTAATTTTAAGACTTACATCATAGAATGTGCTTGTATTTATGAAGAAATTGATAAATAACTATTTGATCATTCTTTATTTCTGGTCACACATCAACATAACATTGCATGCACAGGTCACAAAAGAACAACAACACAAAGATAGGTCACTACCTTGTAGATGGGTACAGCAAAGATGAAATAATGTGTCAGATTACCAGCATAATCTATCTAGTGACAATTTGATTTTATGTATAGAAAATATTTGTTGCTGTCCAGCCAGTTGTTAAGTAAAAATAATCAGCAGGCATTTTCATTGACTGCAAATACTTAAAAACAATCTCACTTCTTTTCACACATTATGCAATGAAATGTCATTTCGCACAAACACATTTCATTCTAGAATACAGCACAGCTTTTTATCAGTCAGTTAAAACTATAGCTATCTTAAAAAAGAATACAGGATTTTGATGCTTATTATTTAACAATTCTCCTACCAGCATATTCAGCTTGAGCAGGTGAGATGATAACATTCTTCAGTTTATTGCTCTCCCAGAATATTCTGTTTTTCCACAATAGAAAAGCCCTCAAACATTGTGAGCCAACAAAATCAGTTAAACACATATCTTAAAATCTCCTTTCTTAAACACATCATATGGTTCACAGTACCCTTGAGAAAATTGCTGTCTTCAGGTTGGTACATAACCTACTCTTAAGAAATTAAGAGGAGTGAGGTGATACAAACTTACTGTTGATCATCAAAATTATTCAATTCAGATGGATGGTTTTAAAAAAATACTTAACTTCTTATTTGATGTCTTGGTGATCTTGACAATAACAGGATCAATAGAATTACCATCAATTTGCAATGTGATGTGCAATAACAGGTACATAAATTTTAAAGACATTTTGTTACTCAAAGTGACACTGGTGGTCCATTGCAAATAACAGCTCAACAGTTAATCTTCAACTCCCCAATTCACATCATTTCAAAACAATTATGCCACTGTTGATTTCACAGTTTTCAGTTATTAAAACTGAACAGTATTTCATGAAGTCAATCTTACATACATAAAGAAACAGTATAAACATTGTTTCACACATACCAAATAGCCAGAGAAAATGATGTTGATGTTGTTGTTGTGGTCTTCAGCCCAGAGACTGGTTTGATGCAGTCCCCCATGCTACTCTATCCTGTGCAAACTTCTTCACCTCCTAGTAACTACTGCAACCTATATCCTTCTGAAGCTGCTTAGTGAACTTATCTCTTGGTCCCCCTCTATGATTTTTACCCTCCATGTTGCCCTCCACTACTAAATTGGTGATCCCTTGATGCGTCAGAACATGTCCTACCAACCAATCCCTTCTTCTAGACGGGCTGTGGCACAAATTTCTCTTCTCCCCAATTCCATTCAGTACCTCCTCATTAGTTATGTGGTCTACCCATCTAATCTTCAGCATTCTTCTGTAGCACCACATTTCAAAAGCTTCTATTCTCTTCTTGTCTAAAATAGTTATTGTCCATGTTTCACTTCCATTCGTGACTTCAGTTCCCTTTCCTACTATTGAATTCCAGTCCCCCAGGACTATTAAAATTTCATCTCCCTTTACTATCTGAATAATTTCTTTTACTTCATCGCACATTTACTCAATCTCTTCGTCATCTGTGGAGGGGCTTTGTGTCTATCTTGGCTAGAATAATGCGTTCACTATGCTGTTCATAGTACATTATGCGCACTCCTTTTTTTTATTTATTACTGAGCCTACTCCTAAACTATCCCTATGAGATTTTGTATTTATAACTTGGTATTCACCTGACCAGAAGTCTTGTTCCTCATGCAACCAAACTTCACTAACTCTCACTATATCTAACTTTAATATATCTCTTTCCCTTTTTAAATTTTCTAACCTACCTACTCAATTAAGGGATATTACACACTCTGATCCAAAGAATGCCAGTCTTGTTGCTCCTGATAACAACGTCCTTCTGAGCAGTCCCTGCCCAGAGATCCAAATGGGGGACTATTTTAACTCTGGAATATCTTACCCAAGAGGACACCATACAGTAAAGCTGTGTGCCCTTGGAAAAAATTACAACTTCAATTTCCCCTTGCTTCCAGCCATTCGCAGTACCAGCAATAGCAAGGCTGTTTTGGTTAATTTTACATCGCCAGATCAGGCAATCATAAAGACTGTAGCCCCTGCAACTACTGAAAAGGCTGCTGTTCCACTTCAGGAACCACATGTTTGTCTGGCCTCTCAACAGATACTCCTTCCTGTGGTTGCACCTACAGTATGGCTACCTGTATCGCTGAGGCATGCAACCTTCCCACCAGCAGCAAGATCCATGGTTTCTGATAACAGTTGAATTTATATCAGATACGCAGAATAAAGAGTAACTTTGACTATTTCATTAATTACACAATAGCAAAATCAAGTATGTTGTTCCTATCACAGTTCTGACACACATCTTAATAGAACTTCCAGTTAATATATATACTGCAATTTTGTATTTTACATAAATAATATCTTTCAACGATTTGTTTAAATGTGTTGGGCTTGTTATTAGTCACATAATTACTTTGAATGTTAGTAAATTTTGATACATGCATTGCTTATAAATATGGATAATAGTAGTTCTTATAATATTCTGAACATTGATTTATGTATGTATTCTGGCTGATAAAAGAAATCGAGCAACAATGTATAGCTCATTTTCATTATACATCAATTGAAACATAATATGACAATTTCAGATGTCCCTACCGACTGACTGACTTTTATGGGTTTTATACATTAGTACTTCATACTCATATACATAGTATATTATCCTCCAAGTGGAGATTGCTACTTTGTTTATGTTTCTGATATCATAATTATCTTACTCTTTGTCTAATTTGGAATGTTTGCATATGACACAATTAGTGTACTAAGGTAGAACACAAAATAGGTCCATTACATTCTTATAGCACTGTTGGAATTTTGGAAGTGGTTATCACTCAATAAACAAAGAACTACAGTAATGACCTGTTCAATTTGCTTTCCATTCTGGTGTGTTATGTTTCAATTTCAAATAAATATGTCTGCTTGTGTCTGTGTATGTGCAGATGGATATATGTGTGTGTGTATGTGTGTGCGAGTGTACACCTGTCCTTTTTTTCCCCTAAGGGAAGTCTTTCCGCTCTCGGGATTGGAATGACTCCTTACCCTCTCCCTTAAAACCCACATCCTTTCGTCTTTCCCTCTCCTTTCTGAAGAAGCAACCATCGGTTGCGAAAGCTAGTAATTCTGTGTGTGTGTTTTGTTCATGTGCCTGTCTGCCGGCGCTTTCCCGCTTGGTAAGTCTTGGAATCTTTGTTTTTAATATATTTTCCCCATGTGGAAGTTTCCAAGCTCACAACAGGCCTAGCAGTAGATGGGTAACTGTAAAATTGAAGGGGAGCTCTTAGAGACATATTAACAATAAACATAGGCAGGACTTGGTGTTACCATTAAATAACAAATATAATTTGCTTCAAAACACTGATGACACAGGACACTCAAAACTTAGCAAACAGCCAAGTAAGATATAAGAAAAAACTTCAGATAGTTACGCCAGAGGATTAGCAGCTATGTTAACAGAAAGCGGACCCCATGTGATTAACGAGTTTGAAATAGAAGATACCATTAAACCGGGGGTGTGGTTTACAAGACATTTCAACATCAATCAAGAAAGAAAGCACTGCCCCCACAGACAGAGACTTTGTAGTGGTAATGGCCAGAACAAACAGTGTCAGCAGAACCAAAAGGAAGATGGCTACTTCGACACTGAAGAAGACTCTTGGAGTGTTAACCCACACCAATGTGATTGTCATTAATGTGCCTCATCGACATGATTTGCCCCAGGGGTCATGTGTGAATAAGGAAGTGGAGCAGACCAACAAGGAGTACAAAGCTATCTGTAAGCACTTTAAGAATGTTTCCTTAATTAACACCAGTAGTTGCAGCCAAGAATGGCATACCAAGCATGGTCAACATTCCAACAATCTAGGTAAATGTGTTTTAAGTGATACAATTCTTGGAATAGTATTAGATAAGCTAGAGAAGGAAAAAATACCAGTAATGTGTTTGGATTATGTTTCAACTGAGATGACAAAAAACTTGTATGCATAAGCCAGGCTGGGTGTTCCAGTAACATAAGGACACAACCTGCTCAACTTTTATGCAGTAACATTAGGTCATGTCAATTAAGAGAATATGCAAAAAAAGAAATGCCCAAAGTAGAGTTTAAAATATGCTACCTCAATACTTAGGGTATGGCAGATAAAAACTTAATAGCCAATGAATTTTCAAATGGAAACATGGTAGATATTCTATGTTTAAATGAACATTGGTGTAAAGAGGATGAGCTTGGGTACAAAGTATTGGATGATTACACACTACTTAGCTGCTATTGCAGAAAACAGCAGTTATGTGGTGGAGTAGCAATATATGCAAAAACACCTCTTGCACCAAACTGTGGTGGCACGATAGATCTCAATGCCCTTTGTGGTGAAATGCATTTTGAAATGCCAGGTCTAGTAATTGAGACTCTTAAGCGAATGGTAGTGGTGGAGTACAGGCCACCTAGTAGTGACCCCCATATCTTTCTGGAGAAACTTGAGGAACTCTTAATGTACATATGTTTACCAAAATGGAAAAAAATACAATATTGTCATTGGAGGAGATGTCAGTTCAAGTTTTGATTCCAGCTGGACAGAGAAATTGTGACAGAGCTCAAAAATGTGCTTTGACAATTTAACCTGTACTATGTTAACTGCAAACCTACCAGAGGCTCATCCTGTCTAGACAATATATTTACAAATATTAAGAGAACTTGTATGTCCACTGATGTAATTAGTTTCCCTTACTCAGACCATGATGCAGTATATCTTAGTCTTGATAATGGAACTTCAGACTGCACTAAACCAGAATCTAAAATAGTGATTACTAGACCAGTGAGCAGAGAGAGGATGGATGGGTTTAGACATGTCCTCATCTATTTCAGTTGGGACACACGTTTTATGAGTCTTCAACACTGCTCAGCTGATATTGTTTTCACCAAGTTTTTCTCTGTATTTTTAAATATATTTGAAAATAACATCCCTCTGAAAAAATGTACAGTGAATATTAGTAGTAATTACAAGTAAAGGAAAACAAAGGAATGGTATACTCCACATTTAGGGCCACTGAAAAATACTGTTGTGCTGTATTCTAGTCTGTAAAAAAACCAGTAAATCAGAACCGTATAAAGAACTGTATGCTAAAGCTAAATATAAGTACAGGAAGGCAATAAATGAAGCAAAGAAACTGCATAACATAGTAATCATTGGAAAATCTAACAACAAATGCAAAAAGGCCTAAAGTGTAATAAACTCCATTGCACACACTAAGCACAAAGAGGAAATCACCATTGCCCCAGAAGAATTTAATAAATATTGCATTCAGTCCATTGAAGAAATTAGTAGTTCAATAAACAAACCCCCTGAAAATGCACTTAATATTATGGACAGCTGCTTTGAAAAGCTTCCCCCAAGCACCTTTGCTTTCACAAAAGTGAGCCCAATTAATATCCTAAAAATAGTGAGAAATTTCTAATCTTCAGTTAGTGTTGATTACTATAATATGTCATGCAATTTGTTGAAAGATGCTATTGATTGTAAGATTTATCCATTAACTTTTCGTGTTAACAAATGTCTAGTTGAAAGTAAGTTCCCCGACATATTAAAAATTTCTAGAGTTGTGCCCATATATAAAAAAAGGGAAAAGAACTGTCCCGCTAGTCACAGACCTATATCCATAACCCCAGTTTTTTCAAAAATTTTAGAAACAGTATTGTATGAGCAAGTTAGTGTCTACTTGGATAAACTAAATATAATTAGTGATAAACACTTTGGATTTAGGAAAGGTAAATCCACAATGGATGCAATGGACTCCCTCGTAAAATTAGTCCTAGATGTGTTCGAGGCTAGGGACTATGCCCAGGCTACATTTTGTGACCTGAGCAGAGCCTTTGACTGTGCAGAGCATGACACTGTGCTGAATAAGCTAGTTTACTATGGTTTTGATGACAACAGTATCAATGTGTTTAGGTCTTTTCTAGAGAACCATCAACAAGTTGTATGCATTGGTAGGGAGAAATCAAATTTGGTTAATGTTAGGTACGGAGTGCCTCGAGGGTTGGTGCTTGGACCTTTACTGTTTATACTAATGATTAATGACCTGCCATCATTTATAAATTCTCACACAATATTGTTTGCTCATGACAACTTTTCTACATAAAAGCTCTGATCTGCGTACACTGAAAACACTGACCGAAAATACCCTTGCTCAGTCCTCATTATGGTTCAAAGCTAGTGGCTTCTTGCTAAATGAAAAAATCCCAGACACTTTACTTTAGCCTCAAAGAGATTCCTAACTACCAAGAATTAGAAACTGTAAAATGTTTTGGTGTTACTATTGACAATAAATTGACATGGGAACCACGCATTAAAAATATATTGGCTAGGCTTTCAAGAGTTATTTATCTAATTAGAAATTTAAAAACACATGTTCCCAATGACTATGTGAAATCAGCATATTTTACCTTCTTCCAAATCACCCAAAGCATCATCTCTTATGGAATCTCTTATGGAACCGCCGTCTGCTTCACGTCTGCTGTGCAGCGAGCTACCTTAATTTAAGTATTATCTGTATTTTTATTACTTGTCACTTCTTCTTCTGCGTGTTTTTGCTTTTAGGAAGCTTTAATAGTAGAGTGCTATTAAGTGTTCCATAGATCTCGTGTTTGTTTTGAATACAGTCAGAGAGAGTCCCTTTAGTCAGCCATAGTGCCAGTAGTGTCAGTGTCGCCCTAACCGCCGTCTGCTTCACGTCTGCTGTGCAGCGAGCTACCTTAATTTAAGTATTATCTGTATTTTTCTTACTTGTCACTTCTTCTTCTGCGTGTTTTTGCTTTTAGGAAGCTTTAACAGTAGAGTGCTATTAAGTGTTCCATAGATCTCGTGTGTGTTTCGAATACAGTCAGAGAGTCCCTTTAGTCAGCCATAGTGCTCGTAGTGCTAGTGTTTGTTTTCAATACCGTCCAGAGACAGGTAGTGCTATTTTCCTTGTTTCTACAAGAAGTGGTTAGCAATCACAGTTTAGTCAATAATCAACCGCCTTTAGTGAATTAGCAGTCTAGTTAAAAGCTGATTAACACTCTATAGTAAATTGATTTCTTAGGATGGCTAGGATGTGTGGCTGCTGTGTACGGACGCAGGAGGAGCTGGCCACTCTTCACGAACAGCTGAGCGTGTTGATGGCTGCGGTCAGCCGTCTTCAGGCTGCTGCCTCGGAGTGTAGCGGCAGTGGGGAGTCTGGTGCGTCGCATGGTGCACCCCAGGTGTTAGATGCTTCACCCACTGTCCCTGCTGTCGAGACATCTTCGCGGGTACCGGGCGCGGTTGGGCCACCCTCTCCCCAAGGGGAGTGGCGGGTTCAGCGGCGTTCGCGGCGCACGAGGCGGAGGGTCAATGTGGAGGCTGGCCGTGTGGCATCGCCCGCTCTGCCTGTGAGTGGACATGTGGCTGCTCCTTCAGCAAGGTCCGAGCAGGCACACGGGGGGAGGGGTTTATTAGTTATTGGGAGCTCCAACGTTAGGCGGGTGATGGAGCCCCTTAGGAAAATAGCGGAAAGGTCGGGGAAGAAGGCCAGTGTTCACTCTGTCTGCTTGCCGGGGGGTCTCATCCGAGATGTGGAGGAGGCCCTACCGGCGGCGATAGAGAGCACTGGGTGCACCCGACTGCAAATTGTTGCTCATGTCGGCACCAATGACTCTTGCCGTCTGGGTTCAGAGGTCATCCTCAGTTCGTACAGGCGGTTGGCGGAGTTGGTGAAGGTGGAAAGCCTCGCTCGCGGGGTGGAATCAGAGCTAACTATTTGTAGTATCGTTCCGAGAACCGATCGCGGTCCTCTGGTTTGGAGCCGAGTGGAAGGCTTAAACCAGAGGCTCAGACGATTCTGCGGAGAGCTGGGGTGCAAATTTCTCGACCTCCGCTATCGGGTGGAGAAATGTAGGGTCCCCCTGAATAGGTCAGGCGTGCACTACACGCCGGAAGCGGCTACGAGGGTAGCGGAGTACGTGTGGAGTGCACATGGGGTTTTTTTAGGTTAGAGAATTCCCTCCCTAGGCCCGACAAGACGCCTCCTGAGACGCGGCAAGGCAGGAGTAGGCAAAATGCAACAAGGAATAACAATATTAATGTGCTAATAGTAAACTGCAGAAGCGTCTATAGAAAGGTCCCAGAACTGCTCTCATTAATAAACGGTCACAACGCCCATATAGTACTAGGAACAGAAAGTTGGCTGAAACCAGACGTAAACAGTAATGAAATCCTAAACTCTGATTGGAATGTATACCGCAGAGATAGGCTGGACAGTGAAGGGGGAGGCGTGTTTATAGCGATAAGAAGTGCAATAGTATCGAAGGAAATTGACGGAGATTCGAATTGTGAAATGATTTGGGTGAAGGTCACGGTTAAAGCAGGCTCAGACATGGTAATTGGATGTCTCTATAGGCCCCCGGGCTCAGCAGCTGTTGTGGCTCAGCACCTGAAGAATAATTTGGAAAATATTTCGAGTAGATTTCCCCACCATGTTATAGTTCTGGGTGGAGATTTTAATTTGCCGGATATAGACTGGGAGACTCAAACGTTCATAACGGGTGGCAGGGACAAAGAATCCAGTGAAATATTTTTAAGTGCTTTATCTGAAAACTACCTTGAGCAGTTAAACAGAAAACCGACTCATGGCGATAATATATTAGACCTTCTGGTGACAAACAGACCCGAACTATTTGAATCAGTTAATGCAGAACAGGGAATCAGCGATCATAAAGCGGTTACTGCGTCGATGATTTCAGCCGTAAATAGAAATATTAAAAAAGGTAGGAAGATTTTTCTGTTTAGCAAAAGTGACAAAAAGCAGATTACAGAGTACCTGACGGCTCAACACAAAAGTTTTGTCTCAAGTGCAGATAGTGTTGAGGATCAGTGGACAAAGTTCAAAACCATGGTACAATATGCGTTAGATGAGTATGTGCCAAGCAAGATCGTAAGAGATGGAAAAGAGCCACCGTGGTACAACAACCGAGTTAGAAAACTGCTGCGGAAGCAAAGGGAACTTCACAGCAAACATAAACATAGCCAAAGCCTTGCAGACAAACAAAAATTACGTGAAGCGAAATGTAGTGTGAGGAGGGCTATGCGAGAGGCTTTCAATGAATTCGAAAGTAACGTTCTATGTACTGACTTGGCAGAAAATCCTAAGAAATTTTGGTCCTATGTCAAAGCGGTAGGTGGATCAAAACAAAATGTCCAGACACTCTGTGACCAAAATGGTACTGAAACAGAGGATGACAGACTAAAGGCCGAATTACTAAATGTCTTCTTCCAAAGCTGTTTCACAGAGGAAGACTGCACTGTGCTTCCTTCTCTAGATTGTCGCACAGTTGACAAAATGGTAGATATCGAAGTAGACGACAGAGGGATAGAGAAACAATTAAAATCGCTCAAAAGAGGAAAGGCCGCTGGTCCTGATGGGATACCAGTTCGATTTTACACAGAGTACGCGAAGGAACTTGCCCCCCTTCTTGCAGCGGTGTACCGTAGGTCTCTAGAAGAGCGAAGCGTTCCAAAGGATTGGAAAAGGGCACAGGTCATCCCCGTTCTCAAGAAGGGACGTCGAACAGATGTGCAGAACTATAGACCTATATCTCTAACGTCGATCAGTTGTAGAATTTTGGAACACGTATTATGTTCGAGTATAATGTCTTTTCTGGAGACTAGAAATCTACTCTGTAGGAATCAGCATGGGTTTCGAAAAAGACGATCGTGTGAAACCCAGCTCGCGCTATTCGTCCACGAGACTCAGAGGGCCTTAGACACGGGTTCACAGGTAGATGCCGTGTTTCTTGACTTCCGCAAGGCGTTTGACACAGTTCCCCATAGTCGTTTAATGAACAAAGTAAGAGCATACGGACTATCAGATCAATTGTGTGATTGGATTGAGGAGTTCCTAGATAACAGAATGCAGCACGTCATTCTCAATGGAGAGAAGTCTTCCGAAGTAAGAGTGATTTCAGGTGTGCCGCAGGGGAGTGTCATAGGACCGTTGCTATTCACAATATACATAAATGACCTGGTGGATGACATCGGAAGTTCACTGAGGCTTTTTGCAGATGATGCTGTGGTGTATCGAGAGGTTGCAACAATGGAAAATTGTACTGAAATGCAGGAGGATCTGCAGCGAATTGACGCATGGTGCACGGAATGGCAATTGAATCTCAATGTAGCGAAGTGTAATGTGATGCGAATACATAGAAAGATAGGTCCCTTATCATTTAGCTACAAAATAGCAGGTCAGCAACTGGAAGCAGTTAATTCCATAAATTATCTGGGAGTACGCATTAGGAGTGATTTAAAATGGAATGATCATATAAAGTTGATCGTCGGTAAAGCAGATGCCAGACTGAGATTCATTGGAAGAATCCTAAGGAAATGCAATCCGACAACAAAGGAAGTAGGTTACAGTACGCTTGTTCGCCCAATGCTTGAATACTGCTCAGCAGTGTGGGATCCGCACCAGGTAGGGTTGATAGAAGAGATAGAGAAGATCCAACGGAGAGCAGCGCGCTTCGTTACAGGATCATTTAGTAATTGCGAAAGCGTTACGGAGATGATAGATAAACTCCAGTGGAAGACTCTGCAGGAGAGACGCTCAGTAGCTCGGTACGGGCTTTTGTTGAAGTTTCGAGAACATACCTTCACCGAAGAGTCAAGCAGTATATTGCTCCCTCCTACGTATATCTCGCGAAGAGACCATGACGATAAAATCAGAGAGATTAGAGCCCACACAGAAGCATACCGACAGTCCTTCTTTCCACGTACAATACGAGACTGGAATAGAAGGGAGAACCGATAGAGGTACTCAGGGTACCCTCCGCCACACACCGTCAGGTGGCTTGCGGAGTACGGATGTAGATGTAGATGTAGAATCTTACTGTGGGGTAGTAGCTGTCATGTAAATGACATTTTACTTTTACAGAAGAAAGTAATAAGAATAATAATGGATTCTGATAAAACAGAACAAGGTAAATCTTTGTTTATTAAATTTCAGTGCCTTATTCATCTACAATATTTTATTGTACGTTAGAAACAATGTCTCTATTTTGTGTTGAGAAGTGATATTCATAGCCATAATACAAGAAACAGAACATCTGTAGACATGCCATATCATAGATTATCAAAATTACAGAACTCCTACCTAGCTCTTGGACTAAGGATGTTTAATAGACTAAGTGCTGACTTCTAATAACTGTATACAAATATTTTTAAAGCTAAATTATACAAGCTACTAGTGAACAATCTGTTTTACACCACTGATGAATTTTTTGAAGATGAAAATACTGTGTTCTAATGTGTACCTATTTTATGTAAACCAATTTACATCAATATAGTAGTTTATGTAGAAATATAGGCTCTTTACTTTGTCTATTGCTGTAATCAGCCAAATGACAATAAAATTATTATTATTATACATCCCTTTCTGAAATGTTATGTCTGGTTAAAAATGGAAAGTGACGCGGACCTTGATCAAGCGTGACTTCCTTTTAACTGTACGGTATATGTTACATTGCATTTAGGAACTTTCGGGTAATTGAACATGTATCAATAATTACAGATTTCTGTAGTTGTATATATATGTTTGGATGTAGCTGTATTGTGTTGATGTACTGGTGGATATTGTGTGGTATGACTCCTGTAGTTGATAGTATAATTGGTATGATGCCATCTTTATCCTGATGCCACATGTGTTTGACTTCCTCAGCCATTTGGATGTATTTTTCAATTTTGTCTCCTGTTTTCTTCTGTATATTTGTTGTATTGGGTATAGATATTTCGATTAGTTGTGTTAATTTATTCTTTTTATTGGTGAGTATGATGTCAGGTTTGTTATGTGGTGTTGTTTTATGTGTTAGAATGATTCTGTTCCAGTATAATTTGTATTCATCATTCTCCAGTACATTTTGTGGTGCATACTTGTATATGGGAACGTGTTGTTTTATTAGTTTATGTTGTATGGCAAGTTGTTGATGTATTATTTCTGCTACATTATCATGTCTTCTGGGGTATTCTGTATTTGCTAGTATTTTACGTCCGCTTGTGATGTGATCTACTGTTTCTATTTGTTGTTTGCAAAGTCTGCATTTATCTGTTGTGGTATTGGGATCTTTAATAATATGCTTGCTGTAATATCTGGTGTTTATTGTTTGATCCTGTATTGCAATCATGAATCCTTCCATCTCACTGTATATACTGCCATGTGTTGGATGCATCTTGATCGATGTGTGGCTGTGTTAGATGATACGGGTGCTTGCCATGTAGTGTTTTCTTTTTCCAATTTACTTTCGTCGTATCTGTTGATATTATGTGATCTAAAGGGTTGTAGAAGTGGTTATGAAATTGCAATGGTGTAGCCGATGTATTTATATGAGTGATTGCTTTGTGTATTTTGCTAGTTTCTGCTTGTTCTATAAAGAATTTTCTTAAATTGTTTACCTGTCCATAATGTAGGTTTTTTATGTTGATAAAACCCCTTCCTCCTTCCTTTCTGCTTAACGTGAATCTTTCTGTTGCTGAATGTACGTGATGTATTCTATATTTGTGACATTGTGATCGTGTAAGTGTACTGAGTGCTTCTAGGTCTGTGTTACTCCATTTCAATACTCCAAATGAGTAGGTCAATATTGGTATAGCATAGGTATTTATAGCTTTTGTCTTGTTTCTTGCTGTCAATTCTGTTTTCAGTATTTTTGTTAGTCTTTGTCTGTTTTTCTTTTAGTTCTTCTTTAATATTTGTATTATCTATTCCTATTTTTTGTCTGTATCCTAGATATTTATAGGCATTTGTTTTTCCCATCGCTTCTATGCAGTTGCTGTGTTTATCCAATATGTAATCTTCTTGTTTAGTGTGTTTTCCCTTGTCTATGCTATTTTTCTTACATTTGTCTGTTCCAAAAGCCATATTTGTATAATTCCTGAATACTTCTGTTATCTTTAGTAATTGGTTAAATTGTTGATTTGTTGCTGCCAGTAGTCTTAGATTACCCATGTATAGCAAATATATGATTTGTGTTGGTATGTTGCAGTAATATTGAATCCATAATTTGTATTATTTAGCATGTTGGATAGTGGGTTCAGAGCAAGGCAGAACCAGAAAGGACTTAATGAGTCTCCTTAGAATATTCCACTCTTAATCTGTATTGGCTGTGATGTGATATTATTTGAATTTGTTTGGATATTAAGTGTGGTTTTCCAATTTTTCATTACTATGTTTAGGAACTGTATAAATTTAGGATCAACTTTGTATATTTCCAATATTTGTAGTAACCATGAGTGGGGTACACTATCAAAAGCTTTTCGGTAATCAATGTATGCGTAGTGTAGTGACCTTTGTTTAGTTTTAGCTTGATATGTCACCTCTGCAACTATTATCAGTTGCTCTTTACATCCTCATGCTCCTTTGCAACAGCCTTTTTGTTCTTCATTTATAATTTTTTTCTGTGTTGTATGTGTCATTAATTTCTGTGTAATGACTGAAATTAATATTTTGTATATCGTTGGTAGGCATGTTATGGGACAATATTTTGCTGGTTTTGCTGTGTCTGCTTGATCTTTAGGTTTCAGATAAGTTATTCCATGTGTAAGTGTATCAGGGAATGTGTACGGGTCTGCAATGTAACTGTTAAATAATTTATATCTAAAAACAAAGATGTGACTTACCAAACAAAAGTGCTGGCAGGTCGATAGACACACAAACAAACACAAACATACACACAAAATTCAAGCTTCCACAACCAATGGTTGCTTCTTCAGGAAAGAGGGAGAGACGAAAGGATGTGGGTTTTAAGGGACAGGGTAAGGAGTCATTCAAATCCCGGGAGCGGAAAGACTTACCTTAAGGGGGAAAAAAGGACAGGTATACACACACAAACACAGACACACATATCCATCCGCACATACAGACACAAGCAGACATTTATGCGAAAGCTTGAATGTTGTGTGTATGTTTGTGTTTGTTTGTGTGTCTATCGACCTGCCAGCACTTTTGTTTGGTAAGTCACGTCATCTTTGTTTTTAGATATATTTTTCCCACGTGGAATGTTAAATAATTTAGTTAGATGTGAATGTGTTGAGGTGAATTTCGTTAGCCAGAAATTTGCTATTTTATCTTTTCCAGGGGCTTTCCAATTGTACGTAGAGTTAATTGCTTGGGTGACTTCATGTGGCAAAATTATCTCTTCAGGCGTTTGTGGTATCATCTTGTATGTGTCTGTTTCTGCTTGTATCCACCGTGCATGTCTGTTATGTTGTACCAGGTTTGATCATATGTTGCTCCAGAAGTGTTCCATGTCTGTTATGTTTGGTAGATTGTCTATTTTAGTGTGTGTATTGTCTATTGTCTGATAGAATTTCTTTTGATTTGTGTTGAATGTTTGGTTTTGTTTCCTTCTATTTTCACTTTTTTTGTATCTTCTAAGTCGTTTAGCCAATGTTTGTAATTTCTGCTTCTCTTCATCTAATTGCTCTATCGCTTCTTGTTGTGAGATTTTACCTAACCTTTTTCGTTTTTTGTCTAATATTTCATTTCTTATAAATTGTGTTAGCTGTCCAATGTCTTTTCTCAGTTTTTCTATTCTGATCTGTAGCCTGTGTTGCCATGCTGGTTTTGTGGGTTTCTTCTGTGTGTTGGTTTGTTCTGATCTCTGCCTAGTGTGTATATTTAGTGTAGTGAGTGCTCCTATATAAACCAGTAGTTGTAACTATTCCATAGATGTATTTTCATTTATTTTGTTGTGTATGATTGTGTTGATGGTTGTTATTGTTGTTTCGACTTGTGGGTTATTTGGTGGTCTAAGCAAGAATGGTCTAATGTCTGTATTTGTGTCTTTGTATTCTACATATGTTAGCTGAAATTTTTCTTCTATATCTAACATGTGTGTCACTTCATGTTCTATTTCTGCTTGTTCTGGTGGCTGTCTTAAGATTTCGTTTTCCTCTGATTGTATAATTGATGTGTGTTGTTTTTTGTTTGTTTGCTCTGGGATGTTTGAGTTCATTACTGTATAGCTATAACACCAGGAGAAAGGATGATCTTCACTATGCAGGGTTAAATCTGACTTTGGCACAGAAGGGGGTAAATTATGCTCCCACAAAAGTCTTTGGTCACCTACCAAACAGCATCAAAAGCCTGACAGATAGTCAACCAACATTTAAAAATAAATTAAAAGAATTTCTAGATGACAACTCCTTCTACTCATTGGCTGAATTTTTAGATATAAATTAAGGGAGGGAAAAAAACTAACTTAAGCATTAGTGTCATGCAATATTTTGTGTAATGTAATATCTTGTACAGACATCTTTCATTAACCTGACATGTTCCACATCATTACGAAGTGTCGTATTCATGATCTATGGAACAAGTATTAATCTAATCTAATCTAATCTTCTTCTTCTGAATGTACATTATTTTGTTCCAGTATTTGTTGTACTTGTTGTTTGATGTTTTCTAATTCTGACTGGGTATCCTGTTATTTTTTATTATTACACGGATCTGATCAGCTAATCATTGTTCTGTCAAAAATTTTAATTCTGGATATCTGGTAATAAATTCTGTGTATACTTGTGATCTGCATCCAGTTGTGTTGTTTCCTAAGTTTGTTGCTTGGTAATAACAGAACATGAGGTGTCGGTTAACTTCATCTGACCATCTCATCCTCTGTCTTTGTTTTCCTTCTAGAGCGCTTGCAGGAAGCATATCTTGCAAAACACCTCTATTTGGATTTAAATCATTTTCCATGTGGCTAGCAGTGTCATTACCATTGTGGACGGGCATAGGGTTCAAGTGTTGTCCCCGATCATGACAGCGCTTGTCCAAGGCCTCTGTAATCAGCCGAATGACAATAAAATTATTATTATTATTATTATTATTATTATTAGTTTAGTGAGAACTCATTCCATATCAGTGGTTACATAAAATAAGCTGTGTACAGTGAAAATGGATAGAAATCACAAACACTAACATTTCAAGACAGTTTGAATTGCGAATGTCAGGTACATTTTAGACTGGCGATCATACTTCTTGTATAATCTTCACGTAGATGTATACGAAAGGGTATTTTCTATTGGCTACGAGAATAATATAATATCTCGCTCATGTACTCAACTTGTCAAATACTGACACTGACTGATAAACAAACAGAACTCTCTAAATGTAAGAAGTACAAATTTGGGTCATGTTTCAAACAGACAAGCAATTAGACCACAAAAGGTCGGGTATGACTAAGTTTATTGAGTTCAAATAATAATTCATTTAGCGTATAATGTCACAAGTGAATAAACTCATGATGACACAAAAGTAGTGAAAGTGCACAGAAATTTCAAAACTAAGATCATTTACTGTTCTTTTTCCACATACAGTGGCTACACTGATTTTTACTTGTGTAATCATCCTTACTACATAAAAAAATTTAATAACCTTTCATTTCTGACAATAAGCTTTTTTTGCAAAATTTGTAGCTTTTAGTAATCATAGAGTTAATATAGCATGGTAAGATAATTCAATTGATTTAAAAAGGCTATATAATGTATGTCAACATAATACACACATCAGTAAAACTTTGCATCACCCAGTTTCCAGAAATCCTGAAGATAGGCGTTGACTGTGGATGCTGTATCACAGACACAGTCTGTTTGACTGTTGAGATGTCACTAAACCCACCCAAAGATGTAAACAACCATGCATGAGCAGCGCCTACTAGATGAAGGGGATCTGACAGCTGATCAGCTCTAGTCATTCTACCAGGAAGGAGATATACTGCTCATGTTGTCTGTAATTCAACTATGCCTAGACTGTCAATACTGCAGTTCATTCACGTCCTCATTGTTACTTTGTACCAGAAAAGGCTCTCAACAATGGGAAGGTCCAGGTGTCTCAAAGTGAACCAAAGTAATGTTGTTCCAACATGGAGGAGATACAGACAGACAGGAACTGATAATGACATGCCTCGCTCAGGCTGCCCAAGGGATACTACTGCATTGGATGACTGCTACCTACGGATTATGGCTCAGAGGAACCCTGACAGCAACACCACCATATTGAATAATACTTTTCATGCAGCCACAGGACATGGTGTTCTGACTCAAACTGTGCACAATAGCCTGCATAATGTGCAGCTTCACTGCCAACACCCATGGCGAGGTCCATCTTTGCAACCATACCACCATGCAGTGCGGTACAGGTGGGCCCAGCAACATGCCATTTGGACCACTCAGGATTGGCATCACGTCCTCTTCACTGATGAGTGTTTTGGAGGTTCCCTGCTGTTTTGGGGTGGCGTTATGTGAGGCTGACGTATGCTGCTGGTGGTCACGGAAGGCGCTTTAATGGCTGTATGATACGTGAATGCCATCCTCCGACTGATAGTGCAACCAAATTGGCAGCAACTAGAGTGGCCAGCATGTTCTCCAGACATGAACCCTATCGAACATGCTTGGGATGGATTGAAAAGGGCTGATTATGGATGACATGACCCACCAACCACTCTGAGGAATCTACACTGAATCGCCGTTGAGGAGTGGGACAATCTGGACCAACAGTGCCTTGATGAACTTGCAGATAGTATGTCACGACAAATACAGGCATACATCAATGCAAGAGGACATGCTACTGGGTATTAGAGGTACCAGTGTGTACAGAAATCTGGACCACAATCTGTACAGGCCTCAGTATATGGTGGTACAACATGCAATGTACGGTTTTCATGAGCAATAAGAAGGGCGGAAATGATGATTATGTTCATCTCTATTCCAATTTTCTGTACAGGATCTGGAACTCTCGGAACTGAGGTGATGCAAAACTTTTTTTATGTGTGTGTATCATTGACAAAAGATGAAATATCTAAAATGTGACATGGTGAACCATACAATGAACAGTTATAAAATCATAAGGTATACATATTATAGCTAAATTTGGTGACACATGAACATTTAAAATAATTTGCCAGACTTTTGTGAAAAGTTGACCTTTACAATGTATCCAGTAAAGTGAGAGTTATCTTTAACCTTTTTTTTGGTATTACTTTCTTCGTTTCTGTTGTTTTGCACCAGTTCAACTGTCTAATTACAGTATAACCATTGTAACTACTTTGTGACTGTAAATAACATCAGCAATTTGATATTCAGCACATCTTGTGTATGTAACAATTCTTTTCATGAGTGGATCTCTTTGTATGTTTAAGATTACCAACATTTACAAATTAAGTTAAACACATGATTAATCATGACATGACATATGTGTATGATTTTATAACTATAACAAGTAACATCAAATGACACAAACTTTCATATGTAGAACTTCCCTGTGCAACCTTATGGACTGAGTAAATATTTTATTCTCTTCTTCTCCAAACCTACTCTGATTTGCTTAACCACACTTTGTACTCTTAGAAGCTTACGTACAGCTGAATGTGTCAGAGGGGGCATACATGGTCATTACTGGAGAGAGTTACATAAGACAGACACTAAGATCAGTATGGAGAACTGTGGCATTGGAAACATGAAAGGTGGAAGTAAATCTCACATGGCTGGGGCCCTTGCATTTGCCATGCACATCAGGGAGGTTACTAACATCAGTTGTACATTAATGAAAACTTTGACAGTCTTAATGTTTTTTTCTAGGTGTGGTGTTTCTCCAAGGAAAAAGATGTTTCAGTTATTAGCACTGCTTTGAAGCCAATATGTTTTTAGCAGTGTAACATTTTCAATCCATAACTTTTCTTTGATTTTGGATATACTAATCTGTATTCATTTGGATGAGGATTTTCCAGTACCTCAATGGCTGAAGTAAATGTCAAAAAACTTCTTAATTTCACTGTTAATTCCTTTAGACGTCTCACAACATATTGCTAGAACAAAATCACCAGTTGCCTTTTCTGTATTGACATGCCTCTGTTTTCTCCTCCTACGATGCTGTCCCTCCCCCCCCCCCCCCCCCCCCCCCCCTTGCCCCTCATCAACAGTAATGCATTTCAGCTTTGATTATTCAATTAATTCATTGATCAGGTAAGTAACTTCCTGATTATAAGGTATTTCATATTAATGTAATGTTACACATATACAATCGTAGATTTCCAACAACAACTTTTAATTTGTTTCCACATAAACGCAAATACAAACATACTCAAGGACACTGTAATAAGAACAAGCAAACTAAATCATGGCCTTCATAAAGGCACAGTTTGACAGTGAAGTACTCCTTAATCATGAAGACATTAGCGCGCCCATTGGCCCAGCACATCCACTAATATACCACTGTTCGCACATGGCTTGCTGGACCATTTGCATTGATCAAGGTGGCCTCTTCGGCTGGCCATGTAGATACATGCTGTTCAATTATGCATGCTCGCTTTATAGGGTTACAACACATATGGTGAAAAGCCAATGGTAGAGTGCTGTAGACTGTCTGATGGCAACTAATCTATCAACAAAAGTAATCAATTTTTGAAAATACATAATTTAATTGGATAGATCAAAAATTGACTCACCAAACAGTAGCAGGAAGACATGTATATAAAAAGGTATTGAAATTTGTTAGTTTTCAGAGCTTTTAACATAGGTGCTAAGGTTCAGTGACTGTGTCAGAATTATATTAGAACAAATAAGCCCTCAGTCACAAATATTAAGGTCAAAATTGACCAGGTCTTGTTGCAACCTTGTTCACTAAAGTACAAGCAGCTCTTAGTGGCTCGCCATCTTACTTACAACTATTCATGACATCGCCTTTCTGGCTTAGATCTTTTTTTAATATGTGACTTGTAAGTACTGCACCTTTTTCCAGTCAGTACAAGCTTTAATTTTATTAATGTATTATATACCTAATATGTTTTAGAACAGTTAGCCTAAGTCTGAAGACGATGCTCATAGTAGTCAATTTTGACTTAATATTTGTGACCGAGGGCTTATTTGTTCTAATATAGTTTTCAGAGCCATTGGCCCATTCTTCTGGCAGAAGGATTGAAGATGAAGGAATAGGGGTGAAGGGAAAGAACTGGTGAGGTTTAGGACATGGGAAGAGTTTGGAAAAGTCTCCCAGAAGTATGGATCAGGAGAGACTTACTGGACAGAATGTGAAGGAAAAACTGATTGTTAGGGACTGCACCAGATGAGATTTGAAAACACGAGAGTTTAAAAGTGGAAGATAGGGAAACATGCAAGACAGAGATTACTGATTCAACATCACACATGAGTTAATAAAAGCAGAAAGCTAAGAGCATTGTGGGTGGTAGAGGTGAGGGGGGGGGGGGGGGGGGGGGATAGACAGGTCAGACAATAAAAGACATAGAAAACTAAAAGGGAATTGAGAAAGGAATACTTACCAAGAACTAACACTGAGACTGAAGAAATCAGTGCAAATTAAGGCTATGTGAGTGGCAATAACCAAGGACATGTAACTTCAGTTCCTACCTCTGGAGTTATGAGAAAGTGGTGTCTGGGGTAAGAATCCAGATGGCATGCATGATGAAATAAGTGTTGAGGTCATGACTGGCATGTTGTAGAGCACACTCTGCAACAGGATATTGTGCATTACCAGTGTACACCCTCTGCCTGTGCCCATTCATGCTAACTGATAACTTGGTGGTAATCACGCTGAAAAGTGTTAACATGTACATGACGTGTAATTTCACAGGTAGCGCTCCCTATGATAGCATATGTTTTTCCCAGTTACAGGGTTAGTAAATGTGGTGGTAGGAGGGAGCATAGAGCAAGCCCTACAGCAGGAACAGTAACAGAGGCAGGAGCCTCCAGGTAGGGAAGTGGGTGCAGAAGGAGCATAGGGACTGAAAAGAATATTGTGGGGACTGGGAGTGTGAGGAAAAGCTATTTTAGGTGTGGTGGGCAAAATGCTAGATGTAGTAGACCTCACTTCAGGCCATGATTTTAGGAAGTCATAGTCTTGTTGAAGAAGCTTATTAAAACATTCAAGACCTGTATAGTAATGTGTGACTAGAAGAATACTCCCAAGTTGTTTTTTGGAGGGATTAGCAGCACCAGTATTGGATGTGATAGTCTGGGAAATCTGCTTTTCAACATGGCTAGCGGCATAGTTATTTTCAGTGAAGGCTTAAATGAGAATGGTGGTGCAATGCCTTAAAGAATTTTCATCTGGACAAATATGTTTGTTCAGGTGCTAAGACTGTAAGTGATGGAATTCTTCATGAACAAAGTGTGGGAACTGTCAAAAGATAAGTATTGTTGTTTGTTGGTAGGTTTAATGTGAACAGTAGTGTGTAGCTGATCCTTGGTGAGGATGAGGTCAACAAGGAAAATGAGATGGGATTTGGAATAGGACCATCTGAAATATAATTGGGAGAATGCTCTGCAACATGCTGGCATGACCTTGGTGCCTGTTTTACCATATGTGCAATATGGATTCTCCTTCAAAACACTAGCTTCACAGTTTCACAGATCTCTGCAGATGGGAACTGGACTTACAACAAATTGTTGCTTCGCATCATCTAACTGGTCTTAATTTACGTTCATTTCTTCCATTCTTCTCAGTAACTATTCCTTCATCCAATCCCTTTTACTCTTTTGTCTCTTACTTTCTGGTCTATCTATTTTTGCCTGTTCTCCCTCCTGTACGACATTCAATTTTCCACTCTTATTCTCATTCATGATGTTTAGTCAGAAATCTGTCTTTTGTATTACCCTATCTTCCACTTTTAAGCTTTAAGGTTTCCAAATCTTGTCTGGTACAGTCCCCAACAATCAGTCTTTCCTTCCCGTCCTGTCTGGTAAGTCTCCCATGACCCAGGGTTCTGGCCAGTTTTTCTGAGTTCTTCCCATATCATAAGCCTCACCAGTCCTTCTCTTTCATCACTCCCCTTCCTTCCCCTTCAACCCTTCTGCCAGAAAAAGGAACCATTGGCTCCAAAAGTTTGAAATTTTCAATATGTTTCTTGCATGTGTTCTCCTTCTGCTCCTTGGTGAGTAGATTTTTTATCCAATTTATTATATACTGTATTTTCAGAGCAGCTGATATAGTGTTTGTACATCTGTTTTAGAACAAGTTCCATTTTTTTAATCCATCATTAATAACTTCATCTCAGTTCACCTGAAACCAGTTTTTGCATTTACAATTCAGTCAATGCCTAAAATCAAATTTTCATTCTGGTTGACTCTGACTAAGGATGCTTCTACAGAAGGAATATCACTTATTCTGAAAGATAATAAAACTTGCATTTTTCATCTTACTATATCCTCTAGTAGAACCTTTGATTCTGATCCCAGTTAATGTGAATTCAACAAAATTTTCCCCACACTTTATCTTATCCCTTAACTTTCCTTAGATTCTCTTTATATGACTTCCAGTATCAACCAGACGATTCCTTTTCAAATCTGTTATGCACTGCGTCCTCTGCTGATATAGAGTGCCAACTAGAGTCATCAAAACGGTTTTTCAAACATCATCACCAGATGCTCTTTCACTATTTTGGTTTCTGTCTTCCTCATCCTTCATTCCACTTAGTATGGCTTCCCAAAATTCGTTATTAAATTTAATTTTAGTAATGTGGCATGTTCTCCTACTACAGGCACAATGAAATCTCATTTGTGAATCATTTCTTCCTCCTCTTCTACAGCTATTATCCATTTTCTTGCTCTAAACAGACCGGCTCCCAATGGGACATCCTCAGTTTCCTTGTCCATATCCTTTGTTATCTGTTCTCCTACTCAGTAAAATTATCAAGCTGTGATGAAGCAAGCTGGGATATTTTTACTTCCCCTCTTGTTTTGCTATCTGCCTCCTTAAAATTCATTTTTTTTGTGTCTGACCTATTACCATTAATATATGTGAGTATAATCTGCATTTTCATAAAAGAGAAAGGTTGGATCTCTGTATTAAAGAATGTCCCACCAGATCTAACTTTGTGCTTAGTTTTGTGTATGTAATTGATTTTCTAATTTATTTTGACTATTCATAGTCAATATCTTTTCATAACTTTTCATAACTTTTCATAACTTAAATTCGATTGTTGGTGTATAAACAAATACAACTTCTGCACTAATTATAAACACTTGGAGGAAGAACTAATAGTATTCCTAAAGGATCTATTTGGCTCTATTTGAAAACACACTAGCAAAGCCAGCCCTTGATTAATTCCAAAGTAATTACTAGTTTCATCGAAAGTATTGTTTTTGTAACTATATCTGTTAATTTCATGATTTAAACAAATAATTCGGTTTAACCCTTGTAGCAGAAGAAACTGTAAAAATATGGAATTTTTCTATGTATTCAGTTAATTGAATGAAGTATGCTTCAATTGTAACATAAACATTGAACAACGTAAGGTTTCAGTGCCTATTATTGTGATGATATATAAAAGCCCGATTTTTGGTGCCGAGATAGTCAGTCCATGGCTGAATTTCAGACAGGAAACCTTTGTTGGTTAGAACAACAATGCATCAAATGCAAGAAATAAGTTAACAAAAGTAGGCCATGTGTTAAAACAATGGTAGTGTCTATTAAATTTATTTGAAAGACTGTGAACTTTGTGTTTAGGTTTTCCTGCTCATAGACGTTCAACAGTAAACTATTGTAGCAGTATGTTGATGTATGCCTGAAAACTATTAATGAGGCTTATTAAAATTTGCCAATAGTTAACTGGCCATATAACTGTGTAATATTGGGGGTCATGAACAGTGAAAGTAAGGAACTATGAAATGCAACTGTGTACCTGTTGGTTACATCATTTACAGAGTTCAGTGTTGAATTTCTGCCCCCCATTTTTCAACCAGTATAGCAACATTTTACATCAACACCGAGGACAACCAATGAAGAAATAAAAAAGGCAAATGTCACATATGGTGCCCTGGGTGAATAATATTGTAATTGGGCACAAGAAACTAGGACTTGGAAACATTGAACAGTGAACTCAAAATGGTTTACAGTGCAGTGATTTTAAGGAAGGAGATGCAACAGCCATTTAGCATTTGGGTTTTATGGCCACCGTAGGACAGCAGCCAATCAGCTAGTGGGTTCTACGGGAGCAGCCATTGAATACAGGAGCAGCCAATCAGCACAGCCAACTGGGATAAACAAGACACCTTGTTGAGAGAATTACAACTTCCAGCCGCTGTGCAGACAACAAATCGAGATGACAACTGCAGGAGCAACAGCAGAAGAAGAACAAGGAGAAGAAGAAGAAGAGTGAATAAATATAAGGTAATTTCATAGCAAAAGCCATTTTATATTAGGTGATACATAATGAGTGACCTTAACGAACAGGGAAGTGATGTGAATTGATAACATAGCTGTGGAGGCTAAGTTTTTAAGTGAATCAGAAAGAGTTAAGGGGACTGGTTCTGTAGATGATAGTGACTATAAATCAGACATGGATGTAACTTTGAATGATGTGGATGAAAGTCCTATTGTAGATGAAATGATATAAGTGTCACCTATATTGTGTGATGATGTGAGCAAAACGGACGAAAACTGTAATGAAGCGGACGAGATCATAAAGGTTAAGGGGGAGGAATCTAGTGCCGAAAGTCAGCAAGGAGAACAGTTTATAGGAGATGGAAAATTGGAAGCGATGTTAAGGCTACTTATGAGTAATATGAGTATGAAAGAAGACGTTAATAGTATGAAAGAAGACATTAGTAGTTTGAAAAAAGACATTAGCAGAGTGGAAAAGGAAACTGACTGCATTATAACTGGCATAGTTAGCTTGAAGGATGAACTGAAGAAAGAAATTAAAAAGGGTATTCAGGTAGTCAGCTCTAATCTTTCAGAATAAAATAAAAATGTTGAGGCTGTAGCTAAAGTTTTTTCATGAAAAGATAAAGAAAGTAATACATAACACTAATGAGAAATTACCATTAATGAGTAGTAAATGTGTAGAAGAGAGAAAGAAGCTTTGTGATGACTATAGTACGAAGGTGGAGGCTTCTGAAAAACAGAGTAAACATGAAGTCAAAGCTGCCAGGAAATTTTGTGCTGAAAACATGGTTAAACTTGAGAACTAAATCAATCAGATTAAAAATGATTTAGAAATAGAGGTAGTAAATAAAAATGTATATTCAAAATTGGCTGAAATACAGAAAAAGATGGAAGAGGTACAAAACCTAAAGTAAAGAGTATGTAGTGTCTTAAACAGTCTTTCATTTGTTAGTTGTAAGAAATTTAATAATTTTGAACCATATGTGGAAGTGCATCCACTGGTTTTCATTAGGGAATTTAATGATTTGCCTGAAACATGGAATGACAAAGAGAAAATGTAATTTGTGAGAGGTTTTTTGAAAGGGAATGCTTATGGGTGGGTAGCTCAGGTAGCTGATAGCTGTATTTCATGGAAAAGCTTTGAGAAAGCATTTTAGGTGAATATTGGTCCAAAGAGAAGCAACAAAGAATTTTGAGTCAATTTTGGGAAGAGAGAAATTTGCCTCTAGGAAGGGTATTGAGAAAGGGTTCCGTCAGCTTTGGATAAACAAACTGAAATGTTTGGACAAAGAACTAGGTAGTGAATCAATAATTATGGGTTTAGAAACTAAGTTGCCTCAGAAAGTTAGAGAATTGCTAGTACCTGCCCCTAAGGGTAGTATTAGTGATTGAATTATGTTGACAAAGTGGAGAGGGTGAAGCCCTCAGGGGAAGATTGTAGGATGAATTTTGATGACAATAATCAATCAGGGAGAGAATTTCCAGTAAATAGGACATACAGGACTAATTATAGTAAAAATTCAAGGAATGAGAAATTCAAGTACAAGAAATGGAAGAGATGATTTTAATTCTGGATCAAACCATTTAAACTAGACAATGTTCCAGTTCTGGCTTGCACTAGAGCAGGTAGTGATGAAGAGCCATGTGCATATAAATGTGCTGTAATCACAGGTAGAGTTAATGTAAATGGCAGTAGTAAAACAAGTGTAAATTCTAATTCTATAGAGATGTTGAATAATGGTGTGTGTAGCAATGGTTACCCTGTAAAAAGAGAGGAGGAACTTACTATAATGTGCACTGAACCAGAAGTAAGACCTACAGGCAAGTAGTGGGTTCAACATTCTGTGCTGGATTCATTATGTGGCAATAATGCTTACTCCAGCTGTGTGTCTCATTTTTTGTGCTTTCTAGGGCAGTAGACCTCTTCTCCTATCCTATCTGTAGTTTATAAGTGAATCAGAGACATTTTATCTTTGGCTTTCATGTGATTTTGTACAGTAGGATACTTAAGTATAGGAATATTTTAGAAAAGGTTTCTTTAGTATTACATATAGTATACATATAGTATTGCATTCATTGTAAGTAATGGAACTATAAGAGGATGGAAGAAAGTTAATTGGTACCATGGTTAAAGAATGTCTGTCAAACAAAGAGGTAAGGTAAACTGAAAATGAAAGGTGTCAGCATACGCAAAGGAGAAGGTTCAGCTTATCTGAAAACTGTAATTAACATCTGAAGTAATCAGCTCATGAGTGCAGCAGCAGAGGCAAGATGCAGTATAAATCATATTGAATACTATATCTTAATATTAACAGTGGTATAATAGAAGTGTTTATGTTCAGTGCAATCAGTGTATTGAGATAATTATCTACCCATGGAAGAGTCATGGTACAGCCTTTTCTAACATTATGAAAATAAAAACTTTAAACACTGCTGCCTTGCGTAATATATATGTAAAGAATAAGCAAGATTTGTATGTATATCACCCTTCAGGCTAGTATCTCAAGCAATTTGATGGAATACAGGGAAATAATAGTTTTTCCGAGTGATAATTTTGCCTGAACAGTAATGAGAGTTAAGTTTGCCTTAGCATAAGGATCCGTTACCATGGAGTGTTTTCCTGTAGAATCAGTTTTGCATTAGGTAAGTAGAGCAGGTGTTTATTGATTAGAAAATGAAGTGGATACAAAAATGAAAAAGCTGGCATACTATGCTTACTTTCATTCCATAATGTCATATGGGATTGTTTTTTGGGGTAATTCATCAAGCTAAGCTAAAGTTTTCCGGGCACAAAAATGTGCAGTAAGAGTTATATGTGGTGTGAACGCAAGAACATTCTGCAGAAGCCTGTTTATGGAACTAGGGATACTAACTACTGCTTCCCAGTATATTTATTCCTTAATGAAATTTGTCATTAAAAATATATCACTTTTTCAAACCAAGAGCTCAGTTCATGGAATCAATACTAGAAATAAGAATAATCTTCACAAGGATTTATGTGTATGTGCGTGAGTGTATACCTGTCCTTTTTCCCCCCTAAGGTAAGTCTTTCTGCTCCTGGGATTGGAATGACTCCTTACCCTCCCCTTAAAACCCACATCCTTTTGTCTTTCCCTCTCATTCCCTCTTTTCTGATGAAGCAGCCGTTGGTTGCGAAAGCTTGAATTTTGTGTGTATGTTTGTGTGTCTATCAACCTGCCAGTGCTTTTGTTTGGTAAGTCACATCATCTTTGTTTTTAGATATATTTTTCCCATGTGGAATGTTTCCCTCTATTATAGTAAAATGACTCTTTCATATAGTGTTCATTAAAAAATGATGATCATTCCACTTGGGACCTGTGGAATGGTACATTAGCTTATTTGTTTTAGTTGTAAATATTTGTCATGTATTGTTGTTTTTCTGACATGTTCCACATCCTGGAGGACCTCCTCACTACTGATCAATTGGAATGAAAGTAAATCTAATCTAATCTAATGCAATAATGAACTAATAAAATAATGAATAATGTTAAGGTCTTAATGGTTAGGGAGCCTGTCTGCAGTAGGGATATTTTATTTTTTGAGAATGCACTCCCCTGGCTAACAAGGTAAGAAATGTAAGTGAAATAATGGAGCTGACAGACATGTATATGAAAAAGATAACTGTTTACAAACAGATGTGATGTAACTGTATTGATGATCTAATTTTGAACTAGGCAGCATTGGGTACTGTGTATATTGTGCAATTCATGACACTGCAGCTGGGACTGAGAGCTTAACAGAAAGAGCAATATTTTAGTTAGGTACAAGTCATATAATGCTACATCATGTATAGATGAACTGAAGACTTCTATTTGTGTTCTGAGGAATTATGAGCTTAAAGTGGTAATGCTGAAATGAAGAAAAGTAATGTTGCTGTTTAACTGATAACTGTGGTACTAGACGGATGTGAATATTTCTAACAGGTCAACTGTTTGCTAACATTTTTTGTTTTTGTGAGGATTTAATTTTCTGGCAGAATGAGAGTAGTGCTCAGAGAGGAGTGGAGAAATAGAGTAATGATTTAGGACAACTTCCATCCCCTTAATTTTGATTTGAGTATGTAAGTTATGTGATGGTGTCTAATGCGAATGGGAAACAGACCCAAATCTTTCAAGTTTAACCAGCTTCATACAGAGTTATGACCTAGAGTAATGTTTTGTAGTGTAATGTGTACTTGATTTTAAAATTTTTTCTAGTCACCACCTTTCATAGCATAGTCAATTTCAGTGCTAATTATTGTGGAGTTATGAGAATTATGTACAGTATCTATTTATGAAGCAATGTGTAGCGTAATTTAACTTTTTGCAATCCATGAGGATTTTTTAAAAAAAAAAAAAAGATCAATATAGGACTTGTATAAAGTGATATGTGTATTAGAATGTAATCCTTGTTTACCCAACAAGGCCACCACTTAAATGACGATGCCTAAATTTTATTAAAAATATAATTAATGGATATTTTGTGCCATTGTACAATCCAATATATGTGAATATTTTGTATGGCGATTTTCATATGTCCTCTTCATGTGCATATAAATTTGAAAAACATATGTACTCTAGTTTTGATAAGATTTCGTATGTAATATTTTTTTGTGCATAGATTTTTAACCCACTGTCTGAGGTCACTTGTGGTCATTGAATTGCCCAGTTAGCTATTTGCAACATCTATCTGGTCAATCCAGTGAGGGGGTGATATGATGAAGCAAGCTGGGATACTTTTACTTCCCCTCTTGTTTTGCCATCTGCCTCCTTAAAATTATTTTTTTTTCATGTCTGACTAATTACCATTAACATCCGTGAGTATAATCTGCATTTTCATAAAAGAGAAAGGTTGGCCATCATTATTGAAGAATATGCCACCAGATCTAATTTTGTGCTCAGTTTTGTGTATGTAATTGAGTTTCTAATTTATTTTGACTATTCCTAGTTAATATCTTTTGTTACAGGGTGAAATCACTAATTGTTTCGTAACTTAAATTCTGTTTTTGATTTATACACAAATATAAATTCTGTATTAATTATGAACATTTGGAGGAACAACTAACAGTATTCTTAAAGGATCTATTTGGCTCTATTTGAAAACATCTTAGCAAAGCCAGTCCTTAATTGATTCCAAAGTAATTACTAGTTTGATCAAAAGTATTGTTTGCATAACTATATCTGCTAATTTCATGATTTAAACAAATAATTTTGCTTAACCTTTGTAGTAGAAGAAACTGATAAAAATACATAATTTTTCTATGTATTCAGTTAACTGAACGTAGTATGTTTCAATTGTAATTTCTGTAACTTAAACATCAAGTAATGTATAGGGTGAGTCACTAACTATTGCCACCTAGAATAACTCCAAAAGTATGATAGTAGCTGAAAATTTTCCGGGACAAATGTGGCATATGACAACGGGGGCCATAATATGACATTGGCTTTTTGTTGCTAGGTGGGGTTGCATCAGAGATATGAAGGTCAACCTTGTCTTTTTAAATGGGATGCTATAGTTTGGTACTTATTTTCTGACAGTGACCATTGAGACAAATCCAATGACAGAGACAGTAAGGTCTCTGAAGGTCAAAAATGCGGCATGAACGTCCATTTATAGAAGGTGTTTGGAGTGATGACCATTGGTATCAATGCAGTGCTACAATCTTCTTATCATGGACTGAGTGGTATTGCTTCTCACTTCGGCACTTATTGAAGCACATGCTCTGACAGTTCTCTCTCATATATCATGCAAATAGTAAATATTCGCCGAATAAGGCATATCCATTTAACGTGCCTTTGACATGTAAACACCATTCAATGGTTTTGCAATACAACACTAATAGGATTGGTAAGACTAGTATCATCAAATCAAGTGAGTGTGAATAATGTATTACTTTTACTAACAAAGAGATAGACGGGCTGGCCAGTACTTACCTCAGCTCAGTACAGCCGATAGAAACACAAAAAACAACCGAAAATTTAAGTTCCTAGCTTTCGGAATAAATGTTCCTTCATCAGGGAGGAGAGAGGGGAAAGAAAGGGAAGAAGGGAAAGTGGATTTAGTTACTCACAACCCAGGTTATGAAGCAACAGGGAAAGGAAAACAGGGAAGGTAGCAAGGATGGAGGCATGGTTGTCAGAGGGAACAACTAAACTGGCTGAGCGCATGAACGTACACAGACGAACTGTCCGCCTAGGAGATGTCCAATACCCAGTAGCGGAGCATGCCCTCCAGCATAATTCTAGGGACCTAGGAACCTGCTACACTGTATGTGCCATTTGGCTTCTCCCACCCAACACCAGTCCCTCTGAACTGCGGAGATGGGAACTTGCACTCCAGCACATCCTTTCATCCCGCCATCCCCCTGGACTGAACCTACGTTAAACAACCTCACTCCCATTTACTTTTCAGTCTTCTCCTCTTTCCCTTTCCTCTTTAGCCATTCATGCATCTTTCCATCCTACATCTTTATACTATACACCTCTTTACTTCTGTATGCATCCTCTTTGGTTTGAAGCTGGCACAGTACCTGCAGTAGAATATCTTTGGCTTCCCTCTGACAACCATGCCTCCATCCTTGCTACCTTCCCTGTTTTCCTTTCCCTGTTGCTTCATAACCTGGGTTGTGAGTAACTAAATCCACTTTCCCTTCTTCCCTTTCTTTCCCCTCTCTCCTCCCTGATGAAGGAACATTTATTCCGAAAGCTAGGAACTTAAATTTTCGGTTGTTTTTTGTGTTTCTATCGGCTGTACTGAGCTGAGGTAAGTACTGGCCAGCCCCTCTATCTCTTTGTTAGTAATTGTTTCACATCTTTATATGAGATTTTCCATTAATTAGTTAATGTATTACTTTGAAGAACAAGTCGATATGCTTCTCATTTATGGAGAATGCCAACAAAACTCAGTGAGAGCTAGAGACTTATATTCTGAAAAATATCCTCAGCATACTCACCCTACATGTCGCAAATTTAAATATGTGTATGATAAATTTAGAACAACTGGATCTTTAATGCATCACAAACATACGCGGCAAACAAAAGTTACTAATGAGGAAATGGAAATTGGTATTCTTGGCACTGTGGTTTGAGATCCTTGTGTTAGTTCATGTCAAATCACAAGGGAATCTTGCATGAGCCAGAGTAGTGTTGTTTGTGTTCTACATTGCCATAAATATCATCCTTACCCTATCAGTTGCCACCAAGAATCAGCTGGTACAGATTGTATGCATCACATTGAATTCTGCCGATGGGCTCAACTTAAGATTGAGAGGGATGACACATTTATTAATTTGATTTTATTTACTGATGAGGCTACATTCATGAACATTGGAAATTTTAATTTGCATAACATGCATTATTGGGCAACTGAAAATCAATGTTGGCTGTAGCAAGTTGTACACCAAAAAGTGTGGTCAGTGAATGTATGGTGTGGGATTCTGGTGGACAGAATTATAGACCCCTATTGCATCGAAGGATATCTTAATGGTAGGAAGTACACCACATTCCTGGAAGAAACTTTAGGTCTATTATTGGAAGAAATACCTTTAGGAACAAGGAACAGAATGTGGTATGAAAACAATGGGTGTCTGGCACATATTTCACTGATGACGAGAAATGAGTTGCAGAGACAATTCCCAAATCATTGGATTGGATGCAGAGGAGATGTGTTGTGGCTGGCTTGTTTGCCAGACTTGATGCCTCTGGATTTCTTCTCATGTGGATTCGTAAAAGACATTGTTTATAAAGAAGTTCCAACTACACCTGAAGATACGCGAGAGAGAACTGTCAGAGCATGTGCTTCAATAAGTGCTGAAGTGAGAAGGAATACTACTCAGTCCATGATAAGAAGATTGCAGTGGTGCATTGATACCAATGGTCATCACTTCGAACACCTTCTGTAAATGGACGTTCATGCCATCTTTGTGACCTTTGTTGACCTTCAAAGACGTTACTGTTGCACATCATTGGATTCATCTCGACAGCCGCTATCAGAAAATAAGTACCAAACTATTGCATCCCATAAAAAAAATAATTTTTTAAATTTGAGCTCCATATCTCAGACACGACCCCACCTAGCAACAAAAAGCCAACATCATATTATGGCCCTCATTGTCCCATGTAACATTTGTCCCACAAATTTTTCAGCTAGGATAATACTTTTGGAGTTATCCTAGGTGGTAATAGTTAGTGACTCACTCTGTATAGGTTCAATGTCTATCATTGTGATGATGTATAAAGGCCCAATTTTTGATGCCGAGACAGTCAGTCCAAGGCCGAGATTCAGACAAGAAAACCAGTGCTGGTTAGAACAACAACAACGGATCAACTTAACTGTGAAATAAGTGTAACAAAAATAGGCCATGTGCTAAAACAATGGCTGTGTCTGTTAAATTTATTTGAAAGACTGTGAATAAACTATTGTTGCAGTATGCTGACATATGCCTGCAAACTATCAAAATTTGCCAATAGTTAACTGACCATATAACTGTGTAACCTTAGGGGGTCTTGAACAGTGAAGGTAAAGAACTATGAAGCGCAACTATGCGCCTGTCAGCTACGTCACTTTCAAAGTTCAGTGTTGGACTTCCCCCCCCCCCCCCCTTCCCCTCCATTTTTCAGTTAGTATATCAACTCAATGCTTCAACACCAAGGACTATCAATTAAGAAATAAAGCAGGCGAACCTCACAAAGTCCATAAACTAACCCACAGTGGGCTTTGTTTGTTAACCTTCTCTTTAAGACATCAATCAAGATCAGTTCAGCAGGTGGTTTATCCAAATGTACTAATGTTTTTGACAGTTGTTCACAGAAATCAGTTGGCTGAACACCACCACCTCTGAAATTAGGCCCAACATGGGATTCACTTTTTATTCTAGCTTTAGTCTCTGACTAAAACTTGTTTAAAAATCTTTTTTCAAACTCATTAAAAGTCATATCATTCTATTTTTTGTTTGGCCAAGGATAATGCTTCCCCACCAAAAAGCCTTTTAAAATTTAATTTTAAATGTTTCAAACTTCCAGATACAAAATTATATTTACACTAATACATAAAATGAACAGGATGTAACTTATTGTGTGCTGGGAACATTTTCATATTTACATTACCCCAAACATTGCTACAAGCACCAACTACTTCTTCATAACTAAGCCCTCTTGTAACTCATGCATCAACAATGCAGGTTATATCTGTCATTTTCTGGTGAATATTGTTAATTTCCCTTCCGTTATACTGACTACATCTGGCAATTTCCTTTCAAGAGACTTTACTTTCAATTAATTCTTCCTCATAATTTTCTTTCATTTTAATGATGCTATGCAATAACTCAAAACTTTTAACATTCCTTTCCATTTACCTATTAAATCATGCACTACTTTATTCAATTTATTGTCTACTGCACTGTTAGTTGTGTCAATTACGTGGTGTTCGGAACTGACAGAAATGAATATACAAAGCTCCTCCTTCAAGTTGTCAGCCTGAATGACAATATGATTAATTGAGCTTACACTTCTTTGCTTACACTGTCAGTCTTATTCCATGAGTCCTTCCTTTTTCCTCCAAGAACATTGCTCTCTCTTTCAAAATATGCCTCTTATGTATTTTCCCCTAAGAATTTTGTCAGATGTTCATATAAATGAAATGAACTCACAGTTGCAAATACAAACAACCATCAACTGTACATAATAAAAATTTGTGCCAGACTGGCATTTGAAGTCAGATTTCCTGCTTTACATGAGTGGTCACCTTAACCACTTTGTCTGTCCATGCACGACTCACGGCCAGACACACACTTCCACATGCCATTGTTCTTGCATCACAACCTGTATTCATAGATACATTATGTAATTCCCATACAGGAAAGGACATTTTAATTGAAAGTCACTGCCTGGTATCACTGGATAAATATAATACTGTTGTACCAGTGTTGTTAAGAAGAATGATGCAATGTTTCTTCGGACATGCATGCATTCATGTCCGAAGGAACATTCCATCATTCTTCTTCACAACAAAGGCACTGCAATATGTACCTATTCAAATAAGTTGCTGTTAGTGCCTAACAGTTCCCAGTGGTCAAATCCATGAAAAGGATAACAATAACTACTTAAGTCCCTGACATTCACCATATAAGTAGTCATTGTTCACTAAAGTTCGCACATTATCACTGTATTGCTCTGAGCCTACATTCTCATAAATCTCCTATTCCTGATCAGCAACTTCACCTATGTCTCTCATTCTTTAATCAGTTGCAGATGAACAAACCTAAACAAATAGCTCTTCACATGACCTAGACACATTGAGCAGAGCAAAGAAAATGATATAAGGCACTTATCTTGGTTGCTGAAGTCTGTGATGCTGTTAATCATACATCTAATTTTGTTTCCAAATTTCAATTTTTGTCCTGTTAGTTTGGCTCCAGCATTTTGATCCATGGTCCTGGTTCCTATTTATAGGTCCCCACGTTAATTTTATTGTTTTTTATGCTCAGTGTACCTGACGCTAAAAACAGAATTAGCACTTTATTTTGTATTACCTCATATCCCAACTGCCTGACCTTATTTAGGTGTACCTTCTGCTCATAAAATTATTAGGAGTGATATGGTACAAACTTGCTGTGCATAAGTTTCATCAAAATCATTCGGGTCAGGTGATTGGTGTGAAACAGATCCTTAATTTCTTCTTAGTCAAAGTCCTGGTGACCTTGACAAGAAGATGATCAGCAGAATTACTGTCAGTATGCAACATGACTTGGTCTGCAGCTCCTGGTCTTACGGTAGCATTCTCAATTCCTCTGCACAGGGTCCTGGGTTCTATTCCCTGCGGGGTCAGGGATTTTCCCTGCCTCAAGATGACTGGGTGTTGTTGTGTCATCTTCATCACCATCATAATCATTATTTATCCCCCTTACTGTTGGAGGAAGGCAGTGGCAAACCACCTCTGCTGGGACCTTGCCTAGTCAGCGGTGTGGGTCTCCCGTGTCATTCCCTACTCTCCTCGGAGTATGGGACCTCATCACCATCATCAATGTGACTTGAAAAATAGGTACACCTTTATATGTTTCTAAGCCATTTCATTACTCAGAGCAACACAGTAGTATGTTGCAAATAACATCTCAACAATTAACCTCAAACTCCCCAGCCCAAATCCTTATATAAACATTCACACAATTGCACCACTGTTGATTTTCCAGTTTTTGATAATTACAACTGACAAGTATTTCGACAAGTCAATTTGATGTACATACAGGAACAGTATAAACATTACTATTTGTTTTACACATACCAATTAACTGGAAAACAATGATAACATGTCAATTTACATCATATATGCAGAATAAATATTGATTTTGACAATTTAATTGATTATACAATAACAAAAATAAGTATGGTGTTCTTACAAGTTTTTGACATACATCATAACAGTGCTTTCACTTAATATTTACAGTAATGTTGTATTTTACGTAGTGAGTATCTTTTGACAATTTGTTTACATGTGTAGGTGGTGGGGAGTGTGCATGGTAATTATGATGATAAATAATTACTCACACTCCCATCACTTACTGTGAATACTTTTATTCTTGCAGCGTGCACGCAATGCATGCAGCATGGAGTGTGTACTACAGAGAACAGATATGGCAAAGATACAGTTGTTCTTGCTGGGGTAGGGCAGCCATGTTACTGGGTGGCGAGGGGGGTGGGGCAGGGGACACGGGGAGGGGGGGGGGGGGTAAAGCCAGTGTATGTCCCCACACATGAGTTGGGTTTCATTATTTTATTAAACTCACAAAATGACTTCCAATATCAGTAAACTTGCTTATAAAGACAGATAATAGCAGTTCTTACAATATTTTGATAACTGCTCCATCTATATATTTTGACTGATTTGAAAAAAAAAAGTAACATGGTATAACACAATTTCATTATATGTTAATTAAAACATAATATGACAATTTCAGACATTCCTACCAATTGATGGGGTTTATGGGTCTGATATGTTAGTACCTTAAACAATTGATATATAATCATTGATATATAATATGATTGGTGCAAAAATCAGTGCTATTAGATCAGAATATGGCAGTGAATTTGTGAACTCTAGTTTGATTTGCATTTTAGACACAAAGGGGCTATGCATTAGGTTAGTGTGGCCTATAGTCCAGAACAGAATGATGTCCTGGAAAGGACTAAGAGATTAATTTGTGAGATGGCATGTTGGATGTTGTTTGATTCTGGTCTGCTTAAGTAACATTGAATAGAGGCACACAATACAGCTGTATACACAAAGACCATGTTGCTCACAAAGTACTTAGTGGTAAGATTCAACAAGAGATGTGGAAGATGAAGTATCTCCTTTGAACCATTGAAAAGTGTTTATTTGTCAAACCCTATTCAAGGTACCACATAAAAATAGAAGACAGTGGGATTCAATGGATAAAGAATTTGTTTTTATAGGCTATGATGAAGTGACTAAAGATTCCAGCATAATTGCTCCACAGAACCCCAAGAAAATTGTGAAAAGCAGGAATGTTGTTTTTCTGGAGAATGAGTGGAGGACTGATAGTACCAGGAAACCAGCTGTAAGTGAAGGTTACTGTGTATTCAGTCTGACTGAACAGCAGTGGGAGAGACAGTCCAGACAGTGATCAAGGTCCAAACTATATCCCAGATGCTCAGTCAGATGTAGGCACAGAGGAGACCAAGACGCAGCCTATGGACTCAGAAGCTTCAGAAGATGACCAGTCAGTCAGAAGGCCAACCAATGCCCCTACACCCAGGGAGTATTGAGATTATGTCATCTATTAGGTAAGTGATTTTTTCAGTTTCACAGAAGATCCTGTGAACTTGGAGGATGCCATGTTGAGGAGTTTAGATTAGATTAGATTTACTTTCATTCCAATTGATCCATATTGAGGAGGACTTCCAGGATGTAGAACATGTCAGAAAAACAACAATACATGACAAATATTTACAACTCAAACAAATAAGCTAATGTACCATTCCACAGGTCCCAAGTGGCATGGTCGTCATGTTTTAATGAACGCAGTGTGTGTGTCTGTGTATGTGCGGATGGATATGTATGTGTGTGTGTGTGTGCGCGAGTGTACACCTGTCCATTTTTTCCCCTAAGGGAAGTCTTTCCGCTCCCGGGATTGGAATGACTCCTTACCCTCTCCCTTAAAACCCACATCCTTTCGTCTTTCCCTCTCCTTCCTGAAGTAGCAACCATCGGTTGCGAAAGCTGGTAATTCTGTGTGTGTGTTTGTGTGTTTTGTTCATGTGCCTGTCTGCTGGCGCTTTCCCGCTTGGTAAGTCTTGGAATCTTTGTTTTTTATATATTTTTCCCATGTGGAAGTTTCTTTCTATTTAAACATATATCTAAAAACAAAGATGATGTAACTTACCAAACGAAAGCATTGGTATGTTGACAGAGACACTAACAAACACAAATACACACACAAAATTCAAGCTTTCACAACCCATGGTTGCTTCATCAGGAAAGAGGGAAGGAGAGGGAAAGACGAAAGGATGTGGGTTTTAAGGAAGAGGGCAAGGAGTCATTCCAATCCCGGGAGCGGAAAGACTTACCTTAGGGCGAAAAAAGGACAGGTATACACTCGCATGCACACATATATCAATCCACACATATACAGACACAAGCAGACATATGTAAAGGCCTTCTCTATCAACATACCAACACTTTCGTTTGGTAAGATACATCATCTTTGTTTACACAAATCAGTTGATTCTACTGAGAAATTTATCAATGGAGTAGAAGGAGTTGGCCACCAACAAATCCTTTAGGCTTCTCTTAAACTGAATTTCATTGGTTGTTAAGCTCTTTGTGGCTGCTGGCAAGTTATTGAAAATGTGTGTTCTAGAATAATGCACACCTTTTTGTACAAGACGAAGTGACTTTAAATCCTTGTGAAGATTATTGTTATTTATAGTATTGATTCCATGAATTGATCTGTTGGTTTGAAAAAAGTGATATATTTTTAATGACAAATTTCATTGAGGGATAAATATACTGGGAAGCAGTAGTTAGTATCCCTAGTTCCCTAAACAGGCTTCTGCAGGATGTTCTTGAAGATTAAATAAAGACTATAAGAGAGAAAATAAATTGTTTCCAGAACAGTGATGTTTGGGAATTTGTGGACTTACCAAAGACCAAAAACACTGCAGGTAACAATTGGGTATTTAAGCTGAAAGCAGATTGTGCATCACACTGTCATGAAGAACCAGCAGGTTATTCTAGGTTATAATCAAAAACTTTTTCACTAGCTGTGATCAGTGGTGTTCAGAGCTGTTAGTAATATATCTATAAATGTTAATCTTAATATTAATAATTTTCATATTTAAATTGCTTTTCTATATGGGAACTTGGAGGAAACCATTCTCATGAAGCAACCAGATGGTCCTGTATCAAAAGTTAATGAAGGTAAAGTCTATAAACGGTCCAAAGCCGTTTATGGTTAAAACAGTCAGCTAGACAGAGGAATGAAAAGGTAAATATTGTGCACACAAATCTAATTAGTATTTACAAAACATCAACAGGCCAAGTAAAAGTCTTGCAGTTATTGTTTTTTATATTGATGTTTTATGTCTTTTTTAACAACAGTGTAATGAAAGACAAGTTGTATTAGGAATTATCTGGGCATTTTGAAGTTAAAGATGTAGGGAAAGCAAAGTGCAGTCTAAGCATGTGAATAGGCCTAACTAGAAACTGGGAGAAAGATAATTTAAAATGTGACCAGAAGAGTTATATTGCAGAGGTGTTGAAAGGCTGTAATATGTCTGATTGTGTTCTTGCATGTAATGAATCTAGTCCCATCAGAATTTCTGCTCAAGTAAAGAAGTGTTCAATTCCATCTAAAATTTAATGAGATTAGAGCTGATTTTTTATGTAACTTATTTGTTATATATTATTATTTCTCAGTATTATCTATAAAAAATATCTGTCTCCTTTAAGTTTTTATTAAGTTTACTCTTGACAATGAAACTATTTTCAAAAATGCAAGAAGTTTCTGTTTTTCATTTTGTCAGAATTGTAAGCTTCGTTATTAACCATTTGGCATATTAATCTTCATTTAAATTATTATTTTCAATACATAAATTAAAACTGAAAAACAATTTCAACAACAAAATATGACTTAATGCTCATTTGACATACCAACTGTTCCAGAAGGTACTGGAAGCTGGGTTCGTAATATATATGCTATGTTTTGGTGCCAAGCACATCAGAATTGTTTTGGACTTCATCACGGTGGGACAAACATTTTTAGAGTTTGGTTTGGGCAGTTTTTCAGTGAAAGTCTGTGGTCTGTATGGGCAAGGTACATTTTCTATGTTTTGATTTTGAGAAGTTGTACACAGTATTTGTGAAAATATGCAATGAAATGAGAAGATTAAAATAAATAGCAGTCAAGAACTGAAATGGCTAATTCTTCACATACAGTTAACATAAAATGCCCAAGATCTTATTTTACAGAATATTAAACAACAGGAGAAGAGACACAGACACTGAAGCTATTTTGAAAAGATGAGTATTAATTCTTGCTGCAATGTATTGAAATGTGCGTTTAATGTAGGACAGTAGTGCTACCAAATTAGGAACATTATGTAGTGATGTGATAATGAAGAATAATTGCAGAACATTAAAGGGTGAGTTCATTATATATAGGAACACCAATGTAGGCTAGATTAAAACTTAAGGATATGCAGAGTGATAAGGTTCAAGTGCCATGCCAGGATGTTGTGGGATGTTTGTTGTATATCAGCATTTATACAAGACTTGACATATCTTTATGCAGTAAGTACTTTAAGCCAGTACAATTGTAAGTGTACTAATGTGCATTATAAGATGTAACAGACCACAATGGAAAGCAAATTGAAGAGATTGTTGCCACAGTTCATAGTTCACTATGTGCTAGCCATTGCTCACAGGCCTACAGCGTTATAAGAATGTAACAGATCTATTGTGGAATTACCTTACTACACTAATTATATCAAATGCAATCATTCCGAGTTAAACAAAACACAACATAATCATAATGTGATAAACATAAACAAAAATCTAGAGGAGAAATGTAATATACATACACAGGCTCTTCGCTATGTGTGAGCCACATGATCTTTGTGTTACCAGAGGTTTTACTAGGAAAGGGAATGTGGATATTTATGTAGCTAAATGCTTAACATGTCCTTGTAATACACATTCATAACAGCCTGTTAAAGAGATACATTGCAATACTCCACATTCAGAGTGTAAATACACTCCTGGAAATGGAAAAAAGAACACATTAACACCGGTGTGTCAGACCCACCATACTTGCTCCGGACAGTGCGAGAGGGCTGTACAAGCAATGATCACACGCACGGCACAGCGGACACACCAGGAACCGCAGTGTTGGCCGTCGAATGGCGCTAGCTGCGCAGCATTTGTGCACTGCCGCCGTCAGTGTCAGCCAGTTTGCCGTGGCATACGGAGCTCCATCGCAGTCTTTAACACTGGTAGCATGCCGCGACAGCGTGGACGTGAACCGTATGTGCAGTTGACGGACTTTGAGCGAGGGCGTATAGTGGGCATGCGGGAGGCCGGGTGGACGTACCACCGAATTGCTCAACACGTGGGGCGTGAGGTCTCCACAGTACATCGATGTTGTCGCCAGTGGTCGGCGGAAGGTGCACGTGCCCGTCGACCTGAGACCAGACCGCAGCGACGCACGGATGCACGCCAAGACCGTAGGATCCTACACAGTGCCGTAGGAGACCGCACCGCCACTTCCCAGCAAATTAGGGACACTGTTGCTCCTGGGGTATCGGCGAGGACCATTCACAACCGTTTCCATGAAGCTGGGCTACGGTCCCGCACACCGTTAGGCCGTCTTCCGCTCACGCCCCAACATCGTGCAGCCCGCCTCCAGTGGTGTCGCGACAGGCGTGAATGGAGGGACGAATGGAGACGTGTCGTCTTCAGCGATGAGAGTCGCTTCTGCCTTGGTGCCAATGATGGTCGTATGCATGTTTGGCGCCGCGCAGGTGAGCGCCACAATCTGGACTGCATACGACCGAGGCACACAGGGTCAACACCCGGCATCATGGTGTGGGGAGCGATCTCCTACACTGGCCGTACACCTCTGGTGATCGTCGAAGGGACACTGAATAGTGCACGGTACATCCAAACCGTCATTGAACCCATCGTTCTACCATTCCTAGACCGGCAAGGGAACTTGCTGTTCCAACAGGACAATGCACGTCCGCATGAATCCCATGCCACCCAATTTACTCTAGAAGGTGTAAGTCAACTACCCTGGCCAGCAAGATCTCCGGATCTGTTCCCCATTGAGCATGTTTGGGACTGGATGAAGCGTCGTCTCACGCGGTCTGCACGTCCAGCACGAACGCTGGTCCAACTGAGGCGCCAGATGGAAATGGCATGGCAACCCGTTCCACAGGACTACATCCAGCATCTCTACGATCGTCTCCATGGGAGAATAGCAGCCTGCATTGCTGCGAAAGGTGGATATACACTGTACTAGTGCCGACATTGTGCATGCTCTGTTGCCTGTGTCTATGTGCCTGTGGTTCTGTCAGTGTGAGCATGTGATGTATCTGACCCCAGGAATGTGTCAATAAAGTTTCCCCTTCCTGGGACAATGAATTCACGGTGTTCTTATTTCAATTTCCAGGAGTGTATGACCGTTTTACATACACAATAAAATTTTGATGTCAAAACAATCGCACTGCTGCAAGATTATAAATTCATAATTCACTGATTCATTGAGCACACTCTACAGTAACACTTGCATAAAGATACAAAATTTACATGCCTTTCATCTAAACAACATGATTTTTGGCTGGGATATCATCCCAGAAATAAATTAAAATGGTTCTGATCCCCTGTTCTGATCAAAGTTTTTGGGAGTTCTTCCTTGGTTGTAAGGCTTATGCTGCAATTGGTAAGCCCTTCCCATTTATTGGCTATTGGGATCACCTGTTGCCTCACTATCAGCTTGTCTGATAATCTGATAACTGGTTGATTAGAACCGTTGCCCTTAATGGGCTGGATCTCATATAGCCCACTCCACCCCTAGGAATGAAGAGAGAAAGGAGTAAAAGAAGGGAAAAAAATCACGGAGTGCGAAGACCACTGTACTTCCTCCCTTGATATCCAAATGGGATTTCACCAGGTGTGGCATTCTGAACTGTTCTTCAAGCTACAGATCTATGCACTTCCAGTTAACTATGTCCACCTTATATAGCATTCTTATTCAATGCCATCCTATATAATCTACCACTTCTGCTCCCACATCTTTCTCCACTCTGCAGGTGTGTCTCAAGGCTCTGTTCTTTGACACCTCCTTTACTTCCTGTATACTACAGACATTCCAAAATCGCCACCCCCCAATGTACCTCCAGCAATATGCTGATGACACCACCTGCATAGCCATTCAACACACCCTTCAACTCTCCCATGCCTCCTTCCAACGCCACCTGACTGTCCTAGTCAAATAGTGAAATAAGTAGAAACTTCAAAGCAAATTCACAGAAAAGCCACACCATCATCTTTCTTCACACCACTCTGCACTTCCATCACCCAGATTTCCATCTCTGCATCTACAACCATCCTCTCCCTCTGACTAACAAAGCGAAAGACTAACTCTGGACAAAAAATTAACATGGACTGCACATCCCCTTACCATCCAACACAATGCCCAATCCTGGCTACATCTACACTACATGGATATTCTGCATGACGCACTTTTGAGACTGTCCGAGGGTTCATCAAACCAACTTCACAATAATTCTCTTGAACAGCACGTGGAAAAAACGAACACCTACATCTTTCCATGCTAGCTCTGATTTTCCTTATTTTATTATGATCATTTCTTGTTATGCAGGCTGGTGTCAACAAAGTATTTTCGCATTTGGAGGTGAAAGTTAGTGATTGAAATTTCTGAGGGAAAAAAAAACCACTCTTGTATTATGATGTCCTCCCCAAATTCTGTATCACGTCAGTGACACCCAGTGTAGTGTAAGCAGTCTCTTTGGTAGATCTGTTACATTTTCTAAGTATTCTACCAATAAGATGCAGTCTTTAGTTTGTCTTCGCCTCAACGTTTGCTATGTTTTCTTCCCAATTCAAGTTGTTTGTAAAAGCAAGTCCTAAGTATTTAGTTGAATTTATCGTGTAACTGAAGTTTAACAGATTCCTTTTAGCACTCATGTGGATGACCTCACACTTTTAAATATTTACAGTCAATTGCTGACATTCACACCATACAGATATCTTTTCTAAATAGTGTTCTATTTGTTTTGATCTTATGGTGACATTACTAGACCGACAAACAACAGCATCAACTGCAAACAACCTACGGCGGCTGCTCAGTTGTCTCCTAAATCATTTATATAGGTAAGGAACAGCACAAGGCCTATAACACTTGTGTTTTACTCGATGACTATCCGTCAATTACTACGAACTGTAACCTAGGTGAAGGAATTTCGGTAGATTCTGTTTTGGCAGCATTGTCGTCGATAGTATTTCCATTGCTATCGAGCAGAGGGCATGATTCTGCCTTTCAGCTAGCATTCTTGACATACGACCAGAATCTCTTTGGGTTTTCTGCCATGTGTCGAGACAAAGTTTCGTTATGAAAATTGTTATAAATATCTCGCACTGAAGTCCGTGCTAGATTTCGAGCTCCTGTAAAAGATCGCCAGTCTTGCAGATTTTGCGTTAGTTTCGGTATGTTTTTTTCGTTGCTTCTGCAACAGTGTTCTGACCCGTTCTGCGTATCATGTGAGATTAGTTCCGTCGTTTATTAGTTGATTTAATATAAATCTCTCAATTGCCGTCATTCTGTTTCTTTGAATTCAAGCCGCATCTAGTCTACACTTACACTGTTAACTTGCAAGAAGTGGAGATTGTCTCTCACGAAGGCGTCAAGTGAATTTTTATCTGCTTTTTTCGAGTAGGTACAATTTTCGTATATCTTTGTAGATTTGAGCATTGCAGAATTCAACCTCGCTACGACAATCCTGTTTACAATACTTGTTTCCGTTTCGATGCTTGTTACTAGTTAGGATTATTTGTTGCTAAGAGGTCACGTGTGTTTTCACAACCGTTTACTATTCAGGTGGGCTCATGAACTAGCTGTTCGAAGTAATTTTTTTAGCAAACTTTTGGATGATGTTTTATTCGTACTTCCGGATTTAAACAAGTATTTTCGCCAGCATATAGAGGGTAAATTAAAGTCGCCACCAACTATAATTGTATGAGCTGGGTATGTGTTCGAAATTAAACTCAAATTTTCTTTGAATCTGAATTGGGAGGTTGGTAAAAGGGTCTAATTATTATTTTATTCCGGCTGCCAATAATGACCTCTGCCCATACTAACTCACAGGACCTATCTAATTTAATTTCGCTACGAAATAAACTACTCCTACCAGCAACAAACATGCCATTGCCAACTGTGTTTATCCTGTCTTTTCGAACACCGCTAGGTTCTTCGCAAAAATTTCTGTTGAACTTATCTCCAGCTTTAGCCAGCTTTTATGCCTATAACAATTTGAGCATCAGTGCTTTCTATTAGTGCTTAGAGCTCTGGTACTTTTCCAACAGAGCTACGGCAATTTACAACTGCTTTACATATGGTTCATGTACCTACATTCTTCCTGTGTCAGACTAGCACCCATTGAGACTGAAGCTCTTATTCCGTTTCCCCAGAAACAGTCTAACCTAAAGAAAACAGCCCAGTCCACGCCACACAGCCCCAGCTACCTGTGTAGCTGCCTCCTGCATGTAGCTGACTCCTGATCTATTCAACGGAACCCGAATCTCAACCACCCTATGGCACAAGTCGAGGAAATCTGCAGCCTACATGACTGCAGAACAGTCTGAGTCTGATTAAGACACTCCACACAGCTCCGCAACAGTGGTCCACAATCGGTCCTGTCGACTATGTTGCAAGTGGTGAGCTCTGGCTTTGATCTTACAGCAAGGTTGACAACTTTATTAGCTGCTCAAAACCAAAGAGAATCTCTTCCAATCCAAAGAGACATGCGTCATTGGTACCACGTGATCCACCACCTGCAGATGGCTGCACCCTGTGATTCCTCCTGTCATTTGGAAGGACCCATTCCACACCTGGAATGAATCCATCTGGTATGCACATGGGGTGCACATTGGCTTTCTTCGCCTCCTTGGCAGCCATGTCTCTAAGGAGCCCCATAACGTGCCTAACACTGGAGCTCCCAACTACCAATAATCCCATCCTCTGTGACTGCCCAGACCTTGCAGGCTGAGAGGTTTCCTCTAAACCATGACAACCGACTGCGTCCGGCTGAGGGACAGTGTCAGCCACAGACAGCACCTGGAATCTGTTTGTCACACTAACCAGAGAAGCCTTACATGAGGCCCTCTGGGAAGTCCTTCGCCACCTTCTACAGCCTGAGAAGACATCCTGTTCCACATGAGTGAGGGATCAATCTAAGTGTGAGCAAAAATTGGGCTGGCCACTGATGCTGACTCAGACATGTTGGATGTCTATTAGAGTCCACAGTCGACCCACAACAGTGGTGCCCATCCACTGCAACTTCAGACTGTGTAACTGAAGCCAACACATCCTGGAGCTGAGAGTGAAGTGTTACCAACTAGGCTCGCATCTACAAGCAGCAGAAACTGCTAAAACTACTAACAGGCTTTACCTGGATTCTATATCCTTCTACCATTGTCCTGATCTGGAAATGATTCATCTGCCCCTTCCTAACCTATGCCAACACTGCATGGATCTCTGTCTAGCCTTGATAGTTGAGGAAGATGGCGGCTAGTGTTGGTATACATAGTGTTCGTGCGGAAAAAAGTGAAAATTACACTGATAAAAACAGCGTGTGCACGAATTGTAGTGATGAAATCAGAAAGTTAAATGATCGTTTAAGTAGTGTGCAACTAACCATTAACACTCTGATGCGCGAACTAAAAAAACTCACCGCCGGAAAGTGTGAACCTACGTCAAACTTGCCTCACAGTAACCACGAAATTCCAGGCAAAGTGAAAAACAAAGTGCCTCATTCTCAACAAAGGTTATTGTATGAGCATAATACCGCGTTCACCAGCAGATTCAATGCGCAATCAACCGTGCAAGGTAAGAAAATTGTGCATGTGATAAAACTAACTTCCGAGCTGAATATGAAAATACAAATACGCGGAGTGATACATCCAAAAGAATGCCTAACAACTCAACTACTGTTATGAAAGGAAATGAAACTGAAAGACCCGAACACTTGCGTGACACAAATATCAAGTATTTGTCCAGCGCTGATACTAAATTGTTTGGCCATAACGACGGCGGACCCTCTAAACAGGCAGAGATCCCTAAACGAAGAAAAGTAGTTTTGATGGCAGACAGTCATGGTCGTGGATTTGCTCGCCTTCTGAGCGGTCAGTCCAGTTTACAAACAATCGCTTACATAAAGCCTGGTGCTTCTATGTCGGAAGTTTGCAATCATGTGCGATCCACAGACGTTACTAACTTATCCTCTGAAGACTTTGTTGTGCTAATTGGTGGGTCAAATGACGTATATAAAAACGAAACCCACAAAGCAAAACAAGAACTAAAAAGGTGCTTAGGACAGTTGACACACACAAATGTTTTAGTGCTGAACATTCCACATCGGCATGACTTACCTTCTTGGTCATGCGTAAATAAAGAAATAATCAATGCCAACCAACAAATTTCATTACTTTGCAAACATTTCAGAAATGTAGAACTCGTAAGTGTTAATAATATTGGGCGCAGATTCCACACATTACATGGATTGCACGTTAACAACATGGGGAAAAAACTGCTCGTCCGAAAAATCGAAGAAATTATCTCCAAGAGGCATCAAACACTCAAAAGAAAAATCATCCTGGATTGGCCCCCCAAATATTCGAAGGAAACAACGCCAACAAAACCTCACTCACCAACATCAACAACAAAAGAAGGAACTAGGTGCCTCCAATATCCAGGCACAGTGAATGCAGTAACAGCTCTACCAATTGCAGACCCAACTCTATCACCAGCAGCAATATTATCAACTGTAAGATCAACAGCTGAACAACTACCAGGGGAGCCAGACTCAGAAGAAAATTCTGCTGCAGATGATAATAGAAGAATATATGCAGTCGGGAAAATAAAAGCAGTACTTCCAGCACACCTGAATGATTTTTTATTGACAAGGTAAAGGTAAGTGATCAATTAAATATGCCAAAGCCTAACAAATCCTTTAATTTCATGCTGATTCATCAAAATGTCCGATCATTGCTAAACAAATTAAGTGAAGTTGAAATTTTATGTACTGATGAGCTAAAAAACATTTCTGTAGTGTGTATAACCGAACACTGGCTGCCTAAAGATGCAATTTCAGTCACAAAACTAGCAGACTTCAATCTTTCTTCATCATTTTGTAAAATTACATCCACTCATGGAGGGTCATGTATATTTGTTAAAAGTGGCATTGATTATTTTAACATAAAACCCATTGAACTGTTAGCTGAAGAGAAAATTTTTGAAGTATCCGCAGTTGAACTCTCTGCATTAAAATTAATAATCATCTGTGTATATAGGAGCCCTGATGGGAACTTAAATGATTTCTGTCACCAACTACAAGCAGCTTTAAACACTATAAAAAACTTCAACAAAACAGTGATCATATGTGGAGATTTTAATATAGATTTTCAAGAAATCTCAAAAGACCAGCAAAGCTTGATGACCCTACTGGAAACATATAACATAAAAACCACCATTGACTCTCCCACAAGAGTTACACCAACAACTAGTACAACAATTGATCAGATATTAATAAACACAAATGTAAATAACAATTTCTGGGCCGGAAATCTTAATACTGGCTTCAGTGATCACTATGAACAGTTTATTGCTTTGCACACCCCAAGTGAAACAACTGAGAAAGAAGATCTTGTAAAAGAAGCAAGGAAATTCACTAACAAACAAATAAACATTTTTGTACTGAGACTAAGTGAAGAAACTTGGTATGAAGTGTATACTTGTGAAAATACTAACAAAAAGTTTGAAAAATTCATGGAAATCTTCATGTCATACTTTGAAGCTGCATTTCCATTAAAAATGTTAACCTAACTTCAAAAAGAACAAATGGATTACAACAGGTATTAGAATATCTTGTGTAGAGAAAAGAAGATTACACACTATAGCAAAGACACAGAACATGCCTCCTGAATTTCATTTGTACCTGAATAATTACAAGAGGATCCTCAAAAATGTTGTAAGAAAAGCTAAAACAATGGCAAATGACAAATACATTGAAAATTCAAAAAACAAATCTAAAGCTATATGGGAAGTAATAAAAAATCAAACAAGTGAAACTAAACAATATAAAAATATGAACTTATGTTATGAAGGACAAATGATTTCTTGCCCAACAGAACTTGCAGGGACCTTCAACAAATATTTTGCAAACGTAAGTGAACAGTTGGTGAGTGGACTGGAAGAACACAACAAAATATCACCTCCACCATGCAATAGTGTCTGAAATGTGTCTACATCTTTGTTCCTTTCACCCACAAATTCTGAAGAAATTTTATCAGTTATAAAAACCTTGAAAACAGGGTACTCATGTGGAATTGATGGAATACCAGATGCAATTATTAAAAAATGCTGTCTTGCCTTAGCTGAACCCTTGACACATTTGTGCAACAGCTCACTGGCATCAGGAACCTTCCCCTCATGCTTGAAAACAGCAAAGCTGAAACCACTGTTCAAAAAAGGAAATCCAGAATGTGTTTCAAATTATAGACCAATAGCCCTACTGCCTGTATTTTCTAAAATTTTAGAAAAAGTTTTTTATAAGAGATTGTCTGATTTCCTAAATAAAAATAAAATTCTATCTCCTTCACAACATGGCTTCAGGAAAGGCTATTCAACTGAAAGTGCAATATTTGAATTTCTTAATGAAATCTATGCTAAACTGGATGCAAGTGAGTTTGTGACAGGCATATGTCTTGATTTATCTAAAGCTTTTGACGTCATTGACCATAATGCCCTACTGCAGAAGCTTGACCAGTTAGGAATTAGAGGTATATCCAATGAGTGGCTCAAGACATACCTATGTGGTCGCAAACAGGTGGTTGAAGTGCAATATACTGACCATAACAAAATCAGCTACTTCTATTCAGGATATGAAAATGTGAAATATGGTGTCCCTCAAGGATCAGTATTAGGACCCATCCTGTTTCTCCTCTATGTCAATGATCTTATGTACAACAAGTATTGCCAAACTACCCTCCAATTTGCAGACGATACAAGCTTCCTTATTAGTGCTAAAACAGAAGAAAAACTAAAAGACTCCGCTATACAAACAATGAACAGTGTAGAACAGTGGTTCAGATACAACAAGCTAATTATAAGAAAAGACAGTAGCACTGAACTTCTATAATGTAAAAGGAAGACACCACCCAAACATAGAAATAGAACTTAGGGACAGAGTTCTTGAAAGTGTTAACAGCACTAAATTTCTGGGACTCTGGCTCCAGAACAACACAAAATGGGAGGTACATATTGAATATTTGCAAAGAAAACTAAGCAAAACCTGTTACATGATACGGATCTTAAAAACTTGTTGCAGCAAAGCCAGCCTATTAAATGTGTACTACTCCTATGTGCATTCTGTAATTAAATATGGCATAATCTTCTGGGGTAATACAACAACAAATATTAAACTTTTCAGGATGCAAAAGAGAATACTAAGAATTATTGAAGGGGTAAACAATACGAAATCGTGCAGACCCATATTCAAAAAACTGTCAGTTCTTCCTCTTCCCTGCATTTTTATCTACGAAACATCAGTTTTCATCAAACAATATATTGATAGACAGGCAGATATCTTATTAAAAAATGAAGATATACATGCACACAATACAAGGCAAAAATCTGACCTTCATGTGAAACAGGTGAGAACATCATTGTGCCAAAAAGGCACTCTACATACTGGGATAAAGATTTTCAATAATCTACCTAAACATATTAAATCAATAGGTAAACTCTGTAGTTTTAAGTTTGAAGTAAAGGCATATTTGATTGATCATTGCTTTTACAGTCTGACAGAATATATAAAAGCCAAACAACAAAAATAAAGATGCATTACTAATATTCTACTTTGTATGTTGCCTGTGATGTTTGTTGTATTTAAGAATCTGTGCTAAATAACCTGACTATCTAGTCCTTAGCATTGCAATACAAACTGTATTTTTATCTTGTAAATACCTAACCATGTCCAATATCCTTGTATATATTCTATACATATAGGATTTGAAGGACTAAATAAATAAATAAAACATAATTCTGTAAGTACATTGAAATCCTGGAAAGACAGGTACTCTGCCTTTCATTCTGCATCCGCCTACCTTCCTCAATATGCATTCTGTACTAACTCATCCACATCCCACATTGTCTTCACTTTTAGATCAACTTTTGATATGATACATTAATCACAAAACCTAATCCCAGCACCCAATTTCCCACCCACTGAAAACCAGTCCAGATACCCTGTTGTGCCACAATATCCATATCCCACCTTCCATACACCTCCATGCCTTATACATTCTTTCTCAGTGGAATTTTAACCAACTCCCAGTCCCTAACGGTGAAATCCGTTCAGAGATATACCCCTCTTTCCACCCCAATCACAATGCTCCAGATCGCACCATGCTCCCATTTTCTCCTTATCCTTCATCCACTTCATCAACTTGTGGGTGCTACCTGCGGTTCTGCATGGCCCCATAGTCATACTCATCATCGCACCTTCATCATGACAATTTCTTCATTTGTCACCTAGTATCACCGTCACACCATTGTATCGTTTACATTCCCAAGTGCTATATTTCAACTGTTATATAAAATTTTCAAATGAGTTTTAAAAACCATCAGTATTTACCATCTACATGTGTTTTACAAAATCCTCTTTTATTGTCACTTGTTTTTATTAAAATCGTCATTATTGTTCACCTATGTATTTTTTGCAACATCATCTGTTATTGTCGCCTTTTAAATACTTGAAGCAACTTTAAATACAGTTTTGTAACCTTCGACTGAAGAGTGGTTTTTCTCCACTACCAGCTCTCCCCCATTATGGGGATTGAAATAGCAATAAAGAAACTAAAAATCATGGAGCTCATTAGCATAGAAATCTGCATCTCTATTTTCTTAGTTGCTACTGTTGTTGTGCATCGACTGGTTGGAGCTATTCTGCTATATTTTGCATATGTGTGTGTTCATCTATGTAGTTTGCTCATATCACGGAGAATTTCTTCTGTGTGTGTATACATCATCCGCTTATGATTTATCATTTCCTTGTCACCATTGCTGTAGTGTTCAGCTGTCTTCTCATTGTCGCATCTGTTGTTGTCGCCGCCATAGCAGCTGCCTCTTTGACTCCGTTATCGCCACCGCCAGTACCACAGTCTACTCACTGTCGCCACCTCCGCTTCACCACTGCCACTATCTTCATCTGCTATCATCATATCGCACTAGAAATTGCTGCTAACATCCCCCCCCCCCCCCATCCCAGCGACGCTCTATTGCCAGTAATTATCGTTGACCTTCTGTACCCTACTTCCTTTGACCCACAATGGACAGTCTACCCAGCTACATCATTTACACAACCAATTCCTCTGCTTCCACTATCACTAGGTGTAGCACTTGCTCTGGCCCACAACCCCATATTCACCCTCCTCTTCTAACAGTATTTTCCCCATCTGCCTTTGCCTGCCCTACCTTTCCACGACCTCTTCTTCTTCTTCTACCTCATCCTTTGCCTATCCCCCACTTCCACCTTTTCCCACACCTTCCACGTCCCATGCAATTCCCACTAAAATACAACTGGCTGAACTACCATCGTGATGCCTGAAGCCACATTAAAGTCAACATATGACTCAACCTACTCAAGCCTACTGCAAGGCTCTGCACCATGCCACCTCCTCCAATTCCCCAATACTACCCATCCCACAACACGAAAAAACCACAGAAGCACCCTGACACAGACCCCACTACTAGCACCATAACCAGAAAACTATGAACAACTGATCCTACCAAACACATGGACCTTGCCCCCCTTCCCCCCTGAACTTCTCCTTCTTGCACAACTGTTTTTGCTTTCGTTCTCTCCCACCCTGACCAAAATTCCGAAATGTCAAACCCCTTGGTATAGAAATACAAAAACACCTCCTTCACAGTCCAGTCGCTCTCATCATCCCCTGCAAAAATTCTGTCCTCATCAGATCCATGAATCCCAACTTCCACTCTGACCTCCTCCTCAAAATCCCACTGCTTGCTTTGAGCCTCATGCCTCCCCCACCCCCTTCAGCATCACTTCCAAATTGAAACAATCCCAGCCTCCTCACTATCCATCCACCTTCTTGATTTGATAACAAAGATAGACCCTAAGATCATGGCAAAGGAAGTGGTTTCCGAACTCAATTCCACTCCTGCCGTAGACTTTTGTGCAGCATGCCACATCTACATTGACTCAGATCCCACCTCGCTCACGAGAGTCTTCACATGGTCTGCCACCTCCATTGATCATTTCCTCACAGAGGGAGCCTTGATTTACAACTTCCAACATAAAGTTGGCCTCTCCAAAGCCCCCCAGTCCTACCATGACCAAAGATGTCTTATTTATAGTGACCACCTCATTCCTGTATGTAAGAATCCCCACATCAACACTCAGTGTGCAGACTCCCACTTCCTCAACACTATCCCAATCTTACCCCCCCTCCCACTTGCAACACCTGCAATTTTGCCCATCCCACCTACTCCACCAAGTGCAAGGCTAAACCCCCATCCATCAAACCAGAATTAACAGTATCTGTCCATCCTATTGATCATCCTGTCCACCCCAATAATTCATTCCACCCAACTCCTACTCCAGAAGACATTATCAGATACCTCACAATTTACCTCCAAAATATTCACCCCTTCCAACAACTGCGTAACATATGAGGGCAAGTCAAAAATTATTTACACTTGCGCTATAACATTTGTTGTATTATGCACGTTGTCTTCTGTCCTCGCACATGTCTTTGTTATACTGCTGTGGAAATGTTGTGACAGTTTGATCTTATTTCTGCAATTGTTCTTCCTTCTGTTGCAGATATAGTATGGCAGATCCATTAAAAGTGTGCACCAAAGAAGAACAATGGGCAGTGATCCGAAGCCTCTGCTCAGAGGGTGTCAAAGAGGCAGACATTCATCATGGACTATCATTGCAATATGGGAGAATTGCACTATCGTGTAAAACTGTGTTTTTGTGGATCGAGAAGTTTAAAATGGTCAAACAACTGTAATGCATGAAGAGGGAGCAGGACGGCCATCAATCTCCACGACAGATGACAACATTCAGCAAGCTCGAGAGATGGTTCTGGTGAATAGGTGAATCACTATGGGTGAGGTAGCATCCTCTCTGAACATCAACCATAGCTCTACCCATCACATCATCCACGATGAGCTCAGTTTCCATAAGGTCTGTGCTTGGTGGGTACCAAGAAAGCTTACCGACGACCATAAGGTCACCCATGTTAAGGTCTGTCAGTGCTTACTCACTCGCTTCAACACCGAAGGTGATGCATTTTTGAGCGGAATTGTCTTCGGGGATGAAACATGGATGCATCACTATGAGCCTGAGTCAAATGCCAGAGTATGCAGTGGAAACAACCAGGATCGCCAAATCGCCAATGAGGAAAAAATTCAGAACAGGGCCATCCACAGGAAAGGTTATGTTAACCATGTTTTGTGAATCACAGGGGTGCATACTGGCAGAGTTCATGAAAAAAGTAGCCACTGTCAACAGTGGTATAGTGAATTGTTGGAAAAGAAGAAGAAGCTAGCAGTTCACACCAAATGCCGAGGTTTACTGTTGAAGAAGGTGTTGTTGTTGTTACATGACAATGCATGGCCACACACTATTGAAACCATCAACAAGATGAAATCTGAAGTATTGGAACACCCTCCCAACAGCCCAGACCTTCCTCCAAGTGACTTTCACTTATTTGGGCCACTCAAGAATGCTTTGCATTGTCGCCAATTTGCCTCAGATGTGGACGTGCGAAATCCAGTGCGAAAGTGGCTTCATGAGCAACTGAAAACCTTTTATTTGGAAGGAGTAAATAAGCTCGTTGACTGTTGGGTCACGTGCATTGAGGAGAAGGGAGTTTACGTAAAAAAATGATGTGCATTGTATACCCCTAGCTTCATGTTAATAAACAATAGGATGAAAAGTGTAGATAATTTTTGACTTGCCCTCATACAACAAATTTCTCTTGCCACCTGCTCTATTTTTCACCTCAACACACAGGCCTCACTCAAAAAACCAAATCCACCTCATTTTCACCTGTCTCATCACCCTTGTTTCAACCTCTCCACCCCCTGCACCGAGACAACCCACTATCTAAGCCCCCATCATGGTGCAACAGCAATACAGCATCATTTACCACGACATCTACTCCCTACCCATGAACAAGCTCCATTTAATGCACGTCCTGTCCCAAGATAATTTGATATTTTATCCTTAATGAAACATTCCTCCAACCATATCACAACATTCGAATTTCTCCCTACATCCGGTATCATACAGATGATCCCCTTCTGCTGGCCATAGGTGGAGTTGCAATCAGCCACCACAAAAACATCAATGCTTGCCCGCAACCCTCACTCAATAGTCCCAGTGAACACCTTATCCTAAGCCTCTTCTTCAGAACCCTAACTGTTACCTGTGCTATTACCTATGTCCAACCTAATAATCACATCCCCTATGATTTCCTCATCCACATCAATCATACTGTTTCCACCTGTATTATTGCCACTGGCCTCAACATCCATAGTAAATCCCCTGCAAAACTCCAGCAGTGGTGTCAGTTTACATACTCCCTCCAAGGTGACATTGTCTCTATCCCAGAGCACATCCATCCTGAAAACAACACCACACTAGCATCTCCCATCCTCCTTGGACACCTCACTGCAGAAGTCCTTGTCTCAACTGGAAGTAACCATGTATGTGTCCTCCTTACCGAATTCTGCACACTACTCTCATCTCATGTGCCTGATCCCCATTTCCATCCGAAAGTTGCCCACGAGTACTCCAATCAGGGGCGGATCCAAGGAAGGCGGGCGGCAATACGGGCAATTTCCCCTCCCTTGTGCGTGACCGATCTTTATTTCCGACTGCTTTAGGGGCTGATTACTTCGGCCTATCTAGTATGTTTTACTTGAAGTCGAAGATGCAAACAATGGCACGCACTGTGATGTAACAATTCGAAGAGAGACCTTGAAACTGAAAAAAATGCAGAGTCCCTCACCAACCGCTTCGGTTCGTTGCTTGACGTGGACAGAGGCATTGCTTCTCTTATGTTACAGGACGAAATGTTGTTGTGGCGAGAGAAATGGAATCAAGAAAAGGAATGACAAAAAGAGCTTCCAACCATCACCCTTGACATATTGGTTAGATGTGATAAGGATGCATACCCTATAACAGATAAGCTTTTATTGGCCCTGGCAACGCTTCCAGTGACAACTGCATCTGCTGAAAGATCGTTTTCGTCGTCGCAGCGCCTGAAAACTTATTTAAGAACATCGATGAATGAAAACCGCCTCCTTGCTCTTGCACTTATGTATATTCATTACCAGATTCCTGTAGACATAGAAAAAGTAATTACAAGATTTTCAAAAAGTGGGCATAGAAGGAGATTAGAATTTAATATTTAAGAGCAGTATTGTGAATATACATATTTAATATTAAATTTCATTTTATTTATACTTCTGCATTTTTATTTTATTTCTTATTTTTTTTTACAAGAAGAAAGAAAGAACTTTCTTATTGTTAATATTTACATTCATGAGGAAAAACAGCTTATTATGAGCATAAATTGAAATAATTAACAATATAAGGTGATTTCCTGAACACAGTCAAATACCCTATTATAACTTTTCGCAGTCATATCGTCATTGCTGCGTATAAACACATGCGCGAATTCGATGGCAAAATTCTGTCAAATGAAAGCAATTGGTGAAGTTTTTTAAGTGCACGTGTCGTATTTGAAGAATATTTTTTAGGTAATGCAATAAGTTATTTCATTAAACACACTTAACACATAGCAATACACGATTAACTAAAACAGAATATATATATATATATATATATATATATATATATATATATATGTGTGTGTGTGTGTGTGTGTGTGTGTGTGTGTGCGTGTATAGAGTATTAATGGTTTTATGTTTTTATATGGAATTAATTTTTTGGAAGGCAGGTACTAAAAAATTTGCCACCTCCCCCCCTCCCCAACCGAGATCCTGGATCTGCCCCTGACTCCAATGCCAACTGGAATGTGTACCAGGAATCTATAGATACCCAGATAGGAAGCCACATCCTAGCCTTCCAAATAACCAATGACATCCACTGTGGCACATCCTTCCTACAGCAGACCTTGTCATAAGCTATCTGTGCCCAAATCTCAACTAAAGCAATAAATCCTCATCACCCAATTCTTCCACCAAAGCCAAATTCCAACTATGTGAATCCTGTCGTTTACATAATTCTTTCTTAGAGATTCATGATTGATATACCATCACACACCATTGACAAATACAGCTACATATTGGAAATATGTAGCAAAGACTGGCACAAGACATGCATCAGACTCAATGTTACACTCCCATTTAACTCCTCGAAGCACTGGAAAGCGTTCCACCAGCTTACTGATACCTATCCCATTCCTCACAACCCAATCCTTCACAACAACCTTCTCTTACCTGATGACCTGAGCAAAGCTATTCACTTATCATATTTCTCTGATATCTTCTCCATCCCTGAAGATCCTCACTTTGACTCCTCCCATTACCCTACTGTCTGGAAGCACACAGACTGCTTTGTCCCATCCCTGGTTGCCATCTTCCATTACTTGAACAACATACCAGAAAGGGAATTAAACATTCCAATCAGAACATAGAACAAGTACTTCACAGAAATTGTAACATGTTCTCTGGTCACGACTGTATTACCAATCAACACCTCAAAGAATGTGCTCTTTCCTTTCTTGTCACCCTTGAAACCCTGTATATCACTATCCTCTCTACAAGATCTATCCTCGCTTGTGGGAAACTTCCAGAATCCTACTGACTTGCGGAAAACCTCCTCAATCCTACTTTACTGAAAGCAAACGTACTGTCCACTGGTACCTCACTGTAGCATCCCATTTGCCTCACCTCCGTGTTTTAGCAAGGTCTCTGGTTCCATCATCTCCTGACACATCCCCAACATCTGCACAAAACATCATCTACTTCCTATTGCTCAGTGTTCCCTCCTTCACTACTTATGATAACTCCTTAACCTTACCCATCACCCATCCCAAGAGCTCGAAAACTGTAAATCCACTTTCTAGTCTCCTTTTCAAACTCCCGACTTATGCTCATCCAATCAACTATGCCTGCCGTATTGCATCCTTTCTCTCCAGTCGCCCATCCTATATCATTGTTAACAACACCAAGTCCTGTACCTTCCCTCCCACTGCAGGAGTACCACAAGGTTCTATTCTCTCCCCTCTCCTTTATGCCCACGCCACCTTCTCCTATCCACCTACTTCAGTATGATAATGACACCATTTTCCTCACCCTCTGTCATACACTTCAGAAATGCCAATGATCCCTCCAACTCCAACTCAATCAATTTAGCCTCTGGTATAACCAAAGGTTCCTTACGATTAACCCCTCCAAAATCTAGGCATTAATTATAGGATGCACCACCTGCACCTTCCATCTCAACAACTTCTACACACCATTTATGATTGTCTCTTCCTGCTAACTAATACATTAAAATACCTTGGAGTAACCCTTGACTGGCAACTAAGATAAAACCTCGACTATTAACCATTCAACAGAAAGTCCACAACAGAATAAAACTACTAACAGGCCAAACTTGGGGACTACAACTCTCCATTGTCCATCACATGTATAAATCCCTGATCCACCCCAACTTTTGTTAGGTGAGTGGTGCACGGATTTCCACCTCTGCCAAGTTCTATAAGTTTCTCCAGATCCTTCAAAGCGATGCACTCTGCGTCCCTAGTTGCATTTTGTTACCTTCACCTGCAAGGATTCTTCACCAACTCAACAAACTCACACTGCTCACTCACACTGAACATCTCTCAACAGTCGACACCATCCACAAACTAAACTTCAATAATTCTGTTGTTTCCCCTCCACTTTCTAATCGTTATAAGCAGCTGCATCTTTATACCAATGCATTCCACAACTGCTACCCCTACACGCCCTCCACCCAGGGGCGATGTCAAGGGGGCGGGGGGCTATGAGAGCTATAGCCCCACCCTTAATGTAGTACCATTTTATACTGGATAAAATGACTTCAGAAATCAGGGAATATATTACTTCAACAGATTCAATCTTTTTTTACATAATTATATAGCAATATGGGTTGCAATGTATTTCAAACATATTTTAACTGAAGAATAAGAGCGGCAAACAGATTACTATCTAAACCAATAAATATCATTTAACTTAAAATGGGTGTCTTATTATTTATTAATATACACTGGATGTATATTAATGTACCACTTACAATAGTCAAGAAAGCTAAATATGCTGGGTATGCCTACCATCTCTTAATCTCCCAGACAAAAAGATCGAAATCGCCAGACATCTGGGTCAAATCGTATTATTTTCCCTGGTACATACATTCTGTAGGCGCATTGCATTTCTGGCAACGCCAGCGGGGGAGCGCCACCTACCGACGAGTAGATATAAACTACACGCGAGTTACAGGAATTTGTGAAAGCGCATTATAGAGATGTTCATGTTGACACGTAGTGCATGTTTGTAGTAAGGAAATGAAGTCCGTTTTAATACATCTCAGTGAGTAGAAAGCAAATGATATTTAAATTTTTCGATTGTCTGGCGAGTGGGCGACGTCGCGGTGTATACGACCGCCGATTGTTGGCGGCTTCTCATTATCTCAATAAAGAAGTAAGGAAAATATAGGGTGTTCCAAAACGATCTTTACAATTTTGATCATAGATATTTCAGAACCGTGTTAAAAAGTGATGGTTCACACACACACACACACACATATATATAAGGCAGCATCTGATATTAAATTTTATAAACCAACCAAAAATTGATATAACCGAAAAATCCGAAAGAGAATATAAATAAAACAACTCAAACCCGGAAACTGAGTATAAAATTCATACAACAGCTACAACCGAGTGAAGAAACCGACTGGACGAAAAAACAGTCGACTGACCAATCGATTGTTAAAAACAGTCCGTTGTCCTTCCAACTCTTCCATTACGCCTGGTTGAAAACATAAAAATTGAGGTCAATTTTTAAAGACGCCATTCGTCTATAAGGAGGTAAAATATTTTCTGCACAAACCAGCATTACTTAATTAATTTGTACTGAAAAATAACACTTTATTGTTGTATTTTTTTACTAAAGCTGACCATACGTATTTTTGATATTAATAATATCGACAAAATTTGTAAGATGTGAGATTGTGGTTGCTTATTCTATGACTAAGGTCAGGACACAACTATGTATGCTTTAATGACCTTTTTTAATGTTGCAAACTTTTCACAGATATACGTGCTTTTGCACAGTTTACAATGTGACAATGTTATGACAGTTGTGAACATGGCACATCTTTACCTCTGAAATTTAACTAATCCGAAACACAACAATTTTAAATTTTAACTAGAAGTTTCTTTACAAAATTATTGTTACAATTACGTTATGATGTTGATTAGTACTACGATACATCATCCGATTCCGGTTCAAAGTTCGGTACTATTTAGGATGACAATCAAGTTTACAGAGGATGGTTAGTTTTGAGACAAGTTGAGCAAAAGATTACCCAAGGTCGTTCGAGTTTATGGAGGACACAAGCTGGTGAACCAACAAATTTACGCCTCTGCAAAGCGGTATTTGCCTTAGCTGTGATGAGCTATCATATGCATGCCCACTCTCTTTCTCTGAAATTCCTATAAAAACTTATTAAACCTTTGCTGAATTTTCCAGCAGAAACTCTCCCTGTGTTTCTCATTATGTGAGAAAACAAGTACTCATCCCTAGTCTTGGAATATGGCGATATACACGCGCATGGCTGGAGCAGCGTGCATATTATAATGCCCTCTCAGTTCTCTCAAGAATAATTAACTAACTGGCTGGTTCGTTTCTCCGCTGTTGGAGCTAAATTCTAATTTCTAGCTGGACGTCAGCCACTGTGAACGCAGTGTTCACACAGATATCTCCTCCTTGACTAGAAGAAGGGATCGGTTGGTAGGACATGTTTTGAGGCATCAAGGGATCACAAATTTAGCATTGGAGGGCAGCGTGGAGGGTAAAAATCGTAGAGGGAGACCGAGAGATGAGTACACTAAACAGATTCAGAAGGATGTAGGTTGCAGTAGGTACTGGGAGATGAAGCAGCTTGCACAGGATAGAGTAGCATGGAGAGCTGCATCAAACCAGTCTCAGGACTGAAGACAACATCAACAACCGTACAGAGCATGAGGCTCCCCATTCTGCACTTGACGCCCGTTCAGAGAAGAGTCGTGGAAAATTTCCGTCTTGTCTTTCTTGTAGCGGAACTGTCTCCCCACCTGGTTTCTTTCGTTCTCTGTGTCATGGCTTTTTTCGACCAATTGGGTCTGGGTCACCTCGTCGGTCAGTCGTTGACTTCCGCTTTGGGACGCGCCCTAAGTGCTTTCCATAGTACCCACTGTGGTGTGGCCTTCGTCTCTCCTGTCGATTGCTTCCAAATCAAAATGTTTCCTCTCGCTGCTTGCCTCACCTTCTGTTCATAGACATGCATTATATGATCGGTGTGTTAATACTGTTGATTGAGTGTCATCCCTTTTGCATTACATATGTACAGGCAAATTTGCTCATTACCACTGAATTAAGTTAGGTGTCATATTCACCTCCCCATTACAATTTATAAAGCTCTTATGTAAGGCGCGAAATTGACCTTCATTTATTCTGTCACCTTATAAATTATTCAAAGCTTTTTTCTCAACAATATCTACCAACTTTCAGTAATAGCCTATAAACATATGAGAGCATTTCAGGAGTTTCTAAAAGCTTTTCAGACTACTAGAAGAAAGCATATAGGCTTACAGTAAGTAATGTGATGCGGAATCTTTCCTGGTTTGCTGTTGTTAATCTGACTGCGACCGACTGGTGGCACAGTGCGGAACCAACTAACAACCTTCACTGACATAGACCGCTAACGTCGTGTTAAATTTTGAAGCCTTTCTGTAGGAACATTTGCAAAAAAAAAAAAAAAAAAAAAAACAAAAAAAAACAAAAAAAAAAAACTTCCAGGCAAAGGCCACTAAATTAAGGAAAACTTAGATTTTATGTATCTTTGGACTCATAAATACTGTTCATGGACCGGTTTCAGAAACAAATAAGACCTACATTGTGTAAACTGTATCTTGACAGTCCTGAATTGGTAGAAGGTGGGTGTTGGCAGTCACTTGATCCAGGTTGCCCGTAACATTAGGTAGCTGAAACACTGTCTGAAGTAGCCACTGTTGTCTGCTTTCTTACTTTTTACTGCTTCACTGTTCTGAGTCTTTTTTCCTTGTCATTACTGAACGGAACTGCTGCAGTTAGTACCTTCTTTAAGCATGTCAATACTGTTTACCGAGGACGCCCATAAGAATGTTTGTAGGGGGAGGGGGCAAGACCGAGGGATATGGGGTAATGTTAATGTTTTGGAAGACAAATGGTCATAACAAATTAAAATTATTTATATGTGTAAATAACTCTATATACTTTTGTGTTGCGCCACTTGTGCATAATACTGAAATTTAATGAATATTTAATTCACCGAAAGAAAGACCAAAAAGGACTGAAACATATTATGACCCATATAATATAGGAAGAGCTTTTATAGGCGCATTACGTGATGATGAGAAGCTTAAGTTTTTAAGGAATACTTGGAAGCCTCTTGCAAACTTTTATTTTCCTGCTCAATTAGAAGGGAAGAAAACCCGAAGATTTAAGCATGAATGGATGAGCCAGAACAACTGGCTTTCATACAGTAAAATTTTACATGGTGAATTTTGTACTGCATGTGTACTGTTTTCTCCTTCAGGTGCCGGAATCTGCTCCCAGGTACTTATTAGAGCTATCCATTATTCTAAATAATTGAAACCTATAACTGATTTGGTAAAGAACATAAATAACTTGGGGGTGTCGTTTTTAATTGTAAACACTTCAAATACAAAAACCTAATTATTCAAATAGTTTTCAGTCTTGGTTTTTCAGCAAAAATTTCTATGTTGCTAACATTTCGAGTGCTTACAAGGTTTGCTGTTTGCACTAGTTTCTCTTTACTCAATTCTGTACCTAAGACATTTTTAATTTATTTTTTATAGGCGTTGAAAACACTGGTAAAATAATCATTGGTTAAATACAAAACCTCTATGGAAGATCTTCGTCATCATGAAAACATAAAATATCACAAATTTTCCATGGAGAAGGCTACAGAGTTCGCCAAGCCTATGGAATCAAGTAAAGAAAGTATTGCCATTGTCCTCGATACCAAGAAATTTTCAGTTATTGAAGAAAACCGGAAACACTTGAGGCCTATTACAAAGACTATACTCCTGTGTGCTAGAAATAACTTACCTTACGAGGATATCATGATCATGGTTTAATTCCTTAACTAAAAGAAGAAAAACTGATGATCTTCTAGAGGCAAAACATGGAGTGTTTCAGTCTTTTGGCTTTTCGTGCGGAGATGAAGAGGTTAGCATAGGAAAGGAATTCGTGGCGGGCCGCATCAAACCAGTCAGTAGACCGATGAAAAAAAAAAAAAAAAAAAAAAAAAAAAGTGGAAGCTTGAGATGAAGATTTAGAGCATAATTTCAGTACATGTGGCCGAAAAAGTTCTATGATAAGTAACACAGTCCTAAACGAAGTCATACATTGCATTGTTGGTGACGCTATTCGCTCTGCAGTATCGAGGGATGTGAAAAAGGCTAATTTTTTAGCATGATGTGTGATGAAACAGCTGATGTCACCACTAAAGAACAGATGACATTTTGTATTAGGTTCACTGAAATAGAGGTCTCTGTTACCAAGGAAGACTTTCTGGATTTTACTGAGCTTAACACTTACAGTATGGTGCCTGTACGCCATACGGGCGCGGCCGGCCTGACGTTGGCGACGTCGCCCGTATACCGTACGGGCGAGCCCTTATTTGGCTCTGTAAGCGCGTCTCCGAAGCAGTTTCGTCAACTAATGTGGAGGTATTTCCTTCTTCTTCCGCAACAGACAAGCACTTATCGGCCATCTCATCCTGGGAGCTGCTGTGAGCACTGCAAAGACGAAGTTACCTGCAGTTCATTCACAGGTGTTTACGAGAGTGAAAATATCGCACAGTGAGTTGACGGAGGCAGAGATCTTAGATATTCTTTATGGAGGTGCGGGATGTGAAATTGACGATTCTGACAAAGAGGATTCGTACACTCCAGACGAAAGTACAAGTGATGGTTCAGGTAAGTATATGTCTCAGTTGTTCATGAAGTGAAGAGTTCATTACTGCATGTTGTATTGTGAGTAGTGCTCATTACTTCACTTGCATTTAGTACCTTTTAGTACCAATCTTAGCATTATTTTCTTTCTATGCAGACAATGGTACAGACCATCAGTCACCATCTGTGGTACCTGGTCGTGTGTGGCTCACTGAGCACGAAGTAGACGTTCAGCCAGCACTGCCGGATTTCCAGGAAGTAGTCGGCGTAGCATCGCATTTTTCACATGCCGCTGAGGAGCTTCGATATTTTAGTTATTTCTTTGACGACGACCTTATTCGGCTCAGCAAAAGTGAAACGAATCTGTACGCTGGACACGTTATTACGACCATGAAACGCAAAGGTTGCCTGAAAATAAACTCTGTTTGGCATAAGTGGTCTGCAGTAAAATTGCAAGAGATTTACTGGTCTCTCAGTATTATTTTGCATATGTGCGTCGTCAAATTGCCGAGGTCAACATACCCGTTTCCGCAGACAGGATTTGCGAGTAAATTGTTGAGTCGCGATCGATTTTACGCTACATTGTCGATGTTATACTTGAATGACAATGCTACGTTCACTAGCAGAGGCGAAGAAAAGCACGACCAACTTCACAAAGTGAGGCTTTTGTTTGATTTCTTTTTGAATTAAACCAAAATTAGTTTTCGTCCAGGCATGAAACTGACAATAGATGAGGCAATGTGTCCCTTTCGTGATAGAACAAGCTTCAGAGCATTCATGAAAAACATACCCAATAAATATTGAATAAAATTGTATGCTCTCTGCGATTCATCAACCGGTTATATGCTAAACTGTGATGCATATACAGGTTCTGCAGGCAGTGTTGACAATAGTATCCAGGGACTTGTAAAAAGGTTGTGTTCGCAGTACTTTGGCAAAGGACAGTGCTTTTATATGGATAAGTACTACAGCAGTCCATCTCTTTTGGACATGTTGTGGGAAAATAAAGCTCTTGGAGTGGGAACTGTAGGGAAAAACAGGAAAGGTTTGCGACGAATATTCGGAACACTAAAACTAAAAAAAAGTTAGTTTTTCAAACGAAACACCATCTCTTGGCAGTGAAGTGGAGGTCAAAAAGAGATGTTGTTTGTCTTTCCACAAAGCATAAGTCTACCAGCACTAGTATCCAAGTGAGGGCCAAAGGTGGAGTAGCAGAAATTGTAAAGCCAGACGTTATTATTGATTACAATAAGGATAAACCTGGGTTGACAGAGCAGATCAGTTCTCCAGCTATTATCTGTTTGCCTGAAAACCTTTGAAGTGGTGGTAGAAGCTGTTTCTCCACTTGTTTATCATGTCAACTGTCAACACTTTTATTTTATGTAAAGAGAACACTAGGAAGAATGCATCCATAGTAGACTTTATTAACAGAGTAAGGAAGAAATTAGCTGAGAAGGGCGGAAATATTTTTCAGCAACAAGCCGCTTCATCCTCACAAATTGAGAGAACATTTGCATGGCATTTTCCAGAGAAGGTCCCACCCACTCCAAACAAGGTGAATACTACTAGGTATTACAAAGTATGTTCAGGCAGGGGGAAGAAAGAGACGGGTAAACGCATCAGGAAGGAAAACAGATGGTGGTGCAAGGCCTGTGGCATTGGCCTTTGCTCTTATATTGTTTCCAGGATTTTTACACAAAGGCCAACTACATCTGAACTATTAAAATACTCTAGTTTACAGGCACCTGCAGTTAGACACTCCAGTGATATTTTGTTTTAAATTTAGATACAGTAATAATGGCATTACTCAAGAGAGAGATCATGTAAAACTTTTTTATCCACTGTATTTTTGTATTTTCTTTTTTTGATTATAACACCCTATTGTATTTTATATTGTAAAACAAACTCACATTCATCTAAAGCTCTTACCTTTTCCTTTTAAATGATGCAAGAACCATATTCCTATCATTTTTCTGTTATTTGCAGTCTAATTTCAAACATCCATTAAATATGCCAGTTCACAGCTAAGTGCTGGGTGTAAAGAGGACAGTGTTGAAAGTGTTAAATCAACTACTGGAACTTCAGTTGCAGAAGCCATCGATGAAGAACTCAAGACAATGGGGCTGAGCTATCAATATCTTTGTGGACAGGGCTACGATGGCGGCTCAAACATGGCTGGGAGATTTAAAGCAGTTGAAGCTCTTATTTTAAGTAAAGAACCGATGGCTATTTATACTCACTGGTTTAGCCACTCTTTGAACTTGTGCATTTCTAAGTCTTGTGATACTCCAATAGTCAGAAATATGATGGGAACTGCACGATCAGTTGCAATATTCTTGACTGCCTCTGCAAACAGAAAAAGTTCCATAGAGGAAGCTATATCAAGACTACCATTCACAAGGTCAAGGAAAACAAAGTTGAAGGCAATGTGGCCAACAAGATGTGTGGAAAGACACGATACCTTATTACTTTCAAGGAGCTATTTGCCCCGATCGTGACCTTGCTTAATGAAGTTTCAAGTAGTCGTGAAACCAATGCAGAAACGGCTAGTAAAACTTGTATGTTTAGTTCTGCTGTCCAAAGAGGAGACTTCGTAGTAGCTTTAGCGACTGCAGCATATTGCTTCTCTTTAACTCTCCCACTAAGCGAACAGCTCCAAAGTCTTAAAAAGGATTTAACAGCTGCTTTAAATCATGTCAATGATGTGCTTGAGGTGTTCAACAATATGAGGACGGATTCGGAAATAGAATTCGGAAGTATTTTTGAAGACAATGTTAAACAGGCAGAAAACATAGGAAGTGTAATATCAATGCCAAGAACTATTTCAACACAAACCAAAAGGGACAACGCTGAGGAATACTGTAGGCGAACACTATTTTTACCCATTGTGGATCGTTTTATTGCCGAGCTAGAAACAAAATTTTCACACCATGTTACCGCTTGAAGTTGTTATTCCTGCATACTGTTTAAAATACAGTGAGGGTGAAGCGATCCAAGAATCCGAGAAATATGAACAGTTTTTGGAGAGTTCTTAGCTTTTAATGAAAGGAGAGCTGAAACTCTGGAAGAAAAAGTGGGGTGATGAAAGTAAAAGACCTGAAACAGTAACAGGAGCATTAAGGGACTGTGGCAAGCAGTTTTTCCCAAATGTACATCTTTTACCTCAAATATTTGGGACTATTCCTGTCGCCACAAGCACTCCTGAACGAAGCTTCTTTACTTTGAGACGAATAAAGAATTATTTGCTTTACACAATGGGGCAGGCGAGACTAAATGGATTGGATCTTGCAAATTGCTACACACGAAGATGACGTGCTACAGACAGAAATTGAACCGACAGGAAGAAGATGCTGTGATATGCAAATGATTAGCTTTTCAGAGCATTCACACAAGGCTGGCACCGGTGGCGACACCAAAAACGTGCTGACATGAGGAAAGTTTCCAACCGATTTCTCATACACAAACAGCAGTTGACCGGCGTTGCCTGGTGAAACGTTGTTGTGATGCCTAGTTCAAGGAGGAGAAATACGTACAATAACGTTTCCGACTTTGATAAAGGTCGGATTATAGCTTATCTCGATTACGGTTTATTGTAACGCGACATTGCTGCTCGCGTTGGCCGAGATCCAATGACTGTTAGCAGAATATGGAATCGGTGGGTTCAGGAGGGTAATACGGAACGCCGTGCTGGATCCCAACGGCCTCGTATCACTAGCAGTCGACATGACAGACATCTTATCTGAATGGCTGTACCGGATCGTGCAGACGCGTCTCGATACCTGAGTCAACAGATGGGGACTTTTCAAGACAATTGCCATCTGCACGAACAGTTCGACGACGTTTGCAGCAGCATGGACTATCAGCTCGGAGACCATGACTGCTGTTACCCTTGACACTGCATCACAGACAGGAACGTCTGCGATGGTGTACTCAACGACGAACTTGGGTGCATGAATGGGAAAACGTCATTTTTTCGGATGAATCCAGGTTCTGTTTACAACATCATGATGGTCGCATCCGTGTTTGGCGACATCGTGGTGAACGCACATTGGAAGAGTGGATTCGTCATCGCCATACTGGCGTATCACCTGGCGTGATGGTATGGGGTGCCATTGGTTACATGTTTAGGTCACCTCTTGTTCGCATTGACGGCACTTTGAACAGTGGACGTTACATTTGAGATGTGTTACCACCCGTGGCTCTACCCTTCATTCGATCCCCTCGAAACCCTACATTTCAGCAGGACAATTTACGACCGTATGTTGCAGGTCCTGTATTGGCTTTTCTGGATACAGAAAATATTCGACTGCTGCCCTGGTCAGCAACTGAAAACGTCTGATCAACGGTGACCGAGCAACTGGCTCATCACAATGCACCAGTCACTACTCTTGATGAACTGTAGTATTGTGTTGACGCTGAATGGGCAGCTGTACCTGTACACCCCATCCAAGCTCTGTTTGACTCAATGCCCAGGCGCATCAAGGCCATTATTACAGCCAGAGTTGGTTGTTCTGGGTACTGATTTCTCAGGATCTATGCAAACAAATTGCGTGAAAATTTAATCACATGTCAGTTCTAGTATAATATATTTGTCCAATGAATACCCATTTATCATCTGCATTTCTTCTTGGTGTAGCAATTTTAATGGCAAGTAGTGTATATAGAAAGAGATATGGAGATTTTTTTTATATTCATGTCAAGTTCAAGTTTTTGAATTCATGTCACCTTCTGTATCCAGAAAATTAATGAAAGCTTATTTCTTGTAAGCTGACCTTTTCCATGGTTTATGAAATTTATAAAATCTCCCATGTGAAAGTAAGTTTCTTTTACCCTGAACTCCAAAGCAGTTACCAAAAACTACTTTAAGCAACACCAAATTTCACCAATTCGTTGGCAGAGGACCCCAACTCTCCTTTTGTTAAGCGATATTCTACTCCCCCAAACCCCCACTCCCCCATTTAGCCCCTCCTCTTGACCGACTTATAGAACCGCCCCTGCCGCCACCTAGTCTCCCAAAGAAATTTCAGCGGTCTCCCTCTCCCAGATCGTGAACTCCACCTTGACATTTCCCTGTCCTTCCAGCTATACGTCCGTCCCTTCTATTCCATCTCAACAGGGCTTCCTCTTCCTCCCTTCCCCTCCCCACATTGCTTCCCCCTTATTCTTCCCCATCTGCCTTTCTTTCTCCACCCTCTCTTATCCCAACCACTATAGTGTCACTAATTCCCCCCTCTACTCCACACCTTCTTCTGTCCAGCAGCAGCTTCTACCCAATGGCTGCTATGCTGCAGCCCTCTGTCCCTATACCACCACATTCCCATCTACGTCACCTGCCAACATTTTCCTCTTCAAAAACAGCCTCCCAATCCCTGGGCAGGTCCTTCCAGTTCTTAATGACAAAAATGAGCTTCTTTTAGGTATCAGTGTTTCAGCATCAGGTTATAAGTTTTTAAATGTGCACTTACTGTGTTTTGTTTTATCTTTTATTATTACTGTTTTTAAATGCCAATGCTTGACGTCATATCTCTCATATAGCTAAAAGCTTCCAATTTATTTTTCCCTCAAAAACATTTTAAATTCAGTGTAAATATTTCCCCTGTTCGTTTCTTTTTTTTTTCATCTGATTAAAATTTTACCATCAATTGGCAGAAGAACGTCTTGCCTGTACTACTGACAGGACATCCCTCCCCCCCCCCCCCCCCAGCCTATATGGGGCATGGGGATTTCGACATATCAGCAGTGTAGAGGAGATAAAGGACACGAGAAGAGAGAGGACAGAATGGGGTAGAAGGTATGGGAATTGGTACTGTAACAAAGGATGGGCTATAAGATAGGAAGAATGCAATAACACAGATACAGGTAACTGGAAGTCCATATGTCTGGAGTTTGAAAAGGAGAGCAGAATGCCATAGACAGTCATGGGTTTTCTCTGGGTTGAAGGACACAAAAATAGCAGATTTACAGGAGTTGAGTTGGTGGGATAGGAAGTGGTCTGGTGCAGAAGCAGATCATCAGAGGAGAAATTGGGATGGAAGTCATACAGTTTAATTGGAATAAGGTAGTGTTGGTTCAGATGTTGAAGGATGCTTTAGGAGAGGATGCATTTGAAGACCTTGGTAAACACTGAGGTCAGGCAGATGGGAGGATAAAAGGAAGCATTGATGGGGGATTTATGTAGTTTGAGAAAAAGTAGAATTTTGTAGGTTTTTCGAATCTCAGGATAGTAACATGTGGAGAGGATATTTCTATAAAGTGTCATGAGGTAGACTGGAAAGGAGAGGGGAGATCCTTTAAGGTGATGATATGTGATATAGTCATGACCAGGGGATCTGCTGCATTTTCCTTGGAGTATCTGTTTTATATTCTGTGAATGTTGTATTTAATTCTGTATATGATATTGCACAAGTACAGTGAGTTGGGGGCCAGGGGTGGGACAGCAGTGTTAGTACATTAATGGATTGTAGAGAACAGGGACTTATCAAAAGGAGGGACATCAGGGATGGAGAACATGTTGGAGAGATAGAATGCAAAGTGGTCAGTGTTGCTCATGCTAGAGGTGACGGATGGTTGCTGTGGAGAAGCAGGTAGTGAGCTATAGGGTTATTGCCTGAGATTCAATGGAATGCTTTCCACTAGTTAGAAGAGTTTATGGAGGGTGTAGTGTCCAGTATGGTGCACATCTGGCACTTGCCCCAATATCTTTTTGCATTTGATAAATTCCTAATATGTCTCTGTATTTGCTGCTAGCATATGAGTATATCCTGGTCACATTTTCACAGGAAGAAGTGACACGTGCGACAGGAGTGTCGAAGGAGGACTATGGCTTGTGAGGGAAGGTTGGGATGGGAAGGATATACACTCTTGGTAGAAATGTGGATTGATATTGCATCTGTCAAAGTCTGCTGCAGGAAGGATGTGGCTTATGGTATATCATCAGGTTGTTGGAAGGTCAGGGGGTGACTTCCAATCTGGGTTTCTATGAAGTTCCAGTAGACATTCCAGGTGATAGAGCAGTAGTCTTGTATAACTCTTGGCTAGAGATTAGGACTGTGTGCACAGGGATTAGGTTGTATGTAGGAGATGGGGAGAAGTACATGTAAGTGGTCATATCCAACTGGATTGAGGACTTCTGCAGTGAGGTGTCCAAGGAGGATTGTAAATGTTAGAATGATATCGGCGTCTTGTTGCTTTCAGGATGGGTGTAGCATGTAGCATGAGATGGGGACAATGGCTTGGATGTTGAGATGCAAGACAGAGCAAGCAGCAAGTGACATTTGTTGAAAAGTGTGTGAACATTTGAATGGATAAATGTTTTGGAGGATGGGGTAGGTATTGGAGGTTGTGTCGGAAAAGGAGGAGGATGGAAAGAGGGCAGGACACCACAGCTCAGGCATGTCAATTGGCTGGGGGTAGAAAGAATAGAAAACATCAGGGGGTGGGGGGATCCAGTCAGTGGATGATGTACAGGGTGCAGATGTGTTCAAGGAAAATGAGAAAATGTGGGAAGGGGATGAAGTCATAGAGGATTCACATGGGGTACAGGAGGCTATATGGAAGGAGATGCAGAGTGCATGGCATTCAAGGATTTGGAGAACTTTATAGAATCTGGGCAGGACAGAAATTCAGGCGATGCTGATGTAACAAAGAATGTGACAGATCAAGGATTTGTAGATGTGAAAGATGGTGGAAGGATGCAGTCCACATGTCCGACCAGATAGAAGTATCAGGAGGTGGGTTCTATTGTGGGCCTTGTGTTGGACATTAAGTAGGTCATCAGGCAGTCCAGGTGAGGTGGCAGTCGAGGGTGAGGCCAAGGTATCTCAGGGTAGGAATGAGGTGAATAGGATGACCTTAAATAGTGAGGTAAAAATCTTGGAGGTGGAAGGGTCGGGTGGTATGACCTATGATGACTGTCTGTGTCTTGGAAGGGTTGATGCGAAGGAGCCACTGGTTGCTCCAGACGGTGAAGTGATCAAAGTGGGTTTGAGGTGTATGTTGGAACCGTTGAAGGGTAGGATAAAGGACCATGGAGGCAGTGTCATCAACAAATTTGAGGAGATGAACAGGCAGGGAGGTTCGGGCATAAATGCAGTATACAGGAGATGGAGAGAAGGGGAAAGTATGAAGCTTAGGGGCATGCTGGCGGTGGGTTAGAAAGTACAGGAGTTGGTACTGTGGATAGTGTAATAGAAGGGACTATGGGAGAGAAAGGAAACAGGGAGATGCATGAAATTGGTTGGAAGAGCCAGGATATTGAGTTTATAGAGGAGTCCGGGATGCCAGACACGGTAATAGATGTGCTGGAGATCGAGGGAAACAAGGGTAGCAGAACGAGGGGAGTTAAGTTGGAGGGAAAGAAGACTGGTAAGGTTATTGAGCTGGTTGTCAACTGAGACGGAGGGCTAGAAGCCGCACCGGGTAAGGGGAAGGAGTTGGTACTGCTTAACATGGTGGTGAATACGATGGGAGAGGATGCACTCAAAGACCTCACAACATGGAGGTGAGGCAGGTGGGACTATAGGAAGGGGTGCCAAGGGGTGTTTGTTGGGTTTAGGGAATAGCAGGACATGGGAAGTCTTAAACAGCTCAGGGTAAACGCTGGTGGAGAAGACGACGTTAGACAGGGTAGCTAGGACAGCCAGGAAGGAGGGGAGGGGATTCGTTTAGGTGGTGGTAGGTGCCACTATCATGAGCAGTAGCGGTGTTACATTTGATTCAGAGTATGAGATTGATGTAGTATGTGGTAATGGGAGTGTTTATGTCTGCAGGAGGGTAACTGATCCAAATACCAGAAACTGGGGGCGAGTTGCAGGACAGATGTATTGGAGTGTTCAAGGATGGTGGGGGGAGAGGGAGTAATGAAAGTGAAGATAATTTGGAATGGGGAAGACATCAGAGAGGTGGGAAGCAAAACGATTAGCCTTCCTGTGGTTGTCAGGGAAGGAGCAGTGCTTGTCATGGAGAAGGGGATAATGCGGTGTGGGATGGCTGCCAGTAAGGTGGTGGAAGGCAGACCAGTACTTGTAGGAGTTGACAGAGAGGGCGGAATTGAGAAATGTACGTGTCTGGCGCCAGCCCCAGCGTTTCTTTGCTGTTAAGAGGTATGGATGTGTCATTGTAATTGCTGGTGGCAGAGGACTGTATCGCAGTAGCGGGTGTGGAGGAAGGAATGGTAGAGCCTCCAGGATTCATGGAGGAGGAGGATGGCATTCAGAGGAAGAGTAGGGTAATGAGGGTGGACAAGTTTGCTAAGAATGTGGGTCTCCACGGCATCAGTGATGGTCTTCTGGAGGAAGGACAAGGTATGGGTGATGCCAGCGGGATGGTGAAAGGTAAATGAGTAATTGGGTGACTTTCGAACTGTAAGGCAATGGATTCCTGTTAGGCATCCCAGTTGGTGTGGCAGAAGTCATGGAGACCAAGGAGGATGTGGGAAGTGATGACGTTCTCCAAGGTGGAGTTACTTTTGGGACAGGTGTGCTGTGGGAGGGAAGCTACGTCACTGTGGAGGGTAATGAGGAGGCCATTGCTGAAGGATGGCAGGGTTATGGCTGTGGTGTTGAGGTCGCCAGCACTAGGTGGTGAAGATGTGGCCAACATGGGAAATGAGTCATAGGGGAGAGGAGCTGCAGGATGGACATAGATAGTGGCACCAGTGATGGGGAGGGAGGGGAAAAGGATGCTGAGAATGAAGTGTTTGGTCTGCTCATTGAACAGGCTTTGTGGCCATAAAGGGATGTGCTTGATGGGGTCAATAGTGATCCCACCTTGTGCAAGGGGAATGGGATAGTTGGTGCACTGAAGAAAGTAGGGAGAGGTGGGACAAGATGATGACATTGGATGGATGTTTGATTAAGGATGAAGGAGTCGACCTGTTGCTGGGGCACGATACGCATGAAGAGATATTTGTTGGCAGGGAGGAGGCGATACTATTGGCGTGCCAGAGGGTGAGGGGGGAGGGGAAGGGAGCTGTGGGAGGAGGAAAGAGGCTTAAACGAGGGTGAAGGTGAAGTGGGTCTGGTTGTGGGAGTATGTTTTGTGGGTATTCAAATGGATGACAAAGTGGCAAGGGAGATCTCCTGGAAGATGTGGGCGCATTGTAATACGTGGATATTCTGGATAACAGTGGTCAGAATCTGGTGATGACTTTGGCCATAGGGGGAGGTCAGAGGGAATTGTCAAGGTGGATTGGCTGATAGATGAGACAAATGCGAACAGTGAGCTCAGGGTTTGTGGGAGGGGGTTTGGCTTTGCATTTGGAGAAGTAGGTAGGCTGGAGTTCATTGCAGGTGTTGTAGGAAGGAGAGGTTTTATGTTGGGGGGTGGTGTGGTTTTACAGTTTTGGGTGAGATGATCATTGTTAAGGAGACAATGTTGGCAGCAGTAGGATTGAGGAGGGGAATGGGAAGGGTTAGTGGGGTGATTATGGTTGAAAATCAGGGCTCCCTGAGTGAGGAGGTGATTTGTGGAGGAAGTGGACTCTGTAAACACACATATGAAGGTAAGTACAGAATTGTTGTAGATATATCGAGCTGAGCAGACGTCCAGGGTGGGGTTGGCATTCAGTTTTGCCAATACTTCTGCCTCCGTGACCACAGGACTGAGTTTTGTGATCACAGCAGTGAGGGTTGGCAGATGATGAGAGGGTTAGGGCTGATGGTGACAGAAGGGTATAAGGAAAGGTGTGAGGAATGCATGTGGGGAAAAGATGATGGGGGGGGGGGGGGATTTTCATAGTCCGCAACGTTAGCCATCTTATGCACCTTCAAAATGTACTCATATCCTGTAATATGACTTGTTCGCAATAACAGAAATATGTTTTTTCATGTTGACATGTCACAGACAGCTCAGACATATTTTAACGTGTAACTAATGTAATAACTTCATGTTCTTGTACTCTGCATTGTATGATATGTATGCTTTATTAGTTTTCAGTTCAAGATGCACTTGTGAATGGCTATGAAGCTGAAATTGTGATTTTGTAAAATAAATGAACAACTAACATTTAAAGGCGAAAAGTTACTTTCGAAAAGTTTCTCCATGACTAACGTCTCCTACCCCCCATGAACCATGGACCTTGCCGTTGGTGGGGAGGCTTGAGTGCCTCGGCGATACAGATGGCCGTACCGTAGGTGCAACCACAACGGAGGGGTATCTGTTGAGAGGCCAGACAAACGTGTGGTTCCTGAAGAGGGGCAGCAGCCTTTTCATTAGTTGCAGGGGCAACAGTCTGGATGATTGACTGATCTGGCCTTGAAACATTAACCAAAACGGCCTTGCTGTGCTGGTACTGCGAATGGCTGAAAGCAAGGGGAAACTACAGCCGTAATTTTTCACGAGGACATGCAGCTTTACTGTATGATTAAATGATGATGGCGTCCTCTTGGGTAAAATGTTCCGGAGGTAAAATAGTCCCCCATTTGGATCTCCGGGTGGGGACTACTCAGGAAGACGTCGTTATCAGGAGAAAGAAAACTGGCGTTCTACAGATCGGAGCGTGGAATGTCAGATCCCTTAATCGGGCAGGCAGGTTAGAAAATTTAAAAAGGGAAATGGATATGTTAAAGATAGATATAGTGGGAATTAGTGAAGTTCGGTGGCAGGAGGAACAAGACTTTTGGTCAGGTGAATACAGGGTTATAAACACAAAATCAAATAGGGGTAATGCAGGGGTAGGTTTAATAATGATGAGGAAAATAGGAATGTGGGTAAGCTACTACAACCATCATAGTGAACGCATTATTGTGGCCAAGATAGAAACAAAGCCCATGCCTACTACAGTAGTACAAGTTTATATGCCAACTAGCTCTGCAGATGATGAAGAAATTGATGAAATGTATGATGAGATAAAAGAAATTATTCAGGTAGTGAAGGGAGACGAAAATTTAATAGTCGTAGGTGACTGGAATTCGTCAGTAGGAAAAGGGAGAGAAGGAAACATAGTAGGTGATTATGAATTGGGGCTAAGAAATGAAAGAGGAAGCCGTCTGGTAGAATTTTGCACAGAGCATAACTTAATCATAGCTAACACTTGGTTCAAGAATCATAAAAGAAGGTTGTATACATGGAAGAATCCTGGAGATACTAAAAGGTATCAGATAGATTATATAATGGTAAGACAGAGATTTAGGAATCAGGTTTTAAATTATAGGACATTTCCAGGGGCAGATGTGGACTCTGACCACAATCTATTGGTTTTGACCTGTAGGTTAAAACTGAAGAAACTGCAAAAAGGTGGGAACTTAAGAACATGGGATCTGGATAAGCTGAAAGAACCAGAGGTTGTACAGAGTTTCAAGGAGAGCATAAGGGAACAATTGACAGCAATGGGGGAAAGGAACACAGTAGAAGAAGAATGGGTAGCACTGAGGGATGAAGTAGTGAAGGCAGCAGCGTATAAAGTAGGTAAAAAGACGAGGGCTGGTAGAAATCCTTGGATAACAGAAGAAATGTTGAATTTAATTGATGAAAGGAGAAAATATAAAAATGCAGTAAATGAAGCAGGTAAAAAGGAATACAAACGTCTAAAAAATGAGATCGACAGGAAGTGCAAAATGGCTAAACAGGGATGGCTAGAGGACAAATGTAAGGATGTAGAAGCTTATCTCACTAGGGGTAAGATAGATACTGCCTACAGGAAAATTAAAGACACCTTTGGAGAGAAGAGAACCACGTGTATGAATATCAAGAGCTCAGATGGCAGCCCAGTTCTAAGCAAAGAAGGGAAGGCAGAAAGGTGGAAGGAGTATATAGAAGGTTTATACAAGGGTGATGTACGTGAGGACAATATTATGGAAATGGAAGAGAATGTAGATGAAGACGAAATGGGAGATACGATACTGCGTGAAGAGTTTGACAGAGCACTGAAAGACCTGAGTCGAAACAAGGCCCCCGGAGTAGACAACATTACATTAGACCTACTGATGGCCTTGGGAGAGCCAGTCATGACAAAACTCTACCAGCTGGTGAGCAAGATGTATGAGACAGGTGAAATACCCTCAGACTTCAAGAAGAATATAATAATTCCAGTCCCAAAGAAAGCAGGTGCTGACAGATGTGAAAATTACCGAACTATCAGTTTAATAATTCACAGCTGCAAAATACTAACGCAAATTCTTTACAGACGAATGGAAAAACTGGTAGATGCGGACCTCGGGGAGGATCAGTTTGGATTCCGTAGAAATGTTGGAACACGTGAGGCAATACTGACCTTACGACTTATCTTAGAAGAAAGATTAAGAAAAGGCAAACCTACTTTTCTAGCATTTGTAGACTTAGAGAAAGCTTTTGACAATGTTGACTGGAATACTCTCTTTCAAATTCTGAAGGTGGCAGGGGTAAAATACAGGGAGCGAAAGGCTATTTACAATTTGTACAGAAACCAGATAGCAGTTATTAGAGTTGAGGGGCATGAAAGGGAAGCAGTGGTTGGGAAAGGAGTGAGACAGGGTTGTAACCTCTCGCCGATGTTATTCAATCTGTATATTGAGCAAGCAGTAAAGGAAACAAAAGAAAAATTTGGAGTAGGTATTAAAATTCATGGAGAAGAAGTAAAAACTTTGAGGTTCGCCGATGACATTGTAATTCTGTCAGAGACGGCAAAGGACTTGGAAGAGCAGTTGAACGGAATGGACAGTGTCTTAAAAAGAGGATATAAGATGAACATCAACAAAAGCAAAACGAGGATAATGGAATGTAGTCAAATTAAATCGGGTCATGCTGAGGGAATTAGATTAGGAAATGAGACACTTAAAGTAGTAAAGGAGTTTTGCTATTTAGGAAGTAAAATAACTGATGATGGTCGAGTAGAGAGGATATAAAATGTAGACTGGCAATTGCAAGGAAAGCGTTTCTGAAGAAGAGAAATTTGTTAACATCGAATATAGATTTTTGTATCAGGAAGTCCTTTCTGAAAGTATTTGTATGGAGTGTAGCGGTGTATGGAAGTGACAATAACTAGTTTGGACAAGAAGAGAATAGAAGCTTTCGAAATGTGGTGCTACAGAAGAATGCTGAAGATTAGATGGGTAGATCACGTAACTAATGAGGAGGTATTGAATAGGATTGGGGAGAAGAGACGTTTGTGGCACAACTTGACTAGAAGAAGGGATAGGTTGGTAGGACATGTTTTGTGGCATCAAGGGTTCACAAATTTAGCATTGGAGGGCAGCATGGAGGGTAAAAATCGTAGAGGGAGACCAAGAGATGAATACACTAAGGAGGTTCAGAAGGATGTAGGTTGCAGTAGGTACTGGGAGATGAAGCGGCTTGCACAGGATAAAGTAGCATGGAGAGCTGCATCAAACCAGTCTCAGGACTGAAGACAACAACAACAACAACAACGTCTCCTACGAAGGAAAGATAATTTGTAATGGAAACTCGCACTGTGTGTGGGTGGGCATTATCTGGCTGAAATGTAAGCCCAGGTTGCCTTGGAATAAGGACAACTATAGGGGCGTTGAATATAGTCAGTGTACCACTGCTGTAAGAGTGCCGCGGGTGAAAATGAAGGTGAATTCTGCTATAAAGTGAAATGGCACCCCAGACGATCACTCCTGGTTGTCATCCCATATAGCTGATGGCAATCAGTCTGGTATCTCACCCCTGTCTGGGGCGTCACCAGAAACGTCTTTTCTGGTCATTGGGGCTCAGTTCTAAGTGGGACTTCTCACTCAAGACAATTCTACTACAGTCAATTAGATTCCAGACCAAAGACGTGTCTGGAGACGCCCTGGACAGCAGTGGGATACCAACCTGAATGTCGCCCACTATATGGTCCAACAACCAGGAGTGACGATTTGGGGTGCCACTTCTCTTCATATTAGGACCTTTTTGGTTGTCATCCGCGACATCCTTACACCACAGTGGTACGTTGTCGATATTCTATGCCCCATTTTGTTGCCCTTCGTGCAAGCCATCCTCGGCTTATATTTCGACAAAATAACACCCGCCCACTTGTGGCAGGAGTTACTACTGATTGTCTTCATGCTCGCCAAACCCTACTTTGTCCAGCAACGTCGCTACATCTTTCCTCGGCTGCACACATTTGGAGCATGGTGGGCAGGGCCCTCCAACCAGCTCAGGGTTTTGATGACCTAATGTGCCAATTGGACAGAATTTGGCACAGTATCAGTCAGGAGGACATCCAACAACTCTATCAATCAATGCAAAGCTGAATAGATGCTTGATAAAGGCAATAAGTGGGCAAATGCATCATTGACTTTCTCAATTTGTAAAGATCTTTCTTTTGAACAACTCATCCATTTTTTCTGAAACTGTTATCATTTCTTTGTGTATACAAGTGCAGCACATCTATCGATTTCCGTCCCATTTAGATAATTTCTTCATGGTGCGCCATCTTTTCGTCTTAGAGTGTACTTCTAATAAAATCGGTTTTCACAATATTCCAAAAGCAAACTTAAGACATTAAATGTTTCACACTGAAACCTTAAAGTGAACAGAAGATGGTGGGAATAAGTATACTGAATGTAAATTCGCAAGTATTTTCGAGCAATGCCACTATAAAGATGCACATCATGTGAACTCTACTGCCCACTAACACTGACTGCTACTGCAACGCTAAGTACGCCTGCCAGACAACAACAATCATTACTACTGAAAGCATTACTCTGGAATGCGTGACTCAGCTAAAACAGGGGTACTTTTATTAATGTAGTATACATTCTGAGATAGAGCAGATGGATATGTTTATGACAAAATGTCACAAGGAATGACGAATAAGTAGACATGGAAGGATGCAAGATACTCACGGGCTAATTTTCACGCATAAACCACCAACACATATTCTTCCTCTTCCATGAAAACTAATCCAGTTTAATACTTTAAACAGTATTGCAATTCATTTGGACTGGTAGCTGCCTTAGTCTGTCTCAAGCACCTACAAAAGAGAAACGTAATATGTAAGTTCTGGTTGCATGCATTTAATTTTAATCCATCATAAAATAGAATAATCTGGCATGTTAAAGAAGTTGCTTCAGTTGTTCAGAATTAGGTTGAACAAGGAATGCCAGTCTTGAAATTACATACTGCAGCAAAAGGTGCTCTTCCAACCAAACTCACTTTTATCACAAAACATTATTTGAATAAACCGTTCAGGCATTGCCAAGAAATCTAACCTTTCAAGAACCTGTCTAAGAATACTGTATTGTTTTACTGCTGCCAGGGCTTTCATGCCATTTTGAATTGCACTGTTCATAGCTTTCTTCATACCTTGAGCAGGTCTTCGACCAAAAACAGTTACTCTCTCACTGTAGCGAATCATTTTTGTTTTCTGAAGGTTGTGGCATACCATTTACAGAAGAAATTATGTGTGGGAAACAGTGAATATATTTATAATTGAACATATATCTTCAAACGAAAACAGACGTTATAATTCTGTACTTAACGTGTCATGAATAGACAGTACACATCATAACTGCTTACCTTCTCAATGTTTACTGTCTACAGTATGGAGAAGTACAATAACTCACTACAAAAACTCTAACTAGGCTCCAGTAAACAGGCCACGAAAAAACTCATGGTACTGACTGACAACCGTGTCATCCACAGCTGACAGACATCACTGGATGCGTATGTGGAGGGACATTTGGTAGGCACACTACTCTCTTGGCCATTGTCAGTTTTTGCGATTCGAGCCACTATTTCTCAATCAGGTAGTTCCTGAATTGGCCACATGAGGACTGAGTGCACTCGTCCTGCCACCCATCCAAGAGCTACCCAAGCCTGACTGTGCTTAACTTCGATGATCTGACAGGAACTGGTATTACTACTGCAGTGGCCTTTGGTACTTCCTTACTACAGAAGAGGCCAAATTTGCAGAGGAAGCGAGGCAGTAAAACACAAGAGTTACAATTTAAATACACCAGCATCTTATTTTCACTGTCTTCTAAATATTGAGAGAGTGTAGTCTACATGTGCAAGTATGTGATGGCATCCTGACAGTCATAGGTTTTATATAACCAATTGCTCACCGTTTCCCACTGCTCACTGTGTCACAGCGTCCCCTACAGAATAGTGATTGAGAGAAAACTAAAGAAAGATGAAAGTAATGAGGAGTAGCAGAATGAATTTGGCCATAAAATTAACACAGAACTGGGAACCATGAAGTAGATGATGTGAAGGAATTCTGCTCTCCTAGAAGAAAAACAACACATGATGAACTAACCAAGAAGGTCATATTGGGTGACAACTATGGAGCTACAGTGAAGTGCTAAAGAAAGTGGCACAGGCATGTATATTCAAAAACAGAGATATGTAAACAGGCCGAATACGGCGCTGCAGTCTATAACGCCTATATAAGACAACAAGTGTCTAGACAGTTGTTAGATCGGTTCTGCTGCTACAATGGAAAATTATTAAGATTTAAGTGAGCTTGAACGTGTGTTATAGTCAGTGCACGAGCGATAGGGCACAGTATCTCTGAGGTAGCAATGAAGTGGGTATTTTCTATACGACCATTTCACGAGTGTACCTTGTATATCAGGAATCTGGTAAAACATCAAATCTCCGAAATCTCTGCGGCTGGAAAAAGATCCTGTAGGAATGGGGCCAATGACGAGTGAAGAAATTCGTTCAAAGTGACAGAACTGTATCCCTTCTGCAAACTCCTGCAGATTTTAATGCTGGGCCGCCAAAAAGTGTCATCGTGTGAACCATTCAACGAAACATCATTGATATGGGGTTTCGGACTAGAAGGCCCACTCGTGTACCCTTGATGACCGCACGACACAATGCTTTACCTTCGTCTGGGTTCGTCGTCATCGACATTGCACTCTTAATGACAGGAAATACGTTACCCAAGCTGGTGGAGGCTCTGTAATGGCGAGGGCGTACGCATTTGGAGAGACATGTGACCCTTGATGCGTGTAGATACGACTCTCACAGGTGACACATACATAAGCATCCTGTATGATCACCTGCATCCATTCATGCGTTGCGACACACCACACTTCCAGAATTGCTACAGAATGGCTCCAGGAACACTCCTCTGAGTTTAAACACTTCCGCTAGGCACCAAATTCCCCAGACAAAAACATTATTGAGCATATCTGGGATGCCTTGCAACGTGCTGTTCAGAAGAGATCTTCATCCCCTCGTACTCTTAAGGATTTATGGACGGCTCTCCAGTACTAATTCAGACATTAGTCGAGTCCATGCCACGTGGTGTTGTGGCACTTCTGCATACTCATGGAGGACCCTACACGATATTAGGCAGGCATAGCAGTTTCTTTGGCTCTTGAGTGTATATGAAATAAAATCGTCATAGCTTCTGAACGGTTTGCGTTAGTACGTTCAAACTGCACAGCTGACTATGGAGCATGATGGGAATTAGTAAGTGCATTGTTGTTGTGTTAGCGACTTTCATTTGAATGGGTTCGTCAATAAGAAACTGGCGCCTTTCGGAGACTGAGAATCCGCATTTCACGATCGAGAAGTCTTTTCACCCTTAATAGGTTACTTTATGGTTTGCAATGTCCAGTCACAGAATAATCGGTGCAATGTTCCTTGATGGTACAGTGACTACTGAACAGTATGTGAAGGTTTTGGAAGATGATCCTATCCCCAATCTGCCAAGCGATCCTGATTTGGACAAGATGTGGTTCATGTAAGACGGAGCTCGACCTCATCGAAGCAGGAGAGTGTCTGATGTCCTGGAGGAGCACTCTTGTGACCTCATTCGGCTCTGGGATACACATGGGCCGCTGGAATGGGTCTTGACTGGCTGCAATAGTCTCCAGATCTGAACACATGCGACTCCTTTTCGTGGGGCTATATTAAAGACAAGGTGTACAGCCATAATCCCAAAACCATTGCTGAGCAGAAAACAGCCATTCAGGAGGTGATCGACAGATGATGTCGATGTTCCGATACTTCAGTGGGTAATGCAGAATTCTGCTATTCGTCTGCACCACATCATCGCCAATGATGGCAGACATATCGAACATGTCATAACCCAAATCCGAATATCTGTAGTGAAGTCTAGATGTTGAATGAAGGCTGTGTACACAGTAGTTTGTAACTAATTTACGTTTTTTCATATAGTTCAATAAATGACACTCTGTAAATAGCAGTTTAGCACAATAGTAGCCTTATAGATCACATATTCATACAAGAAGCCGAAGTTAAAGAAATCTATGTCTGTTCAGTAATAAATAGACGGCACATATAGTCACATACTAATTAGCCTAAAACTATAAGAGAACTTGGAGCAGAAGTTGAGGCCCAGAACTGTAACGAACTCACAGCCAGACAGGTGCTGGTCACTGAACTGTTTGAGCAGCCCCTGTGTCGTCAGACTATGAGATCCAGACCCAGGCAACACACTAGCATCATGTAATCGATGAAAGTTGGCTGACCTACTGCTGGTTACACCACACCTTCCAGATATCCAGACATCAACACACTCGACGTTTCGAAGTGATCCAGAAACACTGACGTCATTGTGGAGTCAGCAGGACGAAGCAGTGTTTAATAGTTGCAAGACCAGTTTGTCATCATTCGGACTGTTGGGCTGAAGTGAGACCCAATCCATATCGATTACAGCCTCAGCCATAATTCTGACGATGCCAGGCCATGAAGCAAAGGATGCTGCCTGTCTTCCCAGGCCCAACAGCCATCCACCCCTGCTTTTCAGTGACATTCCCGACTATGACGTCTGGCAACACAAGTGCTGTGTGGCTTGTAACAGTAGTGGGATTGGTTTGTAGACTGACGGAGCAATGGAGCCAGGGAAATACACAGCATGATAGCACAAGATTTCTAGCAGTGATTGGACAGGGACAGCAATACATGTAAGTAGCAGCAAAAACATTCTTACTTTAACTAGTTGGATTACTTACATCATTTGGTGCGACCTTACCCGCCTTTTTTCCATACTGTCAGGATTAGACACTGCGATAGCGTTCAGTTAGGACTAATGGCCAAACTGTTAACTCAAGTAATATCCACCCAATCCTCTTTATCTGGGCATTCCGCCCCATGTATTGAGTCACGAACACTATTATGTTGTGTATTTGCATAAAAGAGGAAATTACATCAGCATGGCAGAGAGAGTACCTAGCTCATATATTCCAAACCTTGGGTAACCCAAAAACTTTCATAAGGATAAGACAGAAGGATAAGACAGAAGAGGCACAAGGATTTGTGCTGCAAATAAGTGATTACATACAGTAAGTGTTTTAGGATGAAATAGGACACTGATGATACCACATATATCAGTAATTAGAGATAGGAATAATGTAGGTCAATAAACCTGGGCTATTAGGACATGAGTAGTTTGGGGGCACATTGGGTGCACCAAGAGTAAGAAATTGCACACACAGAAAGTGAATGAATGTGTATGTCAAAACATGGAAAAAATTAAAAATTACAAAAATTGATCAGACTATACAAATCATAATATTGCATATCACCTCTATAAATCGATATTTGCAGTTGACAGCGATATAATGGATCAGACATATTGTTGTACTTTAAATGCAGCATTTTCAGAAGCGTGATAAAAATTTACTACAGTTACATAAATGGATATTTACAGTTGATAATATAATAATGAAAATGAATAAATGAAGATAGAAATGCAATGTTTTCAAATGCATGATAAAAATTTAATATGATTATATGCCTCACAATATACTCAAATTGTTTACATAATACAGTTAAAATGTTTTCACAATAAATCAGACATCTGAAAATGAAATTTTAATGCAACATTATCAATTGTATGTTGAAAATATAATTTTTTTTAAAATGTTCATTCAGATTAAATACATAACATACTTTGAGTTGATGATGATATAATGGCTTTCTATTTTAAAAGCGGAAATCAATATTTATATCTAGTATTTATAGTTGATGATATAATGGTTTTATATTTCAATACTGAAAATGAATATTTACATATAAAAGTTAATGTTGATAAAAAGGTTTTATAGATCAATCACAAAGACTGGATTTTATTTCAGTTAATAACCATATGGAACTATATTATAATTTTAGTACTATTTCTTATTGTGTTGAAATGACAATTTTTTCTTAAGTTGTTTGTTTATAAAATTTTAAGCATTAACTTCTGTTGTTATTTGATTGCACTCTGATTTTATTTTTCCTCCAACTTAATTTTCTATTAAGTTTATCATAGATTCATCACTCAGCTGCTGAACGTTTTTATAGTTTAATGTAAATCCCTCTTTATGTGTTACACGCTCTTACCAGTTTTCAAAAAATTGTGACTCTGAAGCCCTATTGAAACCCAAGCTGTAACACAGTTACTTCCTAACTTTTCAGTTCATTCACCCACTATACAACCTGTTTCTATTGTATTTGTTCCATTATCAGTGGATATTATCAGTGGATATTAAAAATATATGAGCTGCAATTCTTCAAAAATAAGACCAATACATTATTTAAAAAAGATTTTCTGAAAATAAGATGAGAAACTAGACCACCTCATTCTCCTAAACAGAGAGTTATATATGAAAGCTATCATAGAAAAATTAGATGTTGAATTAGATACTGATCAGACAGAAAAATGCCCATGTAAATACACAGTTGCTAAGCTGTGTATGAATTGATTATGAGGTAGATTTTGACAATGACAAAATATGAACAACACTGAATATATTGCACATCTACAAAAACTCTATGAAATGCTCTTGGTTGATCAACTAGATAATATAGGTACAAACTTTATTCATGAAAAAATGACTGGGGTAAAATACTACTTCAAGAACTATTATGTAGAACACAACATGGCTACAAATATTTTTCATAGCTGCATTTGCTACAGCAAATGTAATGATTAGATTATATTAAATGTTAGATAAACTAGGAAAAGATGATGTTTATTTTCATACAGATTCCAGAGTGTACATTGATAAATGAACCAATGCATTAGAAACAGGTTATGTATTAGGTGAAAGGACTGATAACGATAACTGGGTTATAGATTGGGCTTTAACAGGGCTTTAGAGTCACTATTTTGTGAAAACTGGTAAGAGCGCTGTAAAAAATTTAGAGATATTTACATTAAAGTAAGAAAACATTCAACAGGTGAGTGGTGAAGCCATGACAAGATTAATAGAAAATGAAGTTGGAAGAAAGATAAATTTAGAGTAGGATGAAACAACAAGCGATGTTAATGATCAAAATGTTATAAACAAACAACAAAAATGGAATTCCCATTTCAGTATGATAAAAGAGTAATGTAAAAAAATTGTGATAGGCTTCTGTATGGATATTAACGGAATAAAATTCAATCTTCATTATTGAAATATAAAGCCATTTCATCATCATGGACTTTAAATATGTAAATACTCATGTTCATTACTGAAATATGGAACCATTATATGATCAACTGCAAATACTTGTATGCAAATATTAATTTTCTTTATTGAAATACAAAACCATATGTTATGTATATAACCTGATTCAACATTTTTAGAAATGTTACATTTTCAACATACATTTGAAAATGTTGCATTAAAATTTCATTTTCATATATTTGATCTATTATATCATCATCACCTATAAATGTTGATTTATATAATCTGATACACAATATTATGAGATGTATAATCTTATTCGTTTTAATAACCTCATTCACTTTCTATGTGAGCAATTTTAAGCTCCTAATGCAACCATCATGTCCAAATACTACTGAGATCTAATCTAGAAAATGTGATAACCATAGAAAACAGTTAACTGTTACTGCTTACTTCATTAATATAGGTTTAAGCCATGGTACAGTGCCCATCGATTAGAACTAGAATAAAGAGTCAAAATAGTGCCATTTGGTTACAGATGAAAGGTGGCCATTAATTTGTAAAATCATCAATTAAACAGCTCCAGATCCTTCGAGAAGTAACCCGTGTGACAGCAGTAGATCGACCGGCAATAGCCAACGAACTAAAATAAGTGACATAGCGGGATGTTGGAAGAGATATGGAGGTAAATGAATTAAAATATTTTTAATGTGCAGTGCAGGAGGGGCTGATAGAGCGCCTGTAATTGTGAAGTTACAGAATTTGTTTATAGTTAAGGTGTGGCAGATATAGTGCCTTTAGGTGGGAAATTAAAGGGGTATTGTTGAGTATGGGTGAGGTGGGTATGGTGCCTGTTGTATCAGAGAGCTCTTGATGTTGTACCACTGGATAACTCTCTCAGTTGAATTAATTGAGGAATTAACACTGAGAGAAAAGAAGAGGAAAGATTGGACTGATTCCCAACTCATGATGTCTTGAAACTATGGCGAAGGCAAGGTTACCATGGATCTCCTACTATTGTAAATAAAATTTTCCTAATAGTTAAGATAAACCAATGTGGAGCAAATGGACAGTATGCAAACCACGTAGTCTACACACGCTAGTATCGTTAAGCAGCAAATTCTGTTCTGCTGAAATTCTTTTTGTACAGGTCAATAATATCTTACCTCCCATCTAGTATAAAATTAAGAACTAATAAACAAGTAGAAAGTTCTAATTCTATCGTGTGTGCTTATTCATAAAAATTGAAACTGGAAAAACTGAATAGTCGACCTGCTAAAATGTTGAATATCAACTAACTTCACCATAAAAGCAATTGTCAACTTTGAGGACATAGAAGTCAGTTTGCACCTTTTCATGCAATGATTCAGGATTGTGTGAAGGGTTTGCATATGTATATCTTGCAGGCATCTCTTTAAACAACTGGTTATATTAACCATTTAACGAATTGCTATTAACAACTCATCTGAGATTTTGAGATTAACATCAATATTCACAAATACTACATTAAGATGAATAAGATCTACTTAGGCCTTTCACAAATCTAGCTTTTGTGGAGAACTGGGTGAAATATAAAACTGCAAAGCTTTTAGAAAATCTATCGATGGAAATAAACTGTCTGGCAGGTAACAGTAAGTATTTTCAAATGTAGTTTACAGATTTTTCTCCTTGACAATTCCATCTGCGCCATAGAGGAATTCTTAAATGGAAATAATCAGTCATTATTACAGATAAAACATGAATACAGTGTGCTTATACATGCCACTCAGTATGAGTGATAGATAATTCTGATTTATAAAAGTTGCACACAAAAGATATTTGAAGAACAAGAAAACAGTAACATGAAACAATATGTCAAAGGTAAATGTACAAATCTTGGACACTGCTTATATTTTTATTTAGCAGTTTATGAGCTATATCTAGCTGTATCTTCAGTATGAGATGATGATCACATTGGCTTTGCGAAAGAAAATATCTGTTCAGAAATGGAAATAAATATTCCATGGATTACCATCCTGACCTAGAGATGTGCAGAGATTACAAATAATGGATATGTTAATAGTAGATGGATGATGTAAGAGGCAGAAAATGAACATTGAAGAGATTACTATGGCTCTCTGTTGTATACTGAACTGATGAAGGTAATTGATTAATAGAATTCATGTCTGTAGCAATGAACTGAATGTGTGATCTTTTTACTCAACAGTAGTATTGGAAGTTACTTATAAAAATGTGGTGTAGCAATATATTTTAGAGTATTTATGACAGGTTTGGGAAAGAAGTTCGAGAGAACAATGTCACACAAAGCTAAAGAAGATAGTACTACACTTAAGATATGCACTGCACACTGGGTTAATGGTGTCACATTGGCGTCAAATTTGACTGCTATTCTACCCATTGCCATCTTGGACGTGTCACTGGATGAGAAGGTCGTCACAACCCCACTTACCTACATTTCACCCCTTCTCTGTGATGAAGGTCAGAACCACAACACTCAGCTATGATATCATGCAGTTTAGCTGTGGGTGGCCAAGGAAAACATTTTTACGCACCGCCCCTCATAATCGACACGAAAAGGCCTCAGGGGGTAACAATGCCACATGCATCCGAGCTCTCTGAGGCCCACCTGCTAGTGTATGGCAGTGGCTACTGTGGTGGCACTGTGATGCCACACACTGCATTGTAAGCGTCAGCTACTGCTCATCGCTTCCGAATAAAATACTTTACTGTTCTTGAGTAAGGCTAAAAAAAAAGAAGATCTATGATTTGAATTTCATGCATTGCACATGAGGATACCCCTTTATTGCTAGTCATGTCTTAAACGTATTTTGGTGTACGCCCAGTCCCAGGCTTTATCTATAATATTCACATAGTCTTGATAGGTTTGTGATCCCTTGGTAACCCTATCCCTTCTAATGTGTCATCACAAACCATAGATTGGAGTTCTTTATTCATTGTTTTTTCCGACTCTTCCTTATCATCTCTTCCAACGCCTCCTTGACAACAATATCTTCATTTTGATATTTTTCTTGCAAGTAGTAAGTAAAATGGTTAGGTCTTTCCTTGTGTTTTGGTTCTTTGTTTGATGTTTTAGGTGTAAGCCCCTTCAAGAACTATGGGATCCACGTTTTGCTTCTCACTTTTCTCACCTTTAGATTTAGATTCCATTTGATCACGAAAGAGTTCATTATTATTGTGTAGGTCTACTGATTTAATTTCTTCTACAGCATGTTAAGAGTTGATGTCATGAAGAACTGCTAATTGTGCCAAGCTTAAGACATTGGTGATCTTAGTTCCTCTCTCTTTGAACTTTGAAAATTCTCATCCTCCAGGAAATTTACAGCCCTGCTGACTATTAGACCTATCTGGCAAGTATCCCTATCATTGAATGGATAGTATATGGTTCACTGGTTGTGGCTTATAAATGTTGACTTCTATGAACTCTTACACCACTCCTTGTGAAGATGTTTCGTAATGTCAACCATTGAACTGCAGCAAAAAAATTATCGAGACTGATAAAGAAGGCTTTCACCTGTATGTAATTACTATGGCTTTTTGTCTCCAAGTGTGTTGGATGAAGAACAGTTTGACAGGTATGTAGCTGTAGACACAGCTTCACTCCACTATTCCTTTGGTGAGTTGGCATGGAACATCATGGTATGAGTTCTTTCAACCAATATTTGATTAGTACTTTTGGCAACACGCTTTTGCTATGGATTGAACCCTATTGTTACCTGGTGTACAGTACCTTCAGAAATCAGAGATGTCTTTAGTTCATCAGTAACATAATCCATCCTATTGTCAGATAACATCTTCTTGATGTTTCTGCATCACAGATTTTCCATTATGGCTTTGAAGTTTTCAAATTCCTGTTGACCTCAGACTTGTCTTCTAAAAATCAGGAAGATATATCTTAGAAAAGTCATTAATAAATGTTAGAAAATAAAAATTTCCACCAATACAAAATTTCTCCATTGACCCACACAGACCAAAATGCACTATGTCCAAGATGTTTTCAAGAACACTTTTCGCTAGTTTTGCTGACTTTCCATGATGCATGACTCTCAGGAATCATTGACACAATGTCCTCATTTAATCGCATTGAGACCTTTTTGAACTTCTGCATACTTCTGTAGTTCATATGTCACAGACTATGATATCATGGCAGCACATTAAATTTTAGGTACTACCTTTTTTATTTCACCTTTTTTCAGGCAACTGATCCATTCTTAGCTGATGCTTTGCCAATTAGTTCACCTCCCACATCATAGGTGAATCCATCCTTTTTGTTTTTTATACTTTTGCTTACAATTTTATTAACTGAAAGCAAAATCAAAGCTGAATTTGGGTTGTGAATGACGTCACATGCTTCTTCTTATGTCGTTTCATCACCCACATAGGAACTTAGGTAACACTTTTAGAATTCTCTGCTACTACGCTATCATCTCCCAGATTGACCACTAAACTATTGCATGGCTTGGCGCTATGAAGCTTCCCTGCATCATTGGTGATATGAGTCGAGACACCAAAATCTAAATACCACATCCCCCATACTTGAGAATGTTTAGAATTGCTACAAGAATGGCTTTTTTGTGCTTAACTATTTACGAGTTACATTTTCTTTTCCCTTATTTTTTCATGAGCTTCCTCCTTTTTCACACTTGCTAGAACAATATTTAGCAATATCATTCGGTTTATTTCACTTATACCATTCAATAATCATTTTTTATTGATTTGAAGCTAATGAAATATTTCGCTTCTCACCATATGGTTTCTGGTTCAGACTTTCTACAATCAAAGTAGATGAGATAATGATTTTAAAAATAAAGATAATACCTGTGCAACATTGTTGGACCTCAGGAAAGCTTTCTATATGGTCTCCCACAATATTTTCATAAAAAACTCTACCAATAATGGGTAAGAGAGAAAGCTCTATATTTAATACAGTCTTAATAGGACAATAGAAAACAGTTACTTAATGCTAATAATCGAAAGTCAGAACGTCTTCCAGTTGTAAAGAGTGTTCCTCCAGGATCTATTCTTGCACTCTTCCTTTCATTATGTATGTAACTGATTTACCCACAGTGGTACCATATGATGCAGTGCTATAAACAGATGACACAATGCTCATCGCATGTGATACCAACCTTGGTTTGAGGCAAATATACTGCAGAAGAATGATAGTAAAACTGAAGACATTGTATTCTGTCTGAATGCTACCAGTCGTTATAACAAAACAGCTAAATTATTAGAATTTCAAATAGTGCAAAAGCTCAGCTGGAATGTCCACATGGGGAAATTCTATTGGAGAGTAGCACAAATCATCTATCTACTATACTAGGTGAGGAGCACTTTAAGTAAAGAACTTCCATTACATGTATGTTTTGCAACCATCCACTCTCACCTAAGTTATGGGATACTATTATGGAGTAAGCCTGTAGGGTAAAAGGTAGCATTTAAATGCCAAACGAAAGCTGTAGGGTGAATGCAGGACTTAATCCACATGAATTAAGTCCAGATTATTTTAAGCAACTAAATATAATGACAGTGCCTAGCCTGGATGTTTACAACTGTTTTGTCTTTGTTAGAGAATCTAAGGAAATTTCAGCTAAGACAGATAATTCATGACCAAATCACAAGACACTTAACTAATGTGTCATACACCAAGCTGACAAAGACCTTTAACAGGAACAAATACCTTCATGTTCTCTATTTCAACAAATTGCCTGAGCATCCCTATGCAGTGTTCCTATTTAGATTTAAACCTAATCTTTTGATATTGATCAAAAGTAGACAAATTTACTCTGATCAAGAGTTCCTTGAATGTGTGAGAAATGACCCGCATTTATCATGAGAATGAACTACAAGTTGACAACAAACTTTGATTTGCAATGCTGTGTAACTATTTTATTACTGTTTCATGCACTTATTGTTGTTTGTCTGTTTAATTATTTATTATCTTTGTCATTCACTTAATAATGTTCTTCACTTATCTATTAATTGCTCAGTTAGGAAACATTTTGCTGTTTTTGTCACATACTTAAACACGTTGTGTTTATTTTGCATTGTTTTGTTTTACTTCTTGACATTTGCCCAAGTTTGGATTATTATAATTGTTCTTATTTTTATGTTAACTTTGACAACACCGATTGCATGTAAAAATGCTCAAAGGTGAAGTAAAACATTTTATTTGTTTATTTACATATAAAACTGATTCTTCATTTCCATCTGCATCTTCAGGTATGGCATATTGTACTAGTTTTAATTTAATAGAATCTCCCATGATACGCGTGCCTCTGTTTTCAAGTGCTATAATCTTAGGTTGATAATGTTCAGGCGATCTAGTTGAGGATCAAACTTTCTATCCAGTTTCTGCTCACCAAGAACTTAATTTTAGTTAACTTGAGCATGGGCGATATGATCCGATCACAATAGTCGTCTACTGACTTTCATTCAACTACTTTGCTTGTGCTTAATGTTCTAATCAAGTCTACTCGACATGTGAGCCCAGAGACTTTAAATTATTTTTCTGGAGCCATCCAGTCTTCTCTTGTCGTCTTTGTGTCCCCTTACGTCCCTTCAGAGGGAGTAATTTTTATTGTCTTCCAAGAGTACACTCCAGGAATGTGCTTTTGTGTTTCATTCCATCCTAGAATCGTCAACTTTCTTCAAATCCAGAGGAGAATGTTCTATCTACAGTTCGTCAGAGACAAAAATACCTCTTCATGTCAAATTTCGTTGGCGAATAATTTTCTCAGTCTATCAGTTTTTCAACTAACGGCGCCGAAAGTCCAAATTCGGTTGTACCACTCAGATTTAGGTCTAATGAAAAAATTACTGGCCATCTGCTTGAGCAGAAAATCAATCGATGAAAATGTTAATAAAAAGAAATAACAATAGGCACTTACAATGTAGACCTATTCAGTTTTTTCTGGTTCTGTTCCATTCAGATAACTTAATTTTTTACTCCTTTTTGTTCTTTTTTTTAACATTAGATGTCCACTTTGTTATTTTGGGAATGTGCTGGTAGACTGCCAAGTTCAGGTATTCGGGCATCTCTTCTCTTTCCTTATGAGTTAAGGTGTAATACTATTTATTAACGTTACAATATTAGGGAAATTAATAGGATAGTAGTTTAATTCATCTGGAAGGCCAATTCTCGTCTTTCAAGATATCTTCATTACTACAAATCTATTTAATTCAAGTGTATCTGTCAAATGGGTCCATTCAGGAGGGTCGTCATCTGTCTGCTGAAATGTACTCATTCTCGAAACTCTACGTGAGTCTCATTGGAAACTGGCTGAGTATGTGGCACTTCTCTGAATATAGTTACTGTAATCTTCAATGATTTGTTAAGTCTCATTGGTTCAGTAAACCGATCTTTTAAATAAGTAGTATTTATCCACGTAGCAATTTGCAATTTTTTTTATTGATATGGTTCTTGTAACCAACAAACGTATTTATATACAGCATATATTTGCTGTGTGATACTGTGCAGTTTATGCCACACGACGAGTTAGAGATAATACTTCTTCATTTGTGTTACAGACACAGCATGTGTCATCCCGCTTTCTCACTGGCCAATGTTGCTTAGAAGTGCGATCGGCTCGTAGTATCTCACTCTACATTTTAGGCCTTGATGTCATCTCTTTCCGATATTTTATGTTCTTCTTCTTTCTTCTCCGTTTTGTAAGGGACTCAGAGCTCTCGTGACGATCTCACATGTTATCACAAAAAATTTATATCTTGTGCTAACTCCTGCCAATCCACATGTCATGTGACCGAAAAAAATCGTTGTAAATCAGAATATAACAATAAGTGTGAAAACCGAACCTTAGCTTAAAAAGGTTGGCTTTATTTCTTAAGTGTGTAGCGTGTAGAAAAGTTTCACCAACCTGTAGCTGGTCGTGTAGCAAGAGATTAAGCAAGAACTTAGCACTAAGAGATTTGCATTTCTTATTTCCTAGACTGCTCCAGTTAATCATTCATATTTTCCCTCAAAGTGCTTTAAAACTCTAGACTGTTAATATCGGCCTATAACCAGCATTGTGGGAATACCGTCGTTTACTGCAGAATGTGAGCCATAATTAAAAGTGTCACGGTACATTTTGATTTTCTACCTACATACGACCTCCTTTGTCATGTGTATTTGCCAAACCACCTCTAATCAAAGATACTTTCGTAACTTTCTTGATTGGATCATTAGTATTTAATTCATATATAAATGAGGACTGCTTTGTAATTTTATTTGGAATTCCAATCTTCTATCGACGTAGTTCTTTACGTCGACTTTCATAAAAGTGGTAAATTTTCTGCCACGAACACAGCGTTTGTCAGTTGTTCTCGATTTTGTAACGTTGGAAGTCCGTTCACCTCTCTGAAACGACCCCACCAAAGTCTAATTGAATCCGGTAACGTGGTACGCATGCGTCTCAGATCTTCTGGCGAGAGTACCCATTTTGGTCACACGTGAGTATAGTTCCACTATTCAAAATTGTACGTGCGGTTAAGTAGTTATTTTCTTGCTGAAATTTTAACTGTAGTAAGAGAACTGCCTGTTGGCCTTGTGCATTTAATTCGCCGTAGTTTTTTTACACGTGCTATTCGGCCATACTGTTTAAGTCTGCTAGTTGACATTGCACGTTATCTGTAGATGTGCACCGCCATGTTGGATTTACTTTACTGAAAATAACTGTCTTCTCATAGTAGTTGGAATAGTGAGTTGTTAAATGTTCAAGTTTTATCATCACTTTCTTTCGACATACGAAGAGAGTGTGTACCCGCATGCTTGCTACTTTGCACAGTGTTCGTGAAGTGTTTCTCCACTGTTATATTGCTATCCCATTTGGTTTAACAGTCCAAGAAGGTACTAGAATGAATTCTCATTCTGTAGTAGATAACAAAGACACTCGGTGCTACTTTGTGTACTCGTATTGGTAATTTCAGCGTGGCCAACGAGGATAGAAAATGTGACACATGGTGGACATGTGCTAGTTTTGCTGCGAAGGGGTGTTGTATATATTATTGTTGTCCGAAGGCCGTATGTAGGAAGTTAGATGGAAGTAGAGCTCTGTGCATTAACTATGCACTGTGTAGAATAAGTTGCTAGGGCGTCAGTATAGTTACTTAGAACAGAATTTTTTTTTTCCTTGAACGTTTTATACGTTCCAGCTGCTTTCAGTAATTTGACTGTACAGTAGTTCGTGTATATGTTTTGAAGACTTCTAGGAAACGTAACTCCACAAATTGTTTGACCACGTTTCGTGAACTAGGTTTGTGCACAGGTGTAAAAATTGTGCGTGAAGGAGTTGTATATTTTGTATGTAGTACTTAATGTGCGAAGTAAGTTAGGATTATCTGAAGGTTGTTTAATGTTCGTTTTGTGTTTTTGCAGACACTAATCAAAAACAATGGCTGATATTGAAGACACTCATTTTGAAACTGGAGATTCAGGAGCATCTGTAACATATCCTATGCAATGCTCAGCTCTTCGAAAGAATGGTTTTGTAATGCTTAAGGTATGGGATATGATGTAGGACCTAGAAAACATTAAATGTTAACTTATTTTGTGCTTAGAATTGTGTAGATGATTTACTAATTACATTGTTTCAGTCTCGTCCATGCAAGATAGTTGAAATGTCTACTTCAAAGACTGGTAAACACGGACATGCTAAAGTTCATCTTGTTGGTATAGATATATTTAATGCCAAGAAGTATGAAGATATATGTCCATCTACTCATAATATGGATGTGCCTTTTGTTAAGAGAGAGGATTATCAGGCAAGTGTAGCTCGGCTTATGTGCTATGTATTTGTGTGAAAGTGTAAGTAATAATTGACAGGTAGAAAATACTTTGACGAGATAGTTCATATTCTTCTGATAAGACTGTGATTAGGTGCTTAGGTGTAACAGTTTGTCAGCTTCTGGTTTGTGGTCGTTAATATTAAAACTAAAATTGTGTGGTTTGTGTGCCTGACAAGTTTTAAATTCGAGCCTAGAGTCACTGGATAGTCATTATGGCTGTTTGGTGCTAGAGGATCTCGTAAAATAAAGCTCTTCTATGCCCTTAATGAGCAGTATGTTCTTTTAAGGTACCTTGAAGAGAGACAGCTTCATTTTGAATTCAGTTTGGAATGGGATAAGATTAGTAAAAGTACTGCCTGTTCTAATCACCACTTTGATATGTAAACAGGCAGGACATGCTTCATGGTCAGGTACTTGTTAAATGGAACTTAAAAAATGTAAATTAATGTCACTGGTTTTGAACTTTCCAGCTTACAGACATTTCAGATGATGGGTACCTCTGTCTGATGGCTGACAATGGAGAATTGCGTGAAGACTTAAAAATTCCTGAAGGGGAGTTGGGTGCACAGCTTAGAGCTGATTTTGATGCTGGAAAAGAACTACTGGTATGTTGTTTACTTAATTACTGTTTACTACCAATGTAGAAAGAATGGGCTGAAGTTAGATATTGGACCCTTTTCATTGTGGTGACACTGATTTTTGTAGCAATCCCTGAAGTCTGGAGTAGGTTGGAAGGTCAGAATTTGAGTTGAGAGAACAAATATAAAAAATTGGTTGCAGTAGCCGACTGGCAATGAAGCCTAATTATTGCTATTTACTTCTGTGCCATAATGAAAAAGGGGTTCCAATATATAACTTCTGTAAAATTGTGGATGGAATTGGATGACTCTACACTCTAAACAGAATTGGCAGCAATGTTCAGGCATGTAGAAGTGACAGGAGTAGCTGAACTGAGGCTGGTGCTTGTCATCTTGGCTTTAGACTGATAATCAAAAACCTGTGGAAAATTTCTTCCAAACATGTCTTTAACAAGTGACCCTTTGGTTCATACAGGTGATCAATCCTCTGGACATATTAATGATCCTCTGCTAAACATTGATTTTAATGTATGTAAGCTAATGTTTTATTTATTGGTGTTGCTTCTTAAAATGGAATCTGTAGATTTGCTTATAGTAAATATTTTGCTGAGAGCTTATTAAAAAGTTCTTAAATGCAGCTTTACTATTGAAGATTCTTAAGATCCATAAAGTTCTAAAAATTGTATCTACAACATTTTGTGGCTTGTCATTTGGCAGTCACTTATAGGTTCGAGCCTAGAGTCACTGGATAGTCATTATGGCTGTTTGGTGCTAGAGGATCTCGTACAGTAAAGCTCTTCTATGCCCTTAATGAACAGTGTGTTCTTTTAAGGTACCTTGAAGAGGTACACTTCCAGTAGAGATTTACTTAATGTGGTTTTAAAAAGTTGTCCATTCTGAAGTATTTTCTTTGTTACAGTGCACTGTGTTGAAATCCTGTGGCGAAGAATGTGTGATTGCCATTAAAACTAATACAGCATTGGACAAATAATTAAAGGCTGTGGATCATGGAAGGAAAGCGATGGTTAATGCTATGTGTACTATCAGGGCATTTGTTGGGCGTGGTATTGTCACTGTTCCATACGCTAAAACAATTTACTCCAAAATTAATGTAGCTATTGGACTCATGTTATCAAAGCTTGTTTAATTTTGTGATTACCCCCTGGTGTAATAAGCATTATGTTGAAATAAATTTCATGATATTTGTTATAAAAGATTTTACAAGCTACAGGCCTCAGTCCTGAAGAATTGTAACTTGATATCACTGTACTGCTGCAATTCCATTCCATAGTTACTGCCCTGCTATCAAGGATTATTGAATACATTGAAATGTGCTTTTAACCTTGAGGCCCCATTGTGAACTCGTTTTCTCGAGTATGGAGTAGTAGCAAATGTTAACTCGCTTTAACAGTACAAATTGGTAATTTGTTAATAAGATATCCACAAGCTTAGTTGAACAGACATTGCTGTGAAAGAGTAAGGGAACAGTGAAGGGACAGTTCATTTATTTGGAATACAAATTCTATGCATCTGCATACCAACACATTTTGTGCAGCAATCTATTGTGCATCACATAATCCCTTTCTGAAACTGAATAAAACATTTCATAACATTTTAAATCTGCTTTCAACATTAGTGTATTCAACATGCTGGAGTTGAGAAAAATAACAAGCATTCCTGTCATGAATTTGGAAAACAAATCAGGTGATGAATAAAATGGACATTGAATCTTCAGAATCTTTTTATTCATAGCTCAGTTAACCCAAGCTAATATCAATAAGCTTTTGTTTGCTGTTATTGCTGATTACTTTTAAAAAGAATTTGTTTTACTCAAATTTTGACTATGTTAATGTAGCCTTTTGCTTAGTTCAGTTTCACAGTGAATTACAAATAGTTAGGGTGTACATAATGGATGTGCAATCAATAGCCTACATATTTGTGTGCATTTTGTCAAGCACAAATTTAGCTAAATACTTAACTTAGACCTCGTTCGTTTAAATTTCTACCATCTTGAGGCTCAAACTATTCGGCACTCTGCAGTGCATAACATTTCAGTAATTTTTCAAGATCCTTTTCTTGTTTGTGAGGGAAGTTATTTTGATATTTCATTGTAATGAGTTGTGAAGTATTATACAGCTAGGGAAATATCTGCCACTTTATAATTTATTCCTGAGATTGCCAATTTTATTTGTAATCAATCTGTGTTATAAATATTGTGTACCAGGTGCTCGTAAATTTGTAATTAAACTTTTACTCAGATTGTTGACGAGAATTTCACAATAAAGTTTTCTTACTATAGTTGAAAGTGCACTTATTTTGAGTTTTTAGAATAAATCTGATGTACAGGTATTTGATCATATAAATGTATAAAAAATTGTTGAAAGGGAATGGTATCCAAACTGTATCAGAAATTTTCTGGAAATTAAATTTGAATTAACAGGCTATCTATGACAGTCTCAGGATGTTTTTCTGGGTATAAAATACTTAGAAAGAAAAATTCTGGAAGTGTAAATATCTTACAAATTTTTCAGCACTATGTGTAAAGCTGAATGAACATAATTCAGTTGGGTAAAGGTTGGTGGCTACATTACACTTGAAAATGTGTTGACCGTTTTAACTTGTGCAAAAAAATTACTTGGTTCTGTCATAGGGAGGTTTCTATTGTTGAGTGATGGGCAACGAGGACTGTCTAGAAATTCTGTATAGTAAACATTTGATCATGTAATGCTTGATGTTTAATATAATAGAAGGTATAAAGTTTGTCCGACCTATTACTCAGAACTGAAAGTAAAACATTGATTTCATTAACCCATATATTGTGTGTCAAAGTAACATTGTATGGAAGGTTTCTGAAAATTTAATATTGCATAGTTACATATCTGGAATTAATGTAAAACAGATATGCTTCTAACATGAAATTTGTGGCAATAGTACACGGGACTAGACCTAGTTGTGGAATGGTTACCACAGCTAAATATTTGCTGTATGTACATAACTATATTTTAGTTCATGCCTTTTTGTTGCATCTTCATTAAGAGAAACTGAATTTTATAGTGTTTTGTGAAGATTTTTGGTTTGTCAAATTGGCAGTAAGCTGAGATGAAAAATGAACCTACTGAAAAATTTTAATTGATAATCAAAAGTATGTTTACTGATAAAATGCTTGGTCTTTACTGTTAAAGAATTTGGGATTCAGTTTTGCTCATAAGTGCCAACCAACTGGAGTTAACTTCACCTTTACTCCCAAATATGTAGTATACCTTAATTTGTACAAAGGTCTCTAAGGAAAATGATTCTGAGAGAATTTTAGGTATCTTGTGTAATTTGGCAAAATGAGGTAGAGAGGTGATGGAAGCAGAATTTGTTTGTGGTTTCATCTTATTTATGAGTGCAGTCACAAGTAAGTTGCCTATGTATTTCATATTGTACAGTTGTCATGAAATTATAAAACTTGTTGCAATTGGGCCACTGTAGGTTCACAATTCAAACCATCTTACTCAGTGGTACAAAGATGGCTACAGCTTTAGTCTTGTGAAAATAAAATGAGTCAACCTCTGTTAGGAAGAATGTGAAATCTCCAGAATTACTTTATTTTGTCAGTCTTTTCAGCAAAGATTTGCAGACTTGTCAGCATTGTTTTGCAAATTGTAGTAGCAAGATTTGAAACAAATGAATAGGTCACTGTCAAAGTGAATGCCCTGGAAGTTTTGTTTGGATACTGCAACATATTCAAAATTTGCTGAGCTAAAAAATGCAATGGTGTGTAAACATTCTTGTGTACCTCGTTGCAGTATTCTTGTGTTCATACTTGTACTCAGCTCTCAGGTGACTGGACCATCCTTTACATAAAATATTACCTGGCTTTGAAGGTATTTTAACAGAGCACCACAAGGCTGCTGGCAGACAGAGGTTTATGCCTGATGCCTTGTGCCTGTTGGTGGCTGCATGCTCAGTATTCAATGCTGTGCTGTGGATTTTTATTTGTTGTTAGTGTTGACATTGGTGTCCAGGAAATTGGGTACAATTTTTTGTTCAGGATGAACTCCTCTTTTGCAACTTGCAATGCACAATCAAGATTGTCGTTAATAGTGCAATCAATGTGTCAAGTTTTACCATATGTCAGCTTAATATTCAACAATTAAGATTGCTATATAGTTACTATTGAAATATTTTGTGGGCTGTTTAGAAGTGGTAAAGTATGTTAACTCCTTGCAGCTGTACTGGAGTAGGTTTAAGCCGTTATTAGCTCAGTGTGTTCTTAGTGATGTGACGTCCACAACACAATTACTATTGTAATTGCAGATACTGGGGTATTTCAGAAGTTGCTTGGATGTAATATTGCTTGTCATTGCACTGTAACATACAAAGATTGTACTGTATTGAGAAATTTGGCTTAAATTTCTTGCTTGGAAATTTAGTAGGGTTAAAGCACACAACTAGTTTGAATATTTAAGAAATCACTTGTTATAACAGACGAAGATTTTCTCCTAACAGAGCTAAAGACAAGACTACCTGTAGCATTTATTCAGGCACATCATCCAATTTTTTTTACCCTCTGTGCTTTTTTATTGTGGTGGTCTGTAGTTGAAATGTAGATTGTAGCTGACTGTGTACTATATTGATATACAAAATTTGTGTGGCTGCTAGAACTCTTTTGACCTCTAAATATTACTTTTGTCTGTTGGTGTTAAACGATTTGACCACCAAAGCAAGAGCCTTCAGTTATTGAAAATGTAAGTCATCATCGGATGTATTATGAATAAAAATTGGGAACATGTACTTTAGATTCTTCTATCCCTTGTTGGCTGACAGTTTCAATAAACAGTGTAATCATCTACTCCTGAGACCAGTTTTGTTAGTTTTTTATGGGTTGTCAAACATGTTTGCAGATTTGTACTTAACTCAGGAACTGTGGAAGAGAGAGAATAGGATAACAGGTAGTTGGATGACAATAGCACTAGAGAACTCAAAGGGAGAATATCTGCATGTGTTAAATTTTTTATGTGCAGATGACAATTATCTTAGTAACAGATGCAGCTAGTAATTTATCTTCTGTAGAGTGATACAGTAGCCATCGAAGATCCCCAAGCCACACATGTTATTAATACTGCGTCAAAACTGCAGAGGTATGGAAAATTAGTATCGAGAAACATGTCCATGTCACAAATGTTGTTAGTAGTGTATATCACTGACTGCAGAAAAACATATGCTGCAAAACATAGCAGGTGAGCTTATAGTTCCATTCCTGTCTTGTTTATGCAGTTTATCATCAAGCAAACATAACATTAAATTATGACAGTGAAGCAAAGAATGGGTGCACCTGTAAGCTATCAGATAATCTATTGCTCTTATGGAATTACATTTTTCTGGAGTGTGTTAGCTTTATCTCCAATAAGGACAGAAACTTAAGCAATGAATTAAAATTTGCACCATGGCTGGGACTTGAACCTGGTCTCCTCTCCCATGTTAAAAGTCCTAGCTGTGGGTCAAATTTTAAGAGGGTGGTTTTAGAAAAGATCTTACCTCACTTAAGCTTTTTTAATTTTTCAATGTAGTCTCCTTGTAGATTAATGCACTTGGCCCAACGACGTTCCAGTGCCATGATCCCATCTCACAAATGGGTTTCCTCCAGACCTGCAAAATAGTTGTCAACTCCAGCTATCAATTCTTCATTTGAACTGAATCTTCATCCACCAAGAAAAATTTTCAGTTTTGGGGAGAGATGGAAGTCTGACGGAGCCATATCAGGTGAATAAAACGGGTGTGGCATTGTCTTGATGGAAGATGACTTTCTTCCTTTCTAAAGCTGGCCTTTTTTCATGTATCTATTGTTGCAATTTGTCCAGGACATTAGCATTGTATTCTCCAGTAAATTTGCCGAGTTTGGAGATTATCTACAAACAGAATCCCCTCCACATTCCAGAGCACTGATGCTATGACCTTGCCTGCCGAAGGAATTGTCTTTTGTGGGAGAGATTCACATTATTTTCATTGCTTTGACTGTTTTGTCTCTCGGGTGTAATAGTTCACCCGTTTCATCTGTGACAACAAACTCTTCCAAAAAAATCTTGCTCGTTTCTCCTAAAACGGGCCAAACACTGTTCTGATACGTTCATTCCCTTGTGTTTTTGATCCAGTGTCAAGAGTCGTGTCACCCTTGCAGATAAGTTTTTCATTTCTAATTCTTCTGCTAAAATGTGATGTACTCTTTCATATAACATCTGGCAAGTGTGAGCAGTTTCATGCACTTTAAATCGGCGGTCCTCCAGGACCCTACAGTGCACTTTCGCAATGATTTCTGGAGTAGTGACACATCTTGGCCAACCACTGAACAGATCATCATCTAAGCTCTCCCAACCAAATTTAAATTCATTTGTCCACTTGGTAACAGTTGAATGTGAAGGAGCACAGTCCCCCAGTGTATTCTGGAAACTGGCATGAATGTCCTTTGCTTTCATACCTTTCTTTACGAAGTACTTAATCGCTGCTTGAGTCTTACTTGTGAAGGTTTCAGGTTTTGCAAAATTTGAAGATAACCTTATGAATTAAGCCATGTGTGGTCTACGACTGACTCAGCATGAAATTGCAGGGAGCTACACATATGGACTTGCTGGATGTTCTCAAATTTTTGGCAAGGAGCAGAAAAGCAGTTGTGTACCAATGCAAAGCACTTCTTGTGATGAGAGTAGTACATCACTGTGCTTTTAACAGTTTTGTAATGTATCTCAGCTCTAGATAGTCATCAACGTACTTATGTTGGAAACAGTGTGGCAACATAGTTATCACCTTGGACTTATATTTAGGATGACTTGGTCACTGATGTTTCCATACGTTTCCAGTGTTGCTATGAACAAATCGTATGATGGTTCATTAACACATCTACTGCCATGTGATCGCTGGCACCTGTGGCTGTGGCCTGGTCTAATGTTTTGGGGAAACATTTATCACTGTGTGTGGCAGTCAATGTGTTAAATGTACATATCTGAATTTCTTTCCTGTCTTAAATCCTACGTTGTGATCTGCTCATGGAGCCTTGCCAGTGACTGGTAATTTCACAGAAATTTTGTTCAATTGGGAACCACAGTTTCCTGCTGTAAAGTACCCACTTACATCAGGTGCCTTTGAAATCTAAACTTAGATGCAGTCACAAGGCATTGACAAGACCTCTTGTCCTCACAACTGATATGTCCCTTCCAACTTGGGATCCCAGTGGCTTACTCTTCCTTCGCTACCTTCAACGGGTGCTCCTTTCTTCTTTTTTGATACAGGAATATAAAAGCTTCAAGAGGTAGGTCGGTTGTCATGACAGCTTGGCTTCAAATCCATCAACTCTTAAGAAAGGAGCAGGAACTGATGGTATCTCTGATTGCACCATAAAGCAATGTATTACGAACATTTCACTGCCTCTTGCAGATAGTCAATTCCCCATTTCTGAGAGGCACATTTTCAGACTTTAAAAATTGCTAAGTGGCCCCTGTTTTAAATCAAATATAGAAAACTGTAGATCAGTTGCCTTACTATAAGTCGGCTGTATACATGATTTAGACCTAAACACGGAGTCACAAACTAATACTTTTTTTGCAGATGATACAAGAGTTCTTATTACAGGAAACACCTCTGGCCAGCTATAAGCAGCTGTAAATGAAAGTGTGGCATTGCTAAATACGTGGTTTGAAGGGAATAAACTACTGATGAACACACAAAAACGACTTAAATGGTGATACATGTGACAATAAATTTCAACAAGATTTCACTTTCTCTGGAAACAAAGTTTTTAGGCATATGGCTTCAAAATAACTTCACATGGCATTCACATGTAAACAAAATAAATGAAGCAAAAAATAAAATATGTTTCAGTCTACTATTATCTCTGTTAAAGTGAGTATTACCACTGTCTGAAGTGGCTACTTTTTTCAGTTCCATAGCATCCTACTGTATGGAATTATATTTGGGGGTAATACACCTACCTCACTCATTTTCTTGTCCCAGAAAAGAACTGTAAAAGCAATGAAACATGCTTAACAAACAGATTCTTGTGAACCCCTCTTTTGAATGTCTTCAATCCCCCCAATTTCCCTGTATGTACGTACTAGAAATCTGCAAGTATGTTTGAATTAATTTAAAAGACATAAATGAAAATATTAATATCCGTGAGCATGATAAAAAAGCACTCAGTCTTCAGGCTACAAGTGGCCTACTGGGACTATCCGACTGCCGTGTCATCCTCTGAGGAGGATGCGGGTAGGAGGGGCGTGGGGTCAGCACACTGCTCTCCCAGTCGTTATGATGGTATTCTTGACCGAAGCTGCTACTATTCAGTCGAGTAGCTCCTCAATTGGCATCATGAGGCTGAGTGCACCCTGAAAAATGGCTGCTGGATGGTTACCCATCCAAGTGCCAGCCACGCCCAACAGCGCTTAACTTCGATGATCTCGCGGGAACCAGTGTATCCACTGTGACAAGGCCGTTGCCATGGGCACGATAAAGACTTCACATGTAGTTAGTAAGGACATCAGGTCACAAAACTTCTGCAGTTAACAGTGGTATACAGATTTACAGTAGTCTTCCACAAGAGGTAAAAATCAATTCATCGTTGACACACTTTTGTAAAACCCTGAGGATATTCTTATTAGATCATTGCTTATATCCAGTAGAAGAATTTTTAGAACATTTGAGTTACAAGAGGCTTGAAACATGACGACACAACTATGTAAGTAGAGCAAGCTCATTTGTGGGTAAAGCTAAATTTTATCTATCTACTGAAATGATGCTGTATTTTTACTATACTGTGTTGTGTTGTGTTGTGTTGCTGTTTTGTTTTGTGTGTGTTCTGTGTCCTACAATCAGAAAAGATTTTTTGGATGAATGAATAAATAAGTAAATAAATAAGAACACAGTCAGAATACATTTTAGGCATTTTATGATGTTGGCCCAACAGTCAAAGATTTTTTTATGGCGTTCTGCAATCATTCCTGAACCACTGATAGTTTTGGTAATACACAATGTGATCAAAAGTATCCCAACACATGGCTGAAAATGACTTACAAGTTCGTGGTGCCCTCCATCGGTAGTGTTGGAATTCAATATGGTGTTATCCTACCCTTAGTCTTGAGGACAGCTTCCACTCTTACAGGCCTATGTTCAATCACGTGCCGGAAGGTTTCTTGGGAAAAGGGAGCCCATTCTTGACGGAGTGCTGCACTAAGGAGGGGTATCCATGTTGGTCGCTGAGGCCTGGCACGAAGTCGGTGCTCCAAAACATCCCAAAGGTGGTCTATAGGATTCAGGTGCGGACTGTGCAGGCCAGTCCATTACTGGGATGTTATTGTCATGTAACCACTCCACCAAAGGCTGTGCAGTATGAACAGGTACTTGATCGTGTTGTAAGATGCTGTTACCATCCCTGAATTGCTCTTCAACAATGGGAAGCAAGAAGGTGCTTAAAACATCAGTGTAGGTTTGTGCTGTGATAGTGCCACACAAAACAACAATATGTATTAACGTACATATGTATTGTGACTGCAAATAAAAGTGCGATAGTGGTAAACAAAATTATTGTCATCCACACACTAAGGTGGCTTGCAGAGTACGATTGACACATGATGTCGAATGATTTGGGTACCACTTGTAATATTGGTTGAATTATTTTTAGCGACTCATTTAAGCTCTATAACATCAAACAGTTTGATATTAGAGGCAGCTGTGACTAGAGTTTTTTCCCCTGTCGATTCAGTGCACATGTCCTGTATAACATCTTGCTTGAATAAGACCTGAGATGGAATATAAACTTAAGTATTTACTTATTAATAAATTTGGTTTCACTAGACAAATTACTATTTAGAGCATTGTTAGTTTCTGTTTTCCGTAACCAAACTGAAATATATTGACAGTATTGCAGTTTCTGGAATTTTCACATTGAACATTTGTCATGTGGATCCTGGATGCAGCTCCCTTGTACAGCCTTTTGAATGAATGCAAAATGGTAGATGTATTATGGAAGGTGTTATAAAAATGCATGTAGACATTACTTTCAAACATATAGTTTATAAGGATTGTAAATGCTGAATATGATTAACTTTCCGAAAAGGAATAATTTTGTAGACTGTGGTGTTTATATAGAATTTTAAAATTTTATGTCACTTTGCTTGGATCCAACTTGAATCATGTTTTTAAGCTCACTGACACTGGACACACAATGTGCTGAGCCACCTGTACCTTCTTAGGAATGCAGAACAGCAGCAATTCTATGCATGAATTTGACAGATCCTTGGTAGGTTTCCAGAGGTATGTGGCACAAAATATCTATGCAATTCCCATACATTGCAGGCTGGAGTTTAAGGGGATGGTACCTGATAGTGTCTAAGTTGTGTTCTATAGGATTCAGGTCAGGCAAATGTGGTGGTTCAAGACATCAATGTAACTTAACTATCGTGTTCTTCAAACCACTGTAACACGATTCTGGCTTCATGACAGGCATATATTCTGGTGGAAGATACCATCACTGACAAAGAAGGTGGTCTGAACTATTGTTTACATAGTTTGCAGCTGTCATGGTGCATTCAGTTACTGTCACACGTCCCATGGAAGTCCAGGTGAATGTCCCCCGTACCTAACAGCACCCCTACAGGCCTGCGTCCATGGTGTGGTGAATGTATAGAGCAGCTGTTCACCTGGTTGATGCCATATCTGGACATTTCCATTGATCCGGTGTAAAAATAAACGTGACTCACCTGACCAACCAACATTTTTGCGCTGATGCTCCAATCTTGATGATCCTGTGCCCTAGGCAATTACAACTGACTTTGTCATTGGGTTAACGGGAAAACGTTTGCTGTGGAACCCCATGTTCGACAGTGAGTGCTGGTTCCAAAACACTTGTGCCAATACCACTCAATGCTGTGTCAATTGGTGCCACCTATCATGGTCTAGTGGCAGCGAAGCCACCAACCTCCATTTTCTTTGATGATGTTCAACACCTTGTTCATCTACTCACAGTTTTACTGGCCTTGAACCACTTTCCATAGATTCTTACTACAGTAGCAAGCAAACAGCTGACTAGCTTCACTACTTCTGAGAAGTTTGTTCCCAGGTTCTCAGCCATAACAGTGTGCCCTTTGTCAAACTCGTATCTGTTAGTAGATATCCGCTTTTGCAGTCCGTATTGTTGCTGGAATGGTTTCTCATTCATCTCAGATCATCTTATATACTTACTTTACTGTGTCACATTCCCAAAAATTTCACAAGGTGGCATTCAACCTTATGGGGGTGGTGGGTGCAATGTTTTGTTGGCTCATTAGTTGGGGGGGGGGGGGGGGGGGGAGTGAGTGAAGAAGGAAGAGAACAAGCAGAAGAATAGTAGCATCATGCAGGCTTAATTGTAAACTCATTATTTTTGGGGGCTTTGATAGTGATTATCTGTTTGAAACTGGTTAGGAAATGTTAGAGTTGGTGATGTCCAACTTCGATGATGTGAGGACAGAGAGTTTGTTTTTGAGCTGAGAACTGCAGTGTGGTTTGTGACTCTGTGACAACAACATGTATTTTGTGTATCTCTTTCATGTAGTGCTATATAGTCTTTTGTGTTGTTACTGTTTCTCCATGTTTTGTAGTAGGGTAAACTGAGTAACTGCAGTGGTGATCTTGTATTATAGAAAATGTTTCTTCTGCATTGCCTAACATACCATGCTGCCATGACAATGAAAGACTTAACAGTCACTACAACACCACCTTACTTTCAGACAAAAAGACCAGCATCAATACAATTACAATTCCCCTGTTTTGCCAATGTTTTTATTGCAGATGGGCAGTTCGGTTACATCATAAACAACTATAACAACTTTTTATTTTTCAGCTATAGGGCATGTGCAATGACAAAGACAAGTTAAACCTTATCTTCACTGACATGGATCAAGGACTGGTTAAATGGTGCAAGACTTAGTATCAAAACCAATCTCCAAGCAATCGTAACAGAATTTTAAAGATACTTTAATATAGCACCTTTTAGTATCTAAGCAGGGGTGCCACAGGTTCTGGAAATCGGGGAACTTCAAACATGTCAGGGAAATTTGAAAAAAAAAAAAAAAAAAAAAAAACAGAAAAATCTCGTTTTTGTCTCAGTAGATGAAATGATTTGTTTACTGAGGTGTCGTTCATCATCGCTTGGTGGGTGCAGCTGAGTACATGTGCACTTCCCTACTCCCTCATTACTACTGCTTCTTTCCTTACTACCACTTCCGTCAACTTGCAGTCAGTGCTGCCACCACTTCTTGGTGCTACCCTAGCAGCTGCCGACGAGAGGTATGAGGAGTAGTTTGTTTGGATCTGATACTTAGAGACTGTAGATACACCAGCTGGATGCAGCAGTCATGTGTGCGTGAGTTGTGTCTGAGTGATTGTGTGAATGTGTGTGGTGCTGTCGTTTCCTGACAAAAGCTATGGCTGAAAATTTAGTTGTGAGAGTGCCATTGTCTTTTCTATGTGTCTGTCTGTGGCTCAGCAATCATCTTCACTGGGAGTTGGTATCTATACTCATTATTGTTGATTCTCAGAGTGTTTGAACAAGTTATCTGTTGCATGGATTGATCATTGTGGTCTCATTTCATCAACATGTTTTCTGTGGCTTGTGAATAGGTGGTCGCATGAGCAGACTTCTGTGATGGGCCAAAACGCAGGCCGTTTCTGTGGGTATCTGTAATGGATCGGGCCTACTGGTCTAAATCCATTCAGTTCCCACTAATGTGCAGGCCATGCCCATTGGATCTAGTTTCACCAATGTGCCCACAGGCTGGGTCTGTTTCTGTGTGGTGTAATGCAGTGGTTTTCACGGTTTGGCCCCAGGGCTACAGTGTTTCTCAGCAGGCCAAAGGCCACGGGCGATGGATTTCAGGAATTGTGACTGTCTCATCGCAAGTATGTTATACAGTGTGACATTTTATAGCCATTTTATTTGTAGTAGTACATTTTGGCATTTCAAAAGTAGTTTATATGTTAGAAAGTATGGACAATAAGAAGGAGAAAATAGTGTCAGTCACGTGCAAGTTTGTACGCTTTGTACTCATATATTTCTCAAAAGAAAAATCACAAAATCCCTGTAAGACAATCCATATAACATAGTGGGTAATAACCAGCAATAATGAACATAGAAGAATCAATGTTTTATTGACAATCACATGCAGTGTCGGTTTACACAATTCTTCTGCACCTTATAAACTTCTTTCAAGAGGCCTACTTTTTTCTGAGGTTATTTCTGAAATCAGTGAAGGAATTTTAAATCTTCTTGCGACTTCAAGAAAATGGATATTTTTGTCACCAAATGTGTTTGTTTCATTGAAATAAAGAACATCAGTGGTCTTAATGAAACATATATACCATTTGGCTTGCTTTCTCCATTTAAAAACACTTCATTATAAAAGATGTTAAGTACTTATGATTTTTGCTCATATCAGGAAACTCCATCTGCTTGCAAGTTTTTAGATATTACCTCATTTGCGTTATTGTTTCTTGCACCATAGCTGCACTTACCCTTGATATCTCAAAATTTGTCACGAAAAAATGCTAAAACTTGTCTGGAAATCAGGGAATTCCACTTGGTGACATTTGTGCCAACCATGCTAAGGAGCAAAGTATCAACACATCCTAAATACACCGAAGAGCCAAAGAAACTGGTATACCTGCCTTATATCGTGTAGGACCCCCGTGAGCACATAGAAGTGCTGCAACATGACGTGACATGGACTCAACTAATGTATGAAGCAGTGCTGGAGGGATTTGATGCCACGAGTACTGCAGGGCTGTCCACAAATCCGTAAGAGTATGAGGGATGCAGATTTCAGGGTAAATTCTAGAGACACTCTTATGTCACCATCTGGAACACGTGATATTTTAAGGATGAGTGTGTGAGAGTGGAAATGTGTGTACTGCTCCACAGTTTATGTGTGTGCAGGACAGGCATGTGCTGCAAGAACACTAAAATTGTGGCGGTCTATCGGCGCTACCAAATGGAGGCCGCGCACCCCTTGGAAGCCGTGTGTCCAGTACAAGGAGTAATCAAGAGCTACTCTTTGTCAGTGAAATAGTAGTGATTGTTGGGAACAAACGAAATGTGTTTTATCTAGAGACTCATATACTCTGCTGTTTGACTTGCTAGGAGCAAGAACTGTTTTGGCAAGGGTTATTAAAACCAAAAGAGGCTGTAAAGGTATATGTTAAGTACTAAGGGTTCCAGATGTAGTTGATTTATGAGATTTAGAAGAACATGTGAAACTTTTGTAGTTGTCTTATTGTGAAGAAGAAAATATAAAGGAGTTGATATGAAAGTATTCTGAGAGCAATGAATCGTTTCAAAGGTAGAGTAGCAGTTCAGTAATATTTCCCTAACCAGCACATAATCTTCAGAGAAGAAACATTGTGAAGATCGACACAGCCGTCTGTCCTGAGAAGAAGATCGGCCGCACACAATACATTTAATCACCCGCGAGAGATGTGTGAGTCTTGCACCCCAGTACTACAGTCTCCGGTCATCAGGAAAATGTTAGAACACTGCAAGGCATCCCAGATATACACAATAATGTTAATGTGTGGGGAGTTTAATGGCCAGTGGAAGTGTTTAAACTCAGAAGAGTGTTACTGGAACCACTCTGTACCAATTCTGGATGTGTGTGGTGTTGCATTGTTCAGCTGGAATTTTCCAAGTCCATAGGAATGCACTATGAACATTGATGAGACGGGCTGTTTATGTACATGTCACTTGTCAAGAGTTGTATCTAGACATGTCAGGGCCCCCATATCACTCCAACTGCACACACCCTACACCATTACAGAGCCCCAACCATCTTGAACAGTCCCCTGGTGACATGCAGGATCCATGGATTCATGATGTTGTCTCCACACCTGTACATGTCTGTCCCCTTGATACATTTTGAAATTAGACTCGTCTGACCAGGCAACATGTTTCCAGTCATCAACAGTCCAATGTCAGTCTTGACAGGCCCAGGCAAGGTGTAAAGCTTCATGTTGTGCAGTCATCAAGGGCACATGAGTGGGCCTTCATCTCCGAAAGCCCATATCGATTTTGTTTCGTTGAATGGTTCACACACTGATGTTTGTTGATGGCCCAGTGTTCAAATCTGCAGCAATTTGTGGAAGGGTTGCACTTCTGTCATGTTGAACGATTCTCTTCGGTTGTCATTGGTCCCATCTTTGCAGGGTCTTTTACCAGTCACAGCAATGTGAGAGATTTGATGTTTTACTGGATTCCCAATATTTGTGGTACACAGGTGAAATGTATTGCTCGTGCACTGACTGTAACACCAGATTCAAACTCACTTAAATCTTGATAACCTGCCATTGTAGCAGCAGCAACCAATCTAACAACTGCACCAGACACTTTTCTTTTGTAGGCATTGGTGACCACAGTGTCTAATTCTGCCTGTTTACATATCTATGTATTTGAACACACCTGCCTATACCAGTTTCTTTGACGCTTCAACATAAAAAGACCATCAGAAATCAAAGCCCATCAGAATTATTACATCACCTTTATAACTTTGCAGGTCAGCACCTGTTTTCAGAAGAGATATCACTCAGTAACCTCCTATCAACAATAAGTATAGTTTTGATGACATACGATGGGCTACCATTATCTACTTTAGCAGGGAAGGTAGACACAATTTTCCATATTTTACCAACAACGCTTACTCAAAATAAGTGCACTGAAACCAGCATAGTGCCTTACGTCATGGGCATGTTACAGAAAGTAACACACTGGACTTTCAGACTGGTGCCACCCATGCTGAAATGGATTGGGGAACAGCTAAAAAGATAAACTTTTCTTTGCTTTAAGAGACCTATAACACCATTCCAATATTCTAGAAGCAGAAGTTACTATCTACAGCTACACCGATGATGTTCAAACTTCACAACAGCATAGCCACAAGTAAGAGGTCAATGGAAGTCATGTTTCGACATGATGCTGGTATCGCATTATACTTGGAGATCAATCTAAGAAATATTGACAGCCATGCCATTACCCAAATGCCAAAAGTAATCAATAAGGGCCTTATCAGTGGCAAATACAACTTCAAGTACCTCATTTACACTAAACAAAAGTGAGTGAATCACAGCTCCACTCCATATGGAATGTGAATCCACAAGTGTCAAGTGCTTCAGTGAAATGTATTTTTGTAAAAGACGCAGTAAACAGCACCGAATACTTAATTGACGGTGGTTCATATATTAGCATTCGCCCCTTCAGTGCACTGAGCCAATACATTGTCAGCAAGACTTCACATTAAAAGCAGCAAATAATACAGTCATTATTACCTTTGGTTCAAATTGTCTGTTGGCTAATCTCAGTCCACGAATATACAATGGCTGGACTTCCTTGGTTCCCACAATCTCTCACTCCATCTTGTTGGCGAACTTTTTAAATTGTTGTAAACTTTTAGTTGACATGCACAATTGTCAGCTGATTATGATGGATCTTCAGCATAAGATCATTGCAACTATGATGGCGGGTTCAAATACAACTGCTGCCACCAGTGAGGATGAAGATACATTTCAGGAACTTCCGTGAAATCATCAGACTCATTCACACCAGCCACACCCTGAAAGGAAGTGTGGTATTCAACAGTACACTATGTTTGGACAATATCTGGACCACCAGTCTCCACCTACACCTGCTGCTTAGCTCAAGAACGCAATGTAGCAACCAAACAGCATTTCAACAAGTGGTTGGACACAGGTATTGTATGCAGACGGGACACCCCCTAGGTGTCACCACTACATCTGGTGAGAAAAAAGGACAGTACTTATTGATCTTATGGTGATTTAGTGACCTTGAATGCCAGCACTGTCCCACATTGTTACACTGTTTCCACTACCCAGTGCATTACATGGTGCCTCAATTTTCAGTGTAATTGATGGTGACAAGGTCTACACACAAATCCCATTGGCCCTCTGAGTCATTCCCAATACAGCCATTATTACCCCTTTCAGGTTGTTAAAGTTCCAGTTTATGCCATTAGGTTTACACAATCCAGCCCAGACATGACAGTACTATACGGATGGAGTTTTGAGAGGGCTAAATTTTTGTTTTGTTTATATACTTAATATCCTGTTTTTGTCTTCTAAAGAATAAGAGCACATGCAACTGTTATTTCAATACCTTCAGGAGTATGGTGTCCTAAATGCAAACAAGGAAAGCCACTCAGTAATTTTTTAGAATACAAAGTGTCAGCAGAGAGAATCAGACCCCTGCCTGACCATGTACAGGTAATTCATAATATTCCCCAACCCAAAACGTACCAAGAGTTAAGACATTGTTTGAGCATGATAAACTTTTACCAATGACACTTGATGAAAGCACAAACCTAGGCTTGAGGCTTCTCTCAGAACCATTCTAGCAGGAAAAAGTTTCTCTTTCAAATGGATGGTACCATGGACACAAACAATGACAGAAGCCTTTAACAAACTTAAAGATGTCTTGGCAACAGCTACCTTACCAGTACTCTCTTCTCCAAGCCACACTGCATCAGCAAATTTGAGGCAAAGACTTTCACCATCATCACTCTCATCATTGCCTTCCAGAAAATTAATCAGCAAAGCCTGCTGCACCACATCAGACACCTAAAATATATAGAACAATTTACCACAGACATCCGTCACATAAGTGGTTAAAAGCATTGTTTCAGATTGTCTCTCACAGGCATGCAACACAATCAGTGGAGTGTCATGGCCAGACAACGGAAACACTCAGTGCACAGATCCAGAGTTTTAAATGTTAATACACAGTAGTACCTCCTGTTACAAATTAAAAGAAATCACTCCAGGATTGTGGATGACCTTATGTTGTGATACCACCTAAGTTTAATAACAGCCTTATGTCCCCTCAATGCACTGCAAAAATATATTCCAAGCTGTTTATGGTTTATCCCACTCTAGTGTTAACACTTCTGCATGCACAGCGATTCAATCCTTTACTTGGCCATGAACTAACAGGCAGGACCACTAGCTGGCAAAAGCTTGGTTACATTGTCAACAAAACAAAGTCGAGGGACACACTTTCACACCTATCGGCGATATAGTTATTCCTGAAATGAGATTTACACATGTGTGCCTAGACACAGTAGAAACACTTCCCTTCTCCAGTGGGTGCAAATACTTGTTTATAAAAATAGGCTGATCTACCCACTGACTGAAGCTATGCCAATTACTGATATTTCAACAGACACAGTGGCTAAAGAATTTGTCTGCAAGTGGATTGCCACATTTGGAGTTACAGCAAGAGTGAGCATGGATCTAGGTTGGTAATTTGACTGCTCATTTTTTAACAAGCTCAAAAAACTATATGGACTCTCCAACCTTAAAACCACAAGCTGCCAACCCAACAATTTCACTGCTCACTTTTTAACAAGCTCATAAAACTATATAGAATCTCCTACTTCAAAACTACAAGCTACAGATCCAGGAGCAACATAATGGTAGAACAGCTGCATAGAACATTCAAAGCAGTGCTCATGTGCAAGAAAGTGCCTTGAGTAACATGTTGCCTGTTGTATTAATAGGTTTAAGAATCCAGAGTGAGATTTTCACTCTGCAGCGGAGTGTGCGCTGATATGAAACTTCCTGGCAGATTAAAACTGTGTACCCGACCGAGACTCGAACTCGGGACCTTTGCCTTTTGCGGGCAAGTGCTCTACCATCTGAGCTACCGAAGCACGACTCACGCCCGGTACTCACAGCTTTACTTCTGCCAGTATCTCATCTCCTACCTTCCAAACTTTACAGAAGCTCTTCTGCGAACCTTGCAAAACTAGCACTCCTGAAAGAAAGGATATAGCAGAGACATGGCTTCGCCACAGCCAGGAAGTTTCATATCAGCGCACACTCCGCTGCAGAGTGAAAATCTCATTCTGGAAACATCCCCCAGGCTGTGGCTAAGCCATGTCTCCGCTATATCCTTTCTTTCAGGAGTGCTAGTTCTGCAAGGTTCGCAGAAGAGCTTCTGTAAAGTTTGGAAGGTAGGAGACAAGATACTGGCAGAAGTAAAGCTGTGAGTACCGAGCGTGAGTCGTGCTTCGGTAGCTCAGATGGTAGAGCATTTGCCCGCGAAAGGCAAAGGTCCCGAGTTTGAGTCTCGGTCGGGCACACAGTTTTAATCTGCCAGGAAGATTCAGGTTTAAGAATGGCTGTGAAAACAGATATTGATCTGGCACCGAGATATTTATACTATAGACAATAAATAACACATTCCCACAGACCTTATAGACATCCAAGAGGTGACAACATTCTTGGCCCATATAGTGCAAGAATCCACACAAACACTGAAACACACAATGCAGCAACATATTCCAGCAGCTCCAGCCCATCATGGCATCAAGCATATTGCTTTTCACAAGAACCTCCAGAACTGTGTGCACATTTGGTTACATGTTGACACAGTCAAGCAGCCCCTGTTTCCCCTTATGTTGGGCCATTTAAGATATTGCAATGTGGCTTGCACATCTTTGTAATAGTAATGACAGCAAAGCCACAACGGTCTCCATAGAGAGCGAAGCATGCTTATGTCACTGACGAAGAGCCTTCAGAGATGCCACACACAGCTCTCCCAATGCAAACCCTACCATGCAAGCAACTTCCAGAGGACAAAACCCCCCTACAGCTTCACTGAATCCAGATGCCAATGATCCAGTTACATCAGCAATGCCTGCAGGATGCAAATGACCAACACCCAAACCTGTGCCTCCACTTGGTTTTATTTCTAGAGCAGGCCAAAAAATTAACATACCAAGCCATGCATACTGGATGCCCCACTTTTTCACCCAGCATCAACACACCCAGAGGAACCTCTATCACTGACCGTGGCACAGTTGTCAAGGCCACTCCAAAGCAGAAACAGTCTAGCTCTGTTCTGCCCCTGGCAGCATTGCACACTTGATCACATGCCAAACCACAGCCAGTGACAAACTAATGGTCCAGCTGTTGCCCTGTGGTTGCAGAGAACATCTCTTCACTGCAGAAAAGGTCCAGCTGTGCTCTGTCCTAGGCAGCATTGCACTGCTGGTCACTCACCATTCCAGACTCAAAAGAGAGCCTTACTGTGGTGATATATGATTCATCACACTTAAATTGTGCCATACGTTGATATGAGGATAGAGGGTTTGCTTTTGATCTGAGAAGTGACTCTGTGGCAACAACATATGTTTTATATATCCCTCTCAGGTAGTTCTATTTCAGTAAAATATTTTGTGTTGTTCAGTTTATCCATCATAATAGGGTAAAGTGAGCAACTAAAGATACCTTAAAATGATAGAAAGTGACTTTACATGAATTATGAAACTCAAAGGCATCAAGAACTAGTCAGCCTGGAAATTTCAAGCGTCTGTTCCTTAATAGTCATGGGAGCTTGAGGTATTGTCACAGGCCAAGTAATTAAACCAGTGCATAATGATAACATTAACATAAAATGACATGAAGATAAAAATTCGAGAAAACAAGGTAAATGCTTCAAATATAATAAACCTAACCATTGGGCAAAAGACTGCTGACATGTTTGCTTCAGAAGTAATAAACCTTGTCATTGTGCAACAGAGTACAGCAACCCTAGGTCAAAGGCTCAAGTCCCAATCAGTATAAATAGAGAATGGATGCTCTGATAGCAAAATATCAAACATTTTATATGTGCCAGGGATCCATTTCTGTTTATTCTCACTTGGGCCAGCTCTCGACAAGGTAATAACGTAAATCTGATAAGACAATCTGCAGACTCTTCAGAAGAGAAAAATGTTGCAGTGAGAGTTCATGAAGAACAGTTGTATAGCATGAAACTTAAGATTTTGTTGAGAGAAAATGAAATTATTCAGGCAAATGTAGCTACCAAGATAGATCTTAAAATCTAGCATGAAAGGCTTCGACAGCAAAACTTTCCTCATGTGAAAAGTATATTGAAAGGCAAATAAATTCAGTTTAAATAAGAAAATAAAATATTATGTGAGGTGAACAGCCTACTCAAGGTATCTGACTCCATTGAGGATGGACAGTGTATCCAAGAAGAAAGCCTTAATCAGACAGAAGAAGAGGATATTAAATCACCCAAATAGAACCAAATTCTGAAATCAGTTGTACTAAACAGAATGTCAATGAAGATGGCACGAAGACCATGAATCAAATAGGAAGAAGCTTTTGAGACAAGGCAAAAATCAAAAAGCATATCAGACATGCCAACCTTAATGTTGACTCTGCATATGTGACACAGTGTTACGAACTGATTTCATACCAAGAAAAAATAGACTGTGATAACTCAGAAAATTGGAAACAGGTCATGCAAGAAGAAATGCAGGCAGTTAATCTTAGTTGCTAGAGTATTTAGACAAAGGCATGGCACAGTCTATATTGAAACCATTGGTCCAGTGGTAAGATATAATTCCATAAGAATGATCTTATCTATCACTGCATCAAAATCCATGGACTTGAGGCAATTTGATGTTAAAACTGCATTTTTATACAGCAAAATCGATGCCGAGATATGTGTGCAACAACCAGAGGGCTTTGAGGATGGTAACAAAAGGGTATACAAGTTGAAGAAAAGTATAAGGGGCTGCTGTTGAATCCAGGCCTGGAACCAGTCACACACTTCATTGTCCATTGCGAATCAATGTCTGGAAATAGCTTGTTTTAGAGGTCCAAACACGTGAAAGTCACATGGTGAAAGGTCGGGACTGTGTGGTGGACGTTCCAGCATTTCTCATCTAAACTGCTGGAATGTCATTTTCATCGCATTGGCCGTATGTGGGCATGCATTATCATGCAGGAGGATAACGCCACTAGACAACATGCCTTGGCATTTTGACTTGGCTTGTCTCAGGTTCTGTGAAGTGGCTTGATAACTATGGGCATTGATGGTGGTTCCCTGTTCTAGGAACCGGACAAGCAGTGGGACCTTGTGGTCAGAAAAAGAGGACATGACCTTACCAGAACTGGTGTGCATGGCCTTTGATTTCCTTGGAATGTAACTGTAACTATGTTGTCATTAGTTTTCATTGACTTAATAAAATTGCTGTTTTTTACACTTTTTTGGCTATATCTTTCACTGTTTATCATATGTCATGTTGTTTTATTTTTTTGATTTGAAGTTGCTATGGCTCTGTTTATTGAAATGGTTTTTGCTTCTCTTGTTAATTGTCTGTACTACTTCTGATACTGTTTATACTGTCTGAGTTCCTTCACTCTAGTCCTGAGTTCAATTATTTCTTTCGTAATCTACTTCGTACTGTGACCCTGCTTTTTCTGATAGGCTACCTTGGAGAAGACTACATGGAAGTGAGGAATTTGTGTGTTAAGATATGCATCATACTTCTCATATGTACCTTGTGCTTGCACTAGTTCGGTCCATTCTTCTTTCCTCAGTGTATTTTTTGAAAATGTTCGTGTGTTGTTCATTGATAATCCTGACTTCTTTCTTATCTTCCCTTTCTTCTGTGTTTGAGTTTCTATTTACGTGGATGTGAATTATTAACCCATGATGGTCAGAGATTGCTGTCTGTAGAACTTATGCTTCACATGCACTATTTTCAGTATTTGTGATGATGTCAATGATGGTCTGACTATGATCAGTCACTCTTATCTATTATTGCTTTCATGTTACACTGTAATAATGTCTCATTCAGTTTTTGTTTTGGTTTTGATTCTTTATCCATATCTATGTTATAGTCTCCACATATTACAACATCGTTCATTTTAATCTTCAGTAATAATTTTTTCTCTTTTTTTCAGAAATGTTGTAATATCGCCACTTGGGGACCTGTATACACAGATAATTCTGAGCTCTTCACTCATTATGCCAGTAATTTCAAAATCTTTTTCAATGCAAGCTGGAAGGTTTACATATTTACAGTATTCAGTATCTTATAGCCTTTCAATTTTCTTCTTGTATATAGCAACACCTCCACCTTTATGTTTCGATCTACAAAAATAATTAATCAAATCAGTCTCTTATTATTAGGCTGCTAAGTTCTGGTCATGAGGCATATGTGAAGGTTGAGCTGTAATGGTGCATCATGGGAATGCCAATGCTGTGGCAGTACTTGCTGATTGTGGTCAAGTGTTCTCTGAACTGGGACTTGGTTAAAAAATTATCAGTGTTGCGTACTGTCAAGCTGTTGGAAGCTTGCTCTATTTACCAGCAGCAAGCGGGCTGACATCACTTTTGCAGTGCACTAGTCAGCACCTCAAAGAGACAGGAAAGACTCATTTAAATGCTGTGAGAGAACCTTAAAGCACCTAAATGGAGCAATCTCTTGCTTTTAGTGGGTGATTTGGTGAGGATATCTGCTTCGTGATCTGCAGAGCTGACATGTTCCAGGTTGAAGATGCCCAAGTGTGGGTATTCATTTGTTTGTTTTATTGATTCACACTATGCAAGGAATGTTCTTACTCAAAAGTCAACCACAGATTTTGTTGTTAAACTGGGATAAACCACCATAGCTTGGAACTCCCAGAGGCAGAAGGTGCTGGCGCTGTCAATAACAGAAGTAGAGTATCTAGCTTCCTGTCAAGTTGTAAAATAATTTATGTGGTTCCAGTCAAGTTTCAAAATATATAACTGCCACCTTGTATATGTACTGTAAAAGTGGTATCTGGTGAAACAAGAACTTTGAGCATCATAAGGGAACAAACTGTATGGATGTGTGGTATCATTTTATACAAGATAAACTTAACTTGGGCATCCTCGACCTGGAACATGTCAGCTCTGCAGATCACGAAGCAGATATCCTCACCAAATCACTCACTAGAAGCAACTTTGATAAACAAAGGTACCTACTTTCTGTTGTCAACACTGAATACCTTGGACGCAAAAGTCAGTGAAAGTGTTAAACATTTATTGATTGAAGTGGAAGTGCTGTAATAATCAGTTTAAAATGTTTTGTTGTGTTTGTTTCTCTGATATTCATAGACATTGTTAACTTCTGTCACATTTGTATATGGCACACTTTCCAGTTGCTTATACTGTGTTGCTATCTGGGGTTTATACACTGAACTTAACTGGTGCGAAGATAATATTTTTCTTGCAACATGTGTATGGTTGTGTGTGTTATATACCACCTTTTTGTAGCTATTTAGCAAATAAAACTGTTTCATTATCATACAGTCCACCCCCCGGTAGCTGAGTGGTCAGTGCTACAGACTGTCAATTCAGGTTTGATTCCCGGCTGGGTCGAAGATTTTATATGCTCCGGAACTGGGTGTTGTGTTGTCCTAATCATTATCATCATCATCATCATCATCATCATCCCCATCGTTGCGCAAGTCACTGTAGTGGCGTCAAATCGAAAGATTTGCACCACGTGAGTGGTCTACCTGACGGGAGGCCCTCGCCACACGACATTATTATTATTATTATTATTATTATTATCATACAGTGAGAATCAGAGCTGTTGTATGGAGCCTCTTCTATCAGAAATGAATTGAAAATTGCATCCAGAACATTGAGTCAAATGATACAGAAAAATCTCTTACTAGACAATGATCCTTGTTAGCATTTCACAGTGACATGATCTAATAAAAAGTTTTTGTGTGTATACTGGGATTGATTTTACAAATCAGAAGTTAAAAAATAGTTTTATATATATAGCCTTCATGAACGTATAATTAATTGATGTAAATTCTGAAGAAACAAGCCACTTCACAAGACATGGAATCAACAAGTTCAACACAAACATACAGTAGTTTTGAGAACACTATACTCTCCCAGTGCCACTGAAAGCAGCTGCTCTAAATGAAAGCACTTTGGTAATAAATGAAAAACAAGCAGCTATGTTGAATCATCCAGTCACAAGTGACACAAAGAAAAATTAAATCATCAGAGGAAACATCCACCAGAGAACAATTACCCAGCTATCTTGTTAGTATCAAGTCCACAGGAAGCCCAAAAGTGTCACACTCAGGTAGTTCTACAGCTTCTCCACAATTTGATGAATAAGCAGCAAATATGTTAGCAGTATCAGACGTGTCTACTGGAAACTGAGACAGAACTTTGAATACTGAGACTCCACATACAACAAGTCAAGCAGCATCAGTAGCAATGAAGAAGACATCAAATAAAATCTTCATCCTTTCAAGTACATGAGAATCAACAATACCAAATAGGAAGTGACTTATCTGTTCAAGGTGTCCACTAGCAAGAAATAAGGGTTTTGGTAATCTCAGAAGAAGATTGACTCCTCTTGGAGGAAGCAGCTTCAGTTTTTCCACAAGGTAAATGCACACACTCCTTTATATCCAGCATAAATGCAGTTTACTTGTCCTGATGTTTCCTTAGCACACCTCCAGTGATCGGGATTCTGCAGAATGCAATATTTCACTACCCAAACACATGACTGGTTACTGTTTATCACATACACACCACTGGTTTGGTTTTCTCTATAATACAAGTTTAGGTACTTTCATAATAGGTTTCTTATTTTCTGTGGGCTTTTATACTTACAAATTCTCTGTTTTTTTTCTATTATCTTTACAAACTTGGCCGGCTGGTGTGGCCATGCGGTTTTAGGTGCTTCAGTCTGTTACCGCATGACCGCTATGGTCGCAGGTTCGAATTCTGCCTCGGGCATGGATGTGTGTGATGTCCTTAGGTTAGTTAGGTTTAAGTAGTTCTAAGTTCTAGGGGACTGATGACCACAGATGTTAAGTCTCATAGTGCTCAGAGCCATTTGAAACTTTTTTTTTACAAACTTCACTTAATCTACTATCAGCCTTTGTAAAAATGCCTTAGAACCTGGGTATAGGATTCACATACCATAAAGTTAATATTTTATTTACTTCTATACACATAAAAGTCAGGGCAGAGAAAAGTCACTACAAAATATGACCATATAAAGTACATGAGTATAAAATAGCAACATACCTGTTATTAGAAATGATTAAAGTACAAAACAAACAGATGTTCACCCAAAGAAGCAAAGGAAAAATCTCTAGTTACAAGCATCACATCAGCTATTGTTGGCAGACATCCTCTGCAGCATATATCACTGATGTGTTGTAAGCGCGGTATCCAGGATCTGATCAGAGACTTCAGTTTGATCTTAGCATCAATGTTGTACAATTGTCTGTCTTTATCTGTGTATACATTCATTTGCTAAATTGCAAGTCACCCTCTTGCATCATACTTCACTTATATTGTACCTGACTTCCTCATTGGTGACCCCGACAATTCTCGATTACCATGTATGAGGTAAAATTCATGTAGGTACAGTGACTACACAAAGACAATGCGACCCTCATGTAATTGACATGCACCAAAATTTGCACACCATGCTGATGGTTTTCACTTTGGACAGTGCGGTAGTTCTCAACTGACTCTTCCAGTGTCTCTAGACACAAGTTCTCTAAGTGAAATGTTTAAGTATCATGGCTCAACTTATGATGCTACTCCTGGACAATTGAAAGCATCAAACATTCTACTGTGGGACCTCATTGCTGTACCATACTTGTGAAATTCCTTGCAAAGATTGGATTACAACAGTCAGGATGCACAAATTTTCGTTCATTTGCCATTGACAGCACGTCTTCCACATCACACACAAATTCATTCAATCCACCTTTACTGCTGCATTTTTTGGATTTCAAATGCAACCATGTAACATTCCCAGTTCCATCCTGACCAACCTCACAAACCCATCTTATAATTGTGGATAATTTATTTTTAGCTATTGGTGTTGCTAATGAACAATCACATCAAGAATGTTCCCTGGACCACTGATATGATATTCACATTGTTCACAACCATGATGGAAGCTATGCCCCACAGCAACAGCTTTGGAATGCTTCCCTCCACGTAGCAACCAATCCTGACCAACTTCACATGATTGCTTCCAACTCTGACATCACACCTGGCTGGATTGATAGCCTTCACGCATCAACAAACCCCCACCACCCTGTGACCTGCAACAAGTCCATGCCTGTACAATACATCCTCATACTCACTGCACCTGTGCATAACATCTAGTACCCAGACTTGCACAGAACATTGTTACCTTGCTGCATGCTCGCCTGCAATGAACATCATCAACCGTGTCACACCCATGCAGTAGTTCCTCAAGACTGACTGCATCGCACCAGATCAAAATTGCTTTGGTTGGCAGTTTGCATGATATGTCCCTGCTGCAGCTGGGCACAGTAACTGCAACCTGTCAAAAGAAAAAAATGCATGCTGAGTGACCTTGCCCTATGCCCTGCCATGTCCACATGGGTGCGCTTATTGACATTTTACATAACTGCCACCTGACTCAACCACTGCCTGCACCAGGTTCATCTACCCGAGAAGACTATTCCATTTTCCCCAATGCTCTGCATGGTAACGACTCATCTCACTTCACTGACAATGATTACTACCAGGCTTCACATCTCTGATTGCACACATGAACATGATCTTCTCATCAACTCGGATTCTGATGAGTGTTCTGTGGGGCTTCCACCTCCATTCATCCCACTTCTGGTGGACCACTTTTCAGCAGACGTCAACTCTGTCATCAAATCACTGCACTTGATGGCTAATCAACATTGGATTAACCTACAACAGTGCAGCAGCATGAAGCTGCCAGTTTGTCACTCACAGTTCACGCTCCGTGATCTGGACACTCCAACTGTCATTGTCTCACTGCCTCATCTGGACATTTTCTCTTAAGGACATCATAAAAACAAATGTAATGATGGAATTTTTATGCCAGTTCCACCTCTTCTTGGTTGTAAAATATGCCAGACTCCTATACTTCGACGTGGGTGGCTGCATCCCAGAACTTTTCGCCCTGGGGACTCCACTGCTACCTGGTACATTGACCATTCAAGACAAGTAACAGGAAGACAATAGTATATTCATCAACACACTCCAGCAGCATGCCCCCTCAGCAAATAAGATTTGGTGGTTCACCAATACTATGCTGACTTCCAGGCATTGTCAGAATCTCTCTGTACCAAGAACACAATGCTCCTGCAATGTAACAATGACCCATCTTGTGCCCTAACCATGGTGCACATCCATCATGAAGATGAGAGTGGGACGGGGACGGGGGGGGGGGGGGGGGGGGATACACCCAATCCCTACTCCACCACGCTGTCACCAATCCTGGACAAAACAGTACACCATGCTTCACATTGCTGCTTGGTTAGTCCACCCCTCCAGCTGCACAGCACACTTCTGCATGACCCATTGGAATGCAGCTCTATCACCATCTGCTGCTGATCTTCACACAGCAATACTGATTCTATTGAATACATTCACCTGGTTCCGTGTTTGCTTATCACACACTTTACTGCCACAGCCAGGGCACATAAGAAGAATCAAATCAAACACAATATTGTTCTGACCATTGTCAGTGGCAGTGTTCACCTCCAACTCTCACTGACAGCTTCAGCGCCTCATGCCCAACATGAGTTCAGCACAACAAAGCTAGACTGTATGATTACACCTCTGTCTACACTAACTTCAACTATGACCCAGCATTCCTGTCTCCTCTCAGCCTCCAGCCCATCACAGATAGCCACTGAAAAGGCAAAACTCATTAAAGTTTTACCAGATAATAAATTAGAGTTCACATCAGTCTCACTTCCCTCTCAATACATGCTTTTGCTTTGATCAGGTCAAAGTCCCCCTGGCATACGTGGTCTCCATATGCCGACATCCTTGCCATCGTCATCCCACCCCCATCTCTTCAGTCACATCACTGGTGTCCCATGTGGACACAGAAAACAAACTGGCACTTCCCACTTCAGCTCTATACTGCCTTGTCAGTGTCCTTACCACACTCACAGCAACTCCAAGAAATGGCCCAGTCATGTCTTATGAAGGTGACAGTCACGGCATGACTAGTCATATGCATCTGTGCCACATCACATCAAGAAACAATCTAACCATGCCCGATTCCTGCTTCAGTCACATCACAAATGGTCAGGCACATTTGTGCAAAGATGATGAATAATCAACACACTCTCTCTCCTACGTGTGCTCTGCACTATCGAGGGGGTATTGTGGGGGACACCCACTATGACATACATCACTGACATGCTGTGAGTGCAATATCTGTGACCTGACCAGAGTCTTCAGTTCAGTCGTAGTGTCCATGTTGTACAATTGTGTTTCTTTACCTGTGTATGCATTCATTCAATGAAGTGTAAATCAACTGTGCCGCATTGTGCCTCACTTATGCCATATCCGCACTGTACCTGACTTCCACCCTACCATTCATGTTCCTTAGTAGTATTTTGTGTGATTGTACTACTGATGTTTACTTTGTGAAGAGGCTAGTACATTAGAGATTTGCATGTAATTTTATTGTGTTTAGATGGTGCTTAGCTCATAGTGCAGTGTGTCTGTATAAATTCTTTCGTTTTCAACAGGACACCATTCTCTGGCACCTAACTATTCATTTAGTTTCAATATTATGAAAAGGATAGTTGCTACTTACCATGTAACAGAGTTGCTGATTGTCAAAAGAAAAAGACTGTCACAAAATGAGCTTTTGGCCAACAAGGTCATTGTCAAAAAGACACACACACACACACACACACACACACACACACACACACACACACACACATTCAGTCTTTTTGTTGTGCCTATCTGTGACTCAGCATCTCTGCTATATGGTGAGTAGCAAGTTTCCTTCTCATAATATTGAAACTTCTTCAAATCTTTGTGTGGGTACAGACCTTTTATCTTATTGGTTCTAAAATCTGTGAGCAAATAACAATGTTTATGTGTGTAAGTGCATATGGACCTGTTTAACTTGCGGCATATTCATTTGCAAGAATTTACTTACAGTTTAAATGTGGTATTAAAATTATTTGTATGCCATTTTCCTGCAAAATCTCTTACCATATGTACTCAGTTTAGTGAGGTGCATTGTCCATTAGGAATGTCTTGGGTTTTCCTACTGTGGGAATGTAATCATTTGAAATTCTTTTGATAATTACTGCAGCTGTAGCAGAATTACCGGCCAAATGCTGAATTGGAACCAATCAGCAATTGAGAAAGAGCATTCACATTAGCACATTGTGCTGTGGGTTGGAGTTAATTTCATAGTTATAGCATGACAAAAACAGAGCCCACCATTGTAAAGTTTAGAAACTTGGAAAAAATGTCATATAATGCACTAACATATTTGCTACGTCCATGGGCTGTCAGGTATGGACCAGCAATATCAAAAGCCATACTCACAGGCCCAGGCAGAGAAGCCTGGATGGAATTACTGTGAGGCAGGTGCTGGTGGGTGACTGGGCATCAGCCAGAGCAGATGAAACAGCATATGGGGCTGGCGACCATGAAGCACCTCCACCAGGCTTCAGGTGCTGACTGACTGTGTAGACTTGTGAACCTGTCAAGGGCTTCCTCGGGTGAAGATTGAGTGATATATTTTTTCATCTGGGTGTTGAATGTATGGACCAGCCGCTTCTCCTCTCTACTGGACTGGGGACGAAATAGTGGGACTGTAACATGCCGAATTCCAGTCTTTTCATAAATATCTTGAGACACAAACTGTGGGCTGTTATCTGTCACAAGTATATATGGCAATCCTTTTAAGGAAAAAATAATTGATAGAGCCATGATCACAGCTGCCATGGACATGGATGAGCAATGAACCACATAAGGAAGTTTTAAAAAAGCACCAACTGTTACAAGCCAAAAGAAGTTAAGGAACATGCCTGCAAAGTTAGCAAGTATACACTTCCAGAGGTGCTGGGGGGCTGGCCACAGGGAAAGAGAGACCCGTGATGCCAATTGAGGGGTTGCACACTGTGGGTAGGCTTGTCACAATGTGCGTGATATCAGTGTCCATATCTGGTCAAATTAAGTGGTGGCAGCCCAGCAATTTTTGTATGAGAAACATCCCAATGGTTCAGGTGGAGAAGGTGCATGGAGTTCTGCTGCAATGCACACAGAATCACAACCATGGGTGCTAGATCATTAGTAGCCAACAGTAACACACCAAGAACTGGGAGGTGCTGGGGCACTCTGTAAGGAATCTGATGCTATGCTTGATGGTTTATCCAGTCAGCTGTAGTAGATAAACTGAACAACTTAACATAACACAGGAATTGCCATGACAGCCACCAAAATCTGAGAACTAGTAATGAGAAAACCATCCAAAGTGTTTTAGTCTTTGACATCTAAATGGGAACACAACATTTCATCCTGCTCAGATATTGGATTGGAACCAATCAACAAATGAGAAAGAGCATCCACATTAGCATTTGTGCTGTGGGTGGGAAATGACTCTCGTAGTATAGCATGACAAAAACAGAGCTCAGCATTCCAGTTGGTGGGCTGCTTTTGCTCAGTAAAGATGTCAAAGGACTGGAAAGAGAAACCAGAGCATTATGATCAGTAATTAAATGAAACTTAGAACCATATAGGGAAACATGGAATTTTTTGAGCACATGCACAACAGGAAGAAGAGCTTCTTTTACTATCTGTGAGTGGTGCTGTTGCATCTGATTCAGAGTTTTGGAAATATTCACAACCATCTGCATGTTTGTGCACAAGAACAGCCCCAAGGCCATACTGGGTAGTATATGTGGCCAAAATAAGATGTTGGCCTGGTTGGAAGGTAAGAAAGCTTGGCACTGAGTGTAATTTTGACATTAATAGGGAAAAAGCACACTCACAGCTAGGAGTTCAGTGAAAAGGAACATCTTTACATAAGAGAGCATGAAGTGGCTGGGCCAATGCAGCTGCACCAGGAAGACATTATGGTAGTACATAATATTTCTGAGAAAGGCTTCCATATCGTTGACATCAATAAGATCTGGCAAAGCTGTAATGGCAACAACGTGGTGGTGTAAAGGCTTGATGCCTACATGTGAGACTTCAGAATTGAGATAGGTGATATATGGCTGAAAAAAATTGTGATTTTTCCAAGTTACATTTCAAACCAGCAGCCTGTAGAATGAAGGTCTGACAAAAGTTCATGTGTTGAGAAGCCTGAGACCACATCATCCAGATAGTTAATGCAACCCAGAATGGAGGCCATGAGCTGCTCCAAGTGTAGTTGGAAGATGGCAGGGGTGCTAGCCATGCCGAATTTCAAATTCTGGTGTTGATATAAACCAAATGGGGTATTCACTCCAAGAACATGTTTAAAATTGTCATCCAGAGGCAGGTGTAAATAGGTTTCTGAGAAGTCTATTTTGCAAAAAATATTGCCTCTTGGATTTCTGTGCTAATAGTTCATCTGGGTGGAGTAAGAGATAGGTGTCAATAATAGACTGTGAATTTACAGACACTTTAAAATCAGCACAGAACCAAAGTTGCCATTAGGTGTTTTGACAATTACAATGAAGTAAACCATTCAATAGAGGAGACAGGCTTAAAGTACCCAAAGACATATGTTGATCTAGTTGCAATTTGACTTGCTCCTTTAAGACTACTGGGACTGGGCTGCCAAAAAATAAGTGCACCATTGGTTTCATTGTGATGTGAGCCTTGAAAACTGTAGCACACCCTAAACCTTCCAAAAATGGGGAGGAATATTCCAAGCAGCATCCAGTTGTTGGTATGTAGCTTGATCTGATACCAGATGCACTTTGCTAGTAGTAGAGAATCCAAAAATTTTGAAGGTGCCAAACCTAAATAAATTTTCAGTGTTTGTAACATCCATTACTGGAAAGGTCAAAGGCTGAATAACTGCTTTGTACACTACAGAAGCAGAGAACTGTCCCAGTGCGCATATTTTTTATTTGTTGTAACTCACCAACCAATAAGATATAGGGGACAATGCCAGTGGTCCAAGATTAACATAGGTTTTATAATTTAACAAAGTCACTGCTGCACTCTTGTCTATTTGCATTTTTAACATCTTCTCCCTCACACATAATTCATTCTAGAATGTATTTGGGGCTATCATCACTTGGGAAACACTGTTCACATCCATGTTAATGCCTGGTGAAGAAGGTCAAGAGCTACACAAAGAAGCAATGGGTTCTTTCTTCTTCTCCTCTCTCTCTCTCTCTCTCTCTCTCTCTCTCTCTCTCTCTCTCTCTCTTTTTTACAATGGCTGCATGCCACCCAATGTTTTGATCATGCAGCCCACATTGAACAGGCCTCATCGACCCATATGACTGCTCTACAAGCTTTTTCCATTTCTTTCTGTTGAATGCATCTGGCATGTTCCGATGCTTGGCTTGCACTGGTTCTCGCTTTGTATTCACACGTCCGATGTGCGCCGCACCGTTGCCAGGCTCTTGGCTAAAGGTAAACCTCCATGCATGCTCTGCAAATACTGTGTCGGTTGCGACAGTAGTTCTAGCTTTCGCACGGCTGTGCAGCGGGCCACCACACAGTTACCCCCTTGGAGAGTGGAGCTATTTATGTACCCCACCAGATGTCCAAGCACAGCTTTGTCATCAAATTTTGAATGAAAATTCTTATTCACATGCACATAACATTCTGTTCCAAAGATTCTCAGATGACCCAGGTTTCCCACTGATTGTCCATACCACAGTTCATATGGACATTAGTTTTCAGTAGAGGACTTCCTAGTGCGATTTAAAAGATATGCAGCAGTATTGAATGCTTCTGCCCACAGTTCCTGTGGAAATTTACTGGGGTTCAACAAAGAATGTGCACACTCCACAATAGTGCAGTTTTCTTTTTCTGCAACACCATTTTGCTGTGGTGTGTAAGGTGGAGTGATGCAGTGCACTATGCCTCTTCTTGCCAGCAATTCTGAGACTTTCTTGTTATCGAACTCTCTTCCTCCAGCACACCTGAACTGTTTGACAACATGACCATTTGTGTTGGATTCATTCAAGAACTGTTCCAGGTCTGTGCTGACTTCAATTTTATGGAACTTCCTAAAATCATCTTTGAAACATATGTAATAGTGAGCTTTTCTGAGAGACTCTGTAGACATAGGTCCATTTACATCAGCATGGATTTTTCACCTGTAACCATTGGTTGATTTATTCTGTTCTTGAATGGCAGTCTATGCATTTTTCCAAGTGCACATCCATCACAGAATTCTTCTTTGCACCCATCCACATTGATGTTCATCTGCTTCAAGATGCATTTCATGTATCATTTGTGTTGATGTCCAAATATCTCATGGTAAACTTGCAGCCTATCTGATGATGTCACCAAATTCACTTGAGATGGATATAATGGTTTAATGACATGTATGTCAAGAACATAGAGACCATGGCTGACATGACCAGTCATTGTTGTTTGCTCAGTCACTTTGTCTTCAATTTTGACTCTTTTGTCATCAAGTCTGGTGCAAAAACTTCTTGATGCAGCTGCTTTGACAGAGCACAACTGAGCACTCGCTTCAGGAACATAAAGTGCATCTTTCAATTCACCAATTTTTCTGTCATTATTAAACTGCATTTAAATTTTAACAGTTCCCTGTCCATGAGCCAATTATGCTCACACTTCTTTTCCTAATAGAAATCTTTTCAGGGATGGAAAATTTCATATATGACATGAAATATTGTTTATTTTCAGTGATGTGATTTATGGCACAACTGTCACAGTACCAACTGTTGATTCCAACACAGTTTTTGACTGAAGTACTAAAAACATGTGACAAAAATGCAACATTCTTTTCCATGTTGTTTTCAGAATGATTGATGCGTATGTTATCCGTCTTTTTCATTGGACACTCTATTGTCCAGTGGCCTACCTGCCCACATTTGTGACAAGGAAGTCTTCATTTTATGTGATCAGTATTCTTTTTTGATTTTCACTACTGATATCGTCACTTTTGTTTTGCTGAATTTTCTTTTTGGGGCAACCACGTATAACAAATGAAGCTGATTCAACCATACTTTGATCACACAATTCAATTGTGCATAGTTTTTCAATCAAAAGGTTCACACTTTGATTTTCAGATGGAATCATGTCCCACAGGTCCTTGAAATTGTCATATTCTGTGCTTAATGTGAAGAGAATTTGGCCATTTAAAATTGTTTCAGACAAAACATTTTCATTGTACTTCTGCAATTCGTCATTCAAATCCATGAAAAGCTTCTGCAGTTTCACAACATGTATGCTAATGTCCTCTTTGGCATCATATTGAACACAAAAAAAATGCTTCTATCAACATGTTCTGACATTGTGTACTGCTTCATTTGAAATGTACATGTAACTTATCCCAAATTTCACTTGTGTGGGTGCATGTCAATACAAGCTCTGCAATGGATTTTCTCAATGCACTTGCTAGTAAACTTGCTGCTTTCACATAATCTTTCAAGCACCGATGATGTGCCACCTTTTTGTCTGTGGTCGCATCGTACGCTGATTTGTACATACCGTTTATGATGTCTTCAAGTGCACATGCTTGGAACAGCATCAACATGTGCCACTTCTACTTTGCCCAGTCTTCAGATGCTTTGAGTTTTTCTGCTTTTATTTTGTAATCACCAACACCTGCTGCCATTTCTGTCAAACACACAAACAATGGGCAAATTCGCATTATTTTAGTCACAAGTGAAAACAATTACTTTGTGGCTGGTCACACATAGTCTGGCCCTGTAACCTGTTAAGATTATTTATTTGAAACAGACTACTAAGTGCATATGATTTATAAAAATGTGGTTCCTCACAGATAACTGTCAAACACACACACACACACACACACACACACAAAGGTTCAGTTTTGTAACAAAGATGAGCACACTCCATTCTACTGTAAACATTCAATTGTACACATATTACAAAGATATGAACAACTCATGTCTCACAGAGATTATGCTACATTTCATTTTACTTTTATTATTGACAAGATCAAAGCATATAACCTATATAATTTACAGAGAATTTTATTTAAAAAGGGCAATGTCAACTATAGGTATGACATTTTATGAAGCAATGTTATGATATGGAAAGATGACATTTAGACAAAATATCTGAGAGACTCTTTTGGAAGACTTGTCCTGGTAATTTTAAGAAATCTGATAATTGTGAAGCTGGCTTGTAATGAGCTACATATTCATGTAAATATGGTGTAACTGATTTGGATAAGTGAGCAGTTGCCACATTAATAAAAAAAAGGTGTGTGAGTACAAAAATGTGGAAATAAATAATTTGTAAGTGGATAAGAACGTGGAAGCTTACAGTTGTGAATTACTGTCAGGAAGTGGAATACTTGTGATTTTTACAGATTACATGTCCCTACTAGATAAGTGGCAAATTTTCATGAAACATTTTGGTGCTTCAATGTGGTAACTGTCAGACAGAAAAAGGGGCTATTAATTTGTGGTGATTTTAATGTAAATTTCTTGAATGAACCTGAAAGGAAAAATAATCTAGAGGTGCTATTATTCACTGTTAATTTAATGTGAGGCATAAATTTGCCCATATGAGTTGGTCAAGGTAGTAGTAACCTAATATGTAGTGTATTCATACAACAACCAGGAGTTAAAGAAACACATGTCTGTCATCTTGTAAATGTATTTTCAGATTACGCTGCATAGTTAGTCACATTACACAACTTAGCTCCATGTACAATACAGGAAAAATTGAAGAAAACATTATGGTTGATTAATTAAAGAAGACTTAAAAAATATTGACTGGGATGAATTTTACAATGAACCTAATGGTATCTCAAATTCAACATATTTTTAATGACATAGTATTCATTTTTGAAAGTACTGGTAGTGTGCTAACAAAATAATTAAATCCACTACTGGGAAGTCATTAAAGAAATTATTGGATCACTACATGTAACAAGATGTACAGAATAGCCAGAACAAGTAGTGATCCAGAAATACTTTTATATTATAAACAGTATTGTAATTTATTAAGAAAATTGTAAAAAGTCCAAGAGTATTCTCTGAAACTGACAGACCAATCAATGAAATCAAATTAATAAGAACATTTGTTCAAGGAAAGGCAGAAAAAGAAGTTGTAGAAGATAGCACTATTTTTGTTGAAGAGAGTGTGTGCATTTGCATATACTTTTAATAATTACTTTTAAAAAATAGGTGAAAAAATTGCTGCTATGGGAACAGGATATGATTATCGGTTGAATGCAATAACTATCCCCATTAAATTCCACATAGAGGTATATTTTGTAATTAGTCATAAATGTGTACACAGCTTTAGATACAGAACAGAACTAAAAACTAACATGGAGGCTCGGCAGAGCAGTAAGAGTCCAAAGATGGTGTTAATCATGGTTGATATGACCTATCAATACCACAGTGCAAATAGTTTAGATGAGAAAGCAAACACTATACCAAAGCAGCATTACAGAGAATGTTTAGTGAAATACAAATTAAATTTACATGCACATCTAAAATAAGAAGATCATCATGAGTGTAAAAAAGTTCAGGTTCATGTGGGGTGAATAATATCTCTCCAATAAGCTACTATAACATTTTGGTCACACAACATGTAATGTTCAGTCACTTATGAAATGTGTAATTAATTCAGGGTGTTTTCTCAAACAGATTCAGACATGATATTGTTAGGCCTTTGTATCAGAAGAGTGTCTTCAGTGCCAGTAACTATCACGTATGTCACTCCTTGCATCATTTACTAAAAATTTCAAGAAGGTAATGTACTCCAAAGTTGTTAACAATGTGCAGTACTGGGATACTTGGTCACTCACAGTTTGGATTTCAGAAGAGTCACTGCACTGAGACAGCTATTTATACACTTACTGAGCATATAATAAAATATTTAAATGATGAAGTATCACCAGTTGGGATCTTTGGTTACTTATCAAAGGTATTTCACAATGACAGTCTTAATATTATATAAGAAAAATTTTTATTTAAGAAAAAAATTGGAGAAAGGTACCCTTGGCCATTTGAGTAGTAGGGGTGCAACATAATCTGTGTAGGGAGAAATTATAGCAGGAGCCCCATAGTGTTTGATCACTGACCCATAACTGTTCTGCTTTATGTTCATGATCTCCCATTTTGTTTGAATTAGGAAGTGGAATTAGTACTGTTTGCAGATACAACATAATAAAAGCAGTGTTGTGAATCCTATGAAAAGAGCACCAACAAAGAAAAATATTAAATATCATGCTGTCAAAAATATCTTTCCCCTTATTAATATTACATATGGAAAAGAAGTAATACAAAATTATTGAAGCTTCCATGACCACTTGTTGACATATTGCCTGTTGGCTTCTGTCTCACGTTCTTTGGCCAACATTTGTTTCATGATTTTTCTGGCATTACGCCAGTACAAGTGGCTGACATTGTCAAAGCTTCACCCTCCATTTTTGAATGTGAACTGGAGTCTAATTTGTGGCCAGATATTATACATACCTGTCACAATAACATCTGAGGGCTCTTACCTGGTCATTTCTGCTGTGGTTCTCCTCTTGCTACCTGCAGTAGTTGTGTGCTGCAGCACAGAAATCCTAGATCCTTTTACTTTGAGGTTTTCCTCTTTTGTTTTGAAGCAGTTATCAGATTTGTGTATTTCTATAGCTTCCTTGAACAAGTAGCCATGATAGCTTTTCTCTACAGCAAGAGCTTTCATGTTGGTGAATTTTATTGTGTGGCTGATATCATACAACGCACATTTCACCACGACTGATTTCTCCACCTGCCGCAGCCTGCAGTGCTGTTTATGTTTGTTGATTCTGTTGTTGATTAATCATCCAGTCATTCCCACAGTGACTTTTCCACGTGTACAGTGTATGTGGTATATTTCCAATATTGGAAGGGGGTCCCTTTTGTTCTCTGCTGATCTGAGACAGTCTTTGATCTTCTTGGTTGATTTGTAAATTGTATTTAGATCATGTTTGTGCAATTTATGACCCATTCTGTCCATAACCCTGCAGATGTATTGGCAGAACGGCTGTACCCAACATCTCTTCTTGTGACATGTCACTTCAGCAAGTGTGAGATTTCATGCCACTTCTTATGCAGTTGGTGGAGTACGCATTTGCTGCTCAGAACACTTTTTAGATGTTGCAGCTCATCTGAGGTGCTGTGGCTCATATATTTATCTTGCACACATTATGAGCATCTTAGTCTTCCTCTTTTCTGGCTCAGGTGGTGATTTGTTAGTTTGGGCAGGTATCAGCCATGTTTGTCAGTTTTTCAGTGCACATTGTGCCCCTGGTTCTCACCATTCCTCCAGACCAATACACATAGAAAGGATAGTTGGTGAACCTTTCCTACAACCATAATAAATTTTATATTAAGATGGAGACAATTCAGTTCTCTTACAAAGTCACCAAACTGTTCCTCACCATAGCTCCATATAATGAAGGTATTGTCAACATACATATAACATATCTTATGTAATTTCTAAGACTTTCCCGGCGATTTGTTGACATCTCGTAAAATCGGGTGTACTGCCGGTGGTCCGCGTCTTCCCAACACAATATTTCGACGTTGTAACTCGGCGTCTTCATCAGGTGTTTCCTGAGACTGGGACTGTTCTCAGGGAACACCTGATGAAGACACCGAGTTACAACGTCGAAATTTCATGTTGGGAAGACGCGAACCACCGGCAGTACACCCGATTTTACGAGATGTCAACACATCTTATGTTTACATGGTGCCAAGTACAGCTTATTATTATTATCATGTGTAACATTAATCTTGTTGCTCTATCTGAGATTCTTTCAATATGAAAATTTTTGTCTTTAATACTGTGTTTGTTTTAAAAGGTATAACACAGTACCTACCTCAGTCCATCTCTCTATAGTAAAATATATTTCCTGGCTGGAGCTCTGCCGGATCTTCCTTCTTCCTTTGGATCTTCGACATCCCAATGATATCTCTCTTGGTACTGTTAGTTCCACATGCAGTTCCAAAAATCTGTCTTCAGTCCTAAACTTCTTGCAGTTTATTGCACCCATCTGTAATGCAGTAGAAGCATTCAAGTCTTTATGTGCCATTATATTTTGTTTTAGCCACACTTTGTTGTACTAGGTGTTGAAGCAGAAGTAGCTGAATGTCTCTTGCATTATGAATAAATTGCTTGAGTTCCTTCAGTTTGCTACTTCCAATATTCTTTAATGAGGTCTGAGATAGCAGCATCTCTGGAAACTGCAAGCAATAAAGGGGCATCTGACAATCCTATGTACACTAACCCACCAGATCTAAAAAGATTTTCTTTTCTCTCTCTCTCTCTCTCTCTCTCTCTCTCTCTCTCTCTCTCTCTCTCTCTCTCTCTCTCCCCCCCCCCCCCCCCCCCCCCCCCCATGTCTAGTGCTAAACCTCAGCAGAGCAAGGCTCACATCCGCCTTATATCATCTCCAGTTTTATCCACATGAACTGTTTGTATGCTGAACACTTATCAGCAAGGGGTCATCTCGTCATAATTAGTCAATGTAGTCAGTTTTCTACTACATGTAGTAGTATTGTTTGGCTGGAAGGTTGCAAATGTCTGCAGTGCACGTTGAAGGGCTCTCTTCTGTGTCTTCTTTTCTTCAGAAGGGTTCTGCCTGGATTACTGTCATTTAGGCTGCAGCCACAATGGCATCAACATAAGGGGATTCTGCCAATAACCAACATTGGCTGGAGGCAGCTAATTGTAACAAATCAGCTGATCTCATCACCCAAATGTATCAGACAATAACTAGTTAAATTCAAATCAGTTTCTTTTCTTCAGTCAATTTGACTGATGTTCTCACATAAAAAATATGGACTTCAAGAAACTCACAAGTGTAGTCTAAGACAGCCTGACGATGGAAAGTATCTTAATCAGGATGAAGCTTCGAACCTATGTACAGAAATTGCAGGCTTATAGCAGACCATTCAAGAATCATGAAAGAAGGTTGTATACATGGAAGAAGCCTGGAGATACTAAAAGGTATAAGATAGATTATATAATGGTAAGGCAGAGATTTAGGAACCAGGTTTTAAATTGTAAGACATTTCCAGGTTCAGATGTGGACTCTGACTGCAATCTATTGGTTTTGAACTGCAGATTAAAACTGAAGAAACTGCAAAAAGGTGGGAATTTAAGGAGATGGGACCTGGATAAACTGACTAAACCAGAGGTTGTACAGAGTTTCAGGGAGAGCATAAAGGAACAGTTGACAGGAATGGGAGAAAGAAACACAGTAGAAGAAGAATAGGTAGCTTTGAGGGATGAAGTAGTGAAGGCAGCAGAGGATCAAGTAGGTAAAAAGTCGACGGCTAATAGAAATCCTTGGGTAACAGAAGAAACATTGAATTTAATGTGACGAAAGGAGAAAATACAAAAAGTGCAGCAAATGAAGCAGGCAAAAAGGAATACAAACGTCTCAAAAATGAGATCAACAGGAAGTACAAAATGGCTAAGCAGGGATGGCTAGAGGACAAATGTGAGGATGTAGAGGCTTATCTCACTAGGGGTAAGATAGATACTGCCTACAGGCGAATTAAAGAGACCTTTGGAGAAAAGAGAACCACTTGTATGAATATCAAGAGCTCAGATGGAAACCCAGTTCTAAGCAAAGAAGGGAAAGCAGAAAGGTGGAAGAAGTATATAGAGGGTCTACACAAGGGCAATGTACTTGAGGACAATATTATGGAAATGGAAGAGGATGTAGATGAAGATGAAATGGGAGATATTATTCTGCGTGAAGAGTTTGACAGAGCACTGAAAGACCTAAGTCAAAACAAAGCCCGGAGAGTAGACAACATTCCATTAGAACTACTGACATCCTTGGGAGAGCCAGCCGTGACAAAACTCTACCATCTGGTGAGCAAGATGTATGAGACAGGCCAAATAACCTCAGACTTCAAGAAAAATATAATAATTCCAATCCCAAAGAAAGCAGGTGTTGACAGACATGAAAATTACTGAACTATCAGTTTAATAAGTCACAGCTGCAAAATACTAACGTGAATTCTTTACTGAAGAATGGAAAAACTGGTAGAAGCTGACCTCGGGGAAGATCAATTTGGATTCCTTAGAAATATTGGAACACTTGAGGCAATACTGATCCTATGACTTATATTAGAAGATAGATTAAGGAAAGGCAAACCTACATTTCTACCATTTGTAGACTTAGAGAAAGCTCTTGACAATGTTGACCGGAATACTCTCTTTCAAATTTTGAAACAGGAAGCAAAAGGCTATTTACAATTTGTACAGAAACCAGATGGCCGTTATAAGAGTTGAGGGATATGAAAGAGAAGCAGTGGTTGGGAAGGGAGTGAGACAGGGTTGTAGCCTCTCCCTGATAGTATTCAATCTGTATATTGAGCAATCAGAAAAAGAAACAAAAGAAAAATTTGGAGTAGGAATTAAAATCCATGGAGAAGAAATAAAAACTTTTAGGTTCACCAATGACATTGTAATTGTGTCAGAGACAGCAAAGGTCTTGGAAGAGCAGTTGAACGGAATGGACAGTGTCTTGAAAGGAGGATATAAGATGAACATCAACAAAAGCAAAACGAGGGTAATGGGATGTAGTCGAATTAAGTCGGGTGAAGCTGAGGGAATTAGATTAGGAAATGAGACACTTAAAGTAGTAAAGGAGATTTGCTATTTGGGGAGCAAAATAACTGATGATGGTTGAAGTAGAGAGGATATAAAATGTAGACTGGTAATGGCAAGGAAAGCATTTCAGAAGAAGAGAAATTTGTTAACATCGAGTATAAATTTAAGTGTCAGGAAGTCGCTTCTGAAAGTATTTGTGTGGAGTGTAGCCATGTATGGAAGTGAAACATGGACGATAAATAGTTTAGACAAGAAGAGAATAGAGGCTTTTGAAATGTGGTGCTACAGAAGAATGCTGAAGATTAGATGGGTAAATCACATAACTAATGAGGAGGTATTGAATAGAATTGGGCAAAAGAGGAGTTTGTGATACAACTTGACTAGAAGAAGGGATCGGTTGGTAGGACATGTTCTGAGGCATCAAGGGATCACCAATTTAGTATTGGAGGGCAGTGTGGAGGGTAAAAATCATAGACGGAGACCAAGAGATGAATGAAATCAGCACATTCAGAGGGATGTAAGTTGCAGTAGTTATTCAGAGATGAAGGGGCTTGCTCAGGATAGGGTAGCATGGAGAGCTGCATCAAACCTGTCTCAGGACTGAAGGCCACAACATCAACAACAACAACATAGCAGACCATATGTAGACAAAATCTGAATAGGAAATTGCGTTGTAAACTATATTCTCATAAAATAATTTGGTCAAGGGAGAAGGGCAGCATATCTTACGCTAGAAATTCTGGAGTGGGTGTTTTTTTGAGGGGGGGGGGGGGAGGGGGGGTTGCTGTATTTGGGGCTTGCTGTCTATAAATTATTATTACTGCTTACTGGTATTTTTATGCCCATTGTGTAGTGATTCTGTTAAATGAAATTGTTTTGCAAATGTGATGTATGTAGGTTAATTGATAAATGTCTGTTTTGCTGAATTTATTTCAAGCTGTGTAAACTATTTATAATCTTGCTTTTCAATGGTAACATAAATTATCTTGATTCTGTAATAGAAGGTTTCTCTCTTCATGTCACATATTTGTGAAATTATTAAGGTTGGCTGGAAAGCACTGCACCACTTTTTTTTCTTCAGCAATTTTTAATGAACATAATGAGAATTGCACACATGAAACAATTGTGTCTTATCTACACATCCTATTTTTCCACATAATCTCCATCATGTTTTATGGCCTTTCTCCAGTGCAAAACAAGGGCATGTATGCCCTGTCAGTACCAATCCTTGTCATGGTGGTGGAGCTTGTGCTTCACTGTGTGAATGACCTCCTGATCATCATCCAAATGTCTTCCGCAAAGGCATCCTTTAATGGCCCCCAAACAAGTGAAGTCTGAGGGGGCTGGGTCAGGTGTGATAGCCACGGATGATCTCTCTGACCACAGCAAATCATAGAGCTCCGCTGAACCACTTTCTGGTGACCTTACCCTCCGTGCCCAGCAACTAACTGTACTTCCGTCAACGGCAGATGCTCCATGGACATTGCACAAGTGTTTGTGAATATTCCCCACAGTTTGTTTCTTTTGTAATGTACATCACCTATAGACACCATTTTGAAACTGTCCTGCAGCTATGTTATCTGTCAGAAGTGATGCAGACTTGGTGTACTCACACAGGAGTCTTCTAATAATACATACATAATGTTTCACACTCATAGCATTGTTTTCAACTGAGAAAAGAAAATGCAGTGCATTACATTCTAGGCAGCCCTCATATATGATTATTCCAGCAATTGAGGAAAGAATGTACAGTACTCACTCCATTCTTTTTGAGACAGATATGTAGCTCATTCACATGCATTCAGTACCTTTTTAATAGTGAAAGGCATAATGTCTCCCAGCACAGAGGCATTGCAACACCCCTCCTGCTCAAGGAGGTTAAAATATAACCTTCAATAGAATAAAACGTAACCTATCCTATCCTTCTCATCCTCACAAAATGTGATGAAGGAGACCAGACACAATGTGACCAAGCTGCTAGTCAGTTTTATCAGGTGGACTATGGTGATGGTATGTGACAGCTGTTGTTGGTGCCACTGTGAACATGGCCTTAAAACGATTGCATGAAGGTGCACAGAATGGGACATGAGAATGGTGGGTAACTGTTGGATACACTTTGTCTGGATCATCTGTGGGGGGTGTCTGGCATGGCTGGTGCCACAGTGACTACCACTGCCAGCATAGCTATCAGTTTCATGCAAACACACAAACTTCCCCATTTGTGTGATCTGCATTGTATTAATCCTTCTAATACTGAGTATTTTTTGTTATACTGAGTATGATTGGGGTCTTTAGTGACCCCAATGGATTTTTTTATATATTGAGGATAGTTTTAATAATGGTAGAATAAAATCACGTTCCTTATTTTTTCCACCATCTAAAACATGATCCAGTGACATTACATTAAATTAAAATGCATATTTTTTAAAATTAGTTATTTCCATAAAATTTACAAACAGTTCTCAAGAAACTACAAACATTTTTGTTTAAATTCCAAATCGACATTTATGATGCATTACACTTACAGCAATAAATTGCAGAATGGTTTTTACACACAGATCATTCACATTTTGAACATTTATCAGTGAAGTTTCTATCCTCAGACGTTTTACAAAATGGGCATCTTCCTCTTGTTTTTGTCTGTACTGTTGATGGAGGTACTGGGGAAATAATTTTGTCTGGCTCTCTTCCGATGAGCTGCTTTCCTAATTCTATGAGAAATGCCTATCTCTTGTAGTTGGTCCTTTCTGCTCAGTCTGATGTAAGATGTAGCCATATGATAAATGCATTCAGTGCATTGATATCAATCATGTTGAAAAATAATACCATTGCCCACCTTCTGCTCATCCTCTTTGTAGTGTACGTTCTAACCAACTTGTCCATGGTATCTACTCCTGATTTTGTTTCATTATAATCCAGAATCATTACTGGCTTGCATTCTTCATGATCCTCCACTTCCTTCCTTGAATGCATTGTACTGAGCAAAGTTACAACTTTTCCCTTTTTCGGACAATATGAAACAATTGAAGCATGCTCTTGGAATACAAAAATTGATGAATATTTGACTTGACCTACGGTCTGAGTGAAAGCTTGTGGTAGTTCTTCATTATTTTTTCTAATTGTTCCTAAGAGTGTGAGATAGATTTTCAGGAGTTCTCTCGCCAAACTAAGGCTAGTGGAAAAATTGTCAGTTGTTACATTTCTGCCACTGTTTTGTAAGCCTTTCACCATATCTAAAGCAACTCTCTTGCCTTGACCAACTTCATGAGATTCATTTTCTTGTTGACCAGTGTAAACTTGGAGATTGAGAACGTAAGACGTTGCACTATCACATACAGCCCATAATTTCAACCCATATTTTCCTGGTTTTGAAGGAATATATTGCCGAAATGGACATCTACCACCAAATGCCACAAGTTGTTCATCAATTGTTACATTGCTGTGAGGAACATATGCTTCTTGAAATGTGTGTACCCACATTTCAAATATTTCTCTAATGGGAGCCAGCTTGTCAGGAGCACGGTTGTGAAGTCTCACATCTGCGTCAACAAATCGGATGCACTTTGAAATTTGCATAAAGCTATTTCTAGCCATTGCTTCACTAAAAATGGGTCTACCATCCTCTTTGTTCCACAGATGTGTAACTGCTTCATTATGGGCCTTGTAAGCACCTGTTAGGATCAAGGCACCGATAAAGCACTTCCGTTCAATGGCATCTACTGGATTCCATTTACTACTGTAAACAAGACTACCCTCATTGTCAGTCTGCTTTAGAATTACATCAACAATGTTTCTCCTAAGAAACAACTGAAAAGCTGATTCTATGGAGTCTACATTTTTCACTGCGAATTTTGTTGGACCTGGCTTTACTCACATTATGTTCCATCTCTCTTCTCTTCCACAAGCTCTTCTCAACTCGTGTTTGTGCCACAATTCTTCTTTGTTTTTAGACCTACACAAAATAAAAAGAAAATAAATAAAAAAATACAAAGGGTATAACTTGGCGCTAGACCCTAATGCATATTTACAAAAATACAATGTTTACTTACATACAACAGTCAGAAACATTGCTACTTCCTGTTCAGACTGGACATCTGCACTGTCCAAATCTTCTTCTGAACTTTTGTCTGATTGAGGATTATTCTCTTCTAAGACGTCAATTTCTCCATTGCTACATGAGACATCAGAAACTATATTGCTGATATCACTATTTGATTCTCCAGATAGAGGATTATCCTCCAGTAATATTTCAAGCACTTCATCTTCAGAAAGGTGACGAGACATTTTCCACTAAATGTAACACACACAATAGTAGTCTCCACTTGTATGGCACAAATAACTGTCGGCTTATAAAGTATTGGCAACAATCACACATTACAACAATATTTACAAGAATAAAACAAAGGAAATACAGCAACAGTTACGGATTTAATGCAGCATTATTGGGTAATAATACTGGAAGAGAGAAATGGGGTCGCATTTAACCCCAATGGTATTCAGTGGTTCTCCCTTGATTTTCTGTAAAACTAAATATTTTCAAAAAGTTATATTAATATATTACGAACCCCATTACTTAATTCAGACAAAGTCGAAATTTTTCACAATTTTTAGAAATAGGAAATAAGGTATATTTTACAGAAAATTATGGCCTGGGGTCATTATAGACCCCACGGTATTAGGAGGGTTAATGCAATGTCCCCTGGAGTAGAGAAAAACTGCTACTTTGCAAAAAGGTAGTGCTCCTCCTGTTCTACTACACACCCAACGTATACTATCCATTCACTAATAAAGTCAAACTATATTTAACACAAACATCAGAATTGTGCCGAATTTACATCCTTAACCTCCTACATTTGGGTAATACCACAAAATATATGATTTTTTTAAATTAAAAAATGCACTGAGATTGGAGGGATTTCACCAAATTATTCTTATTTACTGCTAACAGCAAAAACATTCCAAATAAGTTTGTTGCAGTATATGAGTACATGGTCTAATGGCAATAAATTAATAAAATTTTCGTGAGCTTTTGACTTAGCACTCAAATAATTGACTTAGCACTCAAATAATGTCAAGCAGTAAATGGCTGTCATATGTTCTCTATTTATTTTCTTTACTGTCATTTTATGCCCCAAAAGAAAAATAAGTAAAATTTCTTTAGTGTGCAGTTTCTTTTAATTCAGTTTTGTTTCAAATCCAACAGTAAAAGATGAAAACCAGCGAGATGACATTATCTAAATAGATGACCTTCATGCAAGCTGAGAATTGTGGCATATATGTAGTGCTGGATGGTAATGTTGATGCTTCCACATAAGATGACTGAAACCAAAATATGGCTGAAGCCAATGTTTAGAAGCTCTATGACCACCATAGGTGGATTGATGAAGGGTGAACATGAAATAAATGAAGTGAAAAATTGAGTTTCGTGATATGGTGTGTCAGTAGGTGAGATAGTCAATCAAGGCACTCAATATCTCCAAATAGGTAATCCATAATAAGTTTATTTACAATCTATACACTTAATAACAGTGATATAAATAACTCTGAAGTATGGTAGGTTCTTCTGCAGTGCTGAGCTAGATACAATGAGAGTAATGTCCTTGAAGGTAACAAATAGTCTTGAATGCTGATACTACCTGATAAGTCACTGATGGTAGTAATTCTTAGTAGCATCATGCTGTATCGTATTTTTCTCACTGCAGTCTTTGATATTAAAGTTGATAAGTCTGTACATTCCCTGAGGCTGGGATGAAGCTTGGAGTGCAGCTACTTGAAAATATGCACCAGCCAGTCAGAGTCACAGGTAATGAGGTCACGTGAGTTCCTTTTCCTCTGGTGATGTATATGCATGACAAACACCGTTGGAGACTGTAAGTGGTGGAAGAGCGAGCTCTCTGGCAGTGACCTGGAGAGGGGTTTAAAAGTACCATCTCCCATTTAGTTACAAGTAGCATTTGGTGCACAGGGCATTGTCAATGAAGATGTCACCAATCACATATCCCCCCCCCCCCCTCCTCCATTCTCAAATTGTGTGCTGTTGTTGCATAGTGTGAGTGTGGGCAATGACGAGAGGGAGGTCTGCGTTGTGATGCTACTGATGGGGATAGCTGTAGTACAATGACAGACAGTGCTAACCAAAACCAACCCATGTCCTGACATTTGTCTTGCAAACTATCCGGAGAATGTCAAAACTCCGTATCTAGGATGTCCACCCAATGGAAACGGTGGTTGCAGCACTGGTGCTGCTGGCAACACAGAAAGCTGTATGGCTGATGCAGGCTTGATGCCCAAGACCACTATTGCTGCAAATGGCAACAGATGCAGAGGCTGTGAAAGTGGCTGCAGAGGTGCAGCTGTTGAGACACCAATGGCTGCGTAGGTGGGCAGGGGTTGATCTCTATAGCAGAGTCATCGGGAGACCTGGGTGCCTGGATGTCAGGAACCAGCAAGAGCTGTGTGGGGGGGGCAGGGGGGGGGGGGGGCGCAGCAGGCACGATTATAGGCAGCATATCTGAGAAATGAAAGCCCATGACAGGATACCTTTAATCAAGGAAACGCAGTTGGTTTTGATGCAGTCAGTGGGAGCCTGGTTCACTGGTGTAATGAGCACAGCCAGGTGTCTTAAGTGGCAATACCAGATTCTCAGTTGTGAGGATTGTTATAGAAATGATAGAAAACTGTTCTTCTTGTAGGGCTTAGTTGCAAAGTTAGCATTAGAAGTAGAGTGGTGAAGGTGAAAGAGATGCAGCAGAGTGTGGCAATAATGACCATGTAAGAGCTCTGATGGCAAAAGATAGCAGACATAGTCCGATAGGTGCTCAGGAACAGTAACAAAGCATTTTTCCTCGAGTTCAAAGTATGAAGTTTGGATGTCAGAGCCTGTAAAGAAAAAACAAAGCTTTTGTCTTCACTGTTCAATTGAGGGGATAACAGCACTGTACAAATATGTTGGTTGCAAATTGCATGCTCTCAGAACAGACACACTTTCACCATTGTAGACTGTTAGGTGCAGATGTGATTTTTGTAGTTGGGAGTGTCCCAATTGCTCATAAGTATGTTAATTAATCAGAGTGACTGGAACATTAATACCTAACTGAAAACCGAGCGAGGTGGCGCAGTGGTTAGCACACTGGACTCGAATTCGGGAGGCCGACGGTTCAATCTCGTCTCCAGCCATCCTGATTTAGGTTTTCCGTGATTTCCCTAAATCGTTTCAGGCAAATGCCGGGATGGTTCCTTTGAAAGGGCACGGCCGATTTCCTTCCCAATCATTCCCTACCCCGAGCTTGCGCTCCGTCTCTAATGACCTTGTTGTCGACGGGACGTTAAACACTAACCACCACCACCACCTAACTGAAATGGTACAAACTGATTGATAAAGCATTAAAATGTATATCTATTAGAGTACAACTGTTTAGAATGAGGAAAGTTTCACAGTGTGCCTTTTGCTGTGTGATTCTCTCACTTTCATCCACAGTTCACATGTGGAGTGACAGGAGGAATAGGTACAGATTGAGAATAAGAGATCATATTTATTTCCGTTTTCTCAAGTTCAGATTTGTGCGGAACAGAATTTACTTTGTGTTTCTTTTACATGCACACTTTTTCTTGAAATGAGGCTGCACAAAGGCAGTTAGAAATACCTTGAGTTCAGTGGTCAGTTCCTTATAAGACTGAATATTACGATGATATGTATGAAAGAATTTGAAACAAGCAACAACCGCATAAGGCTGAGTATCAAAGAAGACATCATGTTTTCTAACAATGTCTTTTAGGCTAGGGTTTTGGGCCCCTAACTGAGTAAACAGTTTTCTTCATGACCTAAAAATATACTCTCCTACCCACAAAAAAGAAAAAAAAGCATCTTGATTCACTTTATATGTTGTATGCAACAAAATGTTGCTCAAGATGTAAATGGCACACTATCCATTCTTCTTGTACATCAAACGAGCAGGAAGGAGGAGGTAGCACCTGGCTGCTGGAATTGTGTGATTCAGTCATTGCTGTTCACTGGGTTTCTTGTGTGTCCATCAATCTGCCAACTGCAGTGAGCAAGGAGGTGAAGTATTGGCCTAAAACTGAGTAACTGCAGTGACTTTTTGCTCCCCAGAAATTACCATGGCATACACAAATTCAAGACACTGTAAAGTATATTCCACACAAAAATTATAAATTTTTTTACATTTCTCCAACAACTGCCACACTTAAGCACCAGACTCATTGTCAGTGGATGTCCTCGTGTCGGTAGTTGATGTGGCTAATAAAGACAATTATACATTTACAAAATGGTAACACATTATGTTTATTTACAATATGTACATTCAGCAATTGAGATATACATAATTTTGAAGTGCTGTAGGACCTTATGTAACACTGAATTAGAGACAATGAAAATAATGTTCTTCATAGTAACAAATAGCCTGATAAGTCACTGATCATAAGAATGCTTAGTAGCATTGTGCTATGTCAGTGTATTTTTCCCACAGCAGTGTCCCATGCTCCCCTGTTCCTATATTCACTATTTCTGGGGTGAAGCTCTGAGCTTGGATACTTTAAAAGATCCACAGGGCAAAGTCACAGGCAGTGAAGTCAAATGAATGCTGCATCCTCTGTAGGCATGTAAGCGTGACACCCCCCTCCCCCTGCCTGACAACCTTCCAGATGTCAGTTACCTTTTTACAGACAAATCTGTGTTCTTCGCTGTCAATTAAATTACAAGACGGAAAAAAATGGTGAGTCTGCTAGGTGGACATAATTAAGTCTTGAGTTGGTTGATACTTTTCTGTTAACTGCTTTATACCAAGTAGTCTTAACGTTTGATGGTAGATTCCGACAACTGATATTTCCTCAGACTGATTTCCCAATCATATGCTGAAATTTTAATTCAATGGCATTTTTACTTTTGTTTTCCATCAGTTTGAGATATATTTCCAGTGTCTACATCATATTCTTTTCCGAAATGTTATATAGTTAAATACAATTAAAAACTGTTTTAGATGATGAAATCTGGGTGGGACATGTTGCACATTTACAAGCTGATGCACACTGACAGGTAATTTCTTTGAGTAAGTGAAATGTTAAGCTGTTAAATGATCTTTTCCATAATTTGTACACTGCACATGCAAACAAGACTTTAGACTTTACACTGATATCCATGAGGTTTATTCCACTGCTTTCTGCAGGGAGAGTTAGAGTGTCAAATTTAACTTCAAATACGTTTCCACAGGTTGCAAATGGACTTAAGACCAACATAATTCTGGTAGCCATGCCTCAAGGGTTGGATATCATCTGCATCACACAGTTGATTTTTGCAACAATATATACATATTTGCCGGGGATGCCCTCTGACATTCGTCTTGTTTCCTCACGCTATGCTCTTGTAAATTTGCTCGTATGGTTGCAAATATTTTCTTGCAATTAGCAGCACCCTGAGTTTTGCTGCATATTATGAGTCTGATATTCATGATATCTGATTCCATTTTGTTTAGCTCTGATCCCGAAGCCAGTTGTACTGGCCCAGTGATGTGTAGGGCCTTCTGTACATAATTTCCATTGGTAACCATGAGATCCACGTCATCAGTGTATGCCCTCCACATGATATTTTGGGCAGTTATGTCTTGTCCTCTAAGATGTTGTTCCAGAGTGACTAGCAGAGGTTATAAGCAATGCCAAACAGGGCCATCATCATTGGACATCCTTGTCTTAGGCTGGTATAACACTATCAGATTTCTTTGTCAAAGATATGATCAAAGTTATGAACAAATATTCACCAAATTTATTTGACAAAGATCTTCGATGTGACTCTAAAAAGGGGTATTACACTGTCATCATATTTTTCATCAAAGTTCAAGATGGCTGACAACAAGAAATTGTTATTAATCACAGCAGTTGCATGTACCACAATTGTATTGTGCGCACATGTGGAATAGAAGCGGGTGAAAAAAAGGAAACGTACCTGGGTAAAGCTGTGGGTTATACGACAATATGATGAAAGCATTCAACAAAACTTGTTATGTGAGCTTGTAGTGGAGGACGTCAAGTTGTACATGAATTACTTAAGAATGGATGAGCATACATTTCAGTATGTGCTCAGTGAAGTGTATCCTCATATCACAAAGCACAATACTCACTTAAGAACTGTTATATCTGCAGAAGATGGTCTCACTGTAACACTCCAATTCCTTGCTAAAGGAGAGAGTTATTCTAGCTTACAGTACAGCACTTGAATACCTCAGTGCACATTGTTGTTTTTGTGGTCTTTCATCCAGAGACTGGTTTGTTGCAGCTCTCCATGCTACTCTATCCTGTGCAAGTTTCTTCATCTCCCAGTACCTAAAGCAGTCATTTTGTGTATTCATCTCTTGGTCTCCCTCTACTATTTTTACCCTCCATGCTGCCGTCCAACACTAAATTGGAGATCCCTTGATGCCTAAAAACATGTCCTACCGACCGATCCCTTCTTCTAGCCAAGTTGTGCCACAAACTTCCCATCTCCCCAGTCCTATTCAATACCTCCTCATTAGTTATATGATCTACCCATCTAATCTTCAGCATTCTTCTATAGCACCACATTTCAAAAGCTTGTATTCACTTCTTGTTCAAACTATTTATTGTCCATGTTTCACTTCCGTACATGGCTACACTCCATACAAATACTTTCAGAAATGACTTCTTGACACTTAAATCTATACTCGATGTTAAAAAATCTCTCTTCTTCAGACACGCTTTCCTTCCCATTGCCAGTCTACATTTTATACCTTCTCTACTTCGAACATCATTAGTTATTTTGCTCCCCAAGTAGCAAAACTCCTTTATTACTTTAGGTGTCTCATTTCCTAATCTAATCGCCGCAGCATCACCCGTTTTAATTCGACTACATTCCATTATCCTCGTTTTGCTTTTGTTGATGTTCATCTTATATACTCCTTTCAAGACACTGTCCATTCTGTTCATCTGCTCTTCCAGGTCCTTTGCTGTCTCTGACACAATTACAATGTCATCGGCGAACCTCAACATTTTTATTTCTTCTCCATGGATTTTAATTCCTACTCCGAATTTTTCTTTTGTTTCCTTTACTGCTTGCTCAATATACAGATTGAATAGCATTGGGGATAGGCTACAACCCTGTCTCACTCCCTTCCCAACCACTGCTTCCCTTTCATGCCCCTCGACTCATATAACTGCCATCTAGTTTCTGTACAAATTGTAAATAGCCTTTCGCCCCCTGTATTTTACCTCTGCCACCTTCAGAATTTGAAAGAGTGTTCCAATCAACATTGTCAAAAGCTTTCTCTAAGTCTACAAATGCTAGAAATGCAGGTTTGCCTTTCCTTAATCTATCTTCTAAGATAAGTTGTAGGGTCAGTATTGCCTCACGTGTTCCAACATTTCTACGGAATCCAAACTGATCTTCCCTGAGGTTGGCTTCTGCATTAAGAACTATTTTTATTTTATAAACAGATCAATTACATTTTGTGTCCAAAAACCTTATCTCATGGCTAATGACCTCTGCAGTATTTTTATAGCTTCGCAATCTTCTTAATCTATGTTTGTATTCAGGGTGCCTCACGTTGTAAAGTGGCTCATCAGCTTCATACATCTCTATTATGTTTCATATGTTTATATGTTTATTTATTAGCATTCAGCATGTTTACCATGCAGTTGGCTTTGTCAAAATACATATTTCATAAAAGTATAGTTGTTACTAATTTTTACATTATACATTATGCATACATATACATACATATTTTTAGTATGTTAGTAATTTGTACATTTTACTCCATCATCATCTTACATATACATAAATGCATGTAAATACATAAACTTCTTACTATTCAGACAATTTCAGCAATAATAATTATACTGTTTACATTCAAGAATTGATTATACGGTTTGACACATTTAGTTAATGATAGTTACATTATTTCACTGTTTATACATTACTTCCAAGATATTGTTCAGCTGAATAGTATGCTTCATTTTTGAGCCATGTGTCTAATACCTCTTTAAATTTAAAGAGGGTGAGTGTTTAGACGGATTGTGACAGTTTATTCTATAACTTTAGACTTAGGTGTTTGTGACTGTTGTGTGTCAGTGACGGCCTAGAATATGGTATATCAAGCATGCAGTTGTTTTGAGTGTTGTGCAAATGTAAATTCATTCTCTGTGTAAATTGTTGTATATTTTCTTTTATGTATATTAAGCAGTTATACATACAGAGACTTGGGAGTGTCATTATGTTTAACATACGGGAGTGCTCCTTACAGGTTTATCTTGGACGCAATCCTTGTATCCATCTAATTGCCTTTTTTTTCCTTATTTGAATACACAGTTTGTGCCTGGTGAATTACCCCATAACAGAATCCCATATTGTAGCTGTGACTGGAAGAATGCATAATAGCAAAGCATCAATAAACTTTTACTGACAGAAAATCTTAGTTAATACAGCAAGAATATTATGTGTGCAAGACTGCCTGTCAGATAGCTTATATGGTCATCCCATGAGAGCCTTTGGTCTACTTTTAGTTCCAATAGTTTGACATTGTGGTTCTCTGCTTTCTGTACCTTCAGATTAAAATAAATTTCCTCTGTTTTTGTATTGTTTATACTGGTTAGCAATACACCACACCCTACATTTTTCAAAAAGTTCATTATTTTCTTTACCGCTCTCACCTGTGGAGTTCATGGTCATATCATCAGCATATTAAACATTTTTGCAGGTTATATAGTTTGAGAAGTCATTAACACAGATAATAAAGAGGAAGGGTTCACGAATGGAGTCCTGTGGAATTCCTTTCTTAATTTTCATTAGACCTGACTTTTCATTGTTCACATGCACTGTTGCCTGTTATTTAGTATGACTTAATAAAATTAAGTGGTTTGTCTGCAATACCATAATATTCTAATTTTTTAACAATTATCTCATGTGATACTGAATCAAATGCTTTGCTTAAGTCCATGAGTGTTGTATAGGTGGTCAGTTTCCTTTCAAAAGCATTGTGGATTTCTGTTATCAGGCTTTCAATAGCTTTTATGGTTGACTGATTAGTTCTAAATCCAAACTGGCTGTCATTAAGTAATTTATTGCTCTCCAAATACATGTGAATCTGTGTGTGTGAGCAGCTCTTTATGATTTTGACCAGTATAGGGACAATTGATGTTGGTCTATAGTTATCTGTCATTTCTCTGTCACTCTTTTTGTATTTGGGGAGTGTAACCATAATTTTAAGGCTATCATGGAAAATGCTATCATCAAGGATTCTATTTGCAGAATAGAGTAGAGGAGTTCTAATTTCCTTAATTGTAGCCTTTATTACAAAGTTAGTGAATCCATAGTAGTCTTCTGTTCTAGAGTTCCTCAACTTGTTTACAGAGTTATTTATATCTGTAGCAGTTATTCTACTACAGTTAAATCTTATTTGTTTTATTCTGTGATTACAAAAGAAAAGCTTCCACATCAGTCATATCATCACTTTTTGGTACATGGGCATTTACTGAATTTATGAAGTGTTCGTTGAGAGTGTTGCAATTAATTGGGTTACTGATTTCTTCTTTCCCCACGTTTATCTCACTTTTAACTATGTTCCAGGCAGCTTTACATTTGTTTTTAGAATTTAAAATATACTCCTCATTTGCTTTCATGGTTGCTGCTTTAATTTCAGATTTGTATATTTTTCTTAAGTTTATATACCTATTCTTGTTTTCTTGATTGCCTCCAATTTTATCCTTCAGCATGAGTAGAAGGATTCTAATTTTATTGAGGTACAAGGTGTACCACTTTTTTGTGTGTTGTGGTTTATGCATACTGCTACAGTTACATCTCTTAGTAATAAGAGCATAGTTACTGTCTAAAGTATTTTTTAAATTGGATATGAATGCAAAAAAGCTTTCATTTATATCTTTGTCAATGGTTAGTATTCTACTCCATTCTGTTCTACTCAGTTCATTTCTTATTACTTTAATGTTCTCTTCCTTAAGAACTCTATATGTAGTTAGCATCCCGGTATCATCAAGTGTCAGATTTCCAATTTTGAGCTATATGCCACCATGGTCAGATAGTCCTAATTTGATGGTATCCCACTCTACTCGATTCCTACACATATTGCTAATTATATTGTCAAGGCATGCCTCCATTCTGGTCGATTTTTCATTTAAGCAGTAGTAATTCGTTGATCATAAGATACTTAGGATGTATACCACAGTTTTTCTCTTTGCTCTTACATCTATATTAATGTCTTCTCTGATAAATGTTTTATACTGCTTGTATTTGGTAGTCAGTAAGATTAAGTTGCAATAATGAGTTTCTGAGTGTGTATAACCAACGCAGATGCTTTGAATAGTCCTTCAACAGACATGCTTATGAGGTCTATGATTGAATATTTGAGATTCAAGTTTTTGTTGATATAAATGGACACTCCATCATGGGCATTGTTTGGTCTGTATTAATTTTGTAGTTGACAGTACACACCAACTGCATTTACCTGCCATGTTTATAAACACATTACAGATGACAGAACACTGCAGCGATACTAGTGCTCCATGTGGTAACATGTCACACGCAGTGAACAGAAGACAAGCGACTTTTCTGATAAAATCTACAGCGAGCCCCTAGACTTAATCAAATTTATCTGATGACAGATGAGATTTGACAAAGTTTCCTATTACACCATCAAAATTCTTTGACATAAATATTTGACATACCAACTTTGACAAAGAAATTTGATAGTGTAATCCCGGCCTTACTGAACTATTGCAAATAAATGTTCTCGTTGGCTGACTGTTTATTATGATTCTGGAAGAACCTTAGCTTAATATTCTGAGTATTAATTTGATAAATATTTGTGGAAAACACATTGCCTTCATTGTTTCGAGTAAGTAAAGATGCTTTACTCTATGAAGGGCTTTTTGAAGTCTAGTGACATTTTATACTGCATTTTAATTTGAGAACATCTGCTATGGCTATTATATCCCTATAATAACACAAAGTCCGATAATGGTTCTGTCCTTGCCCAGGTTGGTTTGGTAGGAACCAGTTACTGTATGCATTACATTCTCGAACTTCAGCTAGTATGTGAGCCATGATTTTATAGCCACTATTCAGCAAAGTTATGGGTCTAAGGTTTTCGGCGGATAAACAGTGTGGGTATTTTGGAACTAAAACCACAATTCCTTCCACAAAGTCACTTGTGATGTGTGCATCAGTGTTCATTAGTTCATTGTATGTGCATAAAAATTTAGTTTTAGTTTGTTCTAGGAAGATCTGGTAAAACTCTACAGGTATTCCATTTGGACCCAGTGATTTATTTGAAGAACAATGTTCTATTGATGCTTCCATATCTTCTCCATCAATCTCCAACATGAGATCTTCTGAGTCGGTATTGTTAAGTTTTCTTTGAAGATTTTTTAAGAGGATCTCCTGTGCACTATTATCTATAGGTCTACTGGATATCAAATCATCAAAATGATTGTGAATGCCTTCTTTTATTTCATGCTTTGTATTTAGTGTGGTCCCATCCTCCTTTTTAATTCCTGTCAGTATTTTCCTGTGTGCACTCTTTCTTTCACATATAACATGATGTATTGGGGTTTCTTCGTGGTGTGTATAATCATGCATCCTCGACTGAATTTTGTATACTTCTATATGTTTCAGATTCAGTGCCAAAAGTTTGGACTTTATTTTCTGGGTCTTCACGTGATTCCCGATAACTCAGCCATCTAGCCTGTAAAGGTCTCGGAGACATTGGAAGTAAAATTCACTCATTTTCTTTTACCAGGAATATTTTTCTTGCGAGTAATTCATTAACATTTTTCATATTTAGGGCTTAGCACATTTGAGGCACCAGGTTATTGCAGAATTATACGATGTAAATTTTTGTTTGCATTCTTCCCGTGCTTGGCCTAATCGTTCGCAGCATTCATCACCTTGTGCGACATTCGGTTTCCATGAACCTCTTGCTTGATAAGTCTTTCTATTTATTCGTGTCTAATGTACAGGTGTATACTGCATGGTCTGTGAAATTAGCGGGCTACACTTCAGCTTGTGAAGTTCGCTTCTTCAAGTTGTTAGAGACATAAATTCTACCTAGCTGATTTGCGAGTGTATTCGTCATAAATGTGAAACCAGGCATATTTCCATTCTTGTGTTTCCAAGTGTCAGTTAAATTAATCTCCTTGATTAAACAGGCTTATTGTGGTAAAGTGTTAAAATTGGAGGCCTGATCTTTAGCATTTAAGACACAGTTAAAGCATCCTGCTAGGATTAAATTTTCTTGGTGCACTCCAAAGAAGGAATGATTTCTTTTTTATGAAAATCAACTGTGTTGCATTTTTTTCTATTTCCTGACTGCGCATAAATGTTGATCACCCTTGTGTGTGGATTGTGACAGCAATACCGCTGCAATTTGGTAGTGCTTCCATTTTTTTTTTTTTTTTTTGACCATAATCACCTCTTTAGTGAGTATCGTGGTCCCCAAATCTCTTCCTATGCCTGAGTTTACTGTAGCATTGTATCCACAGAAGTCATCTAATTTGATAGTTTTCAATTCCTGCATTAGAAGAATGTCAATGTCGGCAGCAAAAGTCTTTTAAACCATGTAGCTTTAAGGAACTACCAATACTATTTATGTTTAATGTTGCTATTCTGTATGACCAAACGCTGCTTCACAATGCACCACTTTCATTAGGTTGTAGATCGCTTCCGTTTAAATTTTTTGAAGTTAGGAAGTGTCCGAATCATATCCACTTCTTATTGCATGATCTGACATGGCTGTGATTTAATCCATTTCATCAGCCCACGACTTTTGAGCAACAATATTGTGATTGTCTTTTGCTGTTTTACTCGATTATCAGCTATGTCTGTGGTACCAGGTACATATGACCCTCGGTTTAGTGGCATGGAAACAGCGAAAGTGTTAGGGATTACCGTTTGGCCTGATGAAGACTGATTTTGAACTGAGTTTTCCAGATGTCTCTCAGTTAAATTGGAACTCACTTGTTTCGCCTTTTCGCTTGTTAAAAGCGCCGTATGCTCAGCATCTCTGCGTGCGAGCCTTCGCCTTTTATGTTGCTTTTGAGACCGCCTTTTATTTGAACTTTCGACATTATTAGTTGCAGTACGCAGTTTCCTTCCATCGCTGTCCTCATCAGCAGACAGAGCCTCCGAGTTGTCACTGCTGTCTGGAACAGACTCGGTTAAAGGTTTCGGATCTGTGACATTAAACTGACAGTCGTTGCGGTGACTGCAGTCACGGGGGTCAGAACATTAGCAGCCGCCGCGACAGGCTGCGTTCACAATGGCACAATCAACGGTCGTCAGACACCGTCGCCAGAGGTCGCCCGATATCATCGGCCGACAGCGTCCGATCTCCGTTAGTTTTTGGCAGCGTCTTTGAAACACCAAATGCATGTGATTGAGTTTTCCTGTCTCGTAAAGAACGTGGCGAGTACTATACACTGTCCTCAGTTATCGGAATAACCAGACAAATTTTACGAATATACGAGATGACGGGAGAAACGTTCTGTTACATACTCGAGATAACACTTGGTGATCTTGGAAAGGTAGTTACAAACGCTCTGTTTCGCTGTATGTATTTCAAGTTGCGCAGACTGAGACGCTCGCTAAACTCTCTGGGCAGAATCTAAACTCTCTGGACAGAATAGGTGATAAGGATAGTGGAAAGAGCCAAATAAGGTGTCGGCCAATTTCACTTCAAAATTGTAATTTAATAACACCTTTAAACCAAAACGGCAACAACGAGTTTCAAAATCGAATTCTTTCACTGCTGAAGGCCTCCAAAAAAGAAGTCTTAAAAAGCAACAAATTAATTTCAAGTGACTGAAGACATGCAGTTAAAATTGCAAATAAAATAATATATAGGCGTAAAGCGTAAAGGCAAAAGTGGATAACACAAACATATACAAGGTGCAATACAAACGACTGAAGGCAACAATTAAATTTCAAAATTTTAAAATATATTACCATAATCTTTTAAGGCACAAGGCCGCAATGTTTTCGCTTAAGGGAAGGCCCATAGTTGATTTTCCAAAAACTCAAAAATACCTTAACCTTTAAGTTTTCAACGGCTGAACGCACACTAAATGAAAAGGCAACACAATGACAATAACTAAATTTAAGAATAAGGTTTTAAGCGGCTGAAGGCCCACAATTTATTTGCATAAATTGATTTATATAAAATACAATTTTTTTTTCTTTTAAAGCATTGGATATATAGATTACCAACAGACCATTATACACCCACGAAAAAGACAGTATAGTCAACGGCCTGCCCTCGAAACATTAACATTTCACAACATTCACTGCGGTGAGACAGGTGGTGGGCCCAACTAAGAGACAGTCACAGACCGACCGACCAAACGACTCGCTTGCCACCATTCGGTACACAAGAACTCAAAGACCAAACTGTTACGGACGTGATTATGCACAATGAAATATGTATTAAGTTGTCAAAACTACAGACCATGTTGGAGAGTGACAACAGGTGAGGAAAGGACACTGGCTGAAATTACGTAAGTGGCCAGGGCAGATAACCGGAACAGTAACGGCCACAAGGCAGAAAATTCCAGTGGTGCACTTGAATTGCAGTGAACCAATATAGTTAATTCCACCACTCGGAGGCTGGATTTCACCACTACGAACACTTGGTGTTGCTCAAAGGAAAAGCTTCCCAACAGCGAACGACCGAAACGAACGACACAACATGAACGGACGTGGCTTGGGTACTTGACACACCACTCAACTTTGATTTCTTGGGTCAGTGAGCGACGAAGCTCGTAGCGATCGGACAGTTCCACACTGCGCAGATACCGTCAGCGGACCCAACCGACTGCACCACACGGAGATATCCTCCCTGGTCCGCACCAACCGACCGACTGCCCGCAGATCCCCTAGCCGGAAACTATATGCACAAGACCAAAGGTGGTACACGGTGCAAATATCGATATACATCACTGCTGCCACACGTAGAAGGAGGGAGAACCACGGCATAATCGCAGCAACGGGAGGAAACAAAACACAGATAGACAGCCAAGTTTAAGAATACGCATAGTTCGGAGTTAGCACGGCTCGCAGACTAACGTCAGTTAACTGCAATGACTGTCATTTAGCAGAGCAGCTAAAGACGAGCATAAAGTGTGGCATAAGGTACTCTGAAAACCACTCTGAAAAGCACTTAAAAGTGAAAATACATACCGTACACTGCGTTTGCAAACCGCTTCATATTAACAGAATCACTACGCTGCTGGCACAAAACGCCAGTAAGTAGTAATAATAGTTTGTAGACAACTTATGACAACCAACCATAAAAAAGATTCGGTACAATAGCTATAAGTAAGATACGCCACTCTTTTTACTTGAACAAACTATTTTTTTGATGTTACAATCTATGCCTGAAATTTCCAATACAGATTTTGCCTATTTAAGGTTCCGAATAAATGTGCGATTTCAGTCCACGGATTCCGAACTATATTCGGATTATGATATTTTCTTCCTCAGGATGACACAAACTCACTATCTTGGACTAAGCTTATCAGTTTCTCTTGCTTCATATTTCGTGTGCGAGAAGGTCGGTCGATTTGACTGAAGGAAACAAACTGATTTGAATTTCACCGATTGTCGTCCGAAGCCTGTACGTTCGGGAGATAACGTCGACTATAGTGTGACCGCGCTCGTAGTGGCGTACTGATTTGAACAGGTCGGCCGTCTCCAGCTGATGTCGGTCTTTGGCGGAATCCACCAATGTCGGAGCCACTGTGGCCGGCCGCTGTGGCCGAGCGGTTCTAGGCGCTTCAATCTGGAACCGCACGACCGCTACGAATCCTGCCTCGGGCATGGATGTGTGTGATGTCCTTAGGTTAGACACCTTGTCACTCAAATCAGCCTTTTCAGTTTCAATAATTCGACACTGGATGCAATTGACATGTGGATACCAACAATATCTTCAGACCTCAATTTAACTACTTCTTCTATAAACGTTTACACATCAAAAAAGATCGGTTTTGCGAAACTTCTATAAAACGTAAGCTTAAACGTATCGTCTCTTACAGGTTCCGACGTAAACATCTCTCAAAACCTCAATAAACCCCTGAGAGTTCTGCTACAAGCTGCAGCAGTGTTCAGACTCACCAAGCGGTATCTGGAACATCTGCAGTTGTATATTTTTAGGAGAAGGTCATCTCCGAATGGTCTCTAAATGCTTAGTCGATAGACGAGCATTGTGGGTGTCAATGAGATGTCCCAGATATTCCGTTTCAGTATTGACATATGAGCACTTACGTTAATTACATTTAAGTCTGGGTCGGTTAAGGTTCTACATTTTTGAGATGGTGTTCCGGTGTAGTCCTTTGTCTGGACGCTTTGATATCATCCGAATAATTAGACTATGACGGAACTTTCGACGTCACTTGTTCAAGAAAGCACTGAAATAATGCAGGAAAAGTCCCGCTTCCAGAGGGAAGGAAATGATGTTGGGATAAGCCTATGAGAGTATTGACCACCACACTTTCCAGGTAAAGTTGAAGTTAAGCATCAGTTGAATCAATTTTAGAAAATAATCGTCCACTTGCTAGGCTATCCGTAAGTTCCTCAATATGTGGAAGTAGGAAAGACTCAAAAACCGTTTGAGTTTTAACTATCGCTTTGAAGTTGACACACATGTCTCATCCGATTTTTTCGTGACAACCAGGACTTTATCCGATGATGTATGATGAGACCCCAACTCCTAATATAGCTGTCCAATTTTATTGTCATTTCAAAGAAGATCTGACATGAAACTTCCTGGCAGATTAAAATTGTGTGCCGGACCGAGACTCGAACTCGGGACCTTTGCTTCCCGCGGGCAAGTGCTCTACCAACTGAGCTACCCGAGCACGACTCACGCCCCCTCCACACAGCTTTACTTCTGCCAGTACCTCCTCTCCAACCTTCTGAACTTAACAGAAGCTCTCCTGCGAACCTTGCAGAACTAGCACTCCTGAAAGAAAGGATATTGCGGAGACATGACTTAGCCACAGCCTGGGGGGGTGTTTCCAGTGTGAGATTTTCACTCTGCAGCGGAGTGTGCGCTGATATGAAACTTCCTGGCAGATTAAAACTATGTGCTGGACCGAGACTCGAACTCGGGACCTTTGCCTTTCGCGGGCAAGTGCTCTACCCACTGAGCTACCCAAGCACGACTCACGGCGCGTCCTCATATCTTTATTTCTGCCAGTACTTCGTCTCCTACCTTCCTACCTTGGTAGAGCACTTGCCCGCGAAAGGCAAAGGTCCCGAGTTCGAGTCTCGGTCCGGCACCCAGTTTTAATCTGCCAGGAAGTTTCATATCAGCGCACACTCCGCTGCACAGCGAAAATCTCATTCTGGAAACATCGCCCCGGTTGTGGCTAAGCCATTTCCGTGCAATATCCTTTCTTTCAGGAGTGCTAGTTCTACAAGGTTCGCAGAAGAGCTTCTGTAAAGTTTGGAAGGTAGGAGACGAGATACGGGCAGAAGTAAAGCTGTGAGGACCGGCCGTGAGTCGTGCTTAGGTAGCTCAGGTGGTAGAGCACTTGCCCGCGAAAGGCAAAGGTCCCGAGTTCGAGTCTCGGTCGGGCACACAGTTTTAATCTGTCAGGAAGTTTCATATCAGCGCACACTCCGCTGCACAGGGAAAATCTCCTTCTGGAAACATCCCCCAGGCTGTGGCTAAGCCATGTCTCTGCAAAATCCTTTCTTTCAGGAGTGCTAGTTCTGCAAGATTCGCAGGAGAGCTTCTGTAAAGTTTGGAATGTTGGAGACGAGGTGCTGGCAGAAGTAAAGCTGTGAGGACGGGGCGTGAGTCGTGCTTGCGTAGCTCAGTTGGTTTAGCTGGCACGGTAGCTCAGCGTGTTCGGTCAGAGGGTTTGCTACCCTCTGTAATAATAATAAAAAAAAAAAAAAAACAGTTAATGGATCTAGGACGAACTGAAACGGGTGTCTTGCGACGTACGCCCTGAACAGATACCACGAAAAAAAAAAAGGTGGTAGTGCACTTGCCCGCGAAAGGCAAAGGTCACGAGTTCGAGTCTCGGTCCGGCACACAGTTTTAATCTGCCAGGAGGTTTCATATTAGGGCACACTCCGCTGCAGAGTGAAAATCTCATTCTGGAAAGATCTGACATGTTTTAGACCTAACACAATTCGACTGGTATTGCAGATACAAAAAATACTAACTGGGATAAAATATAGAATAAATATAATTTCTTATTACACAGAACGCATGTTCACAAATACTATTTATATTACACTGTGGTACTATACGTTGCATGGAGCAGCAGGTTGAAACAGAGTGCGTTGGTAATGGCACTTGTATCGTCGAGCCACTGTCAACAGCACTACGTTCGGTTGCATGTTGGATGTAATGTTACCCTGTATTACAGAGCCTGGGAAAATTTGAGGATATTGTAAGACCGTGACATGTCTTTGCATCGTATTTAGGAACAGTTCTTCGGGGGCACCGAAGAAACCCTGCGAAGTGTTCCGACGCACAACAGAAATTTTATACAGACGTAGGCCTACGTAAGTGTATCAGAGTAACTGTTCCTAATCTTATGATGTCACGGAGGACACGAACGTAAACATTACTTGTCAATATAACAGTGTTTGAAAATGTTTCGTTTTCTTTAGGGAAGTCTGTGCTCATCACTCAGATTTTAGATACTTTTATTTCGGCTGTTTTTCTTACCATGGAGATAATAACCTCCTGTAATCAGATTTGTTACGTCACAGAATATTTTTTGTGAAATTTGTTCACTTAGTTTCGGGCATTAAAATATGTAACATTTTCCTACAGAAGTGCAGGAAGACAAGCTTCCTAATTATAGAATTGACAAAAAGTTAAATTTCCTGCCTCCAGGACGATATCTTTTTCCTGGCACATTTTCTGCATTCCCATTTCGATTTCCACATACATTTTCAATCGGAATTAGATCGTGGTAGCTACAAATTTAAATAACATATATAAATATATTTCTAATTTTCATTATATTTAATTATAATAATTTCGTAGAAAGAAAACCGTTTGTGACACACGCATAATGTTCCATTACTAACGAGGAGAACACGGCAAGTGCCGTAACCCGATACCCCAGAAACTTCGCTCAGTGGAAGAGAGGTCAAAATTAGCGAACACATTACTCGGCCTATCCGTATATACTCTACCGTTTTCGATGTAATTGAAATGCCGTTTGACGTGCGCTGATCTCAGTCGAAATGGTGGAATGGTGATTAGTGTCGTGGCCTCGCTTTTGCGTCCCGTGTTCGAAACCCGACTGTTTTTATTTTCATGTAGTACTTTACTTTTTTTTCATTTATCTACCCGTGTCTGTAGAAGGTTACTACACGAATGTTTCTTATGAAGTTAGAGGATACAAGGGCGCTATATTAACTGTAAAATTACAACTGCATTTCACATTAAGTGCCTAACATTCACTATGTTATATATCTGTGTATGGTATTTTCACAGTTCTTACATTTCACTATTGTATCAGTTCGTATATCAATTCTTGTGTTTTATTCTTATGTTCACTCTTACGTTTACTCTTCAGGAAGATTTGATCATTCCCTTGGATGATACCGATTTAGGAACATTTGAAACATTGAAATTCCTAATACCAAAAGCATCGCGTAAGGCAGGATTCGTACGGTGACACTTTTTCTTAGGAACCTCACTCGGGAAAGAAACGTTAACATTGCTTAACATTTCACGCGGTGGCAATAATTTCGCAGCAAACCACACATAACCACACATTACCGAAAACTGGCGCTTGCAGTTGATTATGAATCAATATACATACAGGAATTTCACTAAAAACAATTTCACGTAATTTTCTCATTCATTTATTTTTCACATAATTTTCAAATTTTTGTATTTTTTTAAAATTTATTCACCAGACAAACATTCAGTAAGACTAAGTTATTTCAATATTCACTGGAAAACATTCGTGTACTAATCTTCTAGAGACATGGATAGATAAGTAAAAAACAAAACTAAGAGTAATAACCGTGAAGCCACAACGCCAACCACACCGCCATCACTTCGGCTAAACGATTTGTCTGCTGAAAAACACGTAAACGGCCTCGCAAACGTTGACCGTCGTTTTCTCAGAAACGGTCGACCGTCTATGGTTAAGCCGAGACACGGGTTCACTTATTACGAGCCCTCTTCCACTGAGCGGTGTTTCTGGTAAATCGGGTTATGGAGCTTGCCGTGTTCTCCTCGTAGGATCGTGCTCTGAATTTCACACTGTTTTTGCAATGAAGTCCTTCCAGCACTTTTATTACAATATACAGTTTCCTTCATCCCTGTACAAGCTCAAAACGACGCATTACTGGAAATTGCATTATTAAGAAAAATGTTTCATTCCCTGCTCTCTATTATTTCAGAAAACTATAAATAGTTATGATAAACCTTGTATGATTTTCTATTACAATAAACGGTGTATAGAATGTACCGAAACAAAAAAGGCTCAAACCATGTCTCCAATTTACCACTGCGGCTTTGAAAGAATTAACACGCTAATTGGATGAATCATGAATGCATATATGCAAAGGTTAAATACTATACGTCGAGAAGGGATACCAACGTCATGGCGTACGAGTCCGAACGAACAGTAATAAATACTGGTTTGAAAAGTAGTGATGAAGACAGTTGTCAGTAGCGCAAAATCACCACAGCCTGGGAAATGGATGATCGGTCGAACGGGACCCACACTCCAAGAGAGAAAACCTATACGACTGACGAACTTACGAGTTCGACTTTAGATGCTATTCAGTAATGAATTATTGTAAAATGTAAGTATGCTCAATTTAATTTAATTTTTTGAATTAGTTTAATTTACTTTCGCTTTACTTTGAAATAGAAGGCTAAGTATTGTATTGATCTGTAGACTGAGGAAATGTCTGCTGCCAGTAATGCTAAGATGTGGAGTGTCATGTCTCCGCTCGTTTCCTGATATATGGCCACGCATTTTAGTCAACAGACACAGTGCGCTCTCATATAAATCGCAATGAGTCATGCAATGGTTAGCATATTAAGCATATCATAACCTAGTTGCCTACAACACTGAAGTTATCCGTTCAGACCAGTATCCCAGAATATAACAGGCTGAACTGTAGAATTGTTTCAACGTTTAGAATAGGAACACAGGTTGCATCAACTGACAATTTTGATATTAGGAGTGGTCTTACCAGGTTAAGAGGTGTGCAAACATTTTTTATTAATCACTTAAAATCTTAACTGACAAATCAAAATCAAGAGGCTTCTAACCCTCTTCCCCTATCCCACTTATCTGTACAATATGATATAATAAATAGCTTACATTGATGTCAAAACACGGCAATTAAAGGAAAACACAGAACATAATGACATAGAGAAATCTGTCAAATTTAATTCTTACGCTGCTCAGCTGCCAATGTCACAGTAGAAATACCGTAAAAATCTCAGGTCTATAGCTCCATTTACATGCTCATTTTTAAAACAGCTACAAGGCGTGTTTTTTTAAGTAAGTGACGTTTTGAAATTAAAAAAAAAGACGTGCTAAGATATCTCAATAATTTTGTTTTTACATGAAAGCCTGTACCTTAATCTACGCACTGACGCCATTACAGTCTGATTCTTACTTGTTTACGTTGTTTACTGGGTGTTTAAGTTGCCTCCGATAATCGTGAGTCCCACCAACTGTGAAGTACGGGCGGTTATAAGATTTCTTAGTGCTAAAGACCTAAAAGCGATCGATATTCATCTTGAAATCTGTGCAGTTTACTGAGAAAACATTATGAATGATGGAATCGTAAGAAAGTGGGTGAGAGCTTTTAAAGATTACCGCACTAACGTGAATCATGAGCAACGGAGTGGGCGTCTTCGGTCATTACTGAAAGTTTGGTGAAGGAAGTGGACAATAGGGTGAGAGAAAACAGACGCTTTACGATTTCCTCCTTGTGGGATGACTTTCCTAATGTTTCTTGTAGTGTTTTCTATGGCATTGTGACTGAGCACTTGAATTACCGAAAATTGTGCGCACGGTGGGTACCGAAAATGTTGAGGGATGTGCACAAAACGAAACGTTTAGACAGTGAACTTTCAGCATTGCAGCGCGTCAGCAATCGTAATTATCTAAATAAATTATGAGTAATCCGCCTCGATTGCGAAAATTCTCGGTGTTTACCCAGGTTTCAACGTGGATAACCACGCCTTCTTCAGAACAAAATAAAAAAACAGCTAGCCTAAATGGGCATAGTCAATTGACTATGCCCATTTAGGCTAGCTGTTTTTTATTCTGAAGAAGGCGTGGTTATCCACGTTGAAACCTGGGTAAACACCGGGAATTTTCGCAATCGAGGCGGATTATTCATAATTTATTTGTTTAGACAGTGCATTGACTTTCCTGGAGCGGCACCACAACGATGGTGATGGTTTCTTAAGCCAAATTGTTACGGGCGATGAAACATGGGTGGCCTACGTCACACCAGAATCAAAGCAACAGTCCATGGAAGTTGAGCAAGGGCATCATTTTGCTGCAAGACAATGCCCGTCCGCATCTGGCGAATCATACCAAAGATCTCATCACATCTTTTCGACGGGAAACTGTAGATCATCCTCAGTACAGCCCCGATCTTGCGCCCAGTAACTACCATCTGTTCCCGCACTTGAAGAAACACCTGGGGGGTCAGCGTGCTCAAGACGATGACGAAATCAAAACAATGGTGATGCAGTTGTTAGCAAGTCAGGCGGCAGGCTTCTATGAGGAGGGTATTAAAAAACTGGTACAACGTTATGACAAGTGCCTCAATATAGACGGAAATTATGTAGAAAAGTAGATTAAGGTATGGACTTTCATGTAAAAATAAAATTATTGAGATATCTTAGCAAGTCTTATTTAAATTTCAAAACGGTACTTACTTACAAAACACTCCTCGTACATAACACACACTATGATTTCGAATACAGATAGACCCTTAAAAAAACAACGTCAAAAATAATCACCAGATGGTTAAAGAAACACAATATAGTCAAAACAGGGCCACCGTTGGTACTCAGTACTCAATAAGGATGGCTGCCAGTTATCACTGACAGGCTCAGAAAGAAGCAGCATAAGTTAACATGGAACGACCAGCAGTAAGTAATGAATAGAAAACTTTTGTAAATAATGGACACACTCACCTTTCAGCTTGTCAGTAACAAAATTTATACGATCTCCGTAACTGACTGCTCCTGACACCCAACAACTCTTAGTAGCCAAAAATACAATACACACGGGCTCCATTTCATACAAGCCAAATTGAGCTGACACCAATCCCAGGTAATATGCCCGCGGCAAATCTTGGTGTAAAGTGCGCCGGCAGATCGATGCACGTGGCACGCTCAACCCAGTGCCCGCGGGTATGACGTAGGACGATGTGGCCCTCCGCCACACACCGTTGGGTGGCTTGCGGAGTGTAAATGTAGATGTAGATGTTTTCTTGCTAATCGCTCGACTGGGATGACGCGCTCGGGAAGACGCGCCACGAACCGGCCCTGGGCGGTCCCCTCATTAGTTCCGGCGGGCGTTTATACTTTTCCAGAGGTAGGCGCAGCTCGTGCCGGAGCCTTTCGGCGGTTGTTCAAAACGACTCGGTGACGTGGCGATATTGAACCGTTCTACAGACTATAAACTACAAGACAAACAAGGGGATGAGGTGTTAAAAACGACTATTTATTTACTGTATACTGGAAAAATTTTAGCCAAAAGAGGAAGAATATTAAGAAGACAAAGTTAAAGCTGTTTTTCGTCCTCCTAAAATCTCAGAGCGATTGGGATCTGTTAAAGACGACTTAGAGTTGCTCGAGGCAGGTGTTTACAGAATTCCGTGTAAATGTGGCTAATCTTTCATAGGACAAACAACGCGCACTATGCAAGAACGCATCGTCGCATTGTAGAACATCAGCGGTATACTCGCCTCCTCTGTCCTATCGCATCCGCCTCCCATCTCCACGTAGATCCTATATGACCTGGTCTTATTCCCGCACCTCCTCCTTTTCCTCGAACGGATACGGATCCTCTACACCTCCCGTAAACTTGGTCCCCCTCACCCGCTTGTCTCTCCCATCCTCTCCCACCCCCGTCCGCTGCCGCACCTGCATTTCCACACCCCACCTGCTCTCCATCTCTCCACTCTCCAAAGCCTCGCCCAAGGTGGCTTCCACCAACTGCCCCTCCCTGATGATGCCCTCATCCCCTTCATCTACCCCTCCTACCAACTTTGATCCTCCTCTACCGCACCCTGTGTTTTTCCCCAAGGGCACACTCTGTCCTTTCTCTCCCTCCTCCCTTCCTCCCTCCCTCCTCCCTCCGGGCTTCACCTGCCCCCCTATATTCTTTCCTCCCCCTCCCATCTCCTCTGCCACTGGCATCTACACCCTCCCCTCTCCCTCCTCCCCCCTTTTCCCCTTTTGGCACGTCCTCCGACTCATACAAGTCAAGTGAATATTCGCGCGCCAGAGATCGTCGCCAGTGTTTTTGTGTGTGCCATCGTGTTAGTGATTTAGTGTTTCATCATTTGTGCTCCTTCGTTCACGTGTGCCATTTCTGTCGTCTCTGTTGGTGCCCGAGTGCTGAACGTTTTTCTTTGGACGCTGCACTTACGAACGACTTCTTGTATTTTTAAATTTGTGTGTCTACTGTTGTCTATCCACCGTGTTGTTTCGTTTTTCGATGTCTCCACTTGTAATAAATGTATTATCTGTGGCCGAAGAGCGGCGTAGATTGCCGCTGCCGGCCTACTTTTGTATAAGGTGTCAAAGTAACAATAAAGGAAAAAATCCTTTCCTGTCAGTATTCACCTGAAGATGGCTAGAAGGCTGCGCCGAAATATCGTGGCAACAAGTTGCAGGCATCCGGCAGTTCGCCCGAAATTTTATGGAACAATCTGTATGCTGGGAAAGTTTTAAATCTCACAATAAGCATCCTCCGTATGTCGACATATCCAGTTTCTTCAATATCTTGACGATTTTGCCTATCACCTTCAGAGTCGTCACAGATACTGACTGATGAATGGACAAAAGTGCTTATCCATTTGTATTGTATTGTATGAAACTGGGGACCCAGAAACGACGGAGACTCTTCGGCCCCGCCGTAGCCCTCAGTGGTTCACAACCACACAACAGGCTACAACAGTCCTCTCACCCCACACCGAACCCAGGGGTACTGTGCGGTTTAGCCCCTAGTGGAACCCCTATCCCCCTCCTCTGGCAACGTCTCACACCAGACGAATGTAACCCCAATGTTTGTGTGGTAGAGTAATTATGGTGTACGCGTACCTGGAGATAGTGTTTGCGCAGCTATCGCCGACATAGTGTAACTGAGGCGGAATAAGGGGAACCAGCCCGCATTCACCGAGGCAGATGGAAAACCGCCTTAAAAACTATCCACAGACTGGCCGGCACACCGGGCTTCGACACTAATCCGTCGGGCGATTTCGTGCTGGGGATCGGCAATCCTTCCTGCCTGGAGCTTATCCATTTAGTTTTCTCTGAAAGAATGAAACACAATTATCAACTTAATTCAACGATAAAGTAGCATACATTAATTATTTTCAGAACTTGTAGAAATTAAGAAATGTTAACCTAATAATTGTGTCAAAATAAACTTCAAGCCTGTCTGTCCCGTTGAATTTCTCAGATATGTCTTGATTGTCTTTAAAGTGGAGGATGACCTCACTGCTGTGGCTGTAGCTATAACAAGTGTGGCCAATATCTTTATGAGGTTCTTGATATTCGGATACATATCATTGCTGCATAATTGCAATCCTCTCATGGCAGATGATGGAATCTGCCTTCACAGGTTTTTCTCTCCACAAAGGTAAGTCAGCACGTAAATCTTCAGCTTCACATTCCAGCGTAAAATCAATTAAGCCCTTAAACTCCTCTAGTCCTTCACCATTTAAGAGTGTTTCACCTGCTGAAATTGGAAACAGTGACGAAAACGCAGAGAGCACTTCAAACTTCCCGGCAGAGTAAAACTGTAGGCCAGACCGAGACTCAAACTCAAGACCTTTGGCTTTCATGGGCAAGATGATAATCGGATGATAACGTGAAGTTAATCTGAAGACAATCTGAGACGGAGCTCTACCTGCAACTGCTTAAAATAACTATTACAGGCCGTGAGGGGTGTAACTCCGCCGTCCTCTGACGCAGAGAGCCTGTGTACAGAGAGAGTGGCCATAGATGAAGTTGCCCGTGATTGGTTGATTAGCTTTGTCGCCATTTTTCTGCTAAACGTCTCTCGCGCTTCCTATGTTCTCTGTGCTTTCGAGCTGAAGTTCAGAGGACTTTTGGAAACGATTAAAAGGTATTTGAATTATTGAGGGACTTGTTATGCGTTGTGCATGCATGTTCGATTTAGTTGTACATCATTTTTAGTACGTTATTAGCGTTTGCGATATTAAATACATGTTGAAATAATGAAGCGTTTTGTGATTTCTTTAACAGTTCGTGCATATTGGTAGCATCACAAACTTTTCTGAAGCCAACGTCTGACAGTCCTTGCTGGAAACGGAAAGTTCCTGTAATTGTTGTGCATTATCATCCGACTTTATAGCGTCAGACTTTATTTCGTTCCGAATCAGAACACTAGGCATTTTTTTGGTTTCAGTTTTACTGCCTGGCTGTTGACACAGGTAAGTTGTAAGCAGGTTTTCCGCAGTTGTCGTGGCTGCTGAAACATTATTCGTAGTAAATAATTGTAGGTACTCTTGAAGACAGTTTTTAATAGGTCTACTTACTGTGAGGTAGAAGGGATACGGTAGTTTTCTTGTTATATTTGGTCGTTATTACAGTAGCCTACAATTAACATTACCTGATTTTAGTAATCTTTTTCGTTTATTATCTACAAGAGGTATTCAGTATGAAAGAAAGTCGTAAGCAGTTGTTTTATTGTGACATGCACAAAGTTTGAAGGCGCGACAAGAAGTACTAATACGTTTCACACTTTTTGCATGTCACAAGTAAACAACTGCTTACGACTTTCATTCATCTGACGTAATACAGGAACGTTAAATCTTTAGCGTTATGCACTTCCGATACAAAACAAATGCTATACACTATTTTTTTTTATTTTCGTTAATTTCATTGCAATATGTCTGGTAAACGAACTTTAAAGGAGACAAATGCAAGTAACGAATAATTTTTACAGCCACTGTATCAAATTTTCCTGTGCTGTACGTAGTAGGCTACTATGAGTATATTATAGCTGTAAAGAAAGGCATTTAACAAATGACTTCGTCCTATTGTCTTGTGCTTTTGATTCGGTGAGTGTGTAATCCACTACTCCACTACTGGCTATTCAAAAGTCCGCCCGCAGTTTGGCAGAAAAATGGCCGCCGTATCGCCCGGTTGGCCATTCTCTCCCTATACAGGCTCTCTACTCTGACGGCTTGTGTAGCGACACCTGGCAGCATATGTACCGTGTCTAGCAGCAACGCACGGCGGCTGATTTAAATGTTTCTTCTGCGGGAGTAAGAGCGGTGCGCGCTGAGCCAAATGCGGTCGACGAAGACACCGTCGATACCGCAGTTCCTTGGACTTTTTTCTGTCACTTCACTTAATCTCTGGCGATGATTTTACAATGTGAAAAATGCCAAGTTGTGTCGTGGTTTGGAGTCAACATTTAACTGTAGACCCCTGTACAACTGTCCAGCTCAGTCCTATCAAAGACTGGAAGAAGAGAAGGGTATTTCTCCAGCAACAGGACTGAATACACCTAAGCACTGCATTGTTCGAACTAAACTTTGGGTTGAGAACAGCTCTACCTTTACCTTAACACTCTACCAACCAGAAGCGTAACAAGGATTTGAGGTGTGGAGGGGGGAGGCATGGTGAGGAAGTTGAGGTTGGTAGCGGAGTGACTCATGTTTGCTTTTTGGTGGACGGCGAAACATTCTTGACTTGCCACAATAGATGGTTCTTGGCAAACTTACTAATAGCCAGTAATCCCATGTGCCACCTTTTTCATCATGACGTATTAGATTTTCATCCAAACATCTGAAAATATTAATTATCTCACTGAGTATTAATGTGAATTCATGTAAGAAAATTGAAGTCACTACTGATTGATGAGTGTATCAGGCCGTGGCTGTTGATGACCGTACCATTGTTTGATAAGCAGGTTGACCGTGGAAAATCTTACTTCAACTTCCACCTTAAACTGTGGTTTAGTAAAACTGAATCGGACTTGGCATTTAAAGGTGCCAGTTCTATTCGGAATAGAATGGCCAAACAGCACGACGTAATCTACGATCGCCCTGACTGCTTTGGAACGATGTAGTACGTTGCCCTTCCCGACACACCGTCTCTAACACAGAAAATACACGGCATCAAAACACTTGAGGTGTCTACAGGTAGAAACTTTTGATAAATATGACAAGTTGTTATTCAGAGCAATTTAAAGCACAATATTTGCCAATTGCTCCTACGGGACAAAGGAGAGTGGTTAAGGAAGGAGTTTCTTCCCTCAAAAAGCTACTACTAATTAATAACTGACAGTTTTCTATACATCGACATGTGTGTGTAAATTTTATTCTCTTACATCAATAGTTATTGCCTTTTTACTCTTAATGATGCATTATTCTCTCGTTATGTTATGCTTGGATTGGTGTACATTTTATTGGGATAGGATGGTCATATAACAAAAATGTCACATTGCTTTATTTCTTACACTTGAAACTGTAAATATGGGACTTAAATTTGCGTAGTCTTGTGAGTTACTAAAAACCATTTTCCTTGTTGTAGAACGAGCCTTAGCCGGCCGTGGTGGCCGAGCGGTTTTAGGCGCTTCAGTCCGGAACCGCGCTGCTGCTACGGTCGCAGGTTCGAATCCTGCCTCGGGCATGGGTGTGTGTGATGTCCTTAGGTTAGTTAGCTTTACGTAGTTCTGAGTTCTAGCGGACTGATGACCTCAGATGTTAAGTCCCATAGTGCTCAGAGCCATTTTTGAACGACCCTTACAAACATTGTAATATGCGGCGGCTTGTAACAAACAAATTGTAGTTATCTCATAAACGGTTATTCTGTTTACCCACGTTTAGCTTCTGTACTGAACTTTGAACTGTATCAGTTTGCGTTCTCAATTAATGTGTACCCTGTTCTCTGTGCATAGCAATGGATGTGGATCTACGCCATACTACTGGCTTTTTTTGGCGGCTATTTTTATGAACCTTTCCACTTCAAATGTTAAATGCCGTTAGATTTACTTTCATTGAGATTTACAAAGTCGCCAAAAATTACACTAAAAACATTCTACTTGCGTCAGTATTTTGATAGATTAAAAACTGCATCTGGACCCTTTTGCATACAACTATATGTCGAAAACCTTGTTTCGTTTTCTCGAAATATTACAAAAGGATAGGCTTGTGCTACTTACATAGAATCTCTTTTAATAAAGATTCGTGCTATATCATTTCGACAGATAACCAACTACATCAGTGAAATGCAGGATTGCACGGTGGTCAGACAAGGTAAGATCGAAGACGAACTGATTAATAAAGAGGAGCACACAAAAGCCCGTCGCCATAGAGGGAATTGCAGAGGACAAGGTCGCCTTTAGTTGGGAACGGTCTCTTGGCGTTGCTTTTGCACGGTACATAGAATGCGTGGCCTTTATTGCAGCAAGTCGATTCCAGACGTCGATGTAATCCTCGCTAACCGGGTTACCGCGCACCGAGCAGCAGGTCGTAGAAGAGCTCCCGAGGACAGGCAGCATGACATGAGAGTCGTGGACGGGAATCAGGTGTGACTGCAGCGTCTGTGGTTCAGTGCTGACGGGAAGAAAGTTCGAAGCACATGCTGCTCACACATACATTGAGCGCCAGCATCACACTCCAGAGAATATTCAGAGTCAATTTCGTGGTAAACGACGCTGATAATATTTCACGACAAACGGCTCTGAGATCGTGTTCTGGCTTTTTTCAAACTGGCACTTTATTGATCCCGGTACGTCGCCATAGGAGGGTCGCCTTTCTGGAGGGTGGGACAGGTGTCCTTCCCTGTTCCTAGCTGGGCACACCCTTAGAGATAGTCAGTTGATTACAAGGCAGATATTAATACAATTTAAGAAAGTTGGGGTTGAAACGATGGAAACAAAAAAGAAATGGGTAGAATGAAATTTTCACTCTACAGCGGATGTGCGCTGATATGAAAGCTTGAGGATGGGGCGTGAGTCGTGCCTGGGTAGCTCAGTTGGTAGAGCACTTGCCCGCGAAAGGCAAAGGTCCCGAGCTCAGTCTCGGTACGGCACACAGTTTTAATCTGCCAGGAAGTTTCAAGAAATGGATAAATAATAAAACGCCACATTGTGACTAGCGTAGCAAGGCGTCGAACACTAGCTCCACAGGCCTACATGCCATATAACACATTATATATTACTGAATTATGCCAGTGCTCTTTGAAACCAAAAAAAGTCCATCGTTACCACTAATGAGAATGCAGGCCAACGACCAAAAAACCTTATCTATGAAAGTGGCTTTGTACGCCAGAGCAGAAGTGAGTTGCAACAGAATCAGCTGCAGGCAGGCAAGGGTGTTAAGCATTGCAAAGCAAAACATGGCCGACAGCAGAGCCAGCTGGCATCTGTTACAGTAACAAATGCTGCAATATGCTAGAGGAAGGACGGGGGTATTTCCTCACTTGTCATCTCAGAATTGCTGCCTTAAGCCCAAAACGAACATAGTCTGAAGCGTATAAGTACTCAGCCATTCGTGTACTAAAATATTCTTGTCTTAGTATCACAGTCTATACCACGAGCCTATGACGCCTGGTGTGACATCCTGGAATGCAGTATGGCGTCCGTTGTTCGACCACAGTATGGGACAGCCTGCCCTGAGTCACAAGACCAGCCACCAACGTAGCAAAGAGCCAGCCACTTGTTGGAGGGAGGTCATGGCCGCCTTCGCAGTACCTCACCATCATCATGGTCACAGCCAGAGACACCGCTGACGCTAGCATTCGAATGACATCACGCCCCGCTCAGCAATGCCTGACATTGGGACTAGAGTTTTGTATGAGAGGCAACTGGACGCCTCCACCACGCTGATCCTGATGTACTAAAGCTGAGGGCCAGAAAAAAGAAGATAATTAAACAAATCTACTGCTGTCCTGACGTCTTATTTCACTATCCACAGGTGACATTCCTGGAGTCATGTAGTACTCATGTTAAATCACTGACATTGCCTTTTTAGAGGAATGTCCAAATCTACACTCTATGGCACGGTGACACCAAAAATTTTGATTGTATTTTCGTAATGGAGAAAAGTTTTGACGGCTGTGAAGTTTGTAAATTATATAAGGTGCGTTCCATAAGTAATGCGACCAAATTCGTAAAAAATCATTTATTGAATATATTCGTACAAATAATCAAAAAATTTCAAAATAGTACCCTCTTGCGTCGATACACTTCTGGGCCGGCCTTTGTGGCCGAGCGGTTCTAGGCGCTATAGTCTGAAACCGCGCGACCACTACAGTCGCAGGTTCGAATCCTGCCTCGGGCATGGGTGTCTGTGATGTCCTTAAGTTAGTTAGGTTTAAGTGTTAAGTTCTAGGGGCCTGATGACCTCAGAAGTTAAGTCCCATAGTGCTCAGAGCCATTTGAACCATTTGATACGTTTCTGGAGGCGGTGTTTCCATGCCTAGAAGGCATCCTGGAATGCCTTTTCCGGAATGTCCTTTAGAGCTGATGTAACATGCGCCTGGGTGCTTTCAATCGTATCCCAATGTTTTCCTTTCATGACTCCTTTTAACCGAGGAAACATAAAACAGCCAGTGGGCGCCAGATCAGGACTTTAGGGAGGCTGGGAAACCAATGGGGTCTTGGTTCTGGCCAGGAAGTCGTTGACAATGAAGGCGCTGTGACTCGGCACGTTGTCGTGGTGAGCTTTCCATATATCCTTGATGTCGCTTCGGCAGTGCGAGACCCTCCTTTTCAGTCTTTTGAGCACTTCCAAGTAGAAAGCTGAGTTCACTCTAGTCCCAGTAGGTACGAATTCGTGGTGGACAATGCCTCTGACGTCAAAGAAGACAATAAGCATGGTTTTAACCTTGGACTTGCTCATATGTGCCTACTTGGGATGGGGCGACGATGGGGTGTGCCACTCTGAACTCTGCCTTTTTGTCTCAGGGTCGTACTAAAAAATCCACGACTCATCACCATTGATAACTGAGTTTAAATAATGAGGATAATTTTCACACATTTCCAACATTTCTCGGCACCGAAGCACTCGCATGTGCTTGTGTTCGTCGGTCAACACTTTTGGGACGAGTTTGGCACACGCCTCTCCCATGTTCAAATCTTCGGTCACAATGCGGAAAACGGTTGTTTTTGTCATGTTTAGAGTTTGTGCTATCAATTGAAGGCTCAGCCGTCTGCCAGAGTTCAAACAATCGAGCACACGCGTCACATTTTCGTTGACTCGTGCGATTGATGGCTGTCCACTGCGAGATTCGTGGTCGGTGATCTCCTCTCGGACCTCCATGAACGACTTGTGGCATCGGAAACTTGTGATTTGGGCAAGCAATCGGTCCCAAAGGCATGCTGAAGTAATGGAAACGTTTAGGTGGCGGACTTCCTATGTTTAACGCAAAATTTGATAGCGTACCGTCGCTGTACAGAATGATCCATTGTGCAGTGTTACATAAACTGAAAACGGGGTTGACGGAAACGCACGTCCTGACTCTCCGGCAGCTCGCAGCCGAATGGGACAAAAAGCGTTTTGAAGCTAACACCCCCCTCCAGTTAGCCCAGCCGGTTACAACACTCCGTGGTGTACCGTTGCGTCAGAAAAAAATTGGTCGCATTGCTCATGGAACGCACTCTGAATTTTATTGCGAGCAGACAACCAGCAGATTTGTTTAGTTTTAGAGTAGAGGTAATTGAAGTCACGATTGGTTAGTGCCTGTTGGATGTGCACAGTGTAACCTTGAGGGTCACTCTGCACAATGTGTAGAATCATTTCTGGTAAAATGTTATACATGTAATCGTTTAGAGCATTTGGCTAGGCAATGCCAGGAGTTGAGAAAGCTCATTGTGGGACCTAAGAATTATTTAGTGTGTTTTGTTTTCTTGTTTTGTGACTGTTTGTTCTCAAAATGAGTGTTGTCAAGCTCAGAGATTCGACAGAAGCAGAGACACAAGGTGTGTCAGGACCGAAAGCAGTATGCATACTGTTAGAAAAGGTAGCACAACATTGGGTAATACAAAATTGCGCAGGTTGGCAGAATTCCGATCATCACAACAGGATGTAGATTTGTCAGTCACAAGTTTAAATGCTCCTCTTTTTGATAAGGCAACCAAAAAAGTGCAGGCCTTTGTGGGAGACTTTGGAAATCTGGCTGAGACGGTAGGTTGGTCTGATAATAAATTATGGAGTGTTGCAAAATTCAGACTAACAGCGGAAGCTAAAACTTATGTAGGGTATACAGAAGCTCTTAATGGAGCCACAACGTTCGAAGAATTTAAGAAAAGAGTTGATTCAGAGATATATGAAACGAAATAGCACCAGACACTGTAGGGAAGAATTAGGAAGAATTTGGGTAAAAACTAAGAGAAATATGGACACTGTGGGACAATTTGCGGATAGGATAAGGAAAATTAATGGATATCTACGAATTAGGACAGAATGCTGCAGCCAATTAAATTATTTTACAAGAAGCTGAGAAGAGGTAGCTCGATGCTTTTTTTAAGAAGGTTGCATACGGAAATGCCAACACGTGTATGGACAGGGGGTCCTACAGATTTGTCCACAGCAGTGAGGTTAGTTATAGAGTGAGAGGAGATCGATTTGTCGACTTGAATACAGGGTAAACAGACGGTGTTTGATCTAGGATATTTGTTTCAGGTGTGGAAGAACGGGGCATGTAAAGAGCCAGTGTCATCAGCCTCAGGGTGACATGAATAAAGTAGGTAATAGTTTTAGAGGTAGCGGAGAAGGGAAAAAGATGGTGTTAAACACTAACAGGAACTCCAGTCCACCTACAGTCATTCTCAGTAAAATTGGATACTACAAAATCGTATGCAAAGGCGGATTGGCGATAATAGGAATACCAAGAAAAAGAGTTGCAGGATATTATTAGACAAAGGTGCACATGTGTCGGTCGCCAGTAGTGATCTGGTAAAATGTAAGCAATGGGACCCAGCGCTGTAAAGATTGTGTGGAGTGAGGGATAAAGACGTCACGCCATTAGGATCAGTGGACATAGACTTTTGCCTGGATACTGTTCAATTTAAACAATGTATAGAGATTGTGCCACACATGAGTGAGGGCTACGTCATGATTCTAGGATTAGATTTATTATATCAGCATTGTGCCATTATCGATCTTCGGCAACACAGGATGGAATTTAATGGTAAATATTTCAGTTAGTTGAAGCCACTGCCGGTGTAGCGATGTTGTGAGGGGAGTCTGTCACGAAAGACGAACCCATTTAACTGCGAATAACGACACTAAGACTTGCTTCACACGATTCTGTACCTAATGGTGCTGTGAAATGATTGGGTCAGTCAGGTTTTGTGTGTGTGTGGTGAAACCGTTACAACAGAATGAAGTGCAAGACTAAGCGGACTGCTTAATTAAAAGAGGTATTGTTCCCATACAAGAAATAAAGGGTGAAAGGAAGGTACCTGTTTCGATAGATAATTTTAGTGCAGAGGACGTAGGATTAACAAAGGGGTTGTTAGTCGTTAATGTAGTATCCTGCCCACTCGACTAATAAAGGGCGCCAAGGAAGCTGTTTTCTCGGATCGCTAGACAAAAATTCAAGTAAATCATATTAATTTAGTTTATTACAGTAAGTTAAATTGACAATACTTTGCGTATTCACAAACGTGAGTCGCAGGCAGATGACGACATGCAAATAATCCATGTCCTTCGGTTTATACAATTTCAATGCAAGTAAATTATACAGTTCATAGGTCACTCCTGTAGCGTTTGTATGACGGCTAGTCTTTTACTGCCCGCGGAGAGGCGGAGCGGCGCTTTCATTCTCTTCGTATAGGGGCCGTTCCTGTCTCTGTGTCGTCCTAGTCAGCATACTATTGGCTCACGTCGTCTCACAGCCCTCTCTGCTGTACCGTTCCAGGCCGAAGTGCCGGCGCTTGATGTTACCCCGGAACAGTAAGATGGATATCCTGGAGGAAGACGAATGGACACGATGGGTGTAAGCCACAGGTAATCGGTGGATGCCACTGAAACTGCGTTACGAGGAAAGATGAGGTACCTAGTGGGAAGCAATAGGGAACAAACGGAAAATTACTTTTGGAATTTAAGGATGTGTCTTTTCCAAAAGGGCCATTACTCGCTATGCATGTTACACAGCATCTCATAGCTGTTGTTGCTGTCTTCAGTCCTGAGACTGGTTTGATGCAGCTCTCCATGCTACTCTATCCTGTGCAAGCTTCTTCATCTCCCAGTACCTACTGCAACCTACATCCTTCTGAATCTGCTTACTGTATTCATCTCTTGGTCTCCCTCTACGATTTTTACCCTCCACGCTGCCCTCCAATGCTAAATTTGTGATCCCTTGATGCCTCAAAATATGTCCTACCAACCGATCCCTTCTTCTAGTCAAGTTGTGCCACAAACTTCTCTTCTCCCCAACCCTATTCAATACCTCCTCATTTGTTACATGATCTACCCATCTAATCTTCAGCATTCTTCTGTAGCACCACATTTCGAAAGCTTCTATTCTCTTCTTGTCCAAACTAGTTATCGTCCATGTTTCACTTCCATACATGGCTACACTCCAAACAAATACTTTCAGAAACGACTTCCTGATACATAAATCTATATTCGATGTTAACAAATTTCTCTTCTTCTTAACGCTTTCCTTGCCATTGCCAGTCTACATTTTATATCCTCTCTACTTCGACCATCATCAGTTATTTTGCTCCCCAAATAGCAAAACTCCTTTACTACTTTAAGTGTCTCATTTCCTAATCTAATTCCCTCAGCTTCACCGGACTTAATTCGACTACATCCCATTATCCTCGTTTTGCTTTTGTTGATGTTCATCTTATATCCTCTTTTCAAGACACTGTCCATTCCGTTCAACTGCTCTTCCAAGTCCTTTGCCGTCTCTGACAGAATTACAATGTCATCGGCGAACCTCAAAGTTTTTACTTCTTCTCCATGAATTTTAATACCTACTCCAAATTATTCTTTTGTTTCCTTTACTGCTTGCTCAATATACAGATTGAATAACATCGGGGAGAGGCTACAACCCTGTCTCACTCCTTTCCCAACCACTGCCTCCCTTTCATGCCCTTCGACTCTAATAACTGCCATCTGGTTTCTGTACAAATTGTAAATAGCCTTTCGCTCCCTGTATTTTACCCCTGCCACCTTCAGAATTTGAAAGAGAGTATTCCAATGGGAAATGAATTACCAGTCTACTACAAACCATACTGTTTAACTAGGTACTTGCGGCCAATTTTGGAGGAATTTATCGATCAACAGTTGAAAGATGGAATAATTGATGAAAGTAAGAGCGCATGGGGAGCAGGAATCGTTGTTGTACCAAAAAAATCAATGGATGGAAAATGAAAATATAGTTTTTATTGTGATTACAGATACCTAAATGCAAAAACCACAACGAACACTTACCCTTTGCCAAACATCACAGAAACCTTGGATCATTTAGGGCAATGCAAATATTTTTCAACAGTGGGTCTGAAGGGTGGTTGTCACCAGATAGAGGTTGCACCGCAGGATCGACACAAAACAGCGTTTTCTGCACCCTGGGGACACTCACAACCAATTCAGATGAATGCCATTCTGCTTAAAAAATGCACCTGTAACGCTTTAGAGACTGTTGGACGGAATACTCAGAGGTTTATAACCACAACAATGCTTAGTGTATTTCAATGACATGATAGTCTATGTAAGTGATATGGAATAGCACATGGAACGATTAATGGAAGTATTCCTAAGGTTAAAAGCAGCGAATTTAACAATGAGGACACAGAAGTTTGATTTTGTAATGGAAGAGGTAGCATACCAGGCCATATCATAAGTACATATGGTTTTAAAGCAGACTCAAGGTAAATTAGAATTGTACATGGATTTCCTGTGCTAGAATCTGTAAACGAGTTGCAATCGTTCTTAGGAGTCACCAACTATTACTGCTGCTTCGTAAAATGATTTGCGGATATTAAAAGAATGCCAGCATGCTTTCGAGGGGCTAAAAGAAGCTTTAACATCGAGATTGATTTTGTAATTTTCACATTTTAAGAGAGAATTTGTTTTATCAGGTGGTGCATCACACCATGTGCCTGGCTGTGTATTGTCACAAGAGGCAGCAGGCATAGAACATTTGCTACCTTATGTATCAAGACAAGTGAATTATGCAGGAAGAAATTATTCCATAATGGAGAAAGAGATGTTAAGCGGTATTTATGAAATGATATCTGTGTAGTAAAAAGTTCAGAGTAATAACAGATCATGCGGGATTAAAACAATTGTTGGGGTTAAGGAATCCAGTCGGCTGACACAATGAGCAATAAGACTAAGTGAGTCTGGAAGTCACTTACACTCCCAAGAAGAAGGGTGGAAATGCGAGTGGATTAAATAGAAAAGTAGCAGTAACACATATTGTGGGTATTGAGCTTTAGGAATGGCAAAATGCGCATAGAGCGGATGACAAATGTAAGCAGTATTTTAAGAAGTCACAGTTTTGTATGCAGGCTGGGTTGCTATGCAGAGAAACCAAGTTGGGACTGTGGGTAGTGGTGTCATTGAAGATAAGGAACAGAGTGGTACAAGAAGATCATGATCACCTAATAGCAGGTCATGGAGGTTGCAGACCTGTCAACAGGACAGTAGCACAAAAGTTTTGCTGGAGGAATAGGCAGATGGATGCAAATCAGTATGAGCATGATTGAATATAATGCAGACAGAGAGCGGATTTGTGTGAAAGAGAATACCATTGCAGAGGTTACCTGAAGCTTTGGCACCATTCGAATTTCTGGGGATTGATGTTTTAGGCCCATTTAATAAAACACCTGCAGGGAATAAGTACATACTCACGATCATTAATCATTTTTCAAGAGATATAGGAATGATCACAATGCTAAACCAGGTGGCAGCAACAGTACCACAAGCACTTCTGGGACGAGTCCTCTCCATCCATAAGCCAATGCAAGGACTGAAAGAGCGCTTAGGAAAATTGGAAAGATGCTTCGATACTACTTTGACTCACAACATATCAACTGGGATGTCGTTTCTGCCTAAAACCCAAAACAGCCTTTAAAATGCAGGATTATCGCCATATGAAGTAGTATATGGTCGTGAAATGTCATCACCATTCGACATACTGAAAACGAAGGAAGATAAAACTGGAGAGTCTGTTAATGAATTTGCCAGAGTGATTAAGAAATCTGGAATAGAGTACGGAGGGCAAATACACTAGTACAGGAGTAACAAGAAGAAGTAGTGGGCCATACAGCAAGAATGCCACAGTTCAAGGTTGGTCAGTGGGTATCGCTATCAACTTCGTATACGCCGAAGAGAAACACAAAAAGTTTTTTGCAAAGTATCAGCGGCCATACCAAGTGGGAGAGGCTACATCGCCGCTAGATATCAAGATTCATTTGCTGACGCGAACGACAATTGTATATGTAGGACGGTTGAAACCTTTTGAAGGGAGTCGGGAAATAATTCTAGTGGTACGAGACGCGGACTGTAAAGGGAGAGTGAGAAGAAAGGCATCGGAAGAATAACAAGAGATCGTGAATGGAACGGTAACGAGGAATCCATGTGGATTACGGCGTAGGCGATGTCATTTAGTATTTATCTGGGTTAGGTATAGATTCAGGCGCCGCTCTTTGCGCTGCGAGCAGTGCCGAACGTCTATTGTTTCTCAGGAGAGGCAACTGGATGCCTCCACCAAGCTGTTCATGATGTACTACGGCCGATGGTCCGAATAAAGAAATTAATTAAACAAATCTACTGCTAACCTGACGTCTTATCCACTCTCCACTGGTGAATCCGTGGGTCATCTAACACACACACCATTTTTAAACAATTAAGACTCGTTATTATAAAAAAGCACGTTTTAAATTCTTTAATTACATGTATTTTTTGTTTTTTGTTACATTTATGGTGAGTTGGTAATTAAGAAACATCAGAGGAACATGTAGAATTTGTAAAGAAAATATATTTATATTTTCAGCCTTTGGAAATAAACTTGGCGTTCACGATAAGTCCGCATCCGGTAGCTGAATGTCAACGTGACGGATTGTCAATCCTCTGGGCCCGGGTTCGATTCCCGGCCGGGTCGGGGAATTTTCTCCGCCCAAGGACTGGGTGTTGTGCTGTCCTCATCATCATCGTCATCATCATCCTCATCGACTGCAGGTCGCCGAAGTGGCGTCACATTGAAAGACCGGCACCCGGTGAACGGTCTGCCTAGCGGGGGACCTAGCCATACGATTAAATAAATAAATATGCTAAAGTGTATGTGAAAATGTTCAAAAAAGGAAATAACCTTCAGATTCTCTATTCCAGTACCGTGGATAAGTTTTAAAATATGTTTGAGAGAAATTTCCTCGTCTGTCAGTAGCGAAATTGAAAGACGTGATTGTTGGACACGACGTTCGAAAAATAATTTTCCATTTCAGATATGAAACAATATTGACTGTGAGTGAGAGGGTGGTCTGGGTATCGTACAAGATGACTGTTACTGCCTAGAATGGACCAACGTTAGATTTACGTTGTGGAAGTTCAAGAAGTTATGATGAGCCTTAAAATTCACTTTTTGAATGTCACCTTTATTTTTTTCCTGGATTTGGTGAATTACAGTGAGGAAAAAGATTAGCACATTCATTAAGTCATCAAAATGATGGGATGACTGTGTCATGGACGCTGGAATACCAATATAATGGAAGACTGATGTTGGACTCTTAATCGAAACTAACAAGAAGCAATTCTTCAAGGAAAAATCTATATTATATGCTTTAAGGAGGACGTAGAACGTAAATAAAAGCCAACGTACACACAAGAAAGTGTTATCATGTTTATACTTCAATAATTTTTTTTTTCATATTGAAAATTTAAATTACTTTTCATTTCAGTTATCGTAAACGTCTTACTTTCACTTTGTAGTTTATTATGAAACTCTACCTCAGGGGGAAAAAACCTGAGGTCCGACATGTACTCTGTCTGTGCCCTAAATACCGTTCGGTTAAGCTAGTAGCTAAACTTAAAGTAATCAAAAAGTTTGAAATGGTTCAAATGGCTCTGAGCACTATGCGACTTAACTTCTGAGGTCATTAGTCGCCTAGAACTCAAAACTAATTAAACCTAACTAACCTAAGCACGTCACACACATCCATGTCGGAGGCAGGATTCGAACCTGCGACCGCAGCGGTCACTCGGCTCCAGACTGTAGCGCCTAGAACCGCACGGCCACTTCGGCCGGCTAATCAAAAAGTAATTTATCTTTGGCGTGTGTAATTGGCGATATCTTTATAAATATGAAGCTATTCATCTCATTGTACCTCTTTAAACGACCCGTTCAGGAATAAGGACACATCATGATATAAAACTAAATTGCAACTGTAAAACAAAAGCCGACAAATAGAGCGACTTGAAGCGGTCCTCTTTGGGGTGACGAAACTACACTACTGGCCATTAAAATTGCTACACCACGAAGATGACGTGCTACAGACGCGAAATTTAACCGACAGGAAGAAGAAGCTGTGATATGCAAATGATTTGCTTTTCAGAGCATTCACACAAGGTTTGCGCCGGTGGCGGCACCTACAACGGGCTGACATGAGGAACGTTTCCAACCGAATTCTCATATACAAACAGCAGTTGACCGACGTTGCCTGGTGAAACGTCGTTGTGATGCCTTGTGTAAGGAGAAGAAATGCGTACCATCACGTTTCGGACTTTGATGGAGGTCGGATTGTAGCCTATCGCGATTGCAGTTTATCGTATCGCGACATTGCTGCGCGCGTTGGTCGAGATCGAATGACTGTTAGCAGAATATGGACTCGGTGGGTTCAGGAGGGTAAAATGGAACGCCGTGCTGGATCCCAACGGCCTGGTATCATCAACAGTCGAGATGACAGGCATCTTATCCGCACGGCTGTAACAGATCGTGCAGTAACGTCTTGATCCCTGACTCAACAGATGGGGACGTTTGCAAGACAACAACCATCTGCAGGAACAGTTCGACGACGTTTGCAGCAGCATGGACTATCAGCTCGTAGGCCATGGCTGCGGTTACCCTTGACGCTGCATCACAGACAGGAGCGCCTGCGATGGTGTACTCAACGACGAACCAGAGTGCACGAATGGCTAAACGTAATTTTTTCGGATGAATCCATGTTCTGTTTACAGCATCATGATGATCGCATCCGTGTTTGGCGACATCGGGATGAACGCACATTGGAAGCGTGCATTCGTCATCGGCATACTGGCGTACCACCCGGCGTGATGGTATGGGGTGCCATTGGTTACACGTCTCGGTCATCTCTTGTTCGCACTGACGGCACTTTGAACAGAGGACGTTACATTTCAGATGTGTTACGACCCGTGGCTCCACCCATTATTAGATCCCTGCGAAACCCTACATTTCAGCAGAATAATGCACGACCGCATGTTGCAGGTCCTGTAGGGGCATTTCTGGATACAGAAAATGTTCGACTGCTGCCCTGGCCAGCACATTCTCCAGATCTATCACCAACTGTAAACGTCTGGTCAATGGTGGCTGAGCAACTGGCTCGTCACAATACGCCAGTCATTACTCTTGATGAACTGTGGTATCGTGTTGAAGCTGCATGGGCAGCTGTACCTGTACGCGCCATCCAAGCTCTGTTTGACTCAATGCCCAGGCGTCTCAAGGCCGTTTTTACGGCCAGAGGTGGTTGGTCTGGGTACTAATTTCTCAGGATCTATGCACCAAAATTGCATGAAAATGTAATCACATGTCAGTTCTAGTATATAATATATTTGTCCAATGAATACCCATTTATCATCTGCATTTCTTCTTGGTGTAGCAATTTTAATGACCAGTAGTGTATTTGTATGGTTTGTTTTTTTAGTTCTGTAAAAGATTTCGGGCTGGCAACGAGACAAAATCTGCTTTTAGCCAAGAATGTTCATAATCTTACAACTGTAAAATGTGACAATCATTGCTGTAATTGTTAGTTTATAGTTACACGCGTATGAGAATTTTGTGGCTAAAAATAAAACAATGTGATGCATTTTAAAAAATTTTCATAGTTTAAGATTTTTTTACACCACTTATTACACAGGGTGTCTGTTCTAAGAGTCGTCAGGCTCATTTTCTCTGGTATTTCGGCTATATTTGCAATTCCATTTCTGCTTTGGGTAGCTGGAGCCAACCCAAACAATTACTGCGTGACCACGTCTTTCATGCGACGCCCATTGCCAATAGAAAGCGTCGGTTTGTTTCTGATTAGAAACAAAATTATCTGCAAATCATAATTTTATGTGTCCCTTCGCTACAGAGCTTTCAAATTAGTCTAACCCGATATTCGTTTTATCGACATGTATTAAGAGGGACAGTAACATAACGACGAATAAACAGCGCTCCAGCAGCGACTCAGTAGCGCTGCAGGCTTGGCGGCAGCAGTCAGCGCTAACCTGGGCGTTGCTGTAGTTGTTGGAGTACCGGCTGTACTTCTACATCTACATCCATACTCCGCAAGCCAACTGACGGTGTGTCTTACTGTCCCTGGTTATACATATCGATCAAACAAATATTTCACTAGACTAATTTGGGACTGCTCTATCACACAGGCACCAAAAATTCCTCTTTAGAAGTAATTTTGACTGTGAAGAGAAACGAACTCCTGGGTTGACTCCAGCTACATAACGCAAAAACAAAATTGCAAATATATGCTGAAACACTAGAGAAAAAGCGACTGACTCTTGAGAGAGACACCCTGTATATAGGGCTAACGATATCGATGCTGTTCGAAGGTGATGGTGGGGTTTAAGAACGATCACGTTCATCATGGAAATGAGAAATCTAAATCTGCACTGTGCAAACCACTGCAAAGAGCAGGGCAGGGGGTACGTCTCACTGTAGCTGTTATTAGTGTTTTTCAATTGCATTCAAGTATGGGGCATATAGTAGCTGTTCTAATATATTCATCGAGCCATCATTTAAAGCCGGTTCCTGAAACTTCATAAGCAAGCTTTTTCGGGACTGTTAACGTCTATCTTCAAGAGTCTTCAGTATCCCTGTGAAACTCTCCCAAAGATCAAACAAAGTTGCGACTATTCCTGCTGCCCTTCTTTGTATACGTTCAATATACCTTTGTAGTTCTATTTGGTACGGGTTCCACAGACCTGAGCAATATTCTAGGACGAGTGATTTTTAAGTGATCTCCTTTGTAGTATGATTGGATTTTCCCAGTATCTACCAATAAACCGATGTCTACCACCTATTTCACCCATGACTGAGACTAAGTGATTGTTCCATTACATATACTCATAAAGTGTTAACCCAGATATTTGTATGAGCTGGTCGATGCCAACTGTGACTCATTGACAATATTTCACTGTTGGTAACAGTATCATTTCCAAAAAAAAAAAAAAAAAAAGAAGGTTCCAATGGCTCTCACTCCTATGGGACTTAACTTCTCAGGTCATCGGTCCCCCAGTCCCCTAGAACTTAGAACTACTTAAACCTAACTAACTTAAGGACATCACCCATATTCATGCCCTAGGCAGGATTCGAACCTGCCACCGTAGCGGTCGCGCGGTTCCAGATTGTAGCACCTAGAACCGCTCAGCCAGCCTGGCCGGTATCATTGTCCGCAAGGTCATTAATTTATATCAAGAATAGCAAAGGTCCCAACATAATTCGCCGGCCACCGTGGCCAAGCGGTTCTAGGCGCTTCAGTCCGGAACCGCGCGACTGCTACGGTCACAGGTTCGAATCCTGCCTCGGGCATGGATGTGTGTGATATCCTTAGGTTAGTTAAGTTTAAGTAGTTCTAAGTTCTGGGGGACTGATGACCTCAGATGTTAAGTCCCATAGTGCTCAGAGCCATTTGAACCAATTGAACCAACATACTTCCCCGAAGCACATCCACTTCTACATCTGATAATGACTCTCCATCCATAAAAACGTGCTGCATCCTCCCTATCAAAAAATCCTCAGTCCTGTCCCAGATTTTGTTGACACTCGATACCATCATACTTTCAATAATAGGCATCGACATGGTACAAGATGAATGCTTTTCGGAAATCAAGGAATACTGCACGTACCTGACGGCCGTGATCCATTTAAGTTTTCAGTATAGCATGTGAGGGAAGCGAGTGTTGCGCTTCACGTGATCAGTGTTTTCGGATCCCTGCTGACGGGCATGCAGGATGTCATTCTATTCGAGATATCTATTTATGTTTGAGCTCGTAATATGCCCTAAGATTCTACAATAATTATATGTCAAGGATAGAGGACGGTAGTTTCCTGGATCACTACTACCGCCCTTCTTGTAAACGGATGTGACCTGTACTTTCTTCCAACTATTGGGCACTGTTTCTTGTTCGAGAAATCTGTAATAGATTATAGTTAAATGAGTGGCTAGCTCAGCTGCAGATTCGGTATAGAATCTGTACGGATTCCATTAGGTCCTGGGGCTTTGTTCCGTGGTAACGATTTCAGTTGTTTCTCAATCCCACATTCACTAACACTTACTTCACTCATCTTCTCAGTATTACGAGGATTAAATTGTGGGAATTATCCTAGGTGTTCCTTCGTAAACGGAGTTAACCACTTCTGCTTTTGCTTTGCTACACCCAGTTTCAGTTCATGTCTCAACCGCGGGTTACTGGACCTTAACGCTGGTGATAGTAAGAGCCTTTATATAAGACCAGAATTTCTTTGGGTTTTTTGAAAGCGTTTGACTGCTACGGTAGTCACTGGGAGGCTTGGTGCATTGCTCTCCTGACAGCCAAATGCTTTTTCCAGCATGTCTATAACCCTATACTTTTTTTTACACATATTATGCAGTTGTCTCTGTTTCTTTAGAAGTTTCTTTACACTGATTGTCTACTTCGGAGGATCCCTCTCATTGTGAACTGTTCTACTGGGTAATTGCCTAAGCTGTGCATGGTCAACTATAATTTTTCGCATAGTTCCTCTTCATGCTCCTGACCTATGATAAAAGTTTCAAGTTCCTCACTGAGATACGACACTACAGCTTTTTTATAAAGTTTGCCGAACATATATATATATATCTTTCTCCTTGTTTTAGTTGTCCTAAGTAATTTCGAAATCACTGTCGCCACAACTGTGTTATAGTCACTGATACCAACTTCGATGTGGACATCCCCAAAGAGGTCGGGTCTATTTGTTTCCATTAGATCTAAAATATGTACATTGTGAGTTGGGTTTCGAACAATCTGTTCCATGTACCAGGTAGTTATAATTAAAGTGCAGCTACTGTAACAGATTTGAGTTTCTTATCCATTGCGACTAATTCACCACCTCCGTTTCCTCTTAGCCTATCCTTTCAATATACACTTCAATTTTCCCACAAAATCTCACTGCTATCAACTTCAGTTTTAAATAGCTTTTTGGACCTAGTATTATGTGAGGTTCAACGCTTTTCAGGAGCGTTACAAACTCTGGCACTGTGCTGCGAATGTTTCGGCAGTTAACTTCTAGGATTTTAGTACTCTCGCCGGTGAGGGGCACTTCTTTGGTTCTTGTACTAATATTATTGGTCTTCTATGACTGTCGTTACGTGGACTAGATGGAGAGGCGCTTAATCCAAAATAACCACTGTTTGCACCCCAAGCACAGTCAGTTACCTGGATAACAGCCTCTTATGTGTAGTGCACACCTGACACATTTAGGAGCATCCTACAGTTCTCGATCCCATTGCGGAAGTCCAGGGGCAACCTAGCTTTTCAAAAAGCCTTCCGCCTGCCAGAGCGGCCGAGCGGTTCTAGGCGCTACAGGCTGGAACCGCGCTACCGCTACGGTCGCAGGTTCGAATCCTGCCTCGGGCATGTGTGTGTGATGTCCTTAGGTTAGTTTGGTTTAAGTAGTTCTACGTTCTAAGGGACTGATGACCTCAGAAGTTAAGTCCCGTAATGCTTAGAGCCATTTGAACCAAAAAGCCTTCCAAACCTCTGGTTCAATCCTTAGACTCGGAACCGGGGTGCCGCGATCAGTTCTAGGGACAATGTTACAAACAGTGAGCGCCATTAAAACTCGATACTCAAGGCAGGTCTTGTTGATCTTCTTTGCCAGTCGCTGGAAGACCCAAGTATGAACAGGAAACCCAGACGCTATAAGTCGCACCCTAGTTTCCCCAGTTGAAAGTCTGTTATGTGGTTTATTTAAACTCGTATTTGAAAGTGCCAAGCAGATACCTGAGAAATGCGTACAACTTAATTTGATGCCCAATTACGTAAATTTCAGTGCACGGTAACAGAGCAATGTGAAAATTTACTTTTGAACCGAAATACATATGAAGCTCACGCTACACGATTCGAAATGCTTAGCTGGTACATCATAAAATTCGTCTGCGAGAAGGAAACCCAATGAAATTCACAGATGCTATCTGACTGCAAAACAAGAATATTCGAATTAAACTGTTGGCCCTGAATGTAGCAAATTTTTATCTTTAGTCTTGCGAACAATCACTGTACCAGAACTGTTATTATAATTACACAGCAAAGGAACATAAAAATTAATGCATCTGACTTTCTGATAAATATACTTCAAAATTCACAAGGTAGCACTATACTGAAATCTTCTACTGGTATTAAGCCTCTGAATTGATGTGATGTTATTTACCCAAATACACTCTGACAGTCACTGTGCCTTACAGTGGACTTGAACTTTGATACTACTTAAATTTATTGGCCTACTTGTGGGCACGGAACGTTCGTCTCTTTTTCAACTTGTTGCTATTTAGGAATAACCATGTGATTATCAAAAATCAAATTTTATTTGCCATACTTCCGATGTGCAATGCAAGATAGTATCTTACCAATTTACTTAAATGCTTCTCAGTACACAAGTCGCGATGTGCAATGCGAGTGTGCAAACAGTCACGAAAATAAAAATGAAAATGGGGAACTAATCTTGAAGACTGATAAATGAGAACAAAGGCTCCAAGTTTAACACCTGCCGTTCCTTCCTGCTCCTTGCTGCCATTTCCGTAAGAAGAGCCATTTTCGCTAAACTCTTGAACTGTCGACGGTAAATAGAGCCCTACCTTTTGCGTTCCCTCCCTCTTCACGAAGGACAAAGCAGTTGAAATGAGTCACAGTTGCTCAGTCTCGTTTTCAATGAAAGACATCACCCCGACCCTGTTGGTCATGGGGGTCGGCATAAAAGCATGAGTTCTCTCTTGTCCTTGTCGACTCCGTATCGGACGCTTAGACCTAGTATTTACGCGGTACTCGCAATCAAGTGAACAAGTAATGAGTTTCCGTAGAGGTGACAGTATCCATTGAAGAGGATAGCACTTGAGGTAGCCATGGTACCTCCGATTAAGGGCGCCCCATAAGACAGTTTGTAGAGAGGTCCAGACCGAGGGGTATGGAGTATTATTAATATTCTGGAAGACGAAAGGCGACTTGTAAGTCGCCATAAAAAAGTTCCAAATATCGGCCTATTAAAAACCTGCGCAAACCGGATTTTAAATCCGTGGCTGCAGCTCATTTCGGGTATGGGCGTCGTTGCCTCTGGTACACGACTTTCGGGAGCTCTCGCAGCACACTGATTCGCAGCAGGTGCCAATCCTTTGACAGTAGTCAAGGAGATTTCCAGCTACCTACGACACTTCAAACAGCAAGATGTCGACAGATGTGAAGAAAAGCCACAGTTCAGAAGTTCATGTGACGTGTAAGGAGGATTAATGATATCACATTGGCACCAGATTTCACCAAGATTCTGACCAATGCCACCGTGGTCGTGTAACACGATCGGAAGGTTGTCACACCTTATCCATTTCTGACACCTTGTTTTGCTTTTCACGTCTACATCTACATCTACATCTACATTTATACTCCGCAATCCACCCAACGGTGTGTGGCGGAGGGCACTTTACGTGCCACTGTCATTACCTCCCTTCTCTGTTCCAGTCGCGTATGATTCGCGGGAAGAACGACTGTCTGAAAGCCTCCGTGCGCGCTCGAATCTCTCTGATTTTACATTCGTGATCTCCTCGGGAGGTATAAGTAGGGGGAAGCAATATATTCGATACCTCATCCAGAAATGCACCCTGTCGAGAGAGTGCAGAGTCTGCCACTTGAATTTGCTAAACATCTCCGTAACGCTAGCATGGTTACCAAATAACCCTGTGACGAAACGCGCCGCTCTTCTTTGGATCTTCTCGATCTCATACGTCAACCCGATCTTTTACGGATCCCACACTGATGAGCAATACTCAAGTATAGGTCGAACGAGTGTTTTGTAAGGCACCTCCTTTGTTGATGGACTACATTTTCTAAGGACTCTCCCAATGAATCTCAACCTGGTACCCGCCTTACCAACAATTAATTTTATATGATCATTCCACTTCAAATCGTTCCGCACGCATACTCCCAGATATTTTTACAGAAGTAACTGCTACCAGTGTTTGTTACGCTATCTCATAATCATACAATAAAGGATCCTTCTGTCTATGTATTCGCAATACATTACATTTGTCTATGTTAAGGGTCAGTTGCCACTCCCTGCACCAAGTGCCTGTCCGCTGCAGATCTTCCTGCATTTCGCTGCAACTTTCTAATGCTGCAACTTCTCTGTATACTACAGCATCATCCGCGAAAAGCCGCATGGGACTTCCGACACTATCTACTAGGTCATTTATATATATTGTGAAAGGCAATGGTCCCATAACACTGCCCTGTGGCACGCCAGAGGTTACTTTAACGTCTGCAGACGTCTCTCCATTGATAACAACATGCTTAACTGTTTGCTAAAAACTCTTCAATCCAGCCACACAGCTGGTCTGATATTCCGTAGGCTCTTTGCTTATCAGGCGACAGTGCGGAACTGTACCGAACGCCTTCCGGAAGTCTAGGAAAATAGCATCTACCTGGGAGCCTGTATCTAACATTTTCTGGGTCTCATGAACAAATAAAGCGAGATGGGTCTCACACGATCGCTGTGGTCTCTGCGATGAAGGTCAAAACCGTGACGCCCAGCGTTGATATCAAGCGGTTTTCTCATGAGTGACCGAGGAAAACATTCCAGACATATCGTCGCTCAGAATATACATGAAAAGGCCACAACGGGCGACACAAAGGGCGTCAATGACCCCTCCCCCCCGCCCCCCTTTGCCTGAGACGCAGATTCCCTCACATTTCACGGTCGAAGACGACAGTTCGCAGTGCGATGAGCATCATGAAGACGTTCTTCTTGATACTGGAGACGCTCTCAATGTTTCAAAGCTTTTCGAAGGGTATTGTGGGACTGCATCCCCGTCGAACGTGGTCTTACCAGTTTGGAGCACAGCGCGACCGCAATTTTTGCTCTTACGTTTAGGCGGTAACCACTAGGGACCATTCAAAGCCATTCGACGAAGTCAGAACGTGATCTGAAGCAGTTTAAGATTCTCATGTTCTTCCAGCGCTGCCGCGAGGGGTAGCAGCGCCGTCTAGGGCGCCTTGTCACGGTCCGTACGGCTCCCCCCGTCGGAGATTCGAGTCCTCCCTCAGGCATGGGTATGTGTATGTTGTCCTTAGCGTAAGTTTGAATAATTAGTGTTTAGGCTTAGGGATCGATGATCTCAGCAGTTTCGTCCCATAAGACATTACCACAAGTTTCCTATTTTCTTCCAGCGCTCCTATTTCGTGCCTTCCTGTGGCTTGATCACGGGAGGGAGGGGGGGGGGGGGGATGCGACATTGATACATATAAGATCCATCACTTCGACACACCCTCGGCGGTACCTGCCCACCTTTACTGAGAATCTTAAAAATGTGCCCCTACAGACAGAGCCCGTTACCACTTTCTAGGCGCTTCCAGACCGGTAACCCCTTTGACGCTTTCCGATTCCGCATGGGCCACTATCAGACGCAAGAGCAGCTCTGTAGCGGCGAAACAGCAGCAGCAATGTTTAACACTGAGTTCAGTGGTAATGTGGGCCGGCCGGCTAGGATGAGCACGATCGGCAGGCGGAAACATGCTGCCGCTTGGTCTCCACTGCTCACCCTAGACGTTAATTTTCGCTCACCGCTCAGAGTCTTTTCCAGTTGTTTAGAAGCGCGTGTGCAGTACAGATGACAGCGAGGAGAAAACTGACAGGCCTCGAGTGTGAGACTTTCATATCGGATAATCAAAATATCCACGGGTGTACTGCCGGTCTACAGTGTCCAACGGGCACAATATTTCGGCGATCATACATCTCGCTATGATCAGGTGAACTGACGGAATGAGCTCCTGTGAACGTGCCGACACGGAGATCCGTACGCTAAGGCTGCTCAGAGGGAACTGGGTTCGGTCGCGGCGGCGGCCGATTTAAATACCCTCCGCCCGCGGCGCGCTCCCTCCGCTATCCGCGCCCCGCGCCAGGGTCGCGCGGTGGAACAGTTTGAGACGGCGTCTGAGATGACGTCGGAGTGATGGTTCTGTCCGCCGTGGTCGTCACAATGTTACGTTTACTCGATTTACTCTTGATTAACAACAGCGGAGGGAGCGCGCCGCGGGCGGAGGGTATTTAAATCGGCCGCCGCCGCGACCGAACCCAGTTCCCTGTGAGCAGCATAGCGTACGGACCTCCGTGCCGGCACGTTCACAGCAGCTCGGTCCGTCAGTCCACCTGATGATGGCGACATGCATCAACACCGAAATATTGTGCCCGTTGGACACTGTAGACCGGCAGTACACCCGTGGATATTTTGATTATCAAATACGCCGGGAGAAACTCAAGAATCACTTCATATCGGATGTTCAGTGCGGGACATATTCATGGTACGAAAGACATTAATTCCAAAAATAGGTTTGTGACAAACAGTGAGAAGGCCGGCCGCGGTGGTCTCGCGGCTCTAGGCGCGCAGTCCGGAACCGTGCGACTGCTACGGTCGCAGGTTCGAATCCTGCCTCGTGCATGGATGTGAGTGATGTCCTTAGGTTAGTTAGGTTTAAGTAGTTCTAAGTTCTAGGGGACTAATGACCACAGCAGTTGAGTCCCATAGTGCTCAGAGCCATTTGAACCATTTTTGAAACAGTGAGAAGAAATAGTAAATACACTAACTTATCAGGTAAGATGAAGTTGTTATTTTAACCAGTTTCACACAAATATTTTCAGTCGCTAATGAATAATTTTCTTTGCTGTTACTCACCAGAGTTGCACAAGATATATTAGACAAGGTGCCTGTTCGCATCTGTATGATGTTCTTCGGCCGAAGACGTTATGCCAACAAAGAAACGTCGACCGAAGAACCCGAGACAGAAGCCAACAGGCAGCTTGTGAGCAAGAGGTAGCTTATAATAAACACAACAGGTTCAGATATCAGAACTTCAGTCGTCAATACGATAATGTCCTTCACTATTTACGGCCGTCTGTCAACGCTTTGGCATATTTTCGAATTTGCAACTGTCGAAATCACGTGGATTTGAGGCGATGAACTCGTCGAGCCATGTTCGGAGAGCATCCCGAAAAAAAGTCTGTGGAAGATTGTTCAGTAGAGAATGGAGAAGTTGAGAATCTCAGGCCCCAAAGCCAGGTGAATAAAGTGGCTGTGAAATGACCTCACAACCTAACTCCTGTCTAGCGGTTTTCGTATCTAGCAGAATGCGGGCGGGCTTTATGGTGGAGTAGCATCACATCACCCTAGTCGTTGTTCTTGGATTGCGTCTGCAAGACGTCCCAGTTGGTGACAAAAAATGTCAGTAGCGATAGCTACACCTCGGGGAAGCAATTCGGAGTGCACCACACCGGCCGGCCGATGTGGCCGAGCAGTTCTCGGCGCTTTTGCCTGGAACCGCGCGACCGCTTCGGTCGCAGGTTCGAATCCTGCCTCTGGCATGGATGTGTGTGATGTCCTTAGGTTAGTTAGGTTTAAGTAGTTCTAAGTTCTAGGGGACTGATGACCTCACATGTTAAGTCCCATAGTGCTCAGAGCCATTTGAACACCACACCAGCGCTGTACCACCAGATAACATTATCTCTTGCGGATGCGCGCAGGTCTATGTACGGTTAATTGCTTTCTCTTCCCCATGTTAGGATAAAGACACAATTTCTCGTCACCAGTCACAATACGCGACAGGAGCGGTCGGTGTTGTGCAGGAGCCAGTTGATGACTAGCAAGCAGAGAAGCACATGTGGTTACCTGCTGATTTTTATGATTTTAGCTTAGAGCATGCGGTAGCCATACACAAGATTTTTAATCTTCTCTATGGCATGCAAATGTTCCACGATGGTGGAATGATTACAGGTCGTCACATTTTCCAGTTAACGAGTCCAGAGACGTGGATGATCGGGGATTAATGCATTTCAACGATCTGCGTCAAACCCCGAAGGTCTTCCAGAATAGTGGAGAGTCACTAGTGTGAAAACGATCCTCCTTCAAACGAGAAAACCATTTTCTTCCTGTGCTCTACCCAGTGGCATTATCCCCATACACGAACAAATGTTTCTGGCTGCCTTCGCTGCTCTCATCCTTCCACTGAACTCAAACAGAAGGATATGTCGGAAATGTATCGATTTCTCCACTTGGCACCCCATTACCGAACGTTCACAGCTCCACCCACTATCTCCAAATGACAAAATGATAACATGTAAACTAAAACAGCAACAGTGAACTACAAATAAAAAATGACAAACGATAAATAAACGCAAAGCAACCGCAAAACCAACACGCAAAACAAAAACACTACGAACTTATGCACCAATCTAATAGTTCATCTAAATATTATTCTAACATTATAATATGTTATCAATAATTACCGAAAAATAATGACTTGAGATTGAAACAAGTCACAAATTTTTTCCTTTTCTGTGTTGCTTCTGCGGTTGGCCTTCGATATTGGTCTGGAAGGGGATCCAATGGTGTTCTCAACAAGTTGGCGGTATGAAACTTGCTGGCAGATTAAAACTGTGTACCGGACCAAGACTCGAACTCGGGACCTTTGCCTTTCGCGAGCAAGTGCTCTACCAACTTTTTTTTTTTTTTTTTTTTTTTTGTAATCTTATTTTGTTAGTTTTCGTTCGTCTCATCTGCTCGGCGCGGACGTCGCGAGACACCCGTTTCAGTTCGTTGTTGACCCATTAACTCAGTTTTTTGTTTATTACAGAGGGCAGCTAACTCTCTGACCGAACACGCTGAGTTACCATGCCGGCTGTTTTTTGTTCCTTTAATCTGATCGGGGCGGACGTCGTAAGACACCCTTTTAAGTTCGTTTTTGCTCTATTAACTCACTTTTTTATTACAGAGGGCAGCTAACCCGCTGACCGAACACGCTGAGCTACCGTGCCGGCTAAATTTAGGCAGTGGCGGGGATCGAACCCGGGACCGAAGACGTTTTGATTATGCATCAAAGACGCTACCGCTAGACCACGGGTAGACTACCAACTGAGCTACCCAAACACGATTCACGTCGCGTCCTCATACCTTCACTTCTGCCATTACCTCGTCTCCTACCTTCCAAACTTTACAGAAGCTCTCCTGCGAAACTTGCAGAACTAGCACTCCTGCAAGAAAGGATACTGCGGAGACATGGCTTAGCCACAGCCCAGGGGATGTTTCCAGAATGAGATTTTCACTCTGCAGCGGAGTGTGCGCTGATATGAGACTTCCTGGCAGATTAAAACTGGGTGCTGGACCGAGACTCGAACTCGGGACCTTTGCCTTTCGCGGGCTAGTGCTCCACCAAGGTAGGAAGGTAGGAGACGAGGTACTGGCAGAAGTAAAGTTTTGAGGACGGACCGTGAGTCGTGCTTGGGTAGCTCAGTGGGTGGAGCACTTGCCCGCGAAAGGCAAATGTCCCGAGGTAGAGTCTCGGTCTGGCACACAGTTTTAATCTGCCAGTAAGTTTCATATCAGCGCACACTCGTCTGCAGAGTGAAAATCTCACGTTGGCGGTATCTTCGTGGAGCAAAGATATGTAGTTTGCATGGTTAATGCCATTCCTGTCCCTGATAATATTCTGTAATACGCAAGCAGTTTGTATAAGCCGTTTCCTTTTGGCACGTCTGCTGCTTCTAAACATGTTCCTAAAAGGTCGCTATTTAGTCTGAAAAATCTCAAGAGGACATTCAATGGTTTTTCTAGCTTTTGATAAATTAGTGCCGAAGGTTTCTTGATATTGTGTTACAAGTTTTGCTGGAAATGGACCTAGAAGCTACGTTTTCAGTGGGAAGGCTATATCTCCATTGAGGACGTGTGGTGCTAAAATATTGCTATTTGTTAAGGCTTTTTGAGGAGATACATTCAATTTGCTGTTTTACAGCCGTCTAAACAATTCGCTGGCCAAAAATAGTTCCTCGTCACTTTGTTGCCTTCTAGCACCTGCATCAGTAACCAAAAACGTTTTATCGGCATGAGAAACATATGTTAGAACTACAAAAAAAGCATTTCAGAAAATCGATCCATTAGGCTCACAATGGAGGCGACCATCTATTGCTCCGATGCAGGTTGAAAATTTTCATAACAGAAAATATTTTTCTGTTACATCCTTGAGGTGTTCTTCGGTGGGTGGTGGCAATAGTTCGGATTCAGATTTTATCCAAATCTAAATCCAAATGCAAATCACTGAAAGAAAAGAGAATATAATGTTCTGTTATGAAAAAATGTAATTAATATAGTTACAACTAATTAAATTTATGTAGTTAAAGGAATAATCAATATTTTTACATTATAATGGAGATACCTAATTAAACAGGTTTCGCATGGACTAGCAATATAAGAACCAATTCTGTTTGTTCATCTCTTTTCGTTATAAATATAGCCCGGATTGTCATGCACCATTAAATCGTAAGACATGTTGCATTCACATACACTGATGCAGCAAAAACACAAAAATATGCAGCATCAAAATTCAATTCTATATTCATTTTTATTTTCTTCTGAAAAAGTACTCAACAACAAATTCTTCAAATTTTCTTCACCTAGGCTCATGCGTTTATCAGACCGAACACTTTCGTACATAGGAAACAATCTTTCTATGTCATAAGAAATGATGGTGCATACTTAAGCGGAGAAATTTCGTGCAGAGTCAGGTCAAGTTGAAAGTCTTTTACATTTTCGCCACAAAATATTTTATTAACTTCATAAACTCAAAATCAGGATTTCATCCGATAACTTTGTTCATCTTAAAACCTGCAAACACCCACTTCTCCGTAGGATGAGACCAAAGATTTTTCAGTTTCGCGAATAATTGTCGGAGATTCCATCAATTACCAGAGACGTCCAACTTAGCAATCGCGCAAAATTTGGTTTGATGTAACACTAGTCCTCCTCGAAATGTGTTTTCTTCAAGGCCACTTTAATACAAGCTTCACTATTCGTTCCGAGAGTGTGTATGACCCAAAACCAGAAAGAAAATAGGGAGTAGTGTCTCAATACAGTGAAACAAACAGTTCTTAACTTCGATAAATCTTCAGAAATTTACCATCTAGTACCAACTTAACTTCATCAGATCTACGACAGTGAAAGAGATAGTGTTTGCCGATGTAGCCTAGCTGGTTAAAACAGGTTGTAGTGGCAAAACTAAATCTGATAGTACATCTCCAAATGCGGCAACTCGGAGAAGTCTTTGTGGAATACATTCAGAAGAAAAAAAGTCAGTACATGACTTAATTAATGCTGTCAGATTTATTAAACCTTTGTATTTTGTGATATGTTTACCTTGTTTGTGGAGGATATCAGCATATCCATATTGCCATGCTTTAGATGTATTTTTTCAATTACATGATGTAGCGTAAGGGCTAAACATGTAAAGTGCTCCAGGTTAGCATAAAATACTGTAATTGCTTTCCCGGGGCAGCATTGCTTGACAAGAGGTCCACTTTTTCATTTAAATTTGGCACGAAGTATATAGACCTCTGCCGACATCTACTGAGGCGAACTAGAGGGCTTGAGTTCACTGCGAAATTTACAGACTGTAATAAAACTCTTGAAATTATCAGTGTTCTGTATTTTTGTCGCAATTCATCTAAAAGATGTCAATAAAACGCGCTGTCACCCATTTACTGCAATATATGCCCTGAGGCTACAAAAATGATATCGTATGGATTATTAAAGTCTAAACTCACGCAGTTACATCAATGAAATCTTCGAAATATGTATTTACTCCCCAAATCGTCAGCATGAGTTTGCATGGAAATCCGGGTTTTTATTATAAACAATTAAAAAATCTGCAGAAATATATTATTTAGGATGTACACTTAGGTATAGGTGTCATCAACTACTATTTTTTCTTTTAACGGTATAAATTCTCTTTGTTCTAGGGGACGAATGTAGAAAAAAATGGGAAAACCTGGAAGATACGTTCAGGAAGAATATTCAAAAACCTCAATGTAAATTTGTTTCTGCCTCTAGTCCTCCAAACAAAAAATGGTTTATTGCAACTTTCAAGCAGTTCACCCGGGAGATTGTTCTTCCAAGCCCAATGATAGGACACCTTACGTCTCTATCACTGGAAGAAGAAAAAGGTACCTCTAGCATGGATGGCAAAAATCACTGAGACGAATGTCATAGAACCTAATAATTAACGATACACAATGACTTCCTGACTTGGAGATGACGGTAGGTTCTCCAAGAGCTGCCGTTCCAAGAGAAGCACAAGGAAAAAATGAGATCTGGAAAATTTAACGATGGAACTGGACGAAAAAATAAATACTATTTTAAATATGGAAAAAGAAAGAGAAGCTATGGGAAATGACCCTCGTTTCTTTTCAAGTTTACTTTCATATCTAAGGCGTTTGGATGATATATAAAAACTCCAGATCCGCTGTAAATTTAAATTTTGCATATTGGACGCCATAAGAGAATGTGAAACAATGCACATCAGCAATATCCTCGACACCATGAGTTATCGACAACCGCCGGCGGTTGTATTAAATCAGAAAACACCTCTTTCGGGAACGAGCGGATTCATGAAGTAGATCAAAAATTTCGCCTTTCATTATTTAATAAAACCATTTCATTATTTTATACGTTTACTTTCAAAATAAATGTGTATTTTATAAAATAAGGCTAACTCTTTGTTAACTTAAAAGCAATAAATATAAAGTCTAACCTGGAAATAAGTTTCTTATATTTTATTTTTTAACAATTTTTAAGTGAAGAGTCTGTAATTTAATAAATGTCTTTATTAGTTATCCCAATGTTGCAACGTCTCATTTGGTGTCACCTGCAGTGGAAGGCCTGATCTTTTCTTTCTTGAAGCGAGGAGCTATTTTCTGGAGTATGTAATTGAGTATTCAGCTAGATACCCTTGTAAGAGTATAAGCAAAAGATATAGTTTCGTAATTTTTTAAACCATGAAACAGATGGTGGTACCCTCCACAAAGTTTTCTACTCCTCTTAATCGCCTGAATTCCATGACTCCTCTGGCCCTTCAGTAAATCATGTTTCCAAAAACAGGTAGTTTCACTCAAAATGGGGAGCTTACCTAGTTCACGTGATGACTCCATGTTAGAAACTGGTCTCGCTTTTATCGTAACCAGCGTCACTCACCTATCTACTGCTCAAATAGTAGCTGAGACCTGAGTCAGAGTGCAACAGAACTTTGGAACATCTGCTGTCAAAAAAGGCAGAAGGCAAAGAGAACATGCTTTCGAAATTTCTAAACTCATTGGACGAAGTGGCGACCCAGAACCAAGATGGTTTGTAGAATCTATGAATCCGGAGGCAGTTCATCAGACTTATGGGAAGTGTCCACACAGCATTCACACAGCAAGGTCAAATACAAATGTGCGTGAGAACTATGGCGCAATTAGAGTAAGAGCTCATGCATCTAAGTTGCCCACAAGAATAATATACAGAAGAATGGAAAAGCAAATTCATGATCTGTTAGATGATGATAGTGGCTACATTTGTACGAACACAGTCTGCATTTTTGCCAAAATTAATACAAGATAGTGTCAGTAGATGTGGCTAAATAGTACTGATGATGTCACCAGGTGATGTCATGTGTTTTCCTCCTCCCCATTCTCTCCACATTCCCCTCCCCACTTCCACCTTCTCCCACCCTCACACGGCCACTCCTCCCTTCACTTGCTCCCTACCTGGGAATTGGTGGGAAAAGGTCAGTCTGTGTTGAAATGCCAATGTGGAAGGACATAAGGAAATTTTTTCTTTATTTAGGGAATTATGGGAGTTATTCTGTTGCAAAATTTTCCAGTAGTGTTTAAAATTGCCGGGAAAAGCTCAGGAAAGTGAAAGTATTGAAAGTATTACCTTGTCAGGCAGCTACATGTTCTAGTTACGTATTCACATTGCTACAGACCATTAGTGTAAAAATATCATAAGCACAGGTACAGATCAAATAACATATTGAAAAAAAGTGGCAAAAACATCACCTATTAAGATCCAGACATATTGCTAAAAACGGTGCCAAAAACATCGTCGATAAAGACCCAAACGAATTGTGAAAACAATACCAATAACATCGCCTAAATTCCACCTACTAAGATCTTGAAAACCGTACGCCAACACAACTAACACACGCTGCAAATGGAGACTATAATAACACTTGCACTGTCCACTTACAGCTCCGAGCAGATGCACGGTGCAAGGAAACATCGTTACTGCACTGAGCCGTGCGTCAGCAGCTCTGACAACTCTGAGCAGAAACATTGTTACTGCACTGCACCGGGACCGCTGACACGTTACAGCGGGGCGGCCCACCGCCTGCAGTAACCGCCAACGGTCTGTCGGCATAAGAGGCGATTGCCACTGTCCCGGTAGGCAGGTAATATTATTCTTGCGTCTACACTGTGTGGTGGACAGCACACCGATAGTAGTAATATGCTGAATTCACAATTGGTTCTCCCTGCAGTCAAACATACGAGGTTGCAGCGTGTAACATTCTGCATGGTGTCTGTTTGTTCTAAGTCGTGTCTCCCTACCACTTTCGCGCAACGACGCTCTTAGAGTGTTTTTTACGGAATTGACTAGTTTGAACTTGGGACCTGTTGCTGGTAAGGAGACGCCAGACCACACATGACATGCAGAGTTCAGATGGGTTCAGTGAGACTAGCGATGATATAATCAAATACTTAATGATTTCAGCGTCAGCTCCACTGCACTTCCTGTAAAAGAATCTTAATACTAACTAAATTTAGTGGAAGGGGTTCAAGGCTTTCCTATTTTTTAGTTAGCTGGTATAATAACGTCGAAAAACAGTTAAGTTTACCATTCGAATTTTTATCCTACTCACAAAACATTGTTTATAAATTGCACTACTGATAAAAGGAAATATTTTAATACAGGATGATAAAAACCAACTGCGTTCAACAAAAATACCAAAAATGTGAACGAATATCCCCTGAATGGGTTTCCAAGTTCTACAATGGATTGAAAGTTGACCTATGCCATATCACATCTATAGGTTTAAGTTAAGTTTCATGAAAGAGAAAACTATTAAAATGGTCTACAGTGACCCTCAATTATCTTTAATTACTTATTTAACTTGTCATAAATTACAGTGGCTGATGTGGCTTCTCAATAATTACATAACAGAAAAATCATCGGGTTTCATATTTTAACCTCTAATAGCAAATGTGAATACCCCGAAGTTTGATTGACGATCGACACTAGTATTACGTAAAAAGGGGATGTAACAGATGAGACTTCTGCACTTCTGAGTGAAGCCTTATGCGCTCGCATCGCGTGCGTTCATTACCTTGTCGTTGTTTAGGCAGCGTCAGGGGGCGGCGGGCGGCACAGCTCCACACACCTCGCCATCTCGGAAGCAACTCATTCTAACCTCTCCTTACTACCATTTACCGAAATTGGTTTAAGAAAAGCTATCTGGCTGTGTTTTAAACAGACCAGTCAGGGTCTCAATGTTAACCTTAACCTCCGCCTACAAAAATTCTGTGTATCCAATGAGAAACGTTATACTTTTCGTGGTGGGGCAATGTTTTTAACGTTTACAATGTAACAGAGACGCGTATAGCCTCACGCTAAAATTTGCAGCTGGTGTGGCCCTTTTAGTGTTATCGTAAGATCTATACTGTTCTTCTGGAGGGCTCTATCTTTTGACATGGGCTGGGGGGTGGTCTTGGCGTCGGCCGGCGACTTGGGTGTCCGTCCCTTATCGTAGGGCCTTCTAGCTTAACACGGTTTTGCACTCGGTTTCTGTTCTCATTCTCCCCTCGTAACTGCGTCTGTTTCACGATGGGAAGGTATGACATGCATTTAGGCGTTCTTGTGTTAGTCTGTGGTATTCCATTTGCTCACTCGTTGATCATATTACTTTGGTTAGTTTAATGTCAGGATTTATTCGGAAGTATGTAACATACTGCCGGATTTGCTATCATGTCAGGGTTTTCATGGAAGGTGTTGGATTTGCCTGACACCTTACAAGCGACCTGAATGGCAGTGAATGATGGTGTGTGGTAGTTTGTGGCAGATGATGTTCGATGTGGCATGATGATCAACGTGGAATGATGGCCATCGACACTTGCATTAAATATGACCATACTTGACAATAGAAATACGAGAGGACATATGCAAGATCCAGGAAACGACACCAGCTAGGTGGTGCAGTGTGGCTGCGGGCTACTGGTGCCCTGCCACCTGTCTAACGCAGCCCACAACTTACAGCGTTTGCAGGTGAGTGCCTGCGTCCTCGAGATTTTAGCACGGCCTTATGTCTTACACTTTGCAGGTAGCTCCCCATGGCATACAGTCCGTACATTACTGTTTGCACAGACTCTTATGTCTTGCAGTAGTGGTGCATGGTGAAAAGGTTGAGTAGTATTTTGTGGACCTGTTACTGCAGCTCACTCGACGAATCTGGCAGACACCGCCAGTGCATGCGAGAAATACATCGAAAAAAAAAAAACAAGGCAGCAGATTTAGTCTTATCACATGATAATCCATTTGCAGTGTAAAGGATAAGCTGAATAAATTTAAAGATTTTTTCAAGTGACATGAACTGTACCACTTCATAACAGATGTTTATGTTGATGATCTGTAGCAGTATAATCATATGTGAGTATTCCATGATCTATTTGCACTGCATGTTTGCAACCTGCACTAACTTGTCAGTGGTAACCAGGCACTGCAGTAATGGTATTTCTGCTTGGAGCTGTTAGTGTACGGTGTCTGCACAACTGACCAAGGTCGCAAAGCAGCCTCCAGCGGCAATTCGCAGTCATGTAAGTACCTGACACAACGAACTGTGACAAATCGGTTATTTCAAGAACAGCTTTGAGTCAGATGCCTTGTAGCATGCCATTTGTGGTATGTAGGATACGAGTTTATGATCATTAGGTGAAGTTTACAAAAGGTTTTTCATTATATCTGCAGTAAGTTTGGATCTGTAGCTGTGCATGTAGATGCTTATGATTTTTTTAAAGATCTGTACATAATTAGGGCATCCACAATAGGATAACACTTGTATCTCCCACACCAACAGCTCAGCTTTTCGCACAAATTTTCGAGTGAGCAAATACCCTTGACATCACAATTTCGAGCGTACTCTGGTGGTGGTATTGTGAAAGAGAGGGCCTTCCACACACACACACACACACACACACACACACACACACACACACACACACACACACATGTGCACAATCTAAAGGAAGTGGGGGCTAGGGGTGTCGGAATGTGGGGAAGGAGGATGGTATTGTGAATTTTTCTTCCAAAAGGATAACGCTTGTACCTTCCCCAAATATTGAAGAAAAACTACACTATGTCCTTCCACAGCCCAGACTGAACGTTTCGCGCCAGTTTGGCAGTGGTGGTGGTGGAAAGTGGGCGTGGGGTGTGGTAATGTGAACTAGACCAATCGACGCCCATTTAAGCCTCAGCCAGAATTCCACAGTGTTATGTAAACATTCCGATAAGTCTGAACTGGAAGCTGTTCTTTGTCAGGCAGGGGGAGGAGGAAAAATCAGTGACTCATAATTTTGAGCGTCCTCCAGTGGCGGTTTTGTGAAGTACAGCAGTCGGCCCTCACACGTCAAGGCAAGCATATGTGACTGGAAAAATAGTGGGGGCGAGGGGCAGTTGAAAGCGGGGATGGGAGTGGTGGCATTGTGAATTCTCCTTCCAACAGGATAACACCTGCACATCCACAGAAATGGCGAAATAAAGAAAACACGAATGTATGTCCTTCCATACCAGCAACCCACCACAGACAGTTTTTACTGGTAACTCCTAGGTGAGGGAGGGGGCGAAAGGGGGAGGGGTGGGGGTGGGTGATGGGGGAGGGGGAAGGGAGGTGGAAAAAATCCATTATGTCCCAATTTAGAGTGTCCTCTGTTGATATTATGACCTAGGTCAGTCGATCTGGGGTTGTGGAAAAGGACTTGTTGTAGCAACCCGTTACGTTTGGCTGCAGGGAGAAGCATTATTTGTTCATCATTTTACTACTGCATTATTTGTTCATCATTTTACTACTGATAGTGTGCTGTCCACCACACAATGGAGCACCTAAGAATAATAGTAGGTACCTGCTGGGTCAGTGGCAATTGCCCCTTGCACTGCGAGACCCTCTCAACAGTCATCACAGGTGTCGGTCAGCATTGTGCTAAGTTGTCAGCAGTCCTGGTGCACCGCAGTAATAGTGTTTCCGTTCGAAGCTGTCAGCGCTCTCGGTGCAGTAACGGTGTTTTATTGCACGGCGGCGAATCTACTTTGAGCTGTTAACAGACAGTGCAAGTATTATTATAGACTCCTTTTGCAGTGCATGGTAGTTGTGCTGCATATTATTTTCAAGACCTTATAGGTGTTTAGGCGATGTCTTTGGTAACGTTTTTCGCAATATTTTTGGATATTTAATGCGATGTTTTTGGTATAGTTTTCTGCAGTATGTTTCGACCTCTATAGGCGAGGTTTTTGTTACCGTTTTTCGCAATATGTTGTTGGATATGTAGCAGTGCTTATGATTTTTTAGACAGATGGTCTGTAGCAGTGTTATTATGTGACTAGCTGTTATTTTTGTTACCATTTTTAGCAATATGTTGTTGGATCTGTAGCAGTGCTTATGATTTTTTATGCAGATGGTCTGTAGCAGTGTTATTATGTGACTAGCTATGTAGCTGCTGGATAGGATAATACTTGCACCTTCCTGAGCCTTTTCCGCCAATTTCGAGTGGAACTGGGAAATTTTGCAACAGGATAACACCAGTAATTCCCAAAATAAAGAAAAAACTACCCTGTATCTTCTCACACCGCCAGCTCAGCACAGACTTATGTTTTCTTACCAATTCCCAGATGGAGCACGGGAGGGGGAGGGGGTGGGGGTAGAGAAGGGAATGGGTATGTGAGAGGGGCAGGAAGGGCAGAGGGGAAGTGAGGTGGGGAGGGGGGAGGGGCAGTTGCTATTCTGTTGCTATCCTACAGTACAATATCAAAATTTAAACGTTACACACTTCTTTGAGCCCAGCAAATTGAACAAATCGGTTGGTTTTTTTGCATTAGGTGTGATCTATAGTGGGCCTTAGACAGCTTATAAAAGCGCCATTTGTTCATGGGTTCGGTACCAAAAGTACCAATTGTGTGGATGACCACTTCCACAATTTCTGTTCATGGAAAGCAGTCAAAATTTGTTCCACATGTTCTTAAGACGATGTTCTCGGGATCTCTTGAAACATTTTTCGGTATCATCTTCCGTTACAGAAATCCAGAGGTTTCCGTACTTATGCAGTTAAATTCGCACGTATAATCTGATATGAGGCGTAAATGAAGCTTTAACTGATGTAGTGAACACATGACAAGAGTTCTGGGGTCTTTGCAAGGGTTCTGAGGTCACCAAACTATGTTCTTTGTCTCCAGTTTTACACCAGTAAAACTGTATGACACGCTGTCTCTGTATAACGGGCACTTTACGCCTATTCAGGCTGTCTTGAGTTGGAAATTATTCGATGGTGCCACCTGGCTGCTCCAGCATCTTATGAAAAATTATTTTGTCATACGAAATTTTTTTACTTGCAAATCAAACACCAAATTTTTTATTATACCACAGATGTAACCTAAAAAATGTTGTGCATTATTATGTGAAGTGATATACGGTGAACTTGCATTGGATGGGAGACGATACTGTGTTAATTATTATTACTTATTGGTTGTTGATACATGTCAAAGAATGTAAATTTGTCAAAATATATAAATAAAGTGACAAAACTTAATTGACCAACAGAAATCGTTTTATATAAGAGGCACACTCTGCAGTATCAGGGAAAAGAAGGAAATCGAATGAAAAAACCTCATCTTGAAGAGGCTCTGACAGAAGTCAGGAACCAGCTGTCTCAGTCTTCATTCCACCTTCCTCACCGAAAGCTTTGGCATGCATACACATACACGCTTTTTGTGCTGAAAGAGAGTACCAGAGAGACAGTGGTCGTGGAAGAGAGAGGAGACTGTGCTAGTGTGAGAAAAAGAGAGAGAAGAGAGTGATAGCAGGTGGAAGAAAGTGATGACATTGAGAGAGAGAGATTGATGGAGGTACTAGCAGTGGATAAAAGAGGGAGAGAGAGAGAGAGTGAGAGGTAGATAGAGATAGAGAGAGAGTAGGGGAGAGGAGAAATGAAAAAGAGAGATGAATAGATACCATGCATGAGCGAAGTTTAATACAAAAAAATATGGTCATTTGTCCCATCCCATATACCCACATGTTAAAGCTGCCTAATCTAGGGATCAAAATCCGAGAAAACCATCCCTCTAGACATGCATAGAGAGGAGACAATTGTGGCTGAAGAGAAATACAGCAGGTGGTGAGAAAGAGAGAGACTGGAAATAGCAGAGTAAAAGAATGGAACAAAGAGACAGAGAGACAGTGAAAGTGGCAGAGGAGAAGTCAGTGGTAAGGAAGAGCAAGGGAGGGGGATGAAAAAAGTGACAGTCGGTGAGACGCAGTCAGGAGAAAATGTCAGTGGGTGAAAAAGGAAACAGTAGACAGTGACAATGAGAGGGAGATGCTGAATATGAAGGCTTCCCTACTACAAAGAGAAACTGGGTTAAAGCATTAAAAGAGCACGAATATTTTTGCATGCCAAACTTCTTGGTGAGGAAGGCAGAACGATGAATGACGCAGCTGATTCCCTACTTCTCTGTAACGGAGGAACATATTCGCGTTTTTGTGCTCCGACATCAGTTTTTGCGAGCTGGGATTGTACATTAACCATCTTTCCTGATACTTTACTCCCAGTTGTCGCAGAATTGTACCATTTTGCGTCGTCAAACTGATTTTATAGCTCGACAGGTCCTTTGAAGGTTTTATTCTTAAGTATTTCCATTATCTAGCGCAACACCAAGTCTACCTACCTGATATCTTTATCTTTCAGAAAGCGGAACTGACCGTCAATAGTGAGGCTGCATTCGTACGACCACAGTCTGCATTGTTGCCAATTTTTTTTCAAGATGGCGTCAGTAGATGTGGCAATGTCACAATAATGACATCGCCGAATGATGTGATGGGTTTTCCCCCTCCCCTATCCCTACTTTACTCCCTCTCTGCTCCTTCTGCCCCTCTCATACACCCCTTCCCTCTTCTACCCCCCCCCCCCCCCTCCCTCTCCCTCCCCATCTGGGAATTGGCGAGAAAAGATAACACTGTGCTTAACTAGCGGTGTGGAAGGATACAGTATAGTTTTTTCTTTATTTTGGGTATTATGGGTGTTATCCTGTTGCAAAATTTTCCAGTACCATTCAAAATTGGTGGGAAAAGCTCCGGAAGGTCTGTGGTGGGTCAGTGTATCTAGGACGAATACTATACGAGATAGCGCTAACCAGGTCTAAGTCATACGCCCCAACGACCATGCTTTCATCGCTGAGAATCACTGGGCACCGTTCCATTTTCCAAGCGATCCCCTGACGGCACCAGTAGAGCCGTGCACGTTGATGCTGTGGCCTGAATGGAAGGCAGGCTAGAGTTGTGCGTACCTGTAGTACCATTGCTAATAACCTGTTCGCAGCAGTTCGTGCTGACATCTACATCTGCATCTACATACATACTCCGCAATCCACCATAAGGTGCGTGGCGGAGGGTACCTCGTATCACAACTAGCATCTTCTCTCCCTGCTCCACTCCCGAACAGAACGAGGGAAAAATGACTGCCTATATACCTCTGTACGAGCCCTAACCTCTCTTATCTTATCTTTGTGGTCTTTCCGCGAAATGTAAGGTGGCGGCAGTAAAATTGTACAGTAGTCAGCCAGCCTCAAATGCTGGTTCTCTAAATTTACTCAGTAGCGGTTCACGAAAAGAACGCCTCCTTTCCTCTAGAGACTCCGACCCGAGTTCCTTAAGCATTTCCGTTACACTCGCGTGATGATCAAACCTACCAGTAACAAATCTAGCATCCCGCCTCTGAATTACTTCTATCTACTCCCTCAATCCGGCCTGATAGAGATCCCAAACGCTCGAGCAGTACTCAAGAATAGGTCGTATTAGTGTTTTATAAGCGGTCTCCTTTACAGATGAACCACATCTTCCCAAAATTCTACCAATGAACCGAAGACGACTATCCTCCTTCCCCACAACTGCCGTTACATGCTTGTTCCACTCCATATCGCTCTGTAATGTTACGCCCAAATAGTTAATCGACGTGACTGTGTCAAGCGCTACACTCCTAATGGAGTATTCAAACATTACGGGATTCTTTTTCCTATTCATCTGCATTAATTTAATTTATCTGTATTTAGAGTTAGCTGTTATTCTTTACACCAATCACAAATCCTGTCCAAGTCATCTTGTATCCTCCTACAGTCACTCAACGACGACACCTTCCCGTACACCACAGCATCATCAGCAAACAGCCTCACATTGCTATCCACCCTATGCAAAAGAACATTTTTGTAGACAGAAAACAACAGCGGACCTACCACATTTCCCTGGGGCACTCCAGATGATACCCTCACCTCCGATGAACACTTACCATCGAGGACAACGTACTGGGTTCTATTACTTAAGAAGTCTTCGAGCCACTCACATACTTGGGAACCAATCCCATATGCTCGTACCTTAGTTAGGAGTCTGCAGTGGGGCACCGAGTCAAACGCTTTCCGGAACTTAAGGAACATGGCATCCGTCTGATACCTTTCATCCATGGTTTGCAAGATATCATGTCTGGGCTCACAAGCTCCCTTAGCTGTGCTGTGGTAGCTGTACGATCTGCCACTTCTGCCCTTATTATACCAAAATCTTGTTGGACGTCTGCACTGCATGGACCTCAGAAACTCGTCTATGGGTGTGAGGATACGTCCAACTTGTGTGGCAGTTCTCCGCCACTTGGAATCCCACAATATAACCTCTTTCAAACTCGCTCAGTTGACTGTAGACAGCACGAGCGCGTCTTAGCGACATGCTTTCCTGCTTGCTTCCCACGTTTTCACCACACTGAGCCTTCTGTCTGTGAATATTCCCTATTAAAGATTGCGGTCTGGTAGATACGCCAGCACTCTATCTGTTGGTGGACAACATTGAAACCGTAACCACTACATCTGCTATCCCCCAGGAGGAATATGCTGTCATCGGATCAAAATGGACTTTGTCTTTCCAGGTGTACTGACTTTCTTCTGGCAGTGTATACGCATGTGTGCTCCCATATAGATATCGTTCAGACAGCCCCCATCATCATAGCCTTGCCAACAACAGACAAAGCTGCAAGCCATAAAGTTACAGCTTATCACAAATAATTTTATCGATTGAATGACCAAGCTTCTGGTCACAGGCAAGAAAGTAGAGAAAACACTCTAGAATCCTGCACTGATTTTCTTTGTTGGAAACCTAGCGCAGTATAACAACATTTTGCTCTGTTTGGGATTCATCGGCAGTCGCATCAACCACAACAGAATAATATTTATTACGTTTTATGTCTGTTAAAATAGTTTGGTGAACAAAATCTCCAGCAGTTTCAAAAACTTCATTCTGAACATCATGTCATAGGCAGTGAAGCATTCGTTTCCCCGCTTGATGCGACGCTTCACTTTCATGACTCGATCAGACTTCACCAAAAAGTCTAAGATGCCCAAAATATTGTCATTTCGACGCTCCCCGATTAAGTCACTGTCACCTCTTAAAGGTAAACTTCGTTCCTCGAGAAAAAGAATCGGTTCACTTTCACTATGCAATACTTACCCAATACTGATCATCTCTTAGTACTTTTTGAACTACAATGTTTTCTTTGGCTGAACTACATTTAGCACATTTTCTGATTTATGCCACGACTCTTGTAATCAGCACTGCTTGCATGTTCACTCACTTTTTGTTTTAGGTTTTTCCAGCCCCTTGATAATCCTCAGTCGTTGCCTATGGTCGAATGAGATTTAGAGACACGCGCGAGTCTCGAAAGCAATCGGTAAGCAAAGCAGTACAATGCTTGTTTCTCTTTGCTCCAACTAGGGCAATCCCTTTTGAAGTTTCCCCATAGTTTAAGATGCGCTCAGACACATTCGAAGGGAAAGGCTGGTTACTTTTTCGCTCCCGCGGCAGTCTTTTCGGCGTTTGCTCAGTCCTCGCCTAACAGCTTCTTCTGTCTCTGTACTGTTGAAGGGCTTCTTTTTCACTCCACAGGCCGGTATCGAAATCTAAAAGCTCCACATTGCCTGTCGATCTAGCCATTGGAAGATGTTCAGTGGAACGATTTCGTCACTTTCACTGTCTCTTGATCTAAAACTATCACTTTCACTTTTTTGTATGCACTCCTCTTCAAGGCAAATTACACCCTCGCTGTCGTTTCTCTTGAACTACCTGGTCTCATCTGTGCACCGCCGATGCTATAGAGGCTTCTAAACAACGTCTTTCTTCCATATCAACATGTGCAAAATTTTGAAAACTGGCACTGATTTTCGCTCGAGGGTTGTTATTAAGTACCTACAACACAGAAACCTTAATTAGTTGTAAGTGGAACTGTGTAAGGACGTACCTTGCCTCTGAGAAACCTGGTGCTGTTCACTATCAATTATTAAGGAAGCTTCAGTTCCATCTCCACGCCCTTCTCACTTCCCCGTCACTGCTGGTTTAGCGAGTGACACAAAATATAACGTCTCTCCGTTTTTGGGAGCCTTGTCTGTTTCAGCCTTACGCTTGCTTTGAAAACCCGATGATGCACTGTAACGCATTTTCCCACTCAGGTCACTCGTTTCCATTAAAATAAAGCTCTTAAAGCAGTGTGGGGCAGCGATACAAAAATCTAACTTCCTACAAACCACAAAATAACGGAAAGCGTGCAGCGGGTTGTTCAGCTCGAGCGACTTCTGAGTACTGCTGATTAGTAATGACAAGCCAAGCTACAAAACAAAATAGAACAAAATCTTCTACGCGCCCACACTCGCTCGAATTCAGCAAATTCGGTGCTGTAATCTCGGCTTGTCAAAAATCGCTTTCGATCGTTTGGTCTCTACTGTAGCTCGTAGTAGACGTTGACTGACTTTAACTAGTCGACTGGGCCGGCCGTAGTGGCCGAGCGGTTCTAGGCGCTTCAGTCTGGAACCGCGCGACCGCTACGGTCGCAGGTTCTAATCGTGCCTCGGGCATGGATGTGTGTGATGTCCTTAGGTTAGTTAGGTTTAATTAGTTCTAAGTTCTAGGGGACTGATGAACTTAGACGTTAAGTCCCATAGTGCTCAGAGCCATTTGAACCTACCCGGCTGGCCTCCTTCTCAAGTAAAAAAAAAAAAAAAAAAAAAAAAAAAAAAAAAAAAAAAAAAAAAAACAAACCAACAAGTAAACATTTTTGTCTACAATCCCGCCATAGTGCCTTAAAAGACGAAACTCGCTTTGACATAACGAAAAGAAGAAGCTATGGCTCTGAGCACTATGGGACTTAACATCTGAGGTCATCAGTCCCCTAGAACTTAGAACTACTTAAACCTAAGTAATCTAAGGACATCACACAACACCCAGTCATCACGAGGCAGAGAAAATCCCTGACCCCGCCGGGAATTGAACCCAGGACCCCGGGCGCGTCAAGCGAAAACGCTACCGCACGACCATGAGCCAAACTATCGAATACAAAAGTTGGAGATGTCATTTACTTAAACTTTTTATGTATTTCACGCTTTCCTAGAGAGTAAATTATTAGCTATCCGACACAAAAAGCGTCTTAAGACAGTTAATTATTTTACTGATGAATATGCTTTAAACAGAAATATCAAACTAATCAAAAATGTTTTAAATTTGTCAGAACGAGCGCTTCAACTGTCAGTACGCGAAACCAGAAATTGATGAGGGGAGTGAAGTTTAAAATCCATACATGCATTTTAGTACACACTATGTAACATACATATTCGGTAAGACTAGAAATATGGATTGAAATAAACTTTTTTGGTAACTAAAATACTGTCCTTTCTTTGACTAAAAACTTCTTCTTATATTTCTATTAAAACGTGGTGTCACTTCGTGGGGCAACGGCCTTGCCGCAGTGGCTACACCGGTTCCTGTGAGATAAGTGAAGCGCTGTCGGACGTGGACGTCAATTAGTTGGATGACCGTCCAGGCCGCCATGCGCTGTTACTATTTTTCGGGGTGCACTCAGCCTCGTGATGCCAATTGAGGAGCTACTCGACCGACTAGTAGCGGCTTCGGTCAAGAATACCATCATAACGACCGGGAGAGCGGTGTGCTGACCCCACGCCCCTCCTATCCGCATCCTCCACTGAGGATGACACGGCCGTCGGATGGTCCCGGTAGGCCACTCGTGACCTGACGACGGAGTGCTTTTCTTTATCAATTGGTGGAAATTAAAACATGTTCATAAATATTGCAACACTTGCAGGTATGTCAAAATATTATTTTTGCTTTAAGTGTGCATTGTCTCATATGCTGGCGTTCCTTACGTGGAAAACCTTACTATTTTGCACTAATTTAACCACAAACATTATATGTATATGTTTTTAAAAACAGTCCCGCAGGGTCAGTGAGGTTCTCCAGCGCTCATGCCCTTTATTCAGAATCATAAGTGCAGGACCTGGGCCCGGGAAATTTTTCCCCTCTTGTACCCCCCTCCCCCCTAACGCCGGCCATAGTTGTCAGCACTCTTTATTCGATAAATTCGGGCTGACACCGAACGTAGCATGGAGTTCTTTTGTGCTCGATGATGGTGCGACTGTGAATGTAGGTATTACTGGTGAGTGTCGTTTTCAAGTAATGTTTGTGTCCTAATTTTTCCTTTCTACAAACTTCTTTACCCAGAAAAGGAATAGAGCCGTTGTTCTCTATCTGCAATATCAACTGAGTGTTGTAGTATCCGTTGCCAAGTGATGACTATGCGTGATGATAAATCGCATGTAGGCACATCAGGAAATTTCCTGAGAAGTGTGCATTCGACTTAAGGATGCCCTGAGAGGTACGGCATAATGCAGATTTCAGGACAAACTGAACTCGAGCTCCACCTAGAGTTCCGTTCTTAAGGGTCGGGATCCGTCATCCATCAGCGTTCCTGGAGGGTCGATATCCACCGAAATACAAATGAAAAGAAGAATTTCTTCCCGACAGTTTGGAGAGCTTAGTTGGTCACCTGGAGCTTTTGCTACCCCTTTCGTACTGTAAAAATCAAATCTTATCGACATACTTTAAATTCGATGCACTTTCTTCGCTACCTTTCATATGCCACACGAGTCACTGTATCTTAAGGTAATTTAATGTAGGCTACGATTTTCTTCCTCAACCTTATCCAACTGAAAAGCTGTAATTAATGTAGGGTACAGTACAATATGCAACAACAACTGAAGTAGCAAACTCTGGTAAAGAAAATAATCTTGGCTACTGAAATTATTTACAAACACAACCAGCCAGTTTCTGCTTGAAGGTCCATTTTCACGTCCTTTCGTCTGTTGTTGTTGTGATCTTCAGTCCAAAGACTGCTTTGATGCAGCTCTCCATGCTACTCTATACTGTGCAAGCCTCTTCATTTCCGCGTAACTACTGTAACTTACATCCCTCTGAATGTGCTGACTTCAGTCATCTCTTGGCCTCGCTCTACGATTTTTACCCCCCCACGCTTCCCTCCAATACTAAATTGGTGATCCCTTGATGCCTCATAATGTGTCCCACCAACTGATCCCTTCTTCTAGTCAGGTCGTACCACAAATTTCTCTCTTCTCCATTTCTATTCAGTACCTATTCTTTAGTTATGTGATCTACCCATCCAATCTTCAGCATTATTCTGTAGCACCACATTTCGAAACCTTCTTTTCTCTTCTTGTCTAAACCGTTTATCGTCCGTGTTTTACTTCCATACGTGGTTACATTCCATACAAATACTTTCAGAAAAGACTTCCTGACTCTTAAATCTATACTCAACGTTAACAAATTTCTCTTTAGAAACGCTTTCCTTGACATCGCCAGTCTACATTTTATATCCTCTCTGCTTCGACCATCGTGTTATTTTGCTCCATAAATAGCAAAACACAGCTACTAATTAGAGTGTCTCATTTCCTAATCTAATTCCCTCAGCATCACCTGATTTAAATGGACTACAATCCATTATCATTGTTATGCTTTTTTGATGTCCATCTTATATGCTTCTTTCAAGACACTGCCCATTCCGTTCAACTGCTCTTTCATGTCGTTTGCTGTCTCTGATAGAACATCAAAGTTTTGTTCCGTCTCCATGGACTTTAATTCCTACTCCAAATTTTTCTTTTGTTTCCTTTACTGCTTGCTTAATATACTGATTTAATAACATCGAGGATAGGCTACAACCCTGTCTCACTCCATTCTCAACCTCTGCCTCCCTTTTATGCCCCTCGACACTTATAACTGCCGTCGGGTTTCTGTACAAATTGTAAATAGCCTTTCGCTACCTGTATTTTACCCTCGCTGCCTTTAGAATTTGAAAGAGAGCGTTGTAATCAACGTTGTCAAAAGCTTTCTCTAAGTCCACAAATGCTATAGACGTAGGTTTGCCTTTGCTTAACTTATCTTCTATGACAAGTCGTAGTGTCAATATTGCATCGCGTGTTCCTACATTTCTCCGGAATCCAAACTGATCTTCCCCAAGGTCAGGTTCAACCAGTTTTTCCATTCTTCTGTAAAGGATTCGCGTTAGTATTTTGCAGCCGTGACTTATTAAACTGGTAGTTCGGTAATTTTCACACCTGTCAGCACCTGCATTCTATGGAATATGGAATTGCTCACCAAATGAAAGAGTTTTGTCGTGGCTGGCTCTCCCAAGGCTATCAGTAGCTCTAACGGAATGGTGTGTGCTCCCAGAGCCATGTGTTGACTTCAGTCTTTCAGTGCTTTGTCAAATTCTTCACGCATTATCTTATTTCCCTTCCCATCTTCCTCTATGTTTTTCCATTTCCATAGTATTGACCTCAAGTATATCTCCCTCTATATGAAGGTCTTATTTCAATAGTGGTACAAGTCCATTACCTCCACTTTTCTGTCTATAACGCTTCTGACATTAATGATCCAAACAAACAGAAAGAAAGGTTCATCTCTAGCAAGAAGCCATATGCTTGAATATTTCTGGTATCTCAACTGCAGATTTATCGGGTCTCATTTTACCTTAGGACTCTTTATCTCAGAATGAACAAAAATGGACTTGTACCACTATTGAAATAAGCCCATTACTGATAGAATGGGATTGTCAGGATCAGTAAATAATGCCCTTGAATATCTGAAACTAGCCTTTACAAATAGCTTTAGGAACATGAATATGTCACTCACATCATCAAAAGGAATAACTTCCATAACAAAATCATTAAAAACAAAGCATTCTACTGGTTATGATGAAATATCAGCAAAGTTAATTAAGGCATGTTCTTGTGAGTTTAGTACAATTCTAAGTTACTTGTGTAACCAGTCAATTATAACTGGGACATTTCCTGACTGGCTGAAATATGCAGATGTTAAGCCCCTATTCAAGAAAGGGGATAAAGAGATGCCATCAAACTACAGACCGATTTCACTTTTGCCAGCATTCTCAAAAATTTTAGAAAAAGTAATCTACAGGCAGCTTCTCAACCATCTGACCACAAATAACATATTATCAAGAACACAGTTTGGATTTCTGAAGGGTTCTGATATCGAAAAGGCTATTTACACCTACAGTGAAAATGTACTTAATTCATTAAATAAAAAGTTACAAGCAGCAGGTATTTTCTGTGATTTGTCAAAGGCATTCGATTGCGTAAACCTCAACATCCTTTTAAATAAATTAGAATTCTATGGTGTCATAGGCAGTGCTGCAAAATGGTACAAGTCATACGTCGCTAACAGGAAACAAAGGGTGTCAGTGCAAGGGACTAATGAATTAACTCATCAGCCATCATCAGAATGGGAAGAAATTACATGTGGTGTCCCACAAGGATCCATCTTAGGGCCATTGCTTTTTCTTGTATACATTAATCATCTCTCATCAGTTACACTGCCAGAAGCAGAGTTCGTTTTGTTTGCAGATGACACAAGTATTGCAATAAATAGTATGTCGAGTATAGTTCTAGAAAGATCTGCAATGACATTTTCATGGATATTAATAAATGGTTTAAAGCCAACTTACTGACATTAAACTTCGAAAAGACTCACTATATGCAATTCAGAACCTATAAGAGCTTTCCACCCAGCATATACATAAAGTACGAAGAAGAGCAGATAGAAGAGGTTGACAGTCTTACATTCCTGGGATTACAACTTGACAATAAATTCAGTTGGGAGGGGCACACCACAGAACTGCAGAAACACCTTAACAAATCTGTATTTGCAATTCGAGTGTTAGCAGCCACAGTCGACATAAAAGTGAAAAAGCTTGCATACTTTGCCCACATTCATTCCATAATATCATATGGTATAATATTTTGGGGTAACTCTTCAAGTCAAACAAAAGTTTTCAGAGTCCAAAAGCGTGTAATACATATTATTTGTGGAGTAAACTCACGGACGTCTTGTAGAAACCTCTTCAAAGAACTGGGTATACTAACTACTGCCTCTCAGTATATTTACTCCTTAATGAAATTTGTCCTAAATAATATATCTCTTTTTCCAACAAACAGCTCAGTTCATACATACAATACCAGGAACAAAAATGATCTGCACAAGGACTTAAATGCACTTACTTTAGTTCAAAAAAAGGGTCCACTACTCAGGAATACTCATCTTCAATAATTTGCCAGCAAACATAAAAATTTTAGTTACAAATAGAGATCAGTTTAAAATGAGCCTGAAAGACTTACTAGTAGCCAACTCCTTCTACTCCATTGACGAATTTTTTAATAGAAACAAATGATGTGTAGTAGATATTTATACTATAAGTATTGTTATTTCAGCTTAAAAAAATAAAAAATAAAAAAAGGTGACATGTTCCACATCCACGAGGAACTCCTCAACACGGATCTATGGAACGAAAACTAATCTAATCAAATCTAATCTAATCTAATATGTCAACCGTTCCCTAATACTCCGTGTGAGACCCTCTACAACCTCCGGTTCTTTCAATTTATTCAGGTCCCATCTCCTTTTTGCAGTTTCTTCAGTTTTAATCTGCAGTTCATGATCAATAAATTATGGTGAGAGTCCACATCTGCTCCTGGAAATTTAAAATCTGGTTGCTAAACCTCTGTCTAACCATTATGTAATGAATCTGAAACCTTACGGTGTCTCCTGGTCTCTTCCACTCATACAACTTTCTCTCATGGTTATCCAACCAAGTGTTAACTATGATTAAGTTGTGCTCTGTGCAAAATTCTACCCGGCGGCTTCCTCTTACATTCCTTACTCCCAGTCCATATTCACCTACTAGTTTTCCTTTTCTTTCTTTTCTTGCTACCGAATTCCAATTCCCCAAGACTATTAAATTTTCGGCTCCCCTTAACTATCCGATAATTTCTTTTATCTCGTCACACATTTCTTCAATTTCCTTCTCATCTGCGGAACTAGTTGGCATATAAACTTGTACTAATGTAAAGGGTGTGGGCTTCGAGTCAGTCTTGGCTACAATAATGTATTCACTATGCTGTTCAAAGTAATTCATCCGCGTTCCTATTTTCTTACTTATTATTAAACCTACTCCGGAATTACTCCCATTTGATTTAGTATTTATAGCCCTGTAGTCACCTGAGCAGAAGCCCTGTTCCTCCTGCCACCGAACTTCGCTAATTCCCACTATATCTAACTTTAACAGTTCTTAAATTTTCTAACCTACCTGCCCGATTAAGGGATGTGACATTCCACGCTCCGATACGTAGAACGCCTGTTTTGTTTCTCGTGATAACGACGTCCTCCTGAGTAGCCCCCGCCCGGGGATCCGAATGGGGGACTATTTTATTCCGGAATATTTTACCCAAGGGGATGCCATCATCGTTTAACCAAAGAGTGGAGCTGCATGCCCTCGGGAAAAATTACGGCTGTAGTTTCCCCTTGCTTTCAGCCGTTCGCAGTACCAGCACAGCGCGGCCGTTTTGGTTATTGTTACAAGGCCAGATCAGTCAATCATCCAGACTGTTGCCCCTGCAACTACTGAAAAGGCTGCTGTCCCTCTTCAGGAACCACACGTTAGTCTGGCCTCTCAACAGATACCCCTCCGTTGTGGTTGCACTTACGGTACGCCTGTCTGAGGGCCGCAAGCCTCCCCACGAACGGCAAGGTCCCTTGTTCGTCTATAGGAGTTAAGAAACTGAAGAGTACATTTTAATACTTAAATCTTATGGTAAATAAAAACTTATAATGTGAGCTCGTGGCTAGAGCAATTAACTTTGATTAAGTTTTCAGCCTGAAAACAATATCACATCAGAAAATCACACAACAGTGGACCATGTAAAGTGGAATGACATAAAATATGCTGTCCTAAGTACGTACATACTAGAACAAGAGTACAATTTAAACGTGGGCATCAAATTTACCAGTGAATACTGAATCTTCTTCTTCTACTTACCAACGTATATATGAAGTCCTCTACCTAGGTTTTCATCTATGTGGTCAATTTCACTACGTGCTACAAAAGAGAATTATCGCCTCTTATATTAAAGGTTATTGTTAATGAGATAAGATATGATAAAAATTGCTTGACCCGAAAAGACACATAGGAAATTTTTTTTGGACCCTTGACATGGGAAACGGCATGTTCTTAACAGCAAAGAATTAAAAAGTAATAAAATATAGCTACTAATATGCCCATGTGGTCGATAGAGTATAAGGGCGATGAAAGGGCGTTGTACGTCCGTTCACGCAATTACCATATTTTTTGCATGTAAACTTAATTTGACCTATGCCGGTCAATTGCCGTTACATGGCGATGAAGTGGCGTTATTCGTTAACTCATGCGTTATTTTTAGTAATAAAAAAATAAATCTTGATAATATTCTTCATTCAGTGCGTGTCAGCAATAATAAGTATATCTATATCAACTGATAAAAACACCTACTCAACTATTGGTGTACAGGTTATCATAAATTATTACATTTTGGCGTTGATATACTACAGTTTCGCTGTTTTATGCCATATTTCATTAATAACGATGGTTGCGTTATGCAGCATTCGTTGTGAAAGGGCCGATATATTCTGATAGTGTAAGTCTGGGTAGTGTGTTCGCACTCATGTAAATCCATGCATAGTTTGTTACATTTTAGTAAAAAGCTGGTGCGGAGGATTTATTTTTCAGAGTTTCAACCATTCTATAAGTTACATGTATTAATATATAAGTGCATTGGTCTTTTATCTTTGATAGTGATGGTCTCAGTTAGACATGCGCAGTGTTCCCCGCCATACTGATATGCAGCGCGTCATCTAGTCCTACTTAGTTTCACGTGAGCTCCCGAGGCCCACCGTACGGCGTCCATGGAGACGAGGCGCTCGCCGGAGCTTAAGTCTTGGTGGTGACTTAGTACCTATGTACCGCATTATTAAAATGTGACTACGCCTATTTAGGCTGTTTTAGTTTTATTTCTAGACCATGCCCTCGTAGCTATATTATAGAATCAGGTTTATCTTCTGAAGAAAGCTCAATTACTTGGGCTGAAACCTAGGTAAAGATTGGTTTCATTACCGCGATTGAGGCTGATAGTTTCTTATACACTCCTGGAAATGGAAAAAAGAACACATTGACACCGGTGTGTCAGACCCACCATACTTGCTCCGGACACTGCGAGAGGGCTGTACAAGCAATGATCACACGCACGGCACAGCGGACACACGAGGAACCGCGGTGTTGGCCGTCGAATGGCGCTAGCTGCGCAGCATTTGTGCACCGCCGCCGTCAGTGTCAGCCAGTTTGCCGTGGCATACGGAGCTCCATCGCAGTCTTTAACACTGGTAGCATGCCGCGACAGCGTGGACGTGAACCGTATGTGCAGTTGACGGACTTTGAGCGAGGGCGTATAGTGGGCATGCGGGAGGCCGGGTGGACGTACCGCCGAATTGCTCAACACGTGGGGCGTGAGGTCTCCACAGTACATCGATGTTGTCGCCAGTGGTCGGCAGAAGGTGCACGTGCCCGTCGACCTGGGACCGGACCGCAGCGACGCACGGATGCACGCCAAGACCGTAGGATCCTTCGCAGTGCCGTAGGGGACCGCACCGCCACTTCCCAGCAAATTAGGGACACTGTTGCTCCTGGGGTATCGGCGAGGACCATTCGCAACCGTCTCCATGAAGCTGGGCTACGGTCCCGCACACCGTTAGGCCGTCTTCCGCTCACGCCCCAACATCGTGCAGCCCGCCTCCAGTGGTGTCGCGACAGGCGTGAATGGAGGGACGAATGGAGACGTGTCGTCTTCAGCGATGAGAGTCGCTTCTGCCTTGGTGCCAATGATGGTCGTATGCGTGTTTGGCGCCGTGCAGGTGAGCGCCACAATCAGGACTGCATACGACCGAGGCACACAGGGCCAACACCCGGCATCATGGTGTGGGGAGCGATCTCCTACACTGGCCGTACACCTCTGGTGATCGTCGAGGGGACACTGAATAGTGCACGGTACATCCAAACCGTCATCCAACCCATCGTTCTACCATTCCTAGACCGGCAAGGGAACTTGCTGTTGCAACAGGACAATGCACGTCCGCATGTATCCCGTGCCACCCAACGTGCTCTAGAAGGTGTAAGTCAACTACCCTGGCCAGCAAGATCTCCAGATCTGTCCCCCATTGAGCATGTTTGGGACTGGATGAAGCGTCGTCTCACGCGGTCTGCACGTCCAGCACGAACGCTGGTCCAACTGAGGCGCCAGGTGGAAATGGCATGGCAAGCCGTTCCACAGGACTACATCCAGCATCTCTACGATCGTCTCCATGGGAGAATAGCAGCCTGCATTGCTGCGAAAGGTGGATATACACTGTACTAGTGCCGACATTGTGCATGCTCTGTTGCCTGTGTCCATGTGCCTGTGGTTCTGTCAGTGTGATTATGTGATGTACCTGACCCCAGGAATGTGTCAATAAAGTTTCCCCTTCCTGGGACAATGAATTCACGGTGTTCTTATTTCAGTTTCCAGGAGTGTATATTAAAAGTTTTTTAAAGTTTATTTATCACAACGGTGTCTAGCAGTACCTATACAGAATACTATTTGTGGTAAGAGTTTTTTAAGTTTTTTTAAATTGATTTATGATTTTTAATCACACAAATATGGTAATTCTTTTACACAGAACTGCACCTGGGGATCCACCTTTAAGGCGCTCAACCGGTCATAGGTCTTCGTAAAGACTACAATAAACAGATAATGCAGTCATAAGGACTTCCATTCACTTTAATTCTACTTTGCCAGTAACACCTTGTTCAATGTTATCATACGAAAGTTCCAATTACATCAATCACATACTTAATCTGGCCACAGACGCTTAGTGCTACCCATGGGAAGCTGAGATGGGTCACTAGCCATACAGAAATGAAAAAAAATTATCATGTATTTGTACATACAAAACATGTGCAGCGTCAATGTTACAATCTAAAAGAGAACGCTCCCCGTTAAGGAAAAATCGTTATCATCAGTAATTTGACATCTACTGCCGACTAAACGTCTTCTCTAGATGTTGTCGTAACATTACAGTTTTCAGTGATATGTGTCAGTGCTGTTATTGCATGTTTTTCTAATGCCATCTGCCCATCCACCATCATATCATCATGATAATGTTTCGTTACCTCTGGAAATCCACAGAGAATTTTCTAGGTGCATCCACCATCCACTCTCTCTGCTGCATTATCCACCAGCCTCCATTTCCTTTTCATTACTGCCACAACTATTTGTTGCATTCAGATGTGTTTGCTGATACATTTGTTTCTTTTCCTGTTTCTCCTAGCCGGCCGGTGTGGCTGAGCGGTTCTAAGCGCTTCAGTATGGAACAGCGCGACCGCTACGGTCGCAGGTTCGAATCCTGCCTCGGGCGTGGACGTGTGTGACGTCCTTAGGTTAGTTAGGTTTAAGTAGTTCTAAGTTCTAGGGGACTGATGACCTCAGACGTCAAGTCTCATAGTGCTCACAGCCATTTGAACCATTTGTTCCTCCTACTAATTTTCAACGATCATCGCTTCTGTTTTAATAGCATTCAGATTCTGAATGTTTTTTTTTTTCTTTAAGAATCCGTGTATCGCTGCTGTAAGTCAAAATTGCACGGAATGCAAGATTTCATTTTCAGAAACACTGAGTAATTACGCAGTTAAATATATTTTTTATTGCCCATTAAAATGTTAATTTGACAAATAAGTTAGAGAGATAATTTATGGAAGAATATATTACGTAATGTCGATGAAGAACTTCCGACCTGTCACCCAGCTTCGAGTTCCAGGGAATGCAGTACCCAGAGATCTAATGCATCAGAGATGGAGTCATGGAACAATCATCAAAGAAGCGTGAACTCCAGAAAGCCCAATTGTCGTAAAAAGAGACTAAACTATGTAGTACTTATCTATTACTATAGGTTACCTGTCTTGAACTGACTGCAATAGGGTTTCTTTACATAATCTGCTCCTTTCTTTCTTGCTAGTAGTGGTTGGTGTCGACATTCTTCATTTAACCTCTCCACTTGGCAGTTTTAGCACACCAACCACTGCTAGCAAGAAGGAAAGTAGAGGATTATGTAAAGAAACACCACTGCAATCAGCTCAAGACGGATAACCTGTAGTAACAGATGTTAACAGCTCCTGCGGAAGATGGCCACGCAAACAAACGCATTATGTAGTAGTTTATCTTTGTTTCCATTTTGGAGTGACATGTTTATAGCTCCACAAGGTTAGGACTATTGGAGCTATCATTTCTGCCCTGCCAGAGTGGCCGTGCGGTTCTAGGCGCTACAGTCTGGAACCGAGCCACCGCTACAGTCGCAGGTTTGAATCCTGCATCGGCCATGTATGTATGTGATGTCTTAGGTTAGTTAGGTTTAATTAGTTCTAAGTTCTAGGCCACTGATGACCTCAGAAGTTAAGTCGCATAGTGGTCAGAGCCATTTGAACCAGCTATCATTTCTATTAAACTGTTTGGAAGTTTATTTCTAGAAGGTATAATGAGTCTAATGTTATTTTCAAAACATATTACATTTTGTTCTCAGCAGTACGTCGTATCCTTAATAGAGAGAACTGAATTGAAAATGTTCTAATTTTGTTTCCAGTAATTGAATGCAGTGTGCATTTTTCTTTATTAAATGCTGCTTGGGATGGAGGCAGTTGATTATTCATTGTTAATATATTTTTCCTTGTCTCTCTGTTCAGAACTAATTTTGCAAATGGATTTAAATCATCTTCCTGATGAACTAGAGATCTGAAATTTTAAACTTAGCTGAGAGCTGGGTGACAATGCATTACCGAGCGAGGTGGCGCAGTGGTTAGCACACTGGACTCGCATTCGGGAGGACGACGGTTCAATCCCGCGTCCGGCCATCCTGATTTAGGTTTTCGTGATTTTCCTAGATCACTCCAGGCAAATGCTGGGATGGTTCCTTTGCAAGGGCACGGCCGCCTTCCTTCCCCATCCTTCCCTGATCCGAGCTTGTGCTCCGTCTCTAATGACCTCGTTGTCGACGGGACGTTAAACACCAATATCCTCCTCCTGCTCAATGCATTACTAACTCGTCTTCTTGTCTGTCTGATCCACCTAGCCCGCATGGGGGTGGGGTTGGGGGGTGAAAAGCGTTGGTAATGTCTGACATCTCAGTTGCCCTCTGGGACCAACGTGTTTTGCTGGTAGTATCAGTTCCAGGCGGTATGCGCGGAACTCAGTGGCAGCGGCTAGATGCCACTGCTACATCTCCAGGAGCTAGTAATGCATCCGCAGCGCCAAATTGGCGGCGCCGAAGGGCCTTGATTACCTTGCTGGTCAATTGGTGCTTGCGGCTGTCCTATAAAGCTAGCCATGCCGTGACTCTGCCTTCAGTTATGTATGTTATATATGTGCTGCGCTATGGTATCACTGTCTTTTCACACCTCTGCTTGTACTCAGATTTCGCTACGCTTTTCCTCTTGTATTACTCGTTTGAACTTTGATACTCTGAGGTGCCGTATCCATCGTCTGTTTTCTTCTTGTTCTTGTCGTCCTATTCACACTTGGCTAACCCCTGTTGACGGCAACTCGTCAGTAATTTCTGATCCTTTTCAGATTCTAGTCACAACACTGTAATGACCGAATCATGAAAGGCCTGCCAGAAAAGAAAGAAAAAATCACACAAAAATGAATATTAGCTCTACGTTTTGTGACTTAAATAGATGTGCAAGGCGGAAGCTGCTTTCGTCAGTCCGTTAATATACGCTGAAAAATCGCTGATGTCACGTGCACCGATTGGGAATGGAAGATAACGAAAAGGACGCAGTCACGAGTCATCTGTAAGCAAAAAGGCGCCAACATCGTGTACAGATTTCCTCAAACGCAAAGCAAGGCAGAGTTTAGCAAAAAGTTCGAGAGACCCTTCGACAGCCGTTTCAGCTGGACGAGCCTACAGCAGGGTTACTGGTTTCCACCGTACATTTGTCTGCATATGTCTACGTCTGTACGGTACTCACATTGTGATGAGTACTTTAACCCAAAGGTTCGATTAGAGCAATAGAATCTAGCACCTCCATGGTTCGTGGCATGTAGTACAATACATTACTGCGCTTTCTCGAATGTTAACATAGTTATAGGCTGGGATAGCCATTTGTTCTGGCAACTGGTTGTAAGCTTCATCTTTGTTCTACACTTATTGGAGTTACAAGTTAGTGTTTGTGCTCTTTCTCATGTTTCTTGCATACGCATAAGGAAGCAATAAAAAGTAGAACAGCAATCAACACAGTCTGCTTCCCCCTATCATCATTATCTCTACCGCCTCAGCCGAGCATCCAAGTCATTCTGTCTCCAGCAACAGAGTCGGCCTGCTTACTTGAGTGGTAACGTGCTTGCCTCCCATGCACTGGGCCCGAGTTCGATTGCCGGCCGGGTTGGAGATGTTCTCTGCTCGAGGATTGGGTGTTATGTTGTCATCCTTATCATTAGCCGCAAGTCGCCCAATGTCGCACCGACTGAAATAAGACTAGCACTCGGCGGCCGAACACGAATGGGACCTCCTGGCCAACAATGCCACACGATGATTTCATTTCATTTCCAACAACAGAGACCTGAAAAATCACGGCTTGACCCCTTCACTGTTTCACTTTTGTATGCAGCTGCTAACATACCAAGAAAGTGAAGACGAAAAATTCCGCTTCACCTCTTACGACAATAGTTTGCAACAACGATAATTATTAAAATTAAAATACATTTTTAATATAACACTTTTTAAATCAGACTAAAAATTATAAAAATCATTATTTAATCAAAAATCAATTTCTAATAAAACACCATTTTCAAATCTGACTGAAAAGTATGAAATAATTTCTCCTAGCCTCATATAGATTCCTAAACCCACACAAATAGTTCTGAAAATTTGTAATTTGTGATCTGTAGGGGGTTAAGGGTCTCCATGGGGCTAGGCGAAATTATTTTGTACTTTTTAGTCCGTTTTAAAAATGTTTTATATTAAAAATTTGTTTTATGTCAGAGTCATTTTATCATTTAGTATTCTTTGGAGCTTAGTGATAATCGAAGTGATGGAACATTATTGCAAGCAGTCATATGCCTATTCTAGTTACCCAGTCACGATTTTTATGCTGATAAAGTAATATTTACAGGGGATTTTTAAATTAGACCCCGAGACCGGTAATGCACTGCTTCCTGGACTCGGGTAGCCACGCCGGCCCTGGATCGAATCCGCCCTGAGGATTTATAACGAGGGTCTGGTTTTTAGGCGGTTGTCCACATCTCCCTAGGTGAAAACTGGTTTGTTCCTCATGTCCCACCTCAGTTACATACCTCACAGACATCTGAAACACGTTCGCACTATTTCATGGTTTACACTAGATGCAGACAGCTGAGTTACGCCAATTCCGAACCGAAGGGTATGGGGTGGCGGCAGGAAGGGCATCTATCCACTCCTTAAAATTCGCCATGCCAAGTCTGTACTTAACCCTGTCGACCCTGCACAGATGCGGGACAAAGGCAGTAGTGTAAAATAGCGGTGGCCCAACCGAGGCTGTAAAAAACTGAGCTCTGGATCTCAGATTAAAATCCTTACTCAATTATTTTAGGAAATGGGGCCACCACAATAGGCTGCCTAGTTTATAAAATACCTTTTAGTTAACACGAGTCTTCAAGACGGTTTTTACATTTCTGTTAATTTCATTTGCAATCCGTCCAGCTGCTTTTTTTAACTATCCTCAATACAAAAAACTCAACTGATTCTGTGACATCATCAAAAATGTGTGTATAAAGTAAAGTACAAGTTGAGACACAAATACGCTCGCAACAGGCGAAGCAACAGCCTGTGTGACTAAATGATGTGTACACACAGATATTTGTGGGCCAGCTACATTTTCCAGCGTACTACCAATGAACCATAGCCTGCCATTTTCTTTATGTAGGGCTAAAACTATGTCATGATTTTAGTTGATATCACTATACATTGTTATTCTTGTATTTCATGATTGATTTATTAATCAGTTAGCCAATGCACACCACGTCTTTGTTTCATGAAGTACACAGCTTTGAATTTCTGTACACTAAGAGAGAGGCGCCAGTGGTTGCAGCACGCTGATATTTTGTCTAAATTCAATTGCGCATTACTGCAGTTTTTAGACGTTTGAGTTTCCCCAGAGATAACTGCATTATCCGTGAATATTCTGAGATTGTAAATTATGCGTCCCCTAAATCATTAATTTATAATATGAACACCAGCGAATCCCATTATACCCGGCTACGGCACACGAGACATTACTACGGTACCTACAGGTGAGTCTCTGTTAACGATTTGACTTTATCTGCCGGCCGCGGCGGTCTCGCGGTTCTAGGCGCGCAGTCCGGAACCTTGCGACTGCTACGGTCGCAGGTTCGAATCCTGCCTCGGGCATGGATGTGTGTGATGTCCTTAGGTTAGTTAGGTTTAAGTAGTTCTAAGTTCTAGGGGGCTAATGACCACAGCAGTTGAGTCCCATAGTGCTCAGAGCCATTTGAACCATTTTTTTGACTTCATTTCGTTCATTTGCTATCGATTGTGAGCAGCTTGCGAATTTGTCCCACACTACATTGCTGTTGCAATAATTCCATGGCTGTGTACAATGGCAGAGCTATGTTTAAGCGTACGACTTTAATTAGAAACGTAATGAGTGTGGAGCAGCGTACTGTGCAAAAGTTGTCGATCGTGAGGCAAATCAATCTCCGTCAGGGCAGTAATGCGAGTGGATACCTGTACCCTCACTACATTCAAACTGCTTTCTGCTGCCGCATTGGAACAGTACGAATATTTCTTGACGAACGACGTGTTACCATAACAGTTGACGGGTTCTTAGTGTGATGAGAAGACTGGCCGAATTTCAGCTCGTAAAATGTAGTTACAATATAATTTAGATATGTCACCGACCTGAGCGGATGAGAATGGGAATAAATCTAATTTTATGAAATTAATAATAATATTTATTTAGCTAACATCGCTATAGGATGCCGTTTTCTTCAAATTTTCCCACGTCACTCTAGTATTAAGGTTTCATGTAATTTAAATAAGCTCACTCTTAAAATAGTTTCGAACCACTAAATAAAAAGAATTTATTTGCTGTAAATACTCAACTGATGCGTTTCGAGTATGGCCTACCATCAGAATATTTTTCAAAAAAATCGTCAACTGTCATACAAACACATATTACATAGCATAAAGCTACTGAGATTCACAGACGACCAATTTTGTATACGAGAAAAGGACTCTATGTTTGTTTGTACGTGGTAAGTGGCAACTACTAATATCAATCTCAACTGATAGTGAACAGCCGTTACAAGATAAATTACATTACATTCGTAATAATAGGTGACATGGCTGTACCGTAGCTGGGACTTCACATTAAATGATGAGAGACAAAATATTGAAGATCAACTATTAAAAGACAATAAACAACGTTAAATGGGATTGCTTCTTAAGAAAACCAGACTCAAAACTAATAAGAGTGTACACATCACATTCAAACAAAAGGACACTGCTAATACATGTATTATGTGGAAGAGTGGTGGGAAGGGAAAGAAGGGAGGTCAAGGAGGACATGATGAGGGTTTGACAAAATCTCCACTTCAGGACGCTTAAACAAGAGCCAGAGACCTCGACCACTGAACAACTTGATAATTCCAACTTAATAATTTGATATAGTGCCTTGTGATGAGACATTAGAGGCTCGATTTTCGAAATATTACTAACAATTTTTATTTTAATGTCAATCTAAAATACAGACAATCCATGAACTTGTCAACAACACTCAGTAAAAATATTTCCACTTGTTCAACCATAAGAGCAGAATTTAGACATCATTCCAATTACCACTTCGATTTTTCATATGGGTATTAGCTAAATACATAAAATTTACGGAGTGTCTCAGTATTATGTGGCGATCTGCTGTGAATAGATTCATCGGGACAAGTAAATATCGACGCATATCTAAAATGTACAGTTTATAGTAATTTTTGTCACATGTACGTGGTAACTTGAAATATGTTGATTAACGCTAAATCGGAAACTATTTGGGATAAAGCAACGAAAATAGGTGTATAGGCAAATGTTCACAAGACACTTTAGCACACAACACGGCGTTACAGAAGCTACATTGTCATGCATCAAGCTGCAGTTCTCACTATGAAAATACTTTGAACTGTAGCCCTGAACATGAAGCGATATTCTTGAACAAGTGATTCCTTAGTTCTTCTGGTGTATCTACTGTCAGAGCAGTCCAACAGGCCAATTCTTGGTGTCCAACGGGCACAATATTTCGGCGAGCAATTCTGCGTCATCATCATATGCGGTGATGAAGTGAGTTTTTGTGGGTATGTGGGTGACTCATATCCCGTGCTCCGCGTCCCTGGAGGGGCATCTTGCACGCTGTCCACACCTAAGTGCATGCATTGACTGAGCCACTGGCAGTGTTTGCTCCCCATGCCCTCCTCAGATCCTAGCAAGCGGGTAAGATTTTCCACCATGAGGATCTAAGGGGGAGTTTCAAGAAAGAGGCACATCGTTGCTAGAGAACTTCAAGGATTTGTTCTCGAGACAGTACTTTCCACCTGCTTCACACCAGTTGTTCCTACGAACGAACGAGTCCATCTAAAGTTCTGTGTTGATGACACGATCTTATTCACCAGCAGCACGAACTGCCACGTTTCTCAGTGCCGACACCAAGTTGCCCTGAACTTGAAAACCTGGACAAGAAAATGGGGATTGCAGTTGAGGCCACCAAGAATCAGATTGCAGTTTCTGCTCAACCAAACTGGTTCCACTAGGATCACAGTAGTAACGTCATGCGGTAAGTGTCAGCGAGGTATTTCGACGTCACATTAGACCAGGGTTTTTCAAACTGTGTTCTGTGGAACATTGGTGGTCTCTCTGTTGTGAGTATGTTCAAAATGGTTCAAATGGCTCTGAGAACTATGGGACTTAACATCTGAGGTCATCAGTCCCGTAGACTTAGAAATACTTTAACCTAAGTAACCTAAGGACATCACACCCATCCATGCCCGAGGCAGGATTCTAACCTGCGACCGTAGCAGCATCGCGGTTCTGGACTGAAGCGCCTAGAACCGCTCGGTCACAGCGGCCGGCTGATGTAAGTGTTCTACAAAAAACTACGGTAGCTAATCGTCAAGTAAGGAACGATCTGTCGCGAAACGGAAACCAGAGTGAAAATCCGATGAAGCTTTGTGCAGAATTTTTGGTCACTGGCTGTAGTACGCCAGCAGATAGCTTCACGTCGCTCTTCTCAGTCTGGAGCGCACAGTGAGCTCGTAAATAACGTCTCCCGCCAAGTATGGAAGCCTGCCGAAAGATTTAGCCTGATTTCATGTAACAACACAAATGTAACTGTCATGTAATTCCTTCGTCATGACGGTTCTCTGTTGCACATTTCAGGGGTAATGAGGACACTCCTGCAGCGTTTTCGATGGGAAGTGTTTGATAATCCACCACACAGCCCGGACTTAGTTCCCTCTGATTTTCATCTCTGCTCAAATGAGCCGCTGTCTATAAAGACAACATTTTGGCAGAGACAAATTGTCGGAAAGCACAGGAGGCTACATACTACAACGAGGGTATTGGAAAGTTGGTACAACGCTACGACAGATGGCTAAGTCGGAGCAGCAAATTATTTAGAGAAGTAGTTGGATGGTGTATCTAAGGGTTGCAAGTGAAACAGGTTCGATTTTCACTGTGGTTTCCTGTTTCGCAATAGGTCGTTCCCTACTTCTGAATACCCCTCGTGTTAATAACACAGCGTTTTTTTTTAGTCTTTTGGCGATGATATTTTTTTTAAATTATGACTTCTATGTTATTAATTATGACTTAAAATTGATGTAATTACGGAATACAAGTTTTCTCGTATTGTAAAATTTCATTTACCTCGAAAATAAGCAAGGTGTTCCATATAAGCACCAGAATTCTCAAAGCGTTCTGCAGGCCGAAAAGTTTGGGAACGTCTACATTAGACGGAAAACTAACGTGAAGACACTACGTCTAAGAAACATGTAGGAAGCCCATTGGTCGACTGTGTCCTTGTAAGCGCTACAGAAACCGGAATCTACACTGCCACTAGAACTTAGATACGTCCTGTACATGACTCTTAAGTGCTCCCACTGCTGGAATATGCTTCCGTAACGTGGGGAAATGCCGAAGACTCTCATAGGCCTATAATCGAAGTACAGAGTACAAAACCGGGCCATGAGGTTCGCCTTTCGTCTGCCATCAAGATATATCGCTGAAAATTGTCAGAGTTCCACTACTCCGCAAACAGTACCGATAGATTGTACTCAGATTCTACAACAAAATGAGGCAGCCGGGTAACAGACTAGTCAAGGTGAAACTTCATTGCAGATTAAATCTTTGTGCCAGGCCGGCAATCGGACCCGTGATCTTTACCCTTCGTGGACAAGAAGTATGTATCACCAACTTCACCTTCTGAAGTTAAGAAATTATACATTCTCCCAAAAATGAAAGCTCCTCTGTTTTTGATGGTGTTTCCATCAAAACCAGAGTACTAAAGATTTGTTCCCAATACTAAGCCAGGTCTTATCCGAAATATGTAACGCGTCACTAACTCAAGGCATTTTTTCAGAGAGGCTGAAATACGCCGTTATTAAATCTCTCTTTAAGAAACGTGATAAGAGAGTTGTCAATAACTTCCGACCTGCTTCACTACTGACATCATTTTTTTCCAAAAATTTTGAGAAGATGATGTATTCTAAAATAGCATCTCACCTTAGCAACAATAATATCCTCATCGAATCTCGGTTTGGGTTTCGAAAGGATTGCTCTACTTAACAATGCCATTTACATGTTCATTCAAAAGATTTTGCAAGCGTTAAATAACAGAACAGCACCGGCTGGGATCTGCTGCAATCTATCATAGGCATTTGACAGTGTGAAGCACATTATTCTCTTAGATAAACTTAAGTTTTGTGGGATTGATGGTATAGGTCAACAAAATCAAATGGCTCTGAGCACTATGAGACTTAACATCTGAGGTCATCAGTCCGCTAGAACTTAGAACTACTTAAACCTAACTAACCTAAGGGCATCACACACATCCATGCCCGAGGAAGGATTCGAACCTGCGACTGTAGCAGTCGCGCGGTTTCGGACTGTAGTGCCTAGAACCGCGGCCGGCGGTGGTATAGGCAACCAATGGATAATGTCATATCTAACCAAAAGAACGTAGAAAGTTGTACTTAGTAATTGAAACAATATGGTTTGGGGACATAATTCTGACTGCGGAGAAACCACGTGTTTGGGTTCCCCAAGGCTTAATCTAAGGTCCACTATTGTTTCTCACATACGTGAAGGATCTTCTGTAATATACAACAAGCAGAATTATTTAGTTTGGCTCATGACGCTAGTATTGTAAGGAAGAAGCGGCACACAGCAGTCGCAAGCCCATTAGTTTTTTAATACTCCTGCATATCTAGATTTCGACTATAAATAGCCAGCCATCTTCAGTTTATTTGAGTTACAATCCAACAAACTCGACGCAATACATGTCACGATACGAACTTATAGGTGTACAGTTAGAAGGAAACTGATACCTCAGTTTCCTTCCTCCTGTACGCCAGTAAGATCGTATGGTGACATGTATTGGCGAGAGTTTGCTGGATTTTATCTCAAATGCATTGAATATGCTATTTATAGCCGAAATATAGATAAGCAAGAGTAATAAAAAAACTAACGGTTTTGCGACTGATTGCTATGGGCTTCTTCTTCTTTAAAATTTACGGTCGCTGTGCACAACTTTTCTTTATGGAATCACAGCTGGTTACTAGCATTGTAATTAATTCAAGTATACATGCAGGAACAGAAGAAATGGTAAACGAAGTTCTTAAAAACATCATTGACTGGTTTCTCACCCTCAATTTTAAAAAGACACAGCGTATTCAGTTCTTCACATCTAGGGGTGAAGTGTAAAATATCTGGGCCTAACTATCCAGAGCGACCTTAAGTGAAATGACTATGTAAAACAGATAGTGGAAAAGCAGACACCTGACTCAGATTCATCGGAAGAATCTTAAGGAAAAGTAACTCATCCACGAAAGAAGTGGCTTATAAGGCGCTTGTTCGTCCGATTCACGAGTATTGTTCATCTATCTGGGATCTCTATCAAGTAGGACATAGAGGAGATAGAGGAGATCCAACGAAGAGCTGCGCGTTTCGTCACGGGTTCGTTTAGCTGGCGAGAGATCGTTACGGAGATGCTAAACAAACTCCACTGGTAGACGTTACAAGAGAGGCGTTGTGCATCACGTAGAGATTTACATTTCGGAACAGCACTTTTCAGGAGTCGGACAACATATTACTTCACCCCAGATACATCTCGCGTATTGACTATGAGGAGAAAATTCGAGAAATTAGAGACAATACAGAGGCTTACCGACATTCTTCCCACACACTATTCGCGATTGGAATAGGGCTGGATGGATCAGATGGTGGTACCGAAAATACCCTTGCCCACACACCATTAGGTGGCTTGCGGAGTAGGATGTTGATGGTGTAGATGTAACACATAATGAGGAAATAATAAATAGAGTGGAAGCTTCAAAATTCTAAGGAGTCGATATTAATGTGAACTGAAATAGTAAAAAACACATTTTGGAACTCCTGCAACAATAGAGCTCGTTTTTGAATGTTCCAAAGAACTAGAAGATGTGTAAAATGTGGTTGCAAATTGTTCGTAGCGATCCGAATAAGTTAGTGGTCACTACAAGCGTTTATTTTTGTGAGGATCATTTTGATGTAAATAATCACACCACATCAAACAAATTATCGCTTGTAGCGTAATGAATAGCGTGCTGGACTTCTACTGAAATATTTGCAAAATCAATCCTCGTAAGGAGAAAGTGTTTCCAGTTTCTTTTTCCTTCCTATTCTCTTCGCTTAATACTGTCTTCCCAAGTTTACTTTATTCAGAATACAGTTGTGTAAGAGCGATAAACTCTATGTCATTTTTCATTTTAAAATCTATTTAAGTTGAATCACAAGATTGGTGCTAAATTGTATTTCAGGCCTGATGTAGCGCATATTTTGAAGAATTTGAGAAACCATTTAACAATTTCCGACCACATTTTTCATCCCGAACAAGTCGTTGGAAACAATAATTTGCCACTTTATACTGTCTGCACCGAGCCTGTTTTAAAGGTGTATGATTTTAAGAAAGTTAAAAAGCACTGCTTGGAACCTATGAGGATATGTAATGAGACCAAGGTATTCATGCATGTTGCGTCTGAAGGGTTGCTCGATGGATGCTAAGTTGAGATATGAATGACTTCTACCCCTCTTTCTTTCATGCCTTCATTCCATACCTTGGATATAAATTGCGGCCATTTGTCGGATAATACCGCCTTCGCTTTTCCTACTTTCACTAAATAATCGTCAGAAAATTTGCTACACACCGCTTTAGTTGTGGCCGCAAGCAAAGTATATAGCTTTACAAATTTTGAAACCGTATCCAATACGACCAGAATATATGCAAAATTACAAGTTGTTTTAGGTAACAGACCGTAAAGATCCGTTGCCAGCTTTTCTAAATTATTTTTAGGTCGTATACCTTGCATAGGACCACGACAAGTAACTTTGTCACCTTAGCTTTTTGACACCTATCACAAGTTCGAATTCTTTCTGCCACTTTCCTGTTCATACTGTCGAAAGTCACACATTCAGCTATCTTATCCACTCTTTTTTTTGCACCACAGTGACAAAAAGCTAGATGAAAATAATCTATCAACTCTGGGCCGTATTTTCACGGCCACTTCACACGCCACTATTCTTCATCTTTATTCTATCGTGAACAGGGGATACCACTGTAGCTTTTGTAATACTTCGGCAATTTCTCACCCCTCCCATTCTTTGCATCAAATTCAGTTTTAACCAAGCTCAGGCATTTCTACACATGTTTTCTATTTTCCTGTTTCCATCAACATCCTTGAAGTACATTATTTTAAACATACTCTCTGCACCCTCCTTGTTAATTACTCCACCAGGACCATAGGACAGTCTAGACAACGCGTTGGCCCACAGTTGTCTACACCCCTCAGATGACATACCTCGAAATCAGATTGTTCTATATATAACGCCCGTTTTTCCAACCTGTAGTGCAATAACCGACAATCTTTCAAAAACGTCAAGGCCTTGTGGTCGGTACGTACTACGACTTTGTGCCCCAATCAGAAGCCTTTAAATTTTTTAAATCCCCATATTATAGCTATAGCATATTTTTCCAAGACTGTATAATTCCTCTCGTATTTTGTCATAATTTTACTAACAAAAACAATGGACCGACACTCTTTGTTTTCCCCTTGCTCTATTTCTTGAAATATTTGCACCACAATACCATAATCGCAAGAGTCGATTCTCACGTGAAATGGTACCGTCAGATCTGGGTGATGTAATAGCAGTCTTTTATAAGGTCATTCTGTAGTTTATTGAACGCTATTTGACATTTCTCTGTCCAAATAAACGCACTGTTTTTTTTTAACAAACAACACAAATCTGGGTCTTTAAAAACTTGCCCTTCGAATACTTACGATGAAAACTACAAAGACCAAGGAAAGCCTGCAATTTAAAAAAAAATTTTTTTTTATGCCGCTGGACAGTTTCTTATCGTCTCTACTTTTCCCGAGTCATCAGTTATTCCTCAAGCTCTTACGATATGGCCTAGAAATTGTACTTCCTTTTCCACAAATTCAAATTTCCTTAACTTCAGTGTCATTCCTCTGTGTCTCAGTGCTTGAGAAACTTCCTCTTAATAGTTTACGATGCTCTTCCCATACTGACGTTGCTATTATCAAATCGTCTACATAGATCGTGATTCTGGCGCTCAGTTCTTTCCCCAATAGACTATGAAAAGCTCGGATGGACACAGAGACTGACGTGTATAATCCGAAAGAGATCACTTTACACTGATAGCATTTCCCAGCGAACAGGAATGCAACCGGTTTTCGCGATTCTTCTTCGCTGGCTGTCAGCCTATAGCTATCGGTCAGATCATCGCTTGCCATGTACCACACGTTGTGAAACATCGTCTAAAAACTCAGGACGATCCGTCTCACTCTTCACAACCTTGATAAGATTGCACGCACCTATTACGATCAAATGGTTCGAATAGCTCTGAGCACTATGGGACTTAACTTCTGAGGTCATCAGTCCCTTAGAACTACTTAAACCTAACTAACCTAAGGACATCACAGACACCCATGCCCGAGGCAGGATTCGAACGTGCGACCGTAGTGGTCGCACGGTTCCAGACTGTAGCGCCTAAAACCGCTCGGCCACTCCGGCCGGCCCCTATTACGATCCTAACATTTATCTTCTTTATTCACCAAACCAAGCAGGTTGTTATATTGATTTTTAGAATCTTCTATGATGCTCAATCCTCCATGCGGTTTATTTCTGTTTGTACCGCTTCAGACCTAGCTATTGACGCTTGATAAAGTGGTCCAAAAAATGGTTCACAGGGTATTAATTTTATACTAAAATAGTGCATACGACCAGCTTTATCTGGTATACCTCCTTCTTATTAATCAAAATACCATACAGCTCATCTTTTTCGTCGGAAGTTATGCCCGACACATTCTCCACTACTGTTGCAAACTCCCCATCTGAAGGTGACATATTAAAATGTTAACACTCGGACCCATCACTCAACCTTTCGCTCATAGGTAACACAATTATATTCAGTCTGGTGTCGTGATCACTAGCTCCCTGATCGACGCCATCAAAACCCACCTCTAGTTTGTTTTCTTCTTCAGCACATACCGTTATTCTTCTCTCACAATCAATGATTACTTTAGTGTTTATCATCCAGTCCATGCCCACAATTATTTCTGTTCTCAACTGAGATACCACTAGAAAATCATGTTCAAATGCGACATCGCCAATATCAAATTGCATCCAAATTTGACTCTTAATCGGTTATATACAAGAACCAGTAGTATCTACTACTTTCACTCCCGTAACAGGCATTTTGACTATATCCTTAAGGTTTTCACTCGCTTGTAAAGTGACTGTGAAGCGACACTAATGTAACTTCCACTATCAATTAACGCCTGAGTTGCTATTACAAGTACGCTACTAGGTATCATAATCTGATCACACCGCTTCGATTCATTACCCTTCCCTTCCTATAATAGGTCTAGTTCCACTTCCAAATCACTCCACAAGGCGTCATTCCATCTATACAAGTTATCTGGGTGTTTCTTCCGCCTTCCCCTGTTCCCTTCTTCCTGCTGACACGAAACATAAGTAATCCTTTTTCAACTGATCGGCAGGTTCACTTTCATCGTTATCATCGCCTTCGCGAATTACATCGGCTTTTACTTCGTATGCATTACAACCTTCTCTTTCGATGATTAATTTTATTCGGCTGTCGTGGGCTACATAATCAGGCTGTACACCACAGTCTCGGGTTGCTCTATCAAATACGCCGCATTCGGCTGAATCGGAAATAGCATCTTGCCAACATCTACTCATCTTCACGTCACGTACCCCCTCATCTCCACCATATTCATTAATCTCATCAACATTACTCATTATATTATTATTAACTTTATTCGCTTTTCGAAACGTCTCCCTCAGATAGCTCGCGCCCACCGTTACACTCACTTCACAATTATTGTCATCCTCTACACTTTGACTTCTTTTCCCATCAAAACCTACTTTCCTATTTCTTTTCCACTCCTCTGTCCCATCATACATCTCGCCTAATTGCCTCGGCCATTTCCTTTCATCGCCTACTGTTCCGACTTCATTAATTAAAGTAACACGCGTCTCCACGTCCGGAAACTGCTCTTTTATCGGCGCCGATGTACCACTTGTACGCGTCATACTCGCTGTCGCTTCGACAAAGCAAACAATTTCATTTGCTATTGTTGCTGTGTTGTCCTGTACACGAATTTAATTACCCTTGCATTTTTTTCTAAACACCTGACTTCTTATGTGAGTCCGCCCATGTTGACTTGCTTTGTTGCCGCCACCGCTGTTATATTGTTTCCTGTTACGGGGCCGCGTTCCGTCACCCGGACCAGTTTACCCTTTACTGTTACGGACTCGCCTTTTCCGAGCAGTAAGTTTCACAAACTCGGCCGTTAAGATTACTTCTTCCTCCTCTCCTACCTCTATCTACATAAGCGCATCTCACGTTGTAATCATTGAGACGGTTATCGTTTTGGTTGTTACTGAAATTGTGTCTGTTCTGGTTGTTATTGTTGCCGCCGTGGTACCGTTCGTCACTGTCGCGGTACCACGAAACAATGTCCTCTACTTTCTTCAGGAAACATGTTTTATCGTTTCCGCCCATACGATAGCCTCGGACATTCCAAGGTAATTTTCCGCGAAGTACCATTAATACACTCTTTTCTGACACTTGACCCTGCACACATTCCACTTTTTAATTAGCTCCTCACAATACAGTTTCATATTTGTCTCTTTACTCGGTCGGTATATGGAAGCTTGCATAAATTCTTGCGAAATCTCGTCCTGTTTACCAATAGACAAGCATTTTTCTTCAACTTTGCTCAAAAACTCCTCCAAAGTTCGGCAGTCGTCAGAGGCATGCACTACCCAGCTACTTGCGTACCCTACTAATTTCGTCCTCGCTATTCTTATTCTATCCTCTTCAACCAGTGCTGAAGGGATTATCTTTCTGCATGCGTCCATGAAAGTAACTGGGTGGATCCCTCCCTCTTTTCAATTTCGAAGCTAGCCTGACTGGGATATGCCCCTCCTGACTGCCAAATGCTTTACACTTTATTGTACTTTTATCTGGTCTTTGGTTTTATCAGTTTCGGACCCCAAACTCTTTACTTCCTTGTTTTGGACTCTACATGTCTGAGATTTACGTCAGCGTCTAATGAATGAGTTTGGTCCTGAACATCAGCAGTAATCACCTCTACTTTTTCCTTTAATTTCTTTTCTCTTTCGCTTTGAACCTTTCACGACCTGCCCCTTCAAAGTATTTACAATCGATCCAGTTCACTGCCGATTTTCGTCTGCTCATCGCTAACTGTTTCAATTTCCTGGTTTAATTTAGTCTCTAAATCTCTACGGATCTAATCAACATCTTCAGCTAATTTTCTACTCACTGCATCACACAAATCATATTTTTCTTATTTCACCGCTTACAGATTTCTTTAAATCCTCCATTTTATCAGCAAGCTTGTCAGCTTACTCACGTACTTTCTCTCTTACTTTATCGTCCAAATCTTTTGCGTACTCGAGACGATATTTCATCTTTAATAAACCGATATCAGCTCTTAATACACCCTCCATTCAACTCACCCTATCGTTCGTTGAAGCCACATCAGTTTTTAACTCAGTCTTCATGGAACTCCTCCTGTCGTTCCTTAAGCCTATATGTTTTCATCGAATGGTCCAAATTCAAACCGCATGCCTGGTTTAGTAGGGGTTCCACTTTTGTTTCTGTCTCAGTCTCCTGTACATAATTTTCACCCTCCGTAAACGTTTCTCCCACATTCTCCTGATAGGAATCATCAACATCTCGCTTTATAGCCGCATTGTTTGCGTCTCCCATATTAACTGAGATACCCAACCCACAGCTATTACTCAGCTCACCGTTCAAGACCGATCTCGGCCCACGCTTTTGTGGCTGCCGCCCCGCCTACGTTGTCGAGTTCAACATTTTTAATTTTCTGTTGTTTGACCAAAAATTTGGCAGAAATAAAAAAATGTACAAAATAATACTGAAACTAGCTAGCGAAATTTTGGCTCGGAATACTGAACTAATTTTGACTCTGTTTGGGAATCACTGTAAATGAACCGTCGCCAGCCACATCTGTGGTCATCAGTCCCCTAGAACTCAGAACTACTTAAACCTAACTAACCTAAGGACATTACACAACACCCAGCCATTACGAGGCAAAGAAAATCCCTGAGCCCGCCGGGAATCGAACCCAGGAACCCGCGCGCGGGAAGCAAGAACGCTACCGCACGACCACGAGCTGCGGGCTTCGGTTTATGATTACGTAAATTACTTCTCATACAAAATAGTCTGAAGATGAAGTATTGTTACATATACTGCTTTATCGAATTACTTGTCAATAACCAACACTTAATTAGCAAGTCCAAAAAATTAAGTTTTTGTTACGTAAATTACTTCTCACAGAAAATTGTCTGAACATTATACATTGTTAACAATACTGCTTTGTAAAATTATTTCTCATTAATGAGCGCTTAACCAGCAAGTCCAAAAACTAACTTTCTTGTTCATTTCCATTTAAACTATTAATCAATTCGATAAAGTTCAATTTTCTTATCATTTACTTTCAGGAGGAGGAGGTGGTGGTGATGATTAGTGTTTAACGTCCCGTCGACAACGAGGTCATTAGAGACGGAGTGCAGGCTCGGGTGAGGGAAGGATGGGAAAGGAAATCGGCCGTGCCCTTTCAAAGGAACCAAAATGCCTGAAGCGATTTGGGGAAATCACGGAAAACCTAAATCAGGATGGCCAGAGACGGGATTGAACCGTCGTCCTCCCGAATGCGAGTCCAGTGCATTTACTTTCAGTTCATTAATGACACACTCGGTAAATTATGGATACTGATAGGGTCGTGACAGGCTGTTGTTACTGAGGATTACACACCATAACCCAGATAGGTTGCTAAAGTATTTGTTATTGAACGATTCGCAGCTAACACTGGCTAGCCTTTTAAAATTGTAAATAAGTTGGTCGGGTCGTATTTCATAGCGGTGCGGTTGGTGCGGCGAGGCCCATTATACCTCGTCCGTGTAAGGCTACAGGATCTTCACCACAATTAACTTTGGGCCACCTGCGCTCTTTGTACACTGGTTAACCTTGATGCTTTGCGCTGTGCCCAATTACTTCTCCGCATTATACCTGGCCATACCGTACGTGGAATCTTGCAGTGAAACAAGTCTCGCGTCATCTCGCAGCAGAATATCCCCTTTGCGTCTGACCAGCTCGCCCGATACTAACCGACTCTTGTTATCGCCCGACAAAGACTGCCCGCCTGCCACGCGACTGTACAATAAAAATAACCTTTTTGGTTTATATAACGTTGTTCCCTGGCATGACCAGTGCGTCTCTACAATTCCCTACATTCTTATTTTTATTGGTTATTTTACACACAGGAAAACAGAATAATATACACACATATTTATTTAAATGTACATAGTTAATAAAGCAGGAAAACATTTATGTGTGGTCGCTGTGTTGTGTTACAAAGAGTCATCACGTTTTTCCTTCTTGTCTCGGTGACAGGTCGCACAACATTGTTGAGAGGCAGGAGTTGTATGTGTTATATATTTAATGTGAGACATCACTCTTTGATTCGCGTAGGCTTCAACATGGTGTGAAAACTTCCCTTATAAAGACAATTTCTGCTTTCATACCATTTCGATGTTACAGATCTGAAGAAAAACATTCCTAGTACTGACTAGCACTGTTACAATGCCTTATTGATTTTAGAGCGTAAATAAACACGCAAAACAACACGGAACAACAAGACCACTTGGCCCTGCCGCTTGACTTACCTGTATTCCCGCGACGCACTTCACTCTGGAGTGAGACGAAGAGTGCATTTGGAGCTCTCTTGTGGCTCCGGTGGGGGTTATCGTTCTATCACTTCTCCACAACAAATTTCCGTGCCGTGTGAGTAAACTCTGTGGTATTACTCAAAAACTAATTTTTTTTTACTCAGGCCACTTTGGTTCTCAGCGGCTTACATATTCTACTGTTTACAGTCGTTAGTTCAAGCTTCCGTAGTAGTTACTGTGCTGACGTCGCTTATACGTCTGGAATGAAATCCGTCTCGGAACTTCCCGGCCGAACGATGTATGTTTAAACATAATTAATTCATGAAGACTGATATAAAAGTCCTCGTCAGTGTTTTTATAAATACACTCAAAAGCATTTTTAAGCAAATGCTTCGTGAAAAATGGTGGGTGAGAGTCTGGCAAAGGTGTTGCTTGAATGCAGACACCAGCACTGTCGAGTTTAAAACCGCACAGAGCAATAATAATGTGAGCATTCAGAGTTCATTGCACAGTTGTCAGTTGAGTCAGCTATGAAGTATCCAGAGATCGAAGTGATGGAGCTAACGTTTTGGCTGCCTTCTGATACCATGCAATGAAGTTGCGTTAGTTAATCTGGAGCTTAATTTCTTTCGAGATGGACGATAGATGTAGCAATAATCTACAAGTTGCATCAGAGATGAAACAGCAGCGATTAAACTAAATTTCGTCTGAACTTTAAATGCCTGCACACCTTTCATTTAAAAATAACTGTTCAAATAAATCTTATCTTGTCAAATTTTGATGTCCACAGAATTATTAACATGAGTCACTATAATATCACCGCGATTCATTGCAATTTCACATTGCGTAGTTCCACATTTTTAAAATTTCTTAACTTGCAACTGCAAGTAATAATTAATCCTAATAATAAACTTTAATGGTCCACGACATTACGCAAGTGCTGCGTAATGACGCCTTTAATGTTAACAAGTCTGTTACCATGGCAGTTCATGACTCACAGCACTTTACAGTCATATTTGACAAATGTATCTAGCATGCGTGGAATATCTGTACTGAATGTGAGTGTGCTGTGAAAGTATTGATACAAAAGTGCACTGGTCTATGTGGTCTTATTCCAGTTTTTCTCTGTATCATGTTCGTAATTTTTCATAGTTGCTCTGAGCTGTCTGTTGTTTGGTATAATAATCGTCGCTGCTGTACCGAAGGATTTGCTCGACTTTATTAGACAGCTACTGGAAAACATTTAAAGATTTTCTTGGGTTATAAGTAGGGTTGCCATATCTAGCCGGGACCTCGTCATGACATTCTGAGATGGGGGTGTACAAATATAATAAACATTTTATGTAACATATTTTATTTAGAACACAATTCCGTGGAACTTGTTGATAGTTGATACAGCACGTTTTAAGTAAGATTTCACCTTTTTCAACAAGTCTTTTTTCCCTTTTACTGATTTATAAAATTCCATGCAAGTCAGCTTGTAGTTAAACTGGCACTTGAAGATTAATTCCACTGTCCCTGCCAGCAGTCGATTTCTTTCATCAGTCCACTGGGCCGACATCATCGAAAATACTCTTTCCGCAATGGTGCTGTGTGCGGGAACTGAAAACAAATACTCTCATAATTACAGCAGTTGGCATTCACGATTTTCGGTTTCCTTAAGAAAGTAAATCTACCTTTCTTCCATGGAGTGTTTAGTCCTCCGTTCTTCCGAGTCACGTTTACTTTCTAAAAAGCTCTTCTGATACATATAGTCCCGTAAAGTATGGTCATCCGATATCTTCATCATTTTTAGTCAAGTATATAACAGTGTTTTCAATTAGCACTCAGTCTGAGATTTCAGATAGTGTCATCCAGTCACAGACGTGATATTCATTAAAAGAAAAAATCAATATCTCTAAGTAATCAAATGCTATAGAAAGCCATTGTCCCTTCCTCGAATTTCGAAATCAAATCGATTGTTTCTTGTTTAGGGTTCTCATTCTTTAATTTGTTCAAATTCATCTCGGTTTGCATGCAAATAAAACTGACAGTCTTCCTTCCATTCAGACATCTATGAGTGTAGATTAATACATTTCTTATCTCAGTTATCGAGCCTTTATTCTTCTCCATGCCATGAAATTTTATTTCAAACAGAGCGAAGTATGACTACAGAAACATGAAGTAAATTTCACTGATCAGAGTATCGAAAAAGTCTGAAATTATTTTACGTGGCCTGTCAAAAAATTGTTTTAATGGAATCAAAGCTTAAGAATTCTCTCAACTTTGGTCATTAACGACAGCCATCTTGTTTCGGAGTGAGATAGAAGAGATTGATGACTGACGTCAAAGTATAAGTAGAATTCTTTTGGCTTCTCTGTCCTTACTGTGTATATTAAAAAACAATTAAACATTTTCATGACGATTATTTCAATGTCGACGGGTACAGACTCCAGCACCTTTTGACATAGTACTGTGGAGAATATGGGCAGGGTATCCAATTCCTTGTAAATTTTTTCCTAATTCTTCTTTAATTTCATGAAAATCATTCGCTGGAGCCCTCCGATGTTGGTATTGGTACTGTCGTCATAAAAAGCGATAATTTATGTAATGAATTTTTTAGTTTTCTTAAAGTATGCAGACAAAACTTTGCAGCTGTCTCCGATGTTTCGTTGTTCAGCGAATCAAACTTCAGCAGCTTCTGTTGTATTCCAACAGTTTCAGTAAGGTACTGAACATATAAAGCAAACATCTTTTCAGACTTGTGATTCGATGCGTCGGTGCCTATGCCGTAAAACGTAACTTCTTACATTTGTTTTATGCGTTTGGACGCGGAGTGTGGTGCGACAGTATTTTTAATAGTCGCTGTAGCTTTGTTCCTGGCTGTAGACTGCTTTGCGGCGACTTTGGGGCCAGGATACATTGCGTCATTCATTTTTACGGTAAAATCAAAAGAAATTAATGATTCATGATGTTGACAACCTTAAAAGCTGTTGTCAGTTCTGCAACAGGAACGAGCAACCATTCCTGTATATCTTCCTAAAAAATGGTTCAAATGGCTCTGAGCACTATGGGACTCAACTTCTGAGGTCATCAGTCCCCTAGAACTTAAAACTACTTAAACCTAACTAACCTACGGAAATAACACACATCCATGCCCGAGGCAGGATTCGAACCTGCGACCGTAGCGGTCCCGCGGTTCCAGACTGTAGCGCCTAGAACCGCTGGGCCACGCTGGCCGGCCTATCTTCTTCAATCTTGAATGTAGAAATAGACATTAATGTCGATGCTAGCGCGAATTTATCTGTCTGATTCTTCGAAGAAACGTGATGCGTCACTTCTGTCTTACCTCAGTGAGTTATTGAGATGAAAAAACTACGAATCTGACACAACAATTCCTGATCCGTGCGGTCCTTCTTGAAAAAAGACCACCCTTTTCTGTAATCATTCGAAAAGTGGCACTTCCTCTTTCCATCCCTAGGCATTTTCGTAAGCAATGATAAGTTTATTAGACGGTAAACAGTCGACAATAACACTTCATTCATCGAAATACACGTCACTGCACACTTCACGCCCTACATACCCGCACTAAATACTTCAGTCATTGCACTCGTGTCCGCATTATGTTTGGAAAGAATCGTCTTGTTAGATCGCTATTCAAATGGCTGATTCTTCTGCGTAGCACTGCTTAAATTGTTCCAGCCCCGTACTACTGAAGAAGTCTGGTATTTTCTCGAATGATGGCGCTAGAACTAGAAGGTGCTTACATCGTTGATACTGGATACGCAACATGCAATACCATCTGTGAGACGACCATGTAAACATAAACTTCTTGACATAAATAAAACTGAGACTGCATTCAAATGTTGCGTGATACTGTTTTGCAAAATCGGGAAAAAATTGGGTCTTGTCTGGATGTCGGGACAAGAAGATCCATAAGGACGACGGTCCCGATATATCTGGACGGATGGCAACCCTAGTTGTAAAGTTTTATTCTCAGATATCTACTCTTCGATTCTGTCAGTGTCTGCGGCCAAGAATCTCATTTAACGAGCATGGTACTGAACATTTCTTCGTAATTTGGAAGTAGAAATGCGACTGCTGCAAATAAAAGAATTTCTTCCAACAGAATGAGATGCGAAAATTTGTGACAAGTCTTGATCTACACTCCTGGAAATTGAAATAAGAACACCGTGAATTCATTGTCCCAGGAAGGGGAAACTTTATTGACACATTCCTGGGGTCAGATACATCACATGATCACACTGACAGAACCACAGGCACATAGACACAGACAACAGAGCATGCGCAATGTCGGCACTAGTACAGTGTATATCCACCTTTCGCAGCAATGCAGGCTGCTATTCTCCCATGGAGACAAACGTAGAGATGCTGGATGTACTCCTGTGGAACGGCTTGCCATGCCATTTCCACCTGGCGCCTCAGTTGGACCAGCGTTCGTGCTGGACGTGCAGACCGCGTGAGACGACGCTTCATCCAGTCCCAAACATGCTCAATGGGGGACAGATCCGGAGATCTTGCTGGCCAGGGTAGTTGACTTACACCTTCTAGAGCACGTTGCGTGGCACGGGATACATGCGGACGTGCATTGTCCTTTTGGAACAGCAAGTTCCCTTGCCGGTCTAGGAATGGTAGAACGATGGGTTCGATGACGGCTGGGATGTACCGTGCACTATTCAGTGTCCCCTCGACGATCACCAGAGGTGTACGGCCAGTGTAGGAGATCGCTCCCCACACCATGATGCCGGGTGTTGGCCCTGTGTGCCTCGGTGGTATGCAGTCCTGATTGTGGCGCTCACCTGCACGGCGCCAAACACGCATACAACCATCATTGGCACCAAGGCAGAAGCGACTCTCATCGCTGAAGACGACACATCTCCATTCGTCCCTCCATTCACGCCTGTCACGACACCACTGGAGGCGGGCTGCGCGATGCTGAGGCGTGAGCGGAAGACGGCCTAACGGTGTGCGGGACCGTAGCCCAGCTTCATGGAGACGGTTGCGAATGGTCCTCGCCGATACCCCAGGAGCAACAGTGTCCCTAATTTGCTGGGAAGTGGCGGTGCGGTCACCTAAGGCATTGCGTAGGATCCTACGGTCTTGGCGTGCATCCGTGCGTCGCTGCGGTCCGGTCCCAGGTCGACGGGCACGTGCACCTTCCGCCGACCACTGGCGACAACATCGATGTACTGTGGAGACCTCACGCCCCATGTGTTGAGCAATTCGGCGGTACGTCCACCCGGCCTCCCGCATACCCAGTATACGCCCTCGCTCAGAGTCCGTCAACTGCACATACGGTTCACGTCCACGCTGTCGCGGCATGCTACCAGTGTTAAAGACTGCGATGGAGCTCCGTATGCCACGGCAAACTGGCTGACACTGACGGCGGCGGTGCACAAATGCTGCGCAGCTAGCGCCATTCGACGGCCAACACCGCGGTTCCTGGTGTGTCCGCTGTGCCGTGCGTGTGATCATTGCTTGTACAGCCCTCTCGCAGTGTCCGGAGCAAGTATGGTGGGTCTGACACACCGGTGTCAATGTGTTCTTTTTTCCATTTCCAGGAGTGTATTTACAACGCAGATTATCTCTAGTTACCGCACTGCAGATTAAAAAATGTTGTTTGAAGTGTGTGATGACCGTCCATTTAGGACGAGCAAGTTAGTTGCAGAATAAGACTGAGCTGCTTCTATTAAACATCCGAACTGTTACATTGCAAAGTACAATTCCCTCTGCCGCATAAACTCTAGTCGCAAGCACTGTATAACGATCAGAAACCTGAAATAATATAGTAAAGAGTATTTCACAAGAAAGGTAAAGCGTTTAGATTTGGTTAAAGCTGTTACGTATTCAGAAGTCCGTTTACAAGAAATGAAACGAAATAGGTATTATCATTCACTGAAGTACCAAAACGAACATGGGAACATTACAGCATTTGTTAAAATTTATTTAACGCAGAATGATGTATGTATTCGCCGACGCTCCGAGCTTTGTGCGTTCTGGAGAGTTGCCATCATAACTACAGAGAAAAGAAAAGTAAGTCTGTCGGTTACAAACTGACATTCGGAGTGCTATGCAGAATTTTCATACTGTATGCAGTCTGGACTGGCCTTCCTAGTCTAATAGTGTTATTTTGGCAGTTATATCGTCCCTTTCAGCTATTGCCTAAAATTGAGAGCAGTGTTAAGTCATTTGGTGTGTAAGTAGGCTGTTTAGGTTCTCTTATTGGTAACGCCGCTTAGCGCTCGGTATGAAAAATCACTGGCTGTGCTGTGCGCAGTCTGTCTTTAGTTTGCATTGTTGTCTGCCATTGTAGTGTTGGGCAGCGGCAGCTGGATGCTAATAGCGCGTAGCGTTGGGCAGTTGGAGGTGAGCCGCCAGCAGTGGTGGACGTGGGGAGAGAGATGGCGAAGTTTCGAAATTTGTAAGAATTGGTGTCATGAACTGCTATATATATTATGACTAGTGAGGTAAATACATTGTTTGTTCTCTATTAAAATCTTTAATTTGCTAACTATGCCTATCAGTAGTTAGTGCCTTCAGTAGTTTGAATCTTTTATTTAGCTGGCAGTAGTGGCGCTCGCTGTATTGCAGTAGCTTGAGTAACGAAGATTTTTGTGAGGTAAGTGATTTGTGAAACGTATAGGTTAATGTTAGTCAGGGCCATTCTTTCGTAGGGATTTTTGAAAGTCAGATTGCCTTGCGCTAAAAATCTTGTGTGTCAGTTTAAGCACATTCGTGTATAATTGTTCAAAGAGGACGTTTCACATAGACCAGTCGTGAATAAATTGTTCAAAGGGGACGTTTCAGGTGTCGCCATGTAGTTTTGTAAGTACGGTAACAAATGTCAGCTACGTACCGTCAACGTAAAGTGATTTGTCCAGCCCGGCGAAGAGTTTGCGACGTTAAATTCGTCAAATGGCTTTCCGCATGCTACTCAAAGCTTGAAAAAGAACGATAATTTATTGTTTAGAATATTTAGGAAAAAAGTTGCCCATTTTGAAAAGCTGTCACTTCCTGTGTTGTTGTTGTGGTCTTCAGTCCGAAGGCTGGTTTGACGCAGTTCTCCACGCTAGTCCTGTGCAAGTCTCTGCGTAGCTATTATACGACAACCCGCAGTCTTTTGACATACTTTCTGCGTGCGACCTTCTATAATTTTTATTCGTCACACTTAACTCCATTACCAAGTTTAGTATTCCTTTATACCTCAGTATCTATTCAGTCAACCGATCCCTTCTTTTAATCAGGCTGAACTAAAGACTTTTTTTCCCCCAATTCGGTTCAGTAACTCTTCCTTATTTTCTAGCTCTACCCATGTACAAGGTGTGGCTGTAAGATAAATTTCGCGTCTGTATCGCGTCATCTTCGTGGTGTAGCAATTTTAATGGCCAGTAGTGTATATTCAATTTAAAATTGGAAAAGGAGATTCAATTGAGTTAACGAATATGTTTTACTGGTATGTATGTCTTAGTTATATAGCAATATGTAGTGTTCCTCTACCAGCAGTTCGCTGTTCAAGCAATTAATGAGTCCAGAATCTTCGCGATCTTCTCCTCTCTTCGTCGACAATCGCTAACAAAGCTAATGCAGTCATTTTATGCTCTTCCATTTTCCTAAAGAAACTGTGTGCTTTACTCGCTAGATGTAGTCGGAAACTGCCGCTGGAGAGCGCTGCGATTGCAAATCACAAAGAGCACGTTATCTTACGTGAGATGCAGAATGTAGTTCCAGAGCGTGCAGCAACCATGTCAGGCGTGGTTCGCCATGAGAAATACGTCCCGTGTGGGGACTACGTAAGTCATGGCAGTGAAATGATGTGTACGTGCCAATTGGTAGAATCACCGCAGTGAGATGGGTCGACGTGGAGACGTGACCCAGTGACAGGTACGAGCTATGATGTTTGGACGTGTACACGGAAACATCGTGATTTGTTGGTCTATTTGCTGGATTTGTTACTGTATCAGTGCAGACTGTCCAGCTCGTAGACAAAGCATGGCGTTAACTCGCATGTATGTCATACGGCGTAAGGACAGTGGTCGGAAATAGATCGCAAGCGACAGTGACCAGAGATGAGTGTTACTGGCTATCGCACTCAAACCCGACAAGAACTGCTGCTGTCAGTGAATGCGGTCCCATCTCAACCAGCTTCCGAGTGAACAGTGCACTACTCACAGCGTCACATAAAGAAGCACGTCGTCGATGAGTTAACAGTTCGTAATCTGAAAGCAGCTGACTGACGGCCCAGATCACATAAGAAACTGAGCTGGTGGCTTGTAGTATTTTTCGACGAATTGGGATTTTGCCTCTTTTTCAATTTACGTAAGGCGTCGGTTACGCCAAAAGAAATGTTTAGCCAGCAGTACATGGAAGGTGTAAATTAGCACGGAGGTGGTTCTATAATATTTTGGGAACGTTTTTCGTATTTCGACTTCGCCTCACTCACTCACGTTTCTCAGGGTATTCTCGGTGGCCAAGTGTCGCCCTTCCTACTACATCTTCATGATGAGTATGCAGTGGACAGTTTCGTCTCCCGAGATTAGAACAGTCGTGTTCACAGGTCTACATTCAACGACCGTTAACACGACAGAAAACGTTTGGAAGTATTTGAAACAACAAGCGAAATGTAGAAATCATCTTCTTTTCTTCTTTTTTGTGCCTTTGTCCCTCTAACGATTCTGTTTTAATATTCTATATTTGTTTCATGCTTTTTGATACTGCCTAAGATAAGGGACTAGCAGTAATTTTTTTTACGTAGGTGACACCGTTGGAAGCAGAGTATCTTAAAGGAGGCCAAAATAAATGTTTGTTTTCAATTTAAATGAGCGCCAGGCTCCCTACAAGATTATCATAGCTGGTTTTCATCTAAATACAGTCAAGGCCAAAGTTTAAAGTTCTACGACAAATGGTATCTCTGAAAGTATTTAAACTCTCGCAAAATTAGCTCATGGAACTATTCAGATTTAAATTAAATAATTAAGTTCGCCGCCTAATGGCGGCCAATTGTTGCCAGTCTGCGATCACTGCTTTCGTTTTCTTGATAGTTGAAAAATACTAATTATTCTCCCTTTTCAATTAAAACATTGCGATTAGTGGCTGGCAGGTTCTTGAAACAATACAATGAACTCACTTTTACACATATACTTCCATGAATAACCTGGTACACACCTTTTTTCTCGTCTAGCCGAAAGAACAGGAAGAACATCTGCTAGCGTTCAACGCTACACACAATAGCTATCTTACAATGGTAACATGTGAATCAGAAACAGCAGAAGAGCGAGTAATAACTTGTCTTTTCCATCTTCTATAGTATACAAATATATAAATGTTTTATTTCATCCTATTCTTTACTGCGATATTGTTTATCATCGTTATTGTCTTTTCCTACCGTAGTATCGACGTTATATTTTTTGTAAATAATTTTATACTTTTTCACAATTTACTTTCAGTCTGATCTCTTTGGTCTTATTCAATATTTTTATACACACTTCACACGCATTATTCTTAAGCTCGCAAAAGCGACACTACATGCCGTATCGACGCATGGTCGATATTGTTACTAACGGATTTGGCATCGTTGTTTTAAAGGGTGGACGGAAGCCTTCCATCGCCACTCCGTCACCCCGTGAACGGAATTTGTGTAAACCAGCTGTCTGTGTGAAGTGTTACTCACGCGAAAGGGAGCACGAGTCTTTTAAATATTTGCGAATCGTGTAACAAAGGCGGGATTTCGGCACCAGCCCGGCATTCACTTAGTGCAGGATATCCCAAACTGTGTTCCGCGGGAAGTGAATCAGTGCTCCGCAAGAAGCTGCGGGGGGAGGGGAGGGGGGGAGGAATGCAACACATTTTTTTTCTGAACGCATCTGGAATTCTTCAGCACTCCAATACACGATATTATACCCCACTCCTTTGCCTACAAAATCGTATTTAACATAATCTCAATTCAGTGCGACAGCCTTAAGTCATATTACATTGAGAACCTACATGCCCACATGTTATCACTCTTCTGGTCGACGTTGGAGCCAACGACCTGCTGTATCAACAACCTCCGCATTATCTGCGTGCTGCTTCCCGCGGATTGCATCCTTCGTTGGACCAAACAAACGGAAGTCGGAAGACGCGAGATCCGGGCTGTAGAATGGATCAGGAAGAAAAGTCCAATGACGTTATATGAGTCGCTCTCAGGTGTCCAGACTTGCGTGAGGCCTTGTATTGTCATCGATAACGAGAAGTTCGTTAGCATACGAGAGCTATACAGATAGTAAGCTCCGATCGTCCGCGAAATGGGCACTACTGTAAAAATCAAAAATGTTTTATTTGCAACAGCTAGCCACAGCTCCCAGCAGATTATCTAAATAATCGCCACTCCGACTTAAACATTTGTCGTGGCGTTGTACCAGTTTTCAGTACCCTTGTCATAGAAGACAGCCGACAGTGCTTTCCGCTACGCAGGCCTACAGCTCGTTATCTGTGCAAATATTTGTCTTCATAGTCAGCGGTTCGTGCGACCAGAGATGAAAGACAGGGGGTCAAATGCGGTCTCTATTGTGGATGATGAAACAATTCCTACTGAAAACTCTGCAGGAGGATCTTCATTGCCCCTGCAGAGTGCAGCTGGGATTTATCACGAAGAAGGAACGACGTGATATTTGTGTTATGTGGGCTGCATAGCTTCAGGCGAAATTTCTCACCAGGCCCTCGAACTTGGCGGTAGACACTACACTACTGGCCATTAAAATTGCTACACCACGAAGATGACGTGCTACAGACGCAAAATTTAACCGACAGGAAGAAGATGCTGGGATATGCAAATAATTGGCTTTTCAGAGCATTCACTCAAGGTTGGCGCCGGTGGCGACACCTACAACGTCCTGCCATGAGGAAAGTTTCCAACCGATATCTCTTACACAAACAGCAGTTGACCGGCATTGCCTGGTGAAACGTTGTTGTGATGCCTCGTGTAAGGAGAAGAAATGCGTACCATCACTTTTCCAACTTTGATAAAGGTCGGATTGTAGCCTATCGAGATTGCGATTTATCGTATCGCGACATTGCTGCTCGCGTTGGACGAGAACCAATGACTGTTAGCAGAATATGGAATCGGTGGGTTCGGGAGGGTAATACGGAACGCCGTTTTGGGTCCCAACGGCCTCGTATCACTAGCAGTCGAGATGACAGGCATCTTACCCGCATGGCTGTAACGGATCGTGCAGCCACGTCTCGATCCCTGAGTCAACAGATGGGGACGTTTGCAAGACAACAACCATCTGTAGGAACAGCTCGACGACGTTTGCAGCGGCATGGACTATCAGCTCGGAGACCATAGCCGCGGTTACCCTTGACGCTGCCTCACAGACAGGAGCGCCTGCGAAGGCGTACTCAACGACGAACCTGGTTGCACAAATGGCGAAACGTCATTTTTTCGGGCGAATTCAGATTCTGTTTACAGCATCATGATGGTCCCACCCGTATTTGGCGATGAACGCACACTGGAAACGTGTATTCGTCATCGCCATACTGTCGTATTAATCGGCGTAATGGTATGGGGTGACATTGGTTACACGACTCGGTCACCTCTTGCTCGCATTGACGGCACTTTGAACAGCGGACGTTACATTTCAGATATGTTGCGAACCGTGGCTCTACCCTTCATTCGCTCGCTGCGAAACCCTACATTTCAGCATGATAATGTACGACCGCATGTTGCAGGTCCTGTACGGGCCTTTCTGGAATGTTCGACTGCTACCCTGGCCAGCACTTTTTCCAGATCTCTCACCAACTGAAAACGTCTGGTCAATGGTGGCCGAGCAAGTGGCTCGTCATAAAACGCCAGTCACTACTCTTGATGAACTGTGGTATCGTGTTGAAGATGCATGGGCAGCTGTACCTGTACACGCCATCCAAGCTCTGTTTGACTCAATGTCTAGGCGAATCAAGGCCGTTATTACGGCCAGAGGTGGTAGTTTTGGGTACTGATTTCTCAGGATCTATCCACCCAAATTGCGTGAAAATGTAATCACATGTTAGTATACTACACTCCTGGAAATTGAAATAAGAACACCGTGAATTCATTGTCCCAGGAAGGGGAAACTTTATTGACACATTCCTGGGGTCAGATACATCACATGATCACACTGACAGAACCACAGGCACATAGACACAGGCAACAGAGCATGCGCAATGTCGGCACTAGTACAGTGTATATCCACCTTTCGCAGCAATGCAGGCTGCTATTCTCCCATGGAGACGATCGTAGAGATGCTGGATATAGTCCTGTGGAACGGCTTGCCATACCATTTCCACCTGGCGCCTCAGTTGGACCAGCGTTCGTGCTGGACGTGCAGACCGCGTGAGACGACGCTTCATCCAGTCCCAAACATGCTCAATGGGGGACAGATCCGGACATCTTGCTGGCCAGGGTAGTTGACTTACACCTTCTAGAGCACGTTGGGTGGCACGGGATACATGCGGACGTGCATTGTCCTTTTGGAACAGCAAGTTACCTTGCCGGTCTAGGAATGGTAGAACGATGGGTTCGATGACGGTTTGGATGTACCGTGCACTATTCAGTGTCCCCTCGACGATCACCAGAGGTGTACTGCCAGTGTAGGAGATCGCTCCCCACACCATGATGCCGGGTGTTGGCAGTCCTGATTGTGGCGCTCACCTGCACGGCGCCAAACACGCATACGACCATCATTGGCACCAAGGCAGAAGCGGCTCTCATTGCTGAAGACGACACGTCTGCATTCGTCCCTCCATTCACGCCTGTCGCGACTCCACTGGAGGCGGGCTGCACGATGTTGGGGCGTGAGCGGAAGACGGCCTAACGGTGTGCGGGACCGTAGCCCAGCTTCATGGAGACGGTTGCGAATGGTCCTCGCCGATACCCCAGGAGCAACAGTGTCCCTAATTTGCTGGGAAGTGGCGGTGCGGTCCCCTACGGCACTGCGTAGGATCCTACGGTCTTGGCGTGCATCCGTGCGTCGCTGCGGTCCGGTCCCAGATCGACGGGCACGTGCACCTTCCACCGACCACTAGCGACAACATCGATGTACTGTGGAGACCTCATGCCCCACGTGTTGAACAATTCGGCGGGACGTCCACACGGCCTCCCGCATGCCCACTATACGTCCTCGCTCTAAGTCCGTCAACTGCACATACGGTTCACGTCCACGCTGTCGCGGCATGCTACCAGTGTTAAAGACTGCGATGGAGCTCCGTATGCCACGGCAAACTGGCTGACACTGACGGCGGCGGTGCACAAATGCTGCGCAGCTAGCGCCATTCGACGGCCAACACCGCGGTTCCTGGTGTGTCCGCTGTGCCGTGCGTGTGATCATTGCTTGTACAGCCCTCTCGCAGTGTCCGGAGCAAGTATGGTGGGTCTGACACACCGGTGTCAATGTGTTCTTTTTTCCATTTCCAGGAGTGTATATTTTTCCAATGAATACCCGTTTATCATGTGCGTTTCTTCTTGGTGTAAAAATTGTAATGGCCACTAGTGTATTTTCTTGGTACATTTACGTGCCCACTGTGCGCTCAGAACTGAAAAGAGCGATGTGACGTGATCGACGGGCGTTCTACAGACATTGCCCAACACATTTGTGCAAAGCTTCATCGGATTTTTACAGTGGTTTCCATTTCCCAGCCGATCGGAACTTACTTTATGGATAGCCCTCGTATTTGTGGCGACGAAAATGTTGAAGCCATTTCTTGAATTTCCTGAGGGTAGCACAATACATTTCAGTTTCTATCGTTGCATCATGAAAGAGGACACGAAACAGAATAGCCCCTGTGGAGTCCCAGAAGACCCTGACCGTGACTTTACCAGCTGGGGATGCGGCTTTGAACTTTTGCTTCGGTGGTGTGGCGCCACTCCAAAGACTGGCGTTTTTTCCGTTTAGAAGTGATGAACCCATGCTTCATAGCCTGTGACGAAGTTAGATAAAAAGTTATCACATTCAGCCTCGTGACGCGCAAGCAATTCTGCACAGTTGGTCCTTCGTTGCTCTTTATGATCTTCTGTTAGGCGACGAGGAATGCACCGGGCACACACCTCCGAGTATCTGAACTGATGGACAGGTGTGTGAGCACTATCGACAAGGACATCCATTTGTGCTACGAGGTGTTTGACAGTGATCCGTCCGTCACTTCGAATGAGACTGTCCACACGTTCAAACGTTGCAGGAGTCACAACTGTGTGCGGCAGGCCAGCACGTGGGAGATCTACATTTACATCTACATCAATACTAAGCAAGCCACGCTACGGTGCGTGGCGAAGGGTACTTTGAGTACCTCTATCGGTTCTCCCTTCTATTCCAGTCCCGTATTGTTTGTGTAATCAACGACCCCAAAAATTTAAATCGGACAGGCTTGCGCTACCTTACTCCAATGATGACAGTGAACTCGTCAAACAACTCACCGGACATTTGTCCACTGCGAGGTCTCCGTAGACATTCTCCGAGTGTCTGTGAATATCTGCAATGCTCTGGTTTTCCGTCAGAAGAAACTCAGTGATGACTCTTTGCGTGACGCCATTTTGAAGGCTACGTACAGCACCACCACTTTATGAATCTATAGGGACTGTAGTGGGAATATTCCGCTATGTTTCACAACAAATACCGCATTTTTTCAAACCGATATTGGCCGAGAAAAAGGAAATCTTGCATTATTGATTTACCGCCCTCGTATCAACAACATGGTGGTTATTCCTACATTTTTACTATACTAATACCCTACGGGCCATTAAAATTGCTACACCAAGAAGAAATGCAGATGATAAATGGGTGTTCATTGGACAAATATATTATACTAGAACTGACATGTGATTACATTTTCACGTAATTTGGGTGCATAGATCCTGAGAAATCAGTACCCAGAACAACCACCTCTGGCCGTAATAACGGCCTTGATACGCCTAGGCAGTGAGTCAAACAGAGCTTGGCTGGCGTGTACAGGTACAGCTGCCGATGCAACTTCAACACGATACCACAGATCATCAAGAGTAGTGACTGGCGTATTGTGACGAGCCACTTGCTCGGCCACCATTCACCAGACGTTTCCAGTTGGTGAGAGATCTGGAGAATGTGCTTGCCAGGGTAGCAGCCGAACATTCCAGAAAGGCCAGTAGAGAACCTGCAACATGCGGTCGTGCATTATCCTGCTGAAATGTAGGGTTGCGCTGGTATCGAATGAAGGGTAGAGCCACGGGTCGCAACACATCTGAAATGTAACGTCCGCTGTTCAAAGTGCCGTCAATGCGAGCAAGAGGTGACCGAGACCTGTAACCAGTGGCACACCATACCAACACGCAGGGTGATACGCCAGTATGGCGATGACAAATACAAGCTTCCAATGTGCGTTCACCGATATGTCGCCAAACTCGGATGGGACCATCATGATGCTGTAAACAGAATCTAGATTCATCCGAAAAAAAAATACGTTTTGTCATTCGTGCACCCAGGTTCGTCCTCGAGTACACCATCGCAGGCGCTCCTGTCTGTGATGCTGCGTCAAGGGTAACCGCAGCCATGGTCTCCAAGCTGACAGTCCATGCTGCTGCAAACGACGTCGAACTGTTCGTGCAGGTGGCTGTTGTCTTGCAAACGTCCCCATCTGTTGACTCAGGGATCGAGACGTGGCTGCACGATCCGTTGCAGCCATGCGGGTAAGATGCCTGTCATCTCGACTGCTAGTGATACGAGGTCATTAGGAACCATCATGGCGTTCCGTATTACCCTCCTGAACCCACCGATTCCATATTCTGCTAACAGTCATTGGATCTCGTCCAACGCGAGCAGCAATGTCGCGATACGATAAACCGCAATCGCGATAGGCTACAATCAAATTCGGAAACGTGATAGTACGAATTTCTTCTCCTTACACGAGGCATCACAACAACGTTTCACCAGGCAACGCCAGTCAACTGCTGTTTGTGTATAAGAAACCGGTTGGAAACTTTCCTTAAGTCAGCACGTTGTAGGTGTCCACACCGGCGCCAACCATGTGTGAATGCTCTGAAAAGCTAATCATTTGTATATCACAGCATCTTCTTCCTGTCGGTTAAATTTCGCGTCTGTAGCACGTCATCTTCTTGGTGTAACAATTTTAATGTCCAGTAGTGTATTTTTTTAAAGTTCTGTTATGATTTCTGTGTTATTAGTTCTGATTTATAATTGAAGTAATTAGTCAATAAAACAAATTTTTTCTCATTTTGAAAAATATTCTTGACCTCCACATTAAAGAAGGTGTTCCATCGAAGTACCAGGTTTCTCAGAGTGTACCACCAGAGGAAAAGTTTGGGAACCCCTGACCTAGTTGGATATGGAAACCGTCTAAGAGTCACATTCTTGTGGGCCGGCACACTGACTCTCGTAAATCCGTTCCACAGTGGGCCAATTCGCTTCGAAACCTGGACAAACCAGAAACAGAAAAAAATTTGCGTTCCCATTTTCCGCACGGGACATCTTGTGCAGATACCACTGGTACGTACTTATACAGTGCTGCTGTGGGATTCCAGTCACAAGTCAAGATGCCGTGACGGCTGCCGACAAACAGCGAACCGGACAACGACACATTTTTCAAATACTGTTTGTGTAGCCTGTTTAATATTCGACAACGGTCCAGCCCAATTATAAGGATAAAATAAAATGGACTGCAAATTTAAACTCAGCCAAAACCTCTGAGACAAACAGAAGCTAAACTATGTCAAAGTTAGCGTATGGAGGGCTATGCGTGAAGCGTTCAGTGAATTCGAAAGTAAATTCTATGTACAGACTTGATAGAAAATCCTAGGAAGTTCTGGTCTTACGTTAAATCAGTAAGTGGATCGAAACAGCATATCCAGACACTCTGGGATGATAATGGCATTGGAACAGAGGATAGCACGCGTAAAGCTGAAATACTAAACACCTGTTTCCAAAGCTGTTTCACAGAGGAAGACCGCACGAACGAAAAAATGGCTGACATCGAAATAAGTGTCTAAGGAATAGAAAAGCAACAGAAATCACTCAACAGAGGAAAGTCCACTGGACCTGACGGGATACCAATTCGAATCTACACAGAGTAGCCGAAAGAACTTGCCCCCCCCTTTTAACACCCGTGTACCGCAAGTCTCTAGATGAACGGAAGGTTCCAAATGATTGGAAAAGAGCACAGTTAGTTCCAGTTTTCAAGAAGGGTCGTCGAGCAGATGCGCAAAACTATAGGCCTATATCTCTGACATCGATCTGTTGTAGAATTTTAGAACATGTTTTTTGCTCGCGTATCATGTCATTTCTGGTAAACCAGAATCTACTCTGTAGGAATCAACATGGATTCCGGAAACAGCGATCGTGTGAGACCCAACTCACTTTATTTGTTCAGGAGACCCACAAAATATTACATACAGCCTCCCAGGTAGATGCCATTTTCCTTGACTTCCGGGAGGCGTTCGATACAGTACCCCACTGTAGCCTGATAAACAAAGTAAGAGCCTACGGAATATCAGACCAGCTGTGTGGCTGGATTGAAGAGTTTTTAGCAAACAGAACACAGCATGTTGTTCTCAATGGAGAGACGTCTACAGACGTTAAAGTAACCTCTGGCGTGCCACAGGGGAGTGTTATGGGACCATTGCTTTTCGCAATATATATAAGTGACCTAGTAGATAGTGTCGGAAGTTCCATGCGGCTTTTCGCCGATGATGCTGTAGTATACAGAGAAGTTGTAACGTTAGAAAATTGCAGCGAAATGCAGGAAGATCTGCAGCGGATAGGCACTTGGTGTAGAGAGTGGCAACTGACCCTTAACATAGACAAATGTAATGTATTGCGAATACATAGAAAGAAGGATCCTTTATTGTAGGATTATATGATAGCGGAATAAACACTGGTAGCAGTTACTTCTGTAAAATATCTGGGAATATGCGTGCGGAACAATTTGAAGTGGAATGATCATATAAAATTAATTGTTGGCAAGGCGGGTGCCAGGTTGAGATTCATCGGGAGAGTCCTTTGAAAATGTAGTCCATCAGCAAAGGAGGTGGCTTACAAAACACTCGTTCGCGCTATACTTGAGTATTTCTCATCAGTGTGGGATCCGTACCAGATCGGGTTGACGGAGGAGATAGAGAAGCCCCAAAGAACAGCGGCGCGTTCCGTCACAGGATTATTTGGTAACCGTGATCGCGTTACGGAGATGTTTAGCAAACTCAAGTGGCAGACTCTGCAAGAGAGGCGCTATGCATCGCGGTGTAGCTTGCTCGCCAGGTTTCGAGAGGGTGCGTTTCTGGATGAGGTATCGAATATATTGTTTCCCCCTACTTATACCTCCCGAGGAGATCACGAAAGTTCGAGCGCGCACGGAGGCTTTCCGGCAGTCGTTCTTCCCGCGAACCATACGCGACTGGAACAGGAAAGGGAGGTAATTACAGTGGCACGCAAAGTGGCCTCCGCCTTACGGAGTATAAATGTAGATGTGTTTATGACATTTATATTGGGTGCAATGAAGTATAACGATTTAAAACTATAGTATGACCAATATTTTCCGAAATCGCACGCTGAAAAATTGCCTTTGCGTTGCTCCACTTTTGTAGATAGCTCTCCTACTACTTTAATAGAATAGTTAACAAGCCAAAATGTATTTTCATGCGCATATTTGCTTGTTTTTAGTGGACCGTCATTTTTCTGGTGTGCGGCATTGCCACATGGTAGCCGTATATGTGCAATAAACAACAATATTCTGGAATAATGAACATTATTACAGAAACTATTTTGCTATAATGCACAATAATTAATAAATTAACAGTCAGTTAAACAATGGATTAATTGCTGTATTGAGAAATAATCAGTAATCTTTGTACTGTGGATAATTCAGTGCTGATCAACTTGAATGATTTGTTTTCCAGCACCTACAACCTGCTCAAAAAACTACACATGTAAGAAAAAATTTGACTTTGTTCGAGATGTATGGATAGCAGGCACTGATAGTTGAACCACAGCTCTACGGTCAATATTTAGTCGAAACTGTGGATGAGATAAAACCAGGATCAAGAGAAACGCGACCGTTGCCAGTAAACGGTGGTTGGGTGAATCAATTACATTTGTAGTGATTACTATCCACGTTCGTTTTATTGTTCATTTCAACACTCTGTGCTTTATGTTACTGCACTGATAATAATTTCGTGTTATACAACAGTGATAATGACACAAGCAACGAATGTGACTACGATTTCGTTTCAAAAATGTAAAATATTGAATAAAATGTTTCTATACGGCATTCTTTATCAGCGACCTCAAAATACCTTACACTCGAAGTTTTACTCGAATTTGCTAAAGTTATGAATTTAGGTCGCTCATATTAGAATTTTGTAATTCCGACAAAGGATTTGTAATCACGACCTCAAAAATCTAAAAAGAACACACTTTTGCGGGAGCAGTTTTCCTATTATGTCTCGGTTTTAAAGGGAACTGTCCCACTGTGCGCCGGATAATTTCGATACAGGGCGGGCACACCTCCATGTCCCAAGCGCGGAGCTTTTACAAGCATGGTTATCCGACTGGATAAGAACAGGGGAGCAAAAATCGTCGCTACAATTTGATGTCTCTAGGGGATTTAATAAGTGAGTCGCTTCCACTCGATATGCTATCCTTGAAAAACTTGTGATTTCTGTCACTCTCCGAATCCAGGCATTTATCAATGCTATATCAGAGACTAGAAACATTTGAGATGTACTGCTGCAGAAGAGTGTTGGAAATTAGGTGGACTGATAAGGGAAGCAATGAGGAGATTCTCCACAGAATCGCCGAGGAAAGGAATGCATGGTTACCATGACAAGAAGAAGGGACAAGATGATAAAGCTCTTGTTAAGGCATCAGGGAATAAATTCTATGGTTCTAGAGGGAGCTGTAATGTGTAAAAACTGTCGAGCAAGACAGAGATTGGGAGACATCCAACAAATAAATGAGGACATAAATTTTAAAATTTTCCCTAAGAATTGAATGTTCAAACAAATTTCGGGCTTGTAACCGTCTATCGTTTAATTCATTGGACGATATTTCGACTGGGCACTTGCCAGTCATTTTCAGATGAGCCATCGAAGACTGACGAAGACTTGCTCCGTGCCGCTCTATACAACGCGCTGCGAGTATTCCGCACATGCGGCAAAGTTCAAGTTGACGACAACTTCACTCTTTCAGATACAAATCAGTGCGAGTGGGCTTACGATAGACTGATGCCTCAGAGAGCCATCAGTTTTCCACCAGGCGTATCTCAACGGTTTCAATAATAATGGGGTCGCAAAAAGATGTAGCTGTGGTCGGAGTCATAGTTATTTCATACTACATTGAGTGTCCAGTGGAAACACAGTGTTCGGCAACAGCGGACTTGTTTGACTGCAAAAGGCCAGAGAAACGTTGATGTTCAGTGTTCTTTCACAGCGCGTGTGGTGGGTCCTATGTAAGTCGCACCACACTGGCAAGGTATTATGTAAATTACTGCCTTCCGCAATAACAAGTCGTCCTTCATTTACCTCAGAAGGTCTGCAATCTTAGATGGTGAACGGAAAATCACTTTCACTTCAAATTTCCAGAGGATTCTTGCTGTTTTAAACGATGTGTTGCTCAGCTAAAGCTCAAGATTTTGTCCGCCTATTCTCCTCTTTATCCACTTCACGATTCTCGATTTTAACTGACAGTGTCCTGTTAATCTGGTGGGTGGAATCTCCATTCTTTGTAAACATTGCTTTTAGGTGGACGAGCTTTTTAGGCAAACTATCTAGATCTGAGACAGTGTGAGCCCTGTGCACGAGCGTTTTAAGCACGGTCGCAGTTTGCGACGGGTGATGACAACTTGAGGCTTGCAAATACAGATTTGTTCAAATGGTTCAAATGGCTCTGAGCACTATGGGACTTAACATCTGAGGTCATCAGTCGCCTAGAACGTAGAACTACTTAAACCTAACTAACCTAAGGACATCACACACATCCATGCCCGAGGCAGGATTCGAACCTGCGACCGTAGCGGTCGCGCGGTTCCAGACTATAGCGCCTAGAACCGCTCGGTCACCTCGGCCTGCTACAGATTTGTATGAGTGGGTGTACGATAAACTGAATGCCTCACAGCCATCTTTCTTTCTTATGGCCGAGACATCCGAGAATGGCAGACGTCATCATTTCCACCATTTGTTCTAATCGAAGACGACAGAATGTGCCAAAGGCCGCTGCGAGCGGTAACACAGAGGACGGCTGAGTTACGTGGTTCTACTATCTAGGCCGCCGCCGCCGTCAAGAGTGGTCTGTCTGTCAACTCGAATTTTGACGCATGCGTTGGATACTGACAGCGCATTATATATGGCTCACCTGAAGATGACGGCAAGAGCCAAGTCGAAATATCGTGCAATGAATTTAACGACGAGCGGATGCAAGCCCGAAATTTGTTTGAAAAATTGAGGAAGTAAGTTGGAAATGCTACTCTGAGATGAAAAGTTTGGCACAGGAGGGGAATTCGTTCTGGGTCGCATCAAGCCAGTCAGAACAGTGCCGGAGGCGGTGTTATGCGATATTAGCGTATGGGTTCCTAGGGCTAATTGAGCGGCTAGGGTGACCGTAAACACAATTGTAAGCGCCAGTGCCTTGTATTTTGAGTTATGGGACAATCGGCTTTGAAAAAAGCTCACTCCATTGAAGTCAGGACGGTGCTTCATCGTAAACGTCAGTGGCTGCCTCCCGCGAGAATGTAATGACGAGCGACATGTAAAACGGTTGGCTCCAAGAAGGAGCTTTGTACATTTTCCGAGATTATGGGCACATTTGACGCGTTACGAGAATGCGAAGATGTTCTTAGCGATCCTGATGTGTCCGGGCAGGATTCTGAGTACATTTCCAGTGACTCAGAATATCTAAATTTCCAGATATGTTGTACTTCGAATGTCTCACGAACATAATAGTACGTGCATCTACATGCCATTATGTACCTGAAATGCATTAAATATGAGTTTATTATTCAATGGCTGTTGTAGAAGGCTTGATGGTGTGTATGTGCATATTTCTTCCACTATATTCGTCCAAGTAATAACGGTAGTAATAATCTTTGTTGCTATTCGGGTAATCTGCGAAGGATTCGAATTGGCCTTCAATGTCGGGCTGTCCGTAACTATCTCAGATACGTGTTATGAATGGGCAGAAGAACAGACGAAGGGATCTTAACGGAAAACATTGAGGTGCACCTCACAACGGAAGTTTAAGCAGAAGAGTGTAGGAAAAAAGAAAGAAGAGTCTTTACCGTCCTCTTAAAACTACTTTTGAGAAAGGTGAAAGGAAAGTGAGGTAAATTCTGGGAAATTGGTGGTTTTTATGTTCAGAATGCATCTGGTTGTCAGCCTAGGGAATGTATGCAGGTGGAAGGTGGATTCTAAATACCCATCATATTTATTCATCAATCATCAAGACATTATGTCTTAGCATCTGGCGAAAAGTAGGTCTCAGGAAGCGTGGGAGGCAAAGCGGAGTTCTTACTGTTCGATCAAAATACGACGGATCCATACTCATTGAAAACAACGAAGCTGTTCACGTTCTGTCACTCTCGATTGCACGCCCCCTGTTCACCGTAGATTTTTCTTGTTACTGAAACCAAAATGTTTGGACACTGGATACATCAATGATGAGAGTGATGATTAAGTGATTTCAGGCAACGAGTTACACAGTTAAGTCTTCTAGTAGTCTGTGTAGACATCCTCATCATTATGTATTGTTATCAATGTACGAAGGGCGTTCTATAAGTAATGCAACACATTTTTTTTTCTAAAATCAAGTTTGTTTTATACAGAATTTTAGTACACCGTATTATTACCCACTCTTTTGGCTACAAAGCCTTATTTTTCAACATAATCTCCGTTCAAGGACACAATTGGGAGGACATGTATGCCCTCTACTGGTCACCTGTGGCGATATCTGTTCTTTCGGACATGTCCGAAAGAACAGATACAATCGGTGAGCATGCAGCTCTCTTAGAATGAAATGATAATTAGATCAAGACCTTAAGCTTTCGATAGGTGTTTATATACATCAACGGGGACAGTTGAAAATGTGTGCTCTGACCAGGACTCGAACCAGAGAACTCCTGCTTACATGGCAGACGCTCTATCCATGTGAGCCACCGAGGGCACAGAGAATATTGCGACTGCAGGGACTTATCCCTTGCACTCTCCCCGTGAGACCCACGTTCTCAACTTAATGTCCACACACTACATTCGGACATGACCGAAAGAACAGATACCATTTTCATATAGTTGAGGCAGACCGGCCATTGACCTTCTTCTTCTGCGCTGGATGCACACGCATTGCCCGAACTCTTACGGGCCTCGGTAAGATTGTCTGCCGCGAGTAATGAGTGTAATGGGCAGGGGCACTACGAATGTAGTGTGTGGACACTAAGTTGGGAATGTGTGTCTCACTGGGAGCGTGCAAGGAATAAATCCCTGCAGTCGCACTATCCTCTGTGCCCTCGGTGGTTCACATGGATAGAGCGTCTGCCATGTAAGTAGGAGATCCAGTGTTCGAGTCTTGGGCAGGGCACACATTTTCCATTGTCCCCGTTGATGTACACTCCTGGAAATTGAAATAAGAACACCGTGAATTCATTGTCCCAGGAAGGGGAAACTTTATTGACACATTCCTGGGGTCAGATACATCACATGATCACACTGACAGAACCACAGGCACATAGACACAGGCAACAGAGCATGCGCAATGTCGGCACTAGTACAGTGTATATCCACCTTTCGCAGCAATGCAGGCTGCTATTCTCCCATGGAGACGATCGTAGAGATGCTGGATGTAGTCCTGTGGAACGGCTTGCCATGCCATTTCCACCTGGCGCCTCAGTTGGACCAGCGTTCGTGCTGGACGTGCAGACCGCGTGAAACGATGCTTCATCCAGTCCCAAACATGCTCAATGGGGGGCAGATCCGGAGATCTTGCTGGCCAGGGTAGTTGACTTATACCTTCTAGAGCACGTTGGGTGGCACGGGATACATGCGGACGTGCATTGTCCTGTTGGAACAGCAAGTTCCCTAGCCGGTCTAGGAATGGTAGAATGATGGGTTCGATGACGGTTTGGATGTACCGTGCACTATTCAGTGTCCCCTCGACGATCACCAGAGGTGTACGGCCAGTGTAGGAGATCGCTCCCCACACCATGATGCCGGGTGTTGGCCCTGTGTGCCTCGGTCGTATGCAGTCCTGATTGTGGCGCTCACCTGCACGGCGCCAAACACGCATACGACCATCATTGACACCAAGGAAGAAGCGACTCTCATCGCTGAAGACGACACGTCTCCATTCGTCCCTCCATTCACGCCTGTCGCGACACCACTGGAGGCGGGCTGCACGATGTTGGGGCGTGAGCGGAAGACGGCCTAACGGTGTGCGGGACCGTAGCCCAGCTTCATGGAGACGGTTGCGAATGGTCCTCGCCGATACCCCGGATCAACAGTGTCCTTAATTTGCTGGGAAGTGGCGGTGCGGTCTCCTACGGCACTGAGTAGGATCCTACGGTCTTGGCGTGCATCCGTGCGTCGCTGCGGTCCGGTCCCAGATCGATGGGCACGTGCACCTTCCGCCGACCACTGGCGACAACATCGATGTACTGTGGAGACCTCACGCCCCACGTGTTGAGCAATTCGGCGGTACGTCCACCCGGCCTCCCGCATGCCCTCTATACGCCCTCGCTCAAAGTCCGTCAACGGCACATACGGTTCACGTCCACGCTGTCGCGGCATGCTACCAGTGTTAAAGACTGCGATGGAGCTCCGTATGCCACGGCAAACTGGCTGACACTGACGGCGGCGGTGCACAAATGCTGCGCAGCTAGCGCCATTCGACGGCCAACACCGCGGTTCCTGGTGTGTCCGCTGTGCCGTGCGTGTGATCATTGCTTGTACAGCCCTCTCGCAGTGTCCGGAGCAAGTATGGTGGGTCTGACACACCGGTGTCAATGTGTTCTTTTTTCCATTTCCAGGAGTGTATATCAACACCTGTCGACAGCTTAATGTCTTGATTTAATTATAATTTCAACCTGTGACGATGTTTGACAAGAATTGTCTCGATCTACCTTGATACACGCAAGCGCTCAGTTGCTCCTTCGATGCTCTTCATGGTCTTCTGTTAGCCGGCGAGGAAAGCAGCGGGCACACACCTTTGAGTACCTGAACTAGGGGACGAGAGTGTCAACACTACCAACAGAGACGCCAGTGAGGTGTTTGATTCTGATCAGATCATCAGTTCGAACGGGAGTGGAGTAGAGGCTTAGTGTTTAACGTCCCGTCGACATCGAGGTCGTTAGAGACGGAGCACAAGCTCGGATCAGGGAAAGTTGTGGAAGGAAATCGCTTGTGCTCTTTCAAAGGAACCATTTCGGCATCTGCCTGAAGCAATTGAGGGAAATCACGCAAAACCTAAATCAGAATGGCCAGATGCGGTTTTGAACCATTGTCCTACCGAATGCGAGTCCAGTGTGCTAAACACTGCGCCGGCTCGCTCGATAGTGCTCGAACGTTCCAGCATAGCGGGAGTCGCAACTGTACCATGTCGTATTTATCCGCCGATACCAGGCTGCGACTTTCAATTAAAATGTTCTCCCCTGTACAGGAATTACATAATGTGTATACGAATAGAGGTTGTGATGCAGCAACGGCATATGGAAGTTTAGGTTTGGCCGTCTGTCATGCACGGATAGCCAAAGCGATTAAGGCGACCGCTCGCATAAAAAGGGAAATCCGGTTTCCAGTCCCAGTCCAACGCAAATTTCCATTGCGCCATTATCTCATACAGTTGACGGTTGTTACTATTCGCAGCTGCAAATACATTTCATGTAAATCACAGATTTGTGCGGCTGGCAGACACGGGGGAGACCGGGCATGTTTGAGCGACGTTGTTGCAGTAATGACAGACGTCTCATTCAACGACTCACCGTGCTTTTGTTCAGTGTCAAGTCTCCGCAGACATCCTGCAAGCGCCTATGAATATCTGTGATGCTCTATTTTCCGTCAAAAGGCGCCCGATGACAGCTCTCTACTTGGAACGCACCTCCGCTACGGACCCCATTTTGGAGGCTACGTATAGTACTGTCACTTATCGAAACTTCATGAAACTTCAGGGACTGAAGCAGAAATATTCCACTATGTTCCACAATAAGTTGTGCATTTTTTCAACCGGAATTGGCTGAGAAAAAAAGTGTCGCATCATTTACTGATTGCTCCTCGTGCTCAGATTTTTTTCACGAACACAATGATAAGTGCATCTACATACTACTATGTTCCTGAAATGCGTGAAATATGTTATTATTGTTGAATGGTTGTTGCTGGATGCTTGCTGGTATGCATACGCAAATTCTCCGTTTCTTTGATGTTCAGAATGCATCTGGCTTTCAACCTAAGGATTGTATGCGGGTGGGTGGTGACATCTGAATACTCATCATCTTTATTCATCAGTGAGAATGGTATGACATCTGGCCAAAGCAACTTTCAGAAAACGCGGGAGGTAAAACCCAGTTCTTACTCTTTGATAAAAATACGACAGATCGAGACTCACTGAAAAGAAAAAGTTGCTCATGTTATGTCCCGCTACGGTCGCAGGTTCGAATCCTGCGTCGGGCAAGGATGTGTGTGATGTCCTTAGGTTAGCTAGGTTTAAGTAGTTCTAAGTTCTAGGTAACTGATGACCACAGATGTTAAGTCCCATAGTGCTCAGAGCCATTTGTACCATTTGTTATGTCCCTCTCACATTACATCCCTCCTGTTTTCTTGTCACTAAAACCAAGATGTTTGGCCAATGGACGTATCTATGATGAGGATTGTGAATGATAAACTACCTTCAAGCAACAAGCTATACCGTTAAGTCTTCTAGTACTCTGTGTATACGTTCTCATATGATTATCTATCATTACGTTTTATTACCGTTGTATGTGATTTCTCGAACATAAAGTTTAATACAATAATGTATTTGCTTTCGTATATTTCACATTTTATAGTCCTTTCTCGTCCTTTTTTATGACTTTGTGAGAGAATATACGACCGAGCGAGGTGGCGCCGTGGTTAGCACACTGAACTCACATTCGGGAGAATGGCCATCCTGATTTAGGTTTCCGTGTTTCTCCTAAATCGCTTCAGGCAAATGCCGGGATGATTCCTTTTAAAGAGCACGGCTGACTTCCTTCCCCATCCTTCACAAACCGATGGGACCGATGACCTCGCTGTTTGGTCCCCTGTCCCAAATCAACCAACCAAGCAAAGAATATACGAGAGTCATTTCAAAAGTCATGCATACTGGCGCATATCGTTACAGTGGCATAATTAAGTTGAAACTCATGTCATTTGTGAGGCGTAACGTTAGTATGTGTGTTTGCTGGTTCGCATTGTTGTGTCGTGAATAATTCAGTTTTAAAATGGAAGCTTAAAGCGAGTCAGGTCGGATTACAAGTAGTGATGGGCGTTCCTAAATCAAAATCGAATCCGTAAGTGGAAGAAACCCAACAGAAATTTGCAACGCTTTCAGATATGTGTGTGGGAACAGTGTAGTGGATCGTAGCTCAGTGTCACGATGGTCTTCTCGTTTCCGTAATGGTTGGGCGAGCACTGATTATAATCAAGAAGTGGAAGACCATCAACTGCAGCAGACTACATATCTCATGTTCTTGTTAATGATATTTTGAGAGACGATCGACGAAAAACATGCGAGGAAATTGCATATGAGGCTAGAATGTCTGTCATTTCAGTTTACAGACTCATAACTGGAAAGTTAAAGATGACAAAATTTGATGCCAGTTGAATTCTGAATGATCTGAGCGAAGAGAAAGCAGTCGAAAAAGAATTGTAGAAGAATTGCTTCAGTGTTACCGGAAAGAAGGAGAACAGTTTCTGAAAAGGACTGTTGCACTTAGTGCAACCTGAATACAAGACGTTTTGGCCAGAACTGAAATCTCAGTTGTAACATTGAGAAAGTTCCGATTCTCCAATCCCGGAAAAATTCCACCACCCGCAGACACACGTGAAACTGTTGATGATACTTGCGTATTACCTGAATGGAATCATAGCTACAAATAGACTGCCACACGGGACGTCTGTAACAGGTGCGTACTACAAGCTGTTTCTGCAAGATGTAATGCGACTGAAAATTCGTCAAAGAAGGCCTGACGTGTTTGCACATGGTGATCTCTATTTCTCTGATAATGCAGAACCGCATCTATCCTACGAGTGAAAGAAAAGCTCGACAAATATGGATGGGAAATAATTACCCACTTTGTTGTATCCGCGGACCCAACCGAATAGCGCGCGCGCCCTGCCGTCCCCTCGCTTGCCACAGTTTCCCGTCGTTGCCGCCGACCGAGGACGTCGCGCCATTGCTGAGCTGGGGCCTACAGCGGCCTCTGGCTGCACGATATGACAGGAGCGCTGGCCCCGAGTCGGGGTCCCTTGCCCACGGCATCTGCCCTCCCCTCTCCCTGTCCCCTTCCTCCTCCCCCTCCCCCTCCCCGGACTCGCACACGCTCAGTGAACATTCGCGCGCCGGAGATCATCGCCATCAGTGTCTCGTGTGTGTGCCTTCGTTTTGTGTTCAGTGTCCTTTCGCCGTCACGCCACCACTGTTCACGTGTGCCGTCGCAGTCATCCGTGTTATGTGCGCTGTGTCAACAAGTGTTAGTGTTTCTTCTCATCCAGCGTGAGCAGCTTCATGTTTACTGTTTTTTGTATCTACATTTTTTGCCCGCCGTTTTTATGGTATTGTTTGTGCCACCTATTTGTCATGTTATTGTACCACTCAAGGCTGAAGAGCAGGGTAATGTGCTGCTGCCAGCCCGCCTTGTCGGAGGTGATTAAAATTACAATAAAGAACAAAAAAAAAAACCCCGAGTCGGGTAGTCTTGCAAACAGCTCGTTGCAGTCGTCAGTGCCGACGTTAGCTAGCTCGCCGTGTGATTCAGTATTGTATAACGACTTAGGCCACGAATCAGGAATATTCTTTGGACATTAATTGGAACTGTATCTACGGTACACTCTTAGCTGTCATTAAAGCTAAGTAACTGTTTTATACTAGCTGGCGCTTATTTGTCATTAATCGTTTTCCTGCCACCAGATTTTAGTCACAACCTGGTCGTGTCCTACTTCATATACAAATTATTGTTACCACGCCTCGGCAGCCATAAAACACTCACCACATAGTCCTGATATGAGCCGGCCAGGCTTTGTTTCCCAAAGCGGAAGAACAAATCTATGGAAAAAATTTTGGTGCAACTGATGTTTTCAGTAACGTGACCCTTGCTATCAGACAGCTCGAAAATGAAGGTGTCCTGTCCGGAAAGCAGACGTTGCCAAAACGTAGGGAAGCTATTGTAAGCAAAAATGGAGATTAAATTTAAAGCCTGTAAAAGTATTTTGTAAAATCAAATATTATCTTCAATTCCATTTTACAGTGCGTAAAACATTTGAAACCACCCTAGTAAAGGTGAAGAGCAAACTAGAACAAAATGGATGTTAAAATAAAATTATTCGTGATTCTAGAGTTTCTCCCGGCGTATTTGATAATCAAAATATGTACTCCATAGACCCCAACATCAAATTCACTATGGAGACTGAAATGGAGGGTAAATTACCTTTCCTTGACGTCTTGGTCAAGAGAAGGGCTGACGTCACCCTAGGTCATGGGGTGTATCGGAAGACAACGCACACTGATCTGTATTTGCACGCAGACAGCTGCCACCACCCTTCACAGAGGAATGGGGTACTTAAAACTCTAGTACATAGGGCGCTCACTATCTCTGACGCAGAGAGTCTACCCCAGGAATTGGAAGGTCTGAGAACTGTATTTCGAAAAAATGGGTACTCAGAGTGGCAGGTTCAACGTGCTCTCCGCCCAACCACTGCAGCACAACCTGTGGAGATGGATGAAATCATCATACAGGCGCACTCTCGGGGAAAATTGCCCGCATTTTGAAGAAACACCGTGTCAGAACTGTGTTTTGTCCTCCGAATAAAACTCGTGCACTGGTGGGGAGCGCCAAAGATGACCTCGGTTTGAGGAAGGCCGGCGTCTACCAGATTCCGTGTCAATGTGACAAGTCGTATATTGGTCAGACGATGCGTACCGTCGAGGATCGATGCCATGAACACCAGAGGCACACTCGACTGATGTATCCGAGCAAGTCGGCGGTCGCTGAACATTGTTTGTCGGAAAATCACGCTATGGAGTACGAACGCACGAGGATTCTGGTACAGACGTCGACATACTGGGACAGCGTTGTTAGAGAGGCCATCGAAATTCGCACCAATGACGATCTCATAAACCGTGGCTGTGGCTATAAACTTAGCAAGGCTTGGGAACTAGCGATTGGGTTAATCAAGAGTAAATCGAGCAAACGTATAGTTGTGACGACCACGGCGGACAGAGCCATGACACCGACGTCATCTCAGACGCCGTCGCAATCTGTTCCACCGCGCGACCGTGGCGTGGGGCGCGGATGGCGGAAGGAGCGCGCAGCGGGCGGAGGGTATTTAAATCGGCCGCTGCCGCGACCGAACCCAGCCTGCTCCCGTCCCTCTCGAAAGTTTTCGAGAGGCTGTACGCGAGAAGACTGATGCGACACGTCACCCAGGAGGGCATCATCCCGTACGAACAGTTCGGATTCCGAGAAGAGCATGCCACCTCCCACCAGCTGTTGCGGGTGGTAGAACCGGCCATGAGGGCACTGGAGACAAGGGAATTCCTTGGCGCAGTGTTCCTCGACGTCTCCCGAGCGTTTGACTCGGTGTGGCACGACGGTCTCGAGTTCAAACTCTTTGAGCAAGGGATACCGACGTCTCACATGACGTTGCTGCGGTCGTACCTGTCCGAACGAACCTTCCACGTGAGGGCTGACGACGGTACGTCCACAGACCGGCAGATACGTGCAGGGGTGCCGCAGGGGTCGGTTCTCGGCCCCTCGCTGTACTCCCTGTACACTGCAGACGCGCCGAAAGTGGCAGGAGTCGAACTGGCGCTGTATGCTGATGATACAGCCCTGTTCACGCGCAGCATGAATGCCCAGGTGCTGAGAAACCGCCTCCAACGCGGGTGCGACGCCTTGGGCTCATGGGCAACAAAGTGGCGGTTGAAATTCAACGCCACAAAGAGCCAGGCAGTCGTCTTCACTCGAATACTTCTGCCGCCAGGGCTTACGCCGCTCGAAATCCTGGGAGAACACATCCCATGGAGTGGGACGGCAAAATACCTAGGGGTTACCCTAGACCGCAGGCTCACCTGGAAGCATCACATCCGTGATGTGAAAGGGAGAGCAGTTGGACGCCTCCGCGCCCTGTATCCACTGCTAAACCCGCAGTCAACTTTGCCACCGCAACACGGCATCACGCTTTACCTAACATTGGTTCGCCCACTATTAGAGTATGCGGCCGTGGTCTGGGGGAAAGCCGCAGATGCTCACATTGTGACTCTGCAACGGATACAGAACCGCGCCCTGAAGACTGCTATGCATCTTCCAAGGCGCTTTTCGACGCGCCAACTCCACGAGGACACCGGAATCCTGCCTCTTCGAGAAAGGTTCCGCGCCATCGCCAGGAAATTCTACGAGAGGACGGAACACTCCCGTAACCGGCTCATCCGTGGACTGGGCCAACAACCACATCACAGGCCAACCACGCGCTGGCCTGACCTGCTGAGGGATTAAGTTTTACTAATCCCCCAGCAGAGTGTGTTACTTTTTCTCTTACAGGTCACACCAGCATGGAAAATTCGACAGGTGTGTTAATATATTTTTCTTTTCTCTTCCACAGGAACCGCAGGAATGACAAATCTGTCTAGACTGCACCATTCTCGAGCCAAGGATCGGCTCGTCTTTACAGCGTCAGCGTCAGCGACCGAACCCATTTCCCTCTGAGCAGCCAGAGCGTACGGGTCTCCGTGCCGGCACGTTCACAGGAGCTCAGTCCGTCAGTTCACCTGATGATGACGACATGTATGATCGCCGAAATGTTGTGGCCGTTGGACACTGTAGACCGGCAGTACACCCGAGGATATTTTGATTAAAATTATTCGGATCTGTGGATCAATTGCGAACTTTAATCCTTCGTATCTCCGAACTCCCATTTTGGCGCTTACCATTGTGTTCCCCCGAGCAGCTAAGTTCTCTGTCGGGTGTCGTTACGTTGTGCTGCTACAGTAGTAGGAGTGGAAGAGCTCCTCAGCAGCTCCTTCCATCCGACTGGGGGCGGCGGCAGTCGAGTGTTCACCGGGCCGCCAGCCCCCCTCAAGCAGCCGTGGCCCACTTCCGCGGCGGCCGCCCTCACAGCTGATTAAACTGAGTGATACGCGCCCCACGAGCGGCAGCCGACAATCAATTCTGCTAATAGCCGCCACCCGAGTCCGGCTCTGATTACCGGCCGGCGCTATCGCCCGCTGACAGAGCGCGCGCAAAGATTAAACCTCCGGGGCTTAATACTGCGCTTCGTAAATCACCCCCCAATTCAGCTCTGCGAGCGCGAAAATGCGCGCGGCGGGCACGGAAATCGAGAGTAGGGCTTGTTAGCAGCGCAAAACTCAAACGGTATCGGGCAGTTCTGCAAGCGTCGTTGGTCAAGCTATGTAATAGCTTTCAGGATAATACGGATGGAAGGCTACATTTATGTCAGATAAAACTAGCAAGTTATGGCCATATATAAAGTTAACGAAAGATCCAATCAGTCTCTCGTGGGGTCAATCTGGAATTTAAACTGGAGATAAGTGACAGACTACTACGCATAAATGGGCAGAAACACGCATTATCACATGGTTACACGATTACAGAAGAGTCACAGGAAGATGTCGTACCCTCGAAGGTGCCTACAACGATTCCGTGTAACGGTCCAAGAGCAGGGCACCCTGTGACGTCATCGTCGGGTTCGGTGACGCTTCAAACAGAAAGGTGTCCACAAATGTGAACAAAAAGGCCAAAACTCAATTCCTGTGAGGTGTAAGGTGGGTTAATGATGTCAAACAGGCACGAAATTTCACCAGAATTCCGTCCAATACCGTTGTGGACGTCTCACACGATGGAAAGGTCATCACACGCGCTCTTACCCTCATTTCATCGCTTCTTTTACCGAGCGGGGAGGCGCAGTGGTTATCACACTGGACTCGCATTCGGGAGAACGACGGTTCAATCCCACGTCCGGCCATCCTGATTTAGGTTTTCCGTTATTTCCCTAAATCGCTGCAGGCAAATGCCGGGGTGGTTCCTTTCAAAGGGCATTGCGGACTTCCTTACCCATCCTTCCCTAATCCGATGAGACCGATGACCTCGCTGTCTGGTCTCCTCCCCCAAAACAACCCAACTCATCGCTTCTTTTTATGCCTCTGTTGTGGAGGTCAGAATCACGATACCTAGTGTTGAAATCAAGCTGTTTTCTTACAGATGGCCGAGGAAAACGTTTCAGAGACACCGGCGCTCCGAATCGACACGTAAAGGTCTCAGGAGGGGGCATAAATGATGTAAATGAAACACCCCTTCCCTTGAGACGATCGATTTCCACATATTTCCGGTTGCAAATGGCAGTTCACAGTACGATGACCAACAGGACGACATTCTTGGCAACCTTCGACATTGTTGAAACCTTCCGGATGGTTCAACCCTCCTGGTTTACAAGGTGGAACCAGCAGGGACCGCTACAAACTATTCCACAAAATTTGAATATGATCCGAAGCTGTGTTTATGGTTTTTCACTCCTGTTTTCCTGTTTCGCATACTTCAGCGACGTGATCACGGGGAGCTGTGGCATGATATATGCTGAATAAAACGGACCGCCTCCCCCCCCCCCCCCCCCCCCCCCCCCGCTCACTTCGCAACATCCTCGGTGTCGCGTGTCCATCTTTGTTCTGCACATCAAAAATCCACCTGTGCAGTGGCTGTCAATTCAGGATTATAGGCGACCCATTCGACACACAGTACACATGCGACGAGCAAATGCTAGTGCAGAGGCGTGTCGCTAGCCAGGTGTTTGTTTTTATGGGGAAGTAGGCCGAATTGTTGACAGCTCTCCGTGGTGCAGTGTGTTATTTCCTCACATTGTCGTAATTGTCGTCAGCGCATGGTGACGAATCTGTGAATAAAAATGTGTTCCTTACGTTCTGGTTCATCTCAGAACCTGCGATCTGGAATGTTTATTTTGTTCTACAGAAATATGGTTCGGAGCAGCTGTTTTTGCTGAGACTAACCAAGCCATTGCTCCGCCTTGAGATGGCAGGTCACTGCTTAATATTACAGACGTGTCAGGCATGTCACAGAGTGTGGTATACTGGATGCTGCAGCGACGTTGGGAGACAGACCTTCCGACGCGACGTCATGGTCAGCGCGGTCGCCGTCACAAAAAATGGCTCTAATCACTATGGGACTCAACATCTAAGGTCATCAATCCCCTAGACTTAGTGTTACTTAAACCTAACTAACCTAAGGACATCACACACATCCATACCGGAGGCGCATTAGAACCTGCGACAGCAGCAGCAGCGCGGTTCCGAACTGAAGCGCCTAGAATCGCTCGGTCATAGCGGCCGCCTCACCGTTACACTGCAGGGACGGAGGATCGTACTATTGCGCGGCCGAACCGACGAGAAACAACAGTCTCCATCCGATCGCCATGCTGGTGCTATTGGTCGAGTGGTGTCGGCACAAACAGTTCGACGAGGACTGTGGGAATGGGACATTCGTCCAGGCATCTGAATGAAGCTGCCAACAGTGACACTTGCAAATCGTATTGCCAGATTGAAGTTTGTCACAACTGGTGAGAAGAGAAGTTTGTGGCACAACTTGACTAGAAGAAGGGATCGGTTGGTAGGACATGTTCTGAGGCATCAAGGGATCACCAATTTAATATTGGAGGGCAGTGTGGAGGGTAAAAATCGTAGAGGGAGACCAAGAGATGAATGCACTAAGCAGATTCAGAAGGATGCAGGTTGCGGTAGGTACTGGGAGATGAAGTAGCTTGCACGGGATAGAGTAGCATGGAGAGTTGCATCAAACCAGTCTCGGGACTGAAGACCACAACAACAACAACAACAACAACAACAACATATCATTTGCCATGGGACATGTATCGTTGGTGTCAGGGGCTCTTCACGGATGAGTCACGCTTCTTCACAGAGAACACAACAACAACAATAACGTATCATTTACCATGGGACATGGATCGTTGGCGTCAAGGGCTCTTCACGGATGAGTCATGCTTCTTCACAGAGGCTCGTGACAGCAGGACTCGTGTATGGCGTCACGATGAGCAAGTGAGGAATCATCCGGACGCCATTTCTCCACAGACTGCATTTTGGGGCATTACATTGTTTGGGGAGAAAAATGCCCCTTGTCGTCGTGTCACTTCGAACATTGAACGCGCAGCGCTACTGGGATGAGATAGCGAAACCATACATCATTCCAGAGGCTACAGCTTTTGGACAGCGCTTCACAGTGATGCATGACAATACTCGATCTCGCACTTCAAGGGTCCTTAAAGATCATCTCAATGTAGTGGGCATCATGGTGATGGAGTGGCCTGCCAATACCCCACATTTGAATTGAAAATATGTGGTATTACACGAAAAGAAGGCTAAGGTGCTTGCATACACATCCAGCAGCAGTTGGGGAATTGGTCAATGCCTTACAAAACATCTGGGTGAAAATCCTCCAGACTATATCAATTCCGTGATCTGCAGCTGTCGTGCCAGTGCCAGGCTGTTATTACTGCTAGAGGTGGTGACATATGGTACTGAATGTTTATTGTAATCAATAAAGAAATAACTGAAATCAAAATCGGTACCTGAGTTGCGCTACGCCTCTGCGCTTGCGTTTCCTGGCCGCATGTGAACTGTCATGTTTGTCGTTGGGGTTGCCTCTACTGCGTGCGCGTAGGTATCACCGACTGCGGGGAATACCGGGTGGTCAAAAAGTCAGTATAAATTTGAAAACTTAATAAACCACGGCATAATGTAGATAGAGAGGTAAAAATTGACACACACTCTTGGATGGTTAAAATGGTTCAAATGGCTCTGAGCACTATGGGACTTAACATCTGTGGTCATCAGTCTCCTAGAACTTAGAACTTCTTAAACCTAACTAACCTAAGGACAACAATTCTCTGACCCCGCCGAGAATCGAACCCGGGAACCCGCGCGTGAGACACGAGAACGCTACCGCACGAGCACGAGATGCGGGCAACACGCTTGGAATGACATGGGGTTTATTAGAACCAAAAAAACCCAACAAAGTAATGCTAGATGCGTAAAAGATCTCTTGCGCGCGTCGTTTGGTGATGATCGTGTGCTCAGCCGCCACTTGCGTAATGCTTGGCGTCCCAGGACCCCAGACCTCAGTCCGTGCGATTATTGGCTTTGGGGTTTCCTGAAGTCGCAAGTGTATGGTGATCGACCGACATCTCTAGGGATGCTGAAAGACAACATCCGACGCCAATGCCTGACCATAACTCCGGACATGCGTTACAGTGCTGTTCACAACATTATTCCTCGACTACAGCTATTGTTGAGGAATGATGGTGGACATATTGAGCATTTTGTGTAAAGAACATCATCTCCGCTTTGTCTTACTTTGTTATGCTAATTATTGCTATTCTGATCAGATGAAGCGTCATCTGTCGGACATTTTTTGAACGTTTGTATTTTTTTGGTTCTAATAAAACCCCATGTCGATCCAAGCATGTGTATCAATTTGTACCTTTCTATCTACATTATTCCGTGATTAATTACCGAGCGAGGTGGCGCAGTGGTTAGCACACTGGACTCGCATTCGGGAGGACGACGGTTCAATCCCGTCTCCAACCATCCTGATTTAGGTTTTCCGTGATTTCCCTAAATCGTTTCAGGCAAATGCCGGGATGGTTCCTTTGAAAGGGTACGGCCTATTTCCTTCCCAATCCTTCCCTAACCCGAGCTTGCGCTCCGTCTCTAATGACCTCGTTGTCGACGGGACGTTAAACACTAACCGCCCGTGATTAATTCAGTTTTCAAATTTATACTGACTTTTTGATCACCCGGTATATTCAGAGTTGCGAATACGAACAACAATCAACTGTACAAGCGAATGCCGACAACGAAAATACATGCCGGACCTGGACGCAAACCTGGATTTCCTGCTTATCGCGAGCAGTTTCCATAACAACTCTGGCTACCCGTGCACGACTCACGGCAGACATTTTAATTGAAAATACTTTTCTGATATAGACGGATAAATACGATAAAAAAGCATGTATGCATATTGGAAGGAACATTACATCTTCCTTCTTAACAACACAGTCACTGTGTAAGTAGGCTGTTTAGATTTTTCTGTTGGTAACGCCACGTAGCGCTCTGTATTAAAATCAGTGACTTTGGTATGTTCAGTCTGTGGCTGGTTGGCATTGTTGGAATATTCGCTGTTGTAGTGTTGGGCTGTTGGATGTGAGCCGCCCACAGTGGTGGACGTGGAGAGAGAGATGGCAGAGGTTTGAGAAGTTATTATAAGAGAACGATCTGGACGTGTGTCCGCCAGAAAAGTAAATTTGTGAAGATGGATGTCATGATATATGACTTTTGAACACTATTAAGGTAAATATATTGTTTGTTCTCTATCAAAATCTTAAATTTGCTGCTAACTATGCCTATCAGTAGTTAGTTCCTTCAGTAGTTAGAATCTTTTATTAAGCTGGCAGTGTTGGCGCTCGCTGTACTGCAATAGTTCGAGTAACGAAAATTTTTGTGAGGTAAGTGATTCATGAAAGGTATAGGTTACAGTTAGTCAGGGCCATTCTTTTTTAGGGGTTATTGAAAGTCAGATTGCGTTGCGCTAAAAAAATATTGTGTGTCAGTTTAGTGATGGTCAGAATAAGTAAAGAAAAACTGTCTGAGTACGTTCAGTTTTACTCACCTGTCTCTGTATCAAATAACATAAGAGTTTTTCCAGCACTGTCATTGTTAAATTTTCAAAGGGGACGTTTCAACGGCAATATCGCAAATATCGCATCACTGAATGCCCTGTCTCAGTACAGGTACATTTTTAATATATTCAAAAAAGGTGTGAGGGTGGCTCCGAGGGTGTTGCAAAAAAAAGGGGGGGGGGGAAATGATACAGGGACTCTTTGCTATTTTATTAAAAAAAATTGTTGAAATGGCTCTGAGGACTATGGGACTTAACTTCTGAGGTCATCAGTCCCCTACAACTTAGAACTACTTAAACCTAACTAACCTAAGGACATCACACACATCCGTGCCCGAGGCAGGATTCGAACCTGAGACCGTAGCGGTCGCGTGGTTCCAGACTGTAGTGCCTAGAACCGCTCGGCCACACTTGCCGGATTTTGAAAGGTCCGTAGTAGTTCCACCCTGTACGCCAGCAGTGGCGCTGCACTCCGTATGGGCACGATCATGTTCAGTGTGGTTGCGGTCCCACGATGTCCTTAGAGAAGGTTTGAATAGTCTACTCTAGGGGGTGGCAGCAGTGTCAAAGATTGTCGTGAACTTCGTCCTACTGCTCACCGCACTGTGGACTGCCGTTTGCGAGAGTGACATGTATGCCAATCAACGCCGCAAGGGAAGGGGTGGTTTCATTCACGCCCTTTATGCCACCTCCTGAGGCCTTTTCGTGTCGATTCTGAGCGGCTGTCTGAAATGTTTTCTGCGGTCACCCATCGCAAATCTCCATCGTAGAGCCATGAAAAGGAGGGTGAAAATTGCGTAAGAGGGATGTGATGACCTTCCCATTGTGTGAGACGTCCACAACAGTTCTGGATAGAATTGTGAATTTTGGTGCCACTTGACATCATCAACCCACCTTACATCGCACACGAACTTCTGAGCTGAGGCCTTTTCTTTTGCATGTGGCGACGCCCTCCTGTTTAAAACAGGGGTCTCCAAAACTTTTAGTCCGCGGGCCACATTGACTCTTCCACGAAGTCACAAGGGCCAAGATCTACCTAGTGGGCTTAAAGCACCCTAGCACTCTATAATCACCGTAATGTAAGGCGAAAGGAAAGACGAAATCGCAAAAATCTAAGGTTGTGGCAATAGCTAGCACTGAAACGAACAACGATTTTTATTTAATTACATAATTTTGATTGTTGGACTGTATGTATTTTACAAAGTAATCAAAAGAAAGTGAAACCTCGGCAAGAATCAACTTCCATAATGATTGACTACTAAGGCTAGTCGCCAAAGTGGAGTCCATTTGAAAGACTTGTGAGTAGAATAAAATGCAAAGAATTTTTTTACTTCAAATGTTTCCGCCAAGCTAGTCTGTTAACCGTTCTTCTTTTTTTTTCACTATCGCACGGAGAATGGTCTGTCTGTTTATTGTGGATAGCCGCAAGTTTAACCATGATCTTCCGCTTGGTAAAGATAGAGCTCCGACAACGTCGCTGTGTATTGGTCGCGATAGGCCTCGAAACTCAATTGCTGGCAGTATAGGTACCACCTCAAATACACTCCTGGAAATGGAAAAAAGAACACATTGACACCGGTGTGTCAGACCCACCATACTTGCTCCGGACACTGCCAGAGGGCTGTACAAGCAATGATCACACGCACGGCACAGCGGACACACCAGGAACCGCGGTGTTGGCCGTCGAATGGCGCTAGCTGCGCAGCATTTGTGCACCGCCGCCGTCAGTGTCAGCCAGTTTGCCGTGGCATACGGAGATCCATCGCAGACTTTAACACTGGTAGCATGCCGCGACAGCGTGGACGTGAACCGTATGTGCAGTTGACGGACTTTGAGCGAGGGCGTATAGTGGGCATGCGGGAGGCCGGGTGGACGTACCGCCGAATTGCTCAACACGTGGGGCGTGAGGTCTCCACAGTACATCGATGTTGTCGCCAGTGGTCGTCGGAAGGTGCACGTGCCCGTCGACCTGGGACCGGACCGCAGCGACGCACGGATGCACGCCAAGACCGTAGGATCCTACACAGTGCCGTAGGGGACCGCACCGCCACTTCACAGCAAATTAGGGACACTGTTGCTCCTGGGCTATCGGCGAGGACCATTCGCAACCGTCTCCATGAAGCTGGGCTACGGTCCCGCACACCGTTGGCCGTCTTCCGCTCACGCCCCAACATCGTGCAGCCCGCCTCCAGTGGTGTCGCGACAGGCGTGAATGGAGGGACGAATGGAGACGTGTCGTCTTCAGCGATGAGAGTCGCTTCTGCCTTGGTGCCAATGATGGTCGTATGCGTGTTTGGCGCCGTGCAGGCGAGCGCCACAGTCAGGACTGCATACGACCGAGGCACACAGGGCCAACACCCGGCATCATGGTTTGGGGAGCGATCTCCTACACTGGCCGTACACCTCTGGTGATCGTCGAGGGGACACTGAATAGTGCACGGTACATCCAAACCGTCATCGAACCCATCGTTCTACCATTCCTAGACCGGCAAGGGAACTTGCTGATCCAACAGGACAATGCACGTCCGCATGTATCCCGTGCCACCCAACGTGCTCTAGAAGGTGTAAGTCAACTACCCTGGCCAGCAAGATCTCCGGATCTGTCCCCCATTGAGCATGTTTGGGACTGGATGAAGCGTCGTCTCACGTGGTCTGCACGTCCAGCACGAACGCTGGTCCAACTGAGGCGCCAGGTGGAAATGGCATGGCAGGCCGTTCCACAGGACTACATCCAGCATCTCTACGATCGTCTCCACGGGAGAATAGCAGCCTGCATTGCTGCGAAAGGTGGATATACACTGTACTAGTGCCGACATTGTGCATGCTCTGTTGCCTGTGTCTATGTGCCTGTGGTTCTGTCAGTGTGATCATGTGATGTATCTGACCCTAGGAATGTGTCAATAAAGTTTCCCCTTCCTGGGACAATGAATTCACGGTGTTCTTATTTCAATTTCCAGGAGTGTATTTGGCGGGCCGGATATTGGGGATGTCCGGCCAACTAACGCGGACCGGTTTCCCGGCCCTCGCGGGCCGGTTTCGGCCCGCGGGCCGTAGTTTGGAGACCCTTGGTTTAAAGCATCGTCGAGTCCGAGGGCGACGCTGCAAGGTGCCACACTTCTGTATCATTACAGGGGCAGGTTATGGACACCATTGAGGCAAATTTCAGAGTTATTCGTCAGAATGGGAGACAATTGCGGGGTTTCGGAAAAGTGATCCTTTAATTTTGTAGCGCAGTGCACACAAAGTACCCTCTTGCACACACCATAAAGTGGCTTACGGAGTATAGATGTAGCCGTGGATTCCATTAAACATTAAAAATGTATTTTCGTAGAAAAATAGCATTGTATATCCGCCTGATCGCCGCGTAGACACACAAATGGGAGGCACTGAAGGCTGGTACTTAATATCAATGGAGACTTTTTAAAACGAACTAGCACCAGCCTTTAATAGAATCTTGGTCGTATTTTACATTTCATATACTGCGCATCTAATTCGTTTTCTGTCTGAGATTCGTTGAGAATATTCTGCGAAGCAAATATCCGCACGTGTTGGTGAAGAGTGCCAGGCCACTCTCGTTTACAAAGAGAGTAAAAGAAGGGATTCACAGAATTACGGAGTAATATCTATGACGTCCGTCTGTTCCAGGATCAGACATCATATTCTAAGCTCAAACAATATGAAGTTCCTCGACAAAAGGAAGTTTCTCTTAATAAATCGTGGCGGAAGCCTGAAAAACCTCACATAATAAGAAACAGGTTGTTTTGTTCACACACAATATCTTGCAAATTGTAGATACAGAATGAATGTACTGTTTTGAAGTATTCTAGCCGATGAATACTGTGTGCTTGACCGGAACTCGGTCCTGGAACCTTCCATTCCGCAGATATTTGTTTTCATCGACTTTGTTTTCCAGGAAATCCTGAACTTGTACAGCAACAGATATTACGAATATTTTACATTGATTTTAAAAACTGCCTTTGAAATAAAACATATAAATGGAAAATAGCTTTTCTCCTTTCCATTTATTGTTGAAAATGTTTTATTTTCCGTTCATTTATAGGCTCTTTTCCCTCACTGAAGACTCAATTTGTGAAAGAATATGTGAACCATGTGAGTGTTATTGTTTTGGATACTGCAAATACTTTGATGTTCATGTACATTAGTTTCTTGCTATTTATTTCACTGACAGTCGTTAACAGCAAACACGGTGATTTAAATTTTATCCAGTTTCACATACCTGTAGTTTTGGTGCAACCTTCTGTTCATTGTCTGGCAGTACGGATAAGACAGTAGATAAGTCAGCAGAAAATGGTGTAATGGGAGTAATTCGTTATGAGCGGGAAGATAGGGCAGAGAGTGGGTTGCGGTCAACAGTTCAGTGATAGGCGTGTTATCATCAGAATTGACAGCCAACCAACACTGAGAACAATAGTTCGGTTATAAACCCTGAAGACGCAAGCAGAAGATGACGAAGTAGAGAAAGTATAGAAGGATATTGAAAGTTTAATTCTGTAACTATGGGGAGATGATAACCTTACAGTCATGGGAGACTGGAATGCTGTTGCAGGAGAAGAAGTATGGTACGGTTCTTAGGATTTCCGGGAAAGGAGGCAAATTAAAGGGCTGGATCCCAGGGGATTTCTCTTCAACAAAATTCGTTGACGGCTAAAAACACCGACATTATTCCATTAATAGCAAGTGCTGGGAATTAACAAGAGCAACTAATTAAGAAGGAAACTGAAAGTGCCCACTAAAATTGTTAACTGATCCAGATCTGACAACAAGGAAAATATTTAAAGCCACACAATATTGTTCAATAAAACAAACAAGAAAGAAGACAAACAATCTAATTGCGACAAAGAGGGTAAAACCAATAAATAGTATAATACTCACGAAATTATTTCCTTTATCTTGGCGCTAATATGAAAAAACATTTACTTTCACAGTTTCTTAAGCATACAGTGTTACTACAGGAAATAAGTCCCTCTCCAAAACAAACAAGTAAATAATTACAGAAAATCCAAAGAGGCATTAAGAAAAATTACTCGCACAAACTTATCAAAAAGAAAAAAATTTAGAAATATTTAGTGTTAAAATTTTACTTTTAAAGAAACTGTAAATTTGAACAACTGCTTTCGGAGGTACACTATAATATGATACACATCAGAATCTGACGAGATAGGTAATATAATACATTGCCAAAGAGACGAGTACACTATTTAGAGGTTTCAGATTCACTCAATACATATTGTTGCTACAGTGCATGTGGAGTACGTGAAGTGATTACATTTACAGATCAATAGCACAAGCGGTTATGAGGTACCTGGTATCGATTCATACTGAAACACCCATCTGGTAGGACGTGGCGTAACCTCCACGGGCAGCAATGCAGGCGCACTGACTCTGGCCTTCAGTCAACCGTACACTTGGAACATACTGTCCTGGAATACGTTATGCCGAGACACGTAGTTCTGTGAGTTGTTGATTGACGTGTTGGACGAATCACTTCTCGTCCCATCATATCCCGAACATGCTTGTTTGGAGAAAATCCCGGAGGCCATGTTGGCCAGGGAAGTTGCTGAATATCTTGCGGAGTACGCTGAGCTTCACGGGTAGTGTGAGGGCGTACATTATCCTATTGGAACAACGTATCATCTTCCTGTAGCAAGAAAGTCAAAAGAATGGGTCTAATGCACTCCTGAAAATTGAAATAAGAACACCGTGAATTCATTGTCCCAGGAAGGGGAAACTTTATTGACACATTCCTGGGGTCAGATACATCACATGATCACACTGACAGAACCACAGGCACATAGACACAGGCGACAGAGCATGCACAATGTCGGCACTAGTACAGTGTATATCCACCTTTCGCAGCAATGCAGGCTGCTATTCTCCCATGGAGACGATCGTAGAGATGCTGGATGTAGTCCTGTGGAACGGCTTGCCATGCCATTTCCAACTGGCGCCTCAGTTGAACCAGCGTTCGTGCTGGACGTGCAGACCGCGTGAGACGACGCTTCATCCTGTCCCAAACATGCTCAATGGGGGACAGATCCGGAGATCTTGCTGGCCAGGGTAGTTGACTTACACCTTCTAGAGCACGTTGGGTGGCACGGGATACATGCGGACGTGCATTGTCCTGTTGGAACAGCAAGTTCCCTTGCCGGTCTAGGAATAGTAGAACGATGGGTTCGATGACGGTTTGGATGTACCGTGCACTATTCAGTGTCCCCTGGACGATCACCAGAGGTGTACGGCCAGTGTAGGAGATCGCTCCCCACACCATGATGCCGGGTGTTGGCCCTGTGTGCCTCGGTCGTATGCAGTCCTGATTGTGGCGCTCACCTGCATGGCGCCAAACACGAATACGACCATCATTGGCACCAAGGCAGAAGCGACTCTCATCGCTGAAGACGACACGTCTCCATTCGTCCCTCCATTCACGCCTGTCGCGACACCACTGGAGGCGGGCTGCACGATGTTGGGGCGTGAGCGGAAGACGGCCTAACGGTGTGCGGGACCGTAGCCCAGCTTCATGGAGACGGTTGCGAATGGTCCTCGCCGATACCCCAGGAGCAACAGTATCCCTAATTTGCTGGAAAGTGGCGGTGCGGTCCCCTACGGCACTGTGTAGGATCCTACGGTCTTGGCGTGCATCCGTGCGTCGCTGCGGTCCGGTCTCAGGTCGACGGGCACGTGCACCTTCCGACGACCACTGGCGACAACATCGATGTACTGTGGAGACCTCACGCCCCACGTGTTGAGCAATTCGGCGGTACGTCCACCCGGCCTCCCGCATGCCCACTATACGCCCTCGCTCAAAGTCCGTCAACTGCACATACGGTTCACGTCCACGCTGTCGCGGCATGCTACCAGTGTTAAAGTCTGCGATGGAGCTCCGTATGCCACGGCAAAATGGCTGATACTGACGGCGGCGGTGAACAAATGCTGCGCAGCTAGCGCCATTCGACGGCCAACACCGCGGTTCCTGGTGTGTCCGCTGTGCCGTGCGTGTGATCATTGCTTGTACAGCCTTCTCGCAGTGTCCGGAGCAAGTATGGTGGGTCTGACACACCGGTGTCAATGTGTTATTTTTTCCATTTCCAGGAGTGTACCTTTAAAATCTTAAACTGAGTAAATCTGCATTGGCTACCACTCCAACCTTTCCCTGCGTTTGGGGAATTTTGGGCACTGTGAAGGCTATTTACTTTCGATATCTTTGGCTGACATCTATATCTCTGGTTGACATCTATATCTTTGTCTAAAAACTTAATTGCATGTGGTTTATTTACGTTTTGACAATACTAACACATATTAGTAGGTGGAAGATTGAATTTTCAAACCTTTACCTGGACGTCATGATTTATGCATAATGGGTGGTGGAAAAACTGTGTTTAGGAAACGGAGGTTTCATGGAAATCGGTTTACCAACAAAGAAGAGGAAGCACCTCGAAATGAAGAATATAAGTTATCAGCTTCGGCATCGAAAATTAGGACAGGAGAGTTGTACAGGTGCGCGAATGATATTGGCATGGATTCTATTGGCTTCAGACTTATTCATTTAGTGCTTCTCTGCCAGGCTGTTAAGTATTCATGTTCATGTGTTAGCTGTAAAAATATGGAATACATGAATGTTGTTGAAGAAAGAGGAGTGGAATAGCTTGCGATTTTAATTTAATTTCTAATTCGTGTGGCTATGAATTTCCATTTTCCTCCTCCAAAAAAACTGACACTGGTACCTATCAAAGCAATTATGGGTTAGCGTATGGTCTGAGATGCCTTGGACAGGGGAGGGAAGGAGATAATTTATTGTTTGGTTTTTTGAACATGCCTCCACCTTGTGCAGAGTTTGAAAAAATGAGTAAAGAGATGTCTGATGCGGTATGCGATACTGCCAAAGTTTCCACGAAGAAAGCAGTGGAGGAATTGGCGGAAATAAACCAAAAAGAAATAGAAACTGGGGTAGATATTCATGACAGTGAATCTCCTACAAATGTTACTGACCTTTGTGTGTATGTAGATGGGACCTGGATGAAAAGAGGTCACACATCTCTGTATGGAGCAGCATCTGTTATTGGTATTGACTCAGGTAAAGTTTTAGATGTAGAAATTATGTCTAAATACTGCACCAGTGTGCAACAAGCAAAATGTCCAACAATGAACACAGTGAGAAACTGTGGCAAGAAAAGCATGCAGTAGCATGCTACAAACGTTATAGTGGCTCAAGCTGGGCCTGGAGGCTGCTGCTGTTGCGAGGATGTTCTCCAGATCTGAGGACCAGTATAGTGTTAATATACTAAATACCTTCGTTCGAAGTTGTAAGAAATAAAAATCCGTACAATACAACACTAGAAAAGCTGGAATGTGTTGGCCAGACCCAAAAGAGGATTGGTGATAGGTTTCGTCGCTTGCTCAGAGGGAAGGAAGGTGATGTACTTGAGGATGGGAAACCACTTGGAGGAAAAGGCAGGCTTACTTTGAAAGAAATTGATTGTCTTCAGTTATTTTATGGGAGAGCTATCAGGTTAAACACACATAATTTAGAGGCAATGAGGCGTGCTGTGTGGGCAAATTTTTTCCACATACTTTTCACTGACCAAACCCCAATGCACAATCTGTGTTCGAATGACGACTGGTTTAAGTTCAACAACAGAAATGAGACGTATTCACATAAACACTCATTACAAGAACTATTTATGAATGCAATTAACCACACATTCAGGTTTCTTACATATCCTGCTTTATTGAGGAAGTGTCTTCAGCCAAAGACACAAAATGCAAATAAAAGCCTCACTAATTTAATTTGGATTAGTTGCTGAAAAAGGACATTCTGTGGATTGAAGTACTCAAAATAGTTGTCTGTGATGCAGTTTTATGTTACAATGACGGAAATAATGACAGAATTGAAGTGCTGAAGAGATTTGGTATAGATCCTAGCGTGTTAACAACAAAAGCATGAGGTAAGCTTATTACATGCAGAAGTACGAGAAGAAAATCTTTGAATCTTCTCTCTTTTACATTTTTTACGTTATTACTTATTAGAAGCCCTTTTCTCAAAAAGTATATGCGCTAATGCTATGAAATTTTTAGGAGCCCACACAGAAGCATACCGACAATCCTTCTTTCCACGAACAATACGAGACTGGAATAGAAGGGAGAACCGATAGAGGTACTAAAAGTACCCTCCGCCACACACCGTCAGGTGGCTTGCGGAGTATGGATGTAGATGTAGAACTTTTCACAACGTGTTGCTGTCTCCCGGGAACTAAAAAATACGAGATCCTGCAGTTACATTATGATTTTTAGATGATTCTATGTAGAAAAAATGTTAATTTTGTATGTGTAAAATTGAAAAGTCTGTTAATGATACAGTTTGCACTATAGATTAATAACTGTAGTTCAGTGGTCTTATAAAATTTTCGGATTATTTGCATTATCAGAATTTGAGTTATGGCTTTTTGTAGAAGAGACAATAAAAAATTAAAAAGTCAGATTTCTGGCAAAATATTAACCCTGCAGATTTTATTATAGTTTTCCGTTAAAACACAGCTCTTTTGCTCTACACATGTAAAATTTTAGATTTGTACATTAATAAGTATTGCTGTAATGATTCTTCAAATAAATGTTTACATTTTCCGTTACATCCCCCCTTAAATAACAAATATGGCAGGCGAAGCTGAGATAAAGAAAATGTTATTAGTTACGTCACAAATACCAGAGCTTCAGATGACCTGCACAGAACTGGAAAACAAGGTACCTAACTGTAGCCTGTACCTAACTGTTGGTATCTAACTGTACCTAACTGTAGAATAGGTCAAGTTCCATTTCTAAAAATATTGGGAAAAGTGGCGAAAAAATAACGGCTCACGTTCAACTGGAGATTTACCATCAGACTTTTTCCGAAGATCGCAAGAGATGAAAAGTGCGAGAATTATCGCACAATGTGCTTAACAGCTCATGCATCCAAATTGTTGACAAGAACAACGTACAGAAGAATGGAAAGGGAAATTGAGGATGTGTTAAATGATGATCAATTTGGCTTTACGAAAGATAAAGGCACCGGAGAGGCAGTTCTGACTTTGCGATTGATAATGGAAGACTGAAGAAAAATCATGACACGTTCATAGGATTTATCGATGTAGTAATCACGTCTTGGTGCTTAGTATTTACGTTGAGACTGACAAGGTCGCAAATTATCTGCCGAAATACAAGGGCGCTTTCGATTCAGTCAGCTTAGCAGCAAGTGGCGATTAACAAACATAAGGCAACAAGACCCTTTAAACAATTTTCACCCTAGGCGACACAGCAAATATGAATTAATACAAAGGGTATTCTGTTACAATAAAAAAATTATGTCAGGTTCCTTGAATGGAATAGTACGCCGGCCGGAGTGGCCGCGCGGTTCTAGGCGCTACAGTCTGGAGCTGAGCGATCGCTACGGTCGCAGGTTCGAATCCTGCCTCGGGCATGGATGTGTGTGATGTCCTTAGGTTAGTTAGGTTTAATTAGTTCTAACTACTAGGTGACTGATGACCTCAGAAGTTAAGTCGCATAGTGCTCAGAGCTATTTGAACCATTTTGGAATAGTACAAACAACTCAGGGCACTGACGGGTGTCTCCATTGATAAGTATTGAGTTAACTCTTCTAGCTTACAGTACGCTTCTCTCTCGCCAGCAAGCAGACGGGTAAATAACACGCCGTGGACATCAGCTAACACAACCATACATGTGCGTGGGATACACCACATACTTAGCTGGCTCAGTGGATAACACTAAAATATACTAAAATACACAATACGCAATACAAATACGCAAGCAAAGCGCACTAGGGATTACATCAAAGCCGCTTACATGCAATCTTAAGAACAATAGCACGTCTTACATATATATATTAGAGTTTCGATGAGATAGCAAGGCTCTAATCGCAACTGAGAAGCTATCTTTCTCTCACACTACCAAGAAGTGAAAAATCAGGACATGGCGGTCACAAAGCACGGATTGAGAGTGCAAGGACTTGTAATACCTCTGGTTCCAAAGTAATAATCTTTATTCTTTTCAAGTTCTGCCCGAAACACCAAGAGGAAAGGCCGAAGAAAATAAAGTCTTGTATGTAAGGCGACTTGCGACAAATTAACTTGTCCAGTTTAAGGTTGATGACGACAGCATTGGGCTGCCATGCCCAGAACAACACGGGCCGCAACTGCTGAGGTGCACGCCACAGCACACGCCTTCACAAACTCTTTCCTCAGACTCCGGCTCCACTCCATGGGCCCCACCTAACTTGCTCTCACCTAACGAGCGCCACCTGCTTTCCTCCTATGGTGGCCGACCAAAGATTCTGCTTTCAGTGGAAGATCGATTATGAGCTAGCCGCCTCGGCTCAGAGTAGAGGAACGGGTTACTAGAGAGTACGGGCTTGGCTCTAGGCATGAGAAAGTAGGAAGGCTTATTGAGTTCTGCAATAAATTTCGGGTAGTAATAGCGAATGCCCTGTTCACGAGAGGAGGAGGTGTACTTGGAAAAGACCGAGAGATACGGGAAGAGTCCAGTAAGATAAAATTATGGTAAGAGACAGATACTGGATTCTAAAGCGTACCCAGGAGCAGATATAGACTTAGACAGCAATTTAGCAAACATTAAGGGTAGGCTGAAGTTTAAGAGACTAGTCAGGGGTAAACATCGCAAAACAGGTGCGATATGGAAGTACTGAGGAATGAAGAGATACGGTTGAAGTTCTCTTCGGGCTAAAGAACCTAGCTCAGTAGGCAATTCAGTTGAAGAGTATTGGAATCTCTAAAAGGCGCAATCACAGAAGTTGAAAAGAAAAGCGTAGGTACAAGAAAGGTAACTGTGAACAAACTATGGGTAACAATAGAAATACACTACTGGAAATTGAAATAAGAACACCGTGAATTCATTGTCCTAGGAAGGGGAAACTTTATTGACACATTCCTGGGGTCAGATACATCACATGATCACACTGACAGAACCACAGGCACATAGACACAGGCAACAGAGCATGCACAATGTCGGCACTAGTACAGTGTATATCCACCTTTCGCAGCAATGCAGGCTGCTATTCTCCCATGGAGACGATCGTAGAGATGCTGGATGTAGTCCTGTGGAACGGCTTGCCATGCCATTTCCACCTGGCGCCTCAGTTGGACCAGCGTTCGTGCTGGACGTGCAGACCGCGTGAGACGACGCTTCATCCTGTCCCAAACATGCTCAATGGGGGACAGATCCGGAGATCTTGCTGGCCAGGGTAGTTGACTTACACCTTCTAGAGCACGTTGGGTGGCACGGGATACATGCGGACGTGCATTGTCCTGTTGGAACAGCAAGTTCCCTTGCCGGTCTAGGAATGGTAGAACGATGGGTTCGATGACGGTTTGGATGTACCGTGCACTATTCAGTGTCCCCTCGACGATCACCAGAGGTGTACGGCCAGTGTAGGAGATCGCTCCCCACACCATGATGCCGGGTGTTGGCCCTGTGTGCCTCGGTCGTATGCAGTCCTGATTGTGGCGCTCGCCTGCACGGCGCCAAACACGAATACGACCATCATTGGCACCAAGGCAGAAGCGACTCTCATCGCTGAAGACGACACGTCTCCATTCGTCCCTCCATTCACGCCTGTCGCGACACCACTGGAGGCGGGCTGCACGATGTTGGGGCGTGAGCGGAAGACGGCCTAACGGTGTGCGGGACCGTAGCCCAGCTTCATGGAGACGGTTGCGAATGGTCCTCGCCGATACCCCAGGAGCAACAGTATCCCTAATTTGCTGGAAAGTGGCGGTGCGGTCCCCTACGGCACTGTGTAGGATCCTACGGTCTTGGCGTGCATCCGTGCGTCGCTGCGGTCCGGTCTCAGGTCGACGGGCACGTGCACCTTCCGCCGACCACTGGCGACAACATCGATGTACTGTGGAGACCTCACGCCCCACGTGTTGAGCAATTCGGCGGTACGTCCACCCGGCCTCCCGCATGCCCACTATACGCCCTCGCTCAAAGTCCGTCAACTGCACATACGGTTCACGTCCACGCTGTCGCGGCATGCTACCAGTGTTAAAGACTGCGATGGAGCTCCGTATGCCAAGGCAAAATGGCTGATACTGACGGCGGCGGTGAACAAATGCTGCGCAGCTAGCGCCATTCGACGGCCAACACCGCGGTTCCTGGTGTGTCCGCTGTGCCGTGCGTGTGATCATTGCTTGTACAGCCTTCTCGCAGTGTCCGGAGCAAGTATGGTGGGTCTGACACACCGGTGTCAATGTGTTATTTTTTCCATTTCCAGGAGTGTAGTTCAGGTGAAACTTCCTGGGAGATTAAATCTGTGTGCCAAGCTGAGACTCGAAATCGGGAACATTGCCTTTCGCGGGCAAGTGCTCTACCAACTGAGCTACCGAAGCACGACTCAGCAGAGCTTCTGTTAGTTTGGAAGGTAGGAGACGAGGTACTGGCAGAAGTAAAGCTGTGAGGACGGGGCGTGAGTCGTGCTTGGGAAGCTTAGTTGGTCTGCCGGCACGGTAGCTAGAGCGTGTTCGGTCCGAGGGTTAGCTACACTCTGTAACAAGAAACTGAGTAAACGGATTAACGAAGAACCTAAAAAAAAGGTTGGCAGAGCACTTTCACGCGAAAGGCAAAGGTCCCGTGTTAGAGTCTCGGTCTCGCACACAGTTTTAACCTGCCAGGAAGTTTCATATCAGCGCACACTCGGCTGCAGAGTGAAAATCTCATTTTGAAAATAGTTCAGTTGATCGACGAAAGTAGGAAGTAAAAAAAATGTTTAGTGAAATTTAGGAATACAGAAAAACAAGTCACTTAGGAGTGGAATAAATAGGAAGTGCAGGGAAGCGAAGGCGAAATGGTTACACGAAACATGTGAAGAAATCGGAAAAGAAATGATTGTCGGGAGGACTGACTCAGCGTACAGAAAAGTTGAGGGGGAAGACTTGTCTAATGTGATGGAAGAAGAAGCAGCAGTCGACAGGGAAGAGATAGAGGATCCAGTATTAGAATCAGAATTTGAGAGGGTTTTGGACGACTTAGCATGAAATAAGATAGGAAGGATAGGTCAAATTCCATTCCTATAAACATTGGGAAAAGTGGCGAAAAAATAACGGCTCACGTTCAACTGGAGATTTACCATCAGACTTTTTCCGAAGATCGCAAGAGATGAAAAGTGCGAGAATTATTGCACAATGTGCTTAACAGCTCATGCATCCAAATTGCTGACAAGAGCAATGTACAGAAGAATGGAAAGGAAAATTGAGGATGTGTTAAATGATGATTAATTTGGATTTAGGAAAGATAAGGGCACCGGAGAGGCAGTTCTGACTTTGCGATTGGTAATGGAAGACTGAAGGAAAATCATGACACGTTCATAGGATTTATCGACCTGGAAAAAGCGTCCAAACTGTACAATGGTGCAAGATGTTCGAATTCCTGAGGAAAAAAGGGGTAAGCTGTAGGGAAAGACGGGTATACACAATCTGTACAAGAACTAAGAGTGAACAATAAGAATGGAAGACGAACAACGAATGCTTGGATTAAAAAAAGATTTAAGACAGGGATGTAGTCTTTCACCCCTACGGAAATAAAGGAAACGTGCAAGACTGGCATTGATATGGAGGGTGAAAGGATATCAGTCACAAAATTTACTGATGACATTGCTACCCTGTGTGAAAGTGAAGAAGAATTACAGCATCTGTTGAATGGAATGAGCAGTGTAATGAGTGCGGAATATGGATTGAGAGTAAATCGAACAAAGACGAAAGTATTGAGAAATAGCAGAAATGTGAATGGCGAGAAACTTAATATCAGAATTGGGGATTACTAAGTTAAGGGATTCTGTTACCTAGGCAGCAAAGTAACGCATGACGGACGGAGCAAGGTGGACGTAAATAGCTGACTAGCACTGACAAAAAGGGCATTCTTGACCAAGAGAAATCTACTAGCAACAAACACAGGAGCAAATTTCTGAGCATGTACGTTTGGGTACAGCAATGTATGGTAGTGAAACATGGACTGTGGGAAAACCGGAACAGAAGAGAATCGAAGCATTTGAGATATGGCGCTACAGAAGAATGTTGAAAATCAGATGGAATAATAATGTAAGAAACGAGGAGGTTCTCCACAGAATCGATAAAGAAAGAAATATGTAGTAGTAGTAGCTTCATTCATCCATAAATCTCTTTTTACAAGGATATAGGACATGTCAAAGTGTATACAAATTTAGATCAATTTAAAATAAGCTAATTCATATACACATATATTTACAGACTTCAAGTTAGAGACAATCATTAGATTTACTTCTGCTATACAATACTTTTTTTACAAATAACTTATTAAATAATGTAATGCCACATTATTCACTCATCTCTCACTATCAGTCACTGCTCACACTACACACACAGTGTTTCATAACACTTCACTCACTACATACACACACACACACACACACACACACACACACACACACACACACACACACACACTGGTGATCTCTGGGCAATTTTCTGTACTGCAACTTCCCATTTGCCATCCTCAAAAACTGAGTCAGCATCACTCTATAATGAGTGAGATGTTGAGCTCAGAAAGAGAAAGAGGCGTTAGTATTGTGTCATGCATAGCTTGGGGGTAAGTATTTCTAGAAAGGAAAAAAAGAAGAAAAAAAACAAAGTGAAGATGTTATTTGGAATGTTGGATATTTTACAATCATTACTATTATTATTTATTAGTATAATATTTTTATCAAATCGCTACTCTGTTTTAGCTAAGTAATCCTTCAATGTACAAATGCATTGCATAACAGGTATTTCTAGCTGCCTTTTTAAATAAGTGTATTTGTTCAATTTATTTAATCTCTTTTGGTAATTTATTGTACAGTTTTATTCCTTGGAAGAAAATGCTGTTTTGAGTTTTATTTTCTTGGTGAAGCCTATCTCTTATTGCATGGTCATGGATAGAGCTGTTTGTGCAGTAATTACCAATGTTATTCTTGATGTGTACAACTGACTGGTAAATGTATTCACATGGAGCAGCTAAAATCCCAAGTGCTCTGAACAGATCTTTACAATGAGCTCGACTAATATTTTTGGTTATTATTCTTATGGCTCTTTTCTGGAGTTTGAAAATTGTGTTCATATTTTGTGCATTTGTTCCCCAAAAAAGAATGCCATAGCTGAGAACTGAGTGTACATATGAATAATATGTAACTAAAAGACACTGCATGTTACACACTGAAGATAGGATTCTAAGGACATAACATGCTGATGACATGCTGTTCTCAAGTACCTTTGTGTGTTCACACCACTTCAACTGAGAATCAATATTCATTCCTAGAGATATTGCATTTTTTACACAGTCTGTAGAGGTGCCATCTACATTTAATTTAACATTGTCATTTTTCCTCTTCAAACTGAAATTAATGGCAGTATCTTTCTTTATGTTCAATGTCACTTTATTACTCACTGCCCAATCATAAACTTCCTTGAGAGTTTCATTTGCTTTCTCAGCAAGGAGTTCACTTGTTTTCTTAGCGTATCTCAATTCAGCGAAGAGTATTTTTTCACCGTGACTAACACTACTGGGAAAGTCACTGATGTATATCAGGAACAGTATTGGTCCTAATATGCTACCTTGTGGAACCCCTATATTAATGTATTTTGGTTCTGATAAGTGTTTTACTAAATGTTTAGATCTATTTGAAGTATGTGTTAACTCTACTCTTTGTACCCTATTTGTTAGGTATGATCGAAACCAGTCATTAGCTACCCCTCTTATTCATAATGCTTCTAATTTATTTAATAGAATCTTGTGGTCGACTGTACCAAATGCCTTAGAAAGATCCAAAAGTATACTCGTCACACACTCATCTTTATCAAGAGCATCAAGTAGAACTTTTGTGAATTCTACTATGGCTGATTCTGTATTTTTACCACTTCCGAAACCTAACTGATATTCGCTTAAAGGATTGCATTTATTCAGGTAATTCATTAATCTGTCTTTCATAATTGCTTCTATTATTTTTGAGAATACTGACGGCAGTGAAATGGGTCAGTAATTTCCTATGTCTTCTGCATTACCTTTCTTAAGCAAAGGCACAACTCTTGCCTATTTTAACTGCTCTGGAAATGTCCCTGATGCGAAGGATTTATTTATTATATTTGTTAAGGGGTCATGTATAATCCCTGTGGTTTGTTTCAGTACGCACATTGGTACTTCATCTACGCCTACTGACCTTTTATTTTTTATTTTTTGAATTGTTTTACTGACTTCGTTCTCTGTGGTTGGAAGTAACATCATTGTATTTAGTGCAACATTATTTACAGGTTTTATATTTGTTTGCGGGAATTTCTGCTGTAACTTCTCTGCTGTACTTGAAAAATGCTCGTCTACATAGTTTGCTAAGTGCTATGGACCATTTATTACTTTAACCCCCTCACTTAGCACTGTGTTATTCTGCATTCGTTTGCCTCTCCCCGTTTCCTTTTTTATGACATCCCAGACTGCTTTGCTTTTATTCTTTGCATTATATATTATTTTGTCATTAAATGATTTTTTTTGCAGTAGTCAGCACCTTCCTATAGATCTTGTATCTATGACAGGAATTTAAGAATTCTGGATCATAGCGAATCTTTTTCATGGAACTGTGGTGTTTAAGTGTTTGGGAGGACTTCTTAATACCTGTTGTTATCCATCTGTTTTTGTGAGATGTTGATACTGACATGCATGCTTTTGGAATTTAGAGAATTTCATATTCACATTGGTTTCCATATGCACTTCATCCCAGCTTTGTTTTTCAAGTTCTTTTCAAAAATCTTTTAATTTGATTCCTGATAGATGTCGTTTGTAGGCTTGTGGTTTAGGGAATGATTCAGTGTCTGACTTTAATGTTGTTATTTGACAGAGATGGTCTGATAGTCTGTAGATCTTTTACAGTTACATCACATTTTTCCCTGTCCATATTTGATGCCACATGGTCAGTTGCTGATGAAGTCGTTGTGGTAACTCTTGTTGCGATGTTGACCAATAGGGACATGCCAAAACTTTGAAGGATGTTTATGAAGGTGCTGCTGGATTCATTTAGTGTTGATGTTATTGCCCCCACACAGAATTATGTTGACCTTTGTACTTGAGACTTTATCTAGAACTTCTGTTAACTTATTGAAAAAAGTGTCCACACTACCAGTGGGATATCTATACACACACAAAATGATTAATTTCTTGGTGATATCAAGCCCTGTTAATTCAATAGCTGATATTTCAAAGTGTTTGTCTTCACTTACTGTAGTGAGGTCATGACTTGATTTGAACTGTGTTCCTTTTCGGATATAAATACATGATCCTCCACCCCTTGAAGTAGTTATGCAATAAGAGTTTGCCATTTCGTACAATGATAATACTACATGTTGGATTTCTGTGTCTCTACACCAGTGCTCAGTAATACAAACTACTGTGCTGTTCAAAAATTGGAGCTCAACGTCTAATAGTTGTCTTTTATTTTTATTGATTGTATGTTTTGATGGAGGATTGTCAAGTCTGTGAAATGCCCCATGTTACTCTTTCTAATGGTTTGGTTTTCTTTGTGGCATCTGGTATATGTGATATTTGAGGTGTTAAAAATCTGTCTTGTGAGTGATAGTTTCAGTATTTTTTAAAGTTCTGGGGATACTCTTTAGGTAGAGAAACCTGTTGTCTGAATTTATCCTAAAAAAGACCTGTTTTCCTGCCTATGGAAACTGGATTTGACCATCCCCTATACTTTCATGAATCAGATGTACCAATCTTCCCTTCCCAGTCCTCTTTAGGTGTAGGCCATGCCTAGTGAAACCCCATCTGTTGATAGTCCCGACTGGCACCAGACAAACATGAGCGAAGTTGGCTGTCCTCAGAGCCATCCCTAACCCCACACTGATACGCCTCACAGCTTCATCAAGGTGTGGTCGATCACGACGCCGGAACAGCTCAACAAAGTGTACGTTGGTGTCATGAGACAGGGGAGCTATCTTGTCCAGCTCACCACCCATGTCATATCCCCCATCCCTGTCAAAACTGCTTCCCGCCCCACCTACTATCACTACATGGTACTCTTTTTTAAAGCCCCTACATAAAGACTAGGTCCTCTATCACATGACTTAATCCTGCATTTGGCTTGAAGATACCGGTGGGCTGGTACACTACCCTTAAACTTTCCTGTAACTCAGGACCTACCCCTCGGCCATGGCTACTACCTAGCAGCAGCACTTTCTTCTTCCTAACACTTTGTACATTCCTAGGCCTCTTGGTTGAAGTGTGCCGCACATTCGGAAAACAGTGGATAGAAGAAGAGACAGGATGATAGGGCATGTCTGAAAACGTCATAAAATAACTTCTTTGGCGCTAGAGGTAGCTGTAGAGGGTAAAAACTGTAGGGGAAGAATCAGATTTTAATACATCCAGCAAATAATCGATGACGTATGTTTCAAAAATGGTGCAAGATTTTCGAATTTCTGAGAAAAAAGGGGTAAGCTGTAGGGACAAAGGGGTATACACAATCTCTACAAAAACTAAGAGGGAACAATAAGAATGGAAGACGAAGAACAAATGCTCGGATTCAAAAGGATTTAAGACAGAGATGCAGTCTTTCGCCCCTACGGAAATAAAAGAAATGTGCAGAAGAATTCGTGGAGGGCTGCATCACACCAGTCAGATGATTAAAAAGATTTAACTAACGGCGACAATGAAATGTAATAAAGGTTGGGGAAATTGTATTGAAGTTAATGATTACTTCAAATCGAAACACACTCAGAGTACAAGGAAGGTACAATTATTCGTACATGAAACACATAGTACTCCACGACACCATATAATAAAGAATTTGCTCACAAATTGTTCAAAAATCCTATCAAAACGTTAAGAATAGTTACATGAATGAGACTGTGATTTATTTAGCTCACCTTCGATTCGACCTTTCGGGTGTACCAATGAGAAACCGGTTTTTGGCCTACGTGACTCGATTGTGAGTATCTCACAGTACAAGGAATGTGAAGTCATTCCATACATAATGGCTCTCTACAGGCACGAAATCGTTGCACTGAATTAATATGTTAAGCTGTGCAGCGCTTAGCTTTACTTCACCGCAATTCGTAGCTCTTAACAAGAGTCTGCAGAAAGCAATCTCATGACAAGTTTGCACTTCAAACTTCTCCACTGAGAACGGATTAACCCACATCTCAGCACAAAGAGCCATGCATTCAGTACCAAACAGGAACCACAAGCAAGTTTCTCCGTCCACCTTTGTCGTACTACAAAGCTATCAATATGTTAGGCAAGACTGGGCGCTGATCTGTAATTGGCCAATGCTCTGCTCGCCAAGGAACTTGGACGCACACCTCCCTTCACGACTAGCCAAAGACTGTCCTCATTTCTGGCATCCATTAGCAGGCACAAAAGCTGTGAGCATGGTTATAAAATACGGAGATCAATACAAAGGGACTACGATGTACAAATCAGATCATGTGCTGGGGTATGCTGATGATATTGATGTAATTGCAAGGACGTCAAGAGTAATTAACGAAGCTCTTACAAGCCTTGGAATAACTGCTATGAATACGAATTTACAGATAAGTGAGTGAAGGTAAAACTAAGTAAGTCCTGTAAAAAAGAAAGTTTATGCTAATGAACTCCCATTCATAGACACTGTACCACGTAATTTTGATGTCGTGGGCAGCTTCACTTATCTCGGACCAGAACTAAACAGGACTCCAACAATTAATGTTGTCCGCCGACAAGTGCTATCGTGGCCTCAGGAAACATCTGGAATCTAAGTTGCTGCTAGAAAAACTAAAGTTATGATATGAACTCTAATGAGGTTGCTAACATGCAGTGATGAAAACTGGACACTAACAAAATTCTGTGAAAAGAATTTGGAGTGTTTGAAAGAAAATCTTGAGACAAATTCTCGGCCAGAGGAACAAAATAGCGTCTGGAGGAGGAGATTCAACTATGAATTACATAATCTGTATAAGAAATTAGACATTGTCGTTGCATTAAGATTAAGGGGTTGGAACGAGGAGCACGTATATTGATAGCTACAAAGAAAATGATTAAGTACATAGCCGCGCGGTGTGGCCACTCGGTTTGAGGCGCCATGTCACGGATTGCGCGGCCCCTCCCGCCGGATGTTGGAGCCCTCCCTCGGGCATGGGTGTGTGTGTTGCTCTTAGCATAAGCTAGTTTAAGTAGTGTGTATGTCTAGGGACCGATGACCTCAGCAGTTAGGTCCCTTAGGAATTTACACACTCACATTAAGTGCATACACAAAGGAGTTACAGATTTTGGCTGGGAGTTGGCATTGATTGAAAACAATGGGGAAAGTTGATAATTTGTGCCAGACCAGGGTTCGAACATGGGTATCCCGGTGACTAGGCAGATGCTCTGACCACTTTTTTTAATCATTTTGTTCGTTATCGTTTGTTGCATTTGGTTGGGGAAGAAGTCACGAGACATCCGTTCAATTTCATCGTTTATCCTTTTAATCAGTTTTTTTTTATTACAGAGGGCAGCCAGCCTTCTGACCGAACATGCTGAGCTACCGTGCTGACAACTGCTAAGCCATCCAGACACAGTGGCAAGTGCATCTGCACAGACTACCCTAGCACGCCCTCCTTCAGACCCAAGTCCTCAATGAATCCACACACTACTAACATAGTTTTCCTTGCCCATTATCCTCGTTACTGGCAGCATTTCGTCGATTCCCCACTACATATATAAAGTAGACCATTTTAGTACGTAATGGGAAATAACTCGGGATAGAGCAAAATGCTTTGGGCTAAATTTGTAAATGGTAAAGAGGGTCACATATTTAAATTAATGACCGTAACCTTGACGTGATTTTAAAGGTGATATGGAGGTTAAAGTGACTTTTTAAAGATAAAGTTTGAAGAAACTCGCAAATTTTACGTATAAAATGATGCACTATTCAAGGTCACGGCAAAGTTAAGCGAAGATAAAAAAAGCTAATACCTTTTTAGTTGTAGCAGGAATTAAATAAATGTTAGACACAAACTGGAAGAGGCATAAGAATCACATATCTTTACCAAAACCCATGATTTTAAAGTTAATTCTCAATGATCATTCGAAGGTTGAGTTTTATTTTATGGAAACACCTATTCTTTACGTCGGATTAAGAAAGAGCGAAGAGAGATTTGCACTTAATAAACGCGTTTACTGGCAAAAACAAATACATTTCCAGGACATAACGAACATAAATAAAACGTGGATCACCAACATCCACATAATAGCGTATACAAACAGTGATCCAATACTGTAAAATGCTTTTTTATTTCAGTCTCTGATCACAAATGAATTCCTTAGACGATGACCGGTTTTAGTCTGTAATCACCGTTATGTCATTATGGCTGTAGCACTTTAGGACATGGTGTAAAAAAGATCTGAGGATGGTCATTAAAGACTGAAACCGGTCATCGTCTAAAGAATTCATCTGTGATCAGAGACTGAAATAAAAAAGGAAAAAGTGGATTATTGATATTCCAGTCGCTGAGAGTATGCCAACACCTCTCATTCCTCAGGATGCCCCTTCCAATTTGTATCTAACATTGTACTTAGTTATATCCCTCATGTATTCTGAGTTAAGCCCTACTAGAACTAAAAACATATTTGCTTATTTGATCTTCACTAAGTCTTGCCTTGATCTTGAATAATGTATCATTTTATACGTAAAATTTACCGCTCTGTTCAAATCTTAAATCAAATATTAGGGTCCCCATTTTCAGAAATCACTTTAACCTACATCTACATCTACATCTACATCCGTACTCCGCAAGCCACCTGACGGTGTGTGGCGGAGGGTACCCTGAGTACCTCTATCGGTTCTCCCTTCTATTCCAGTCTCGTATTGTACGTGGAAAGAAGGATTGTCGGTATGCTTCTGTGTGGGCTCTAATCTCTCTGATTTTATCCTCATGGTCTCTTCGCGAGATATACGTAGGAGGGAGCAATATACTGCTTGACTCTTCGGTGAAGGTATGTTCTCGAAACTTCAACAAAAGCCCGTACCGAGCTACTGAGCGTCTCTCCTGCAGAGTCTTCCACTGGAGTTTATCTATCATCTCCGTAACGCTTTCGCAATTACTAAATGATCCTGTAACGAAGCGCGCTGCTCTCCGTTGGATCTTCTCTATCTCTTCTATCAACCCTACCTGGTGCGGATCCCACACTGCTGAGCAGTATTCAAGCATTGGGCGAACAAGCGTACTGTAACCTACTTCCTTTGTTGTCGGATTGCATTTCCTTAGGATTCTTCCAATGAATCTCAGTCTGGCATCTGCTTTACCGACGATCAACTTTATATGATCATTCCATTTTAAATCACTCCTAATGCGTACTCCCAGATAATTTATGGAATTAACTGCTTCCAGTTGCTGACCTGCTATTTTGTAGCTAAATGATAAGGGACCTATCTTTCTATGTATTCGCATCACATTACACTTCGCTACATTGAGATTCAATTGCCATTCCGTGCACCATGCGTCAATTCGCTGCAGATCCTCCTGCATTTCAGTACAATTTTCCATTGTTGCAACCTCTCGATACACCACAGCATCATCTGCAAAAAGCCTCAGTGAACTTCCGATGTCATCCACCAGGTCATTTATGTATATTGTGAATAGCAACGGTCCTATGACACTCCCCTGCGGCACACCTGAAATCACTCTTACTTCGGAAGACTTCTCTCCATTGAGAATGACGTGCTGCGTTCTGTTATCTAGGAACTCCTCAATCCAATCACACAATTGATCTGATAGTCCGTATGCTCTTACTTTGTTCATTAAACGACTATGGGGAACTGTGTCAAACGCCTTGCGGAAGTCAAGAAACACGGCATCTACCTGTGAACCCGTGTCTAAGGCCCTCTGAGTCTCGTGGACGAATAGCGCGAGCTGGGTTTCACACGATCGTCTTTTTCTAAACCCATGCTGATTCCTACAGAGTAGATTTCTAGTCTCCAGAAAAGACATTATACTCGAAGTAATCTTGAAAATCATGTTCAGGGTCACTGCCAATATTAACAATCCTTGTCTTCTATTTCTTCTATCTGAGTCATTTCACGATATCTCTGTCCCGAGTTGTTCTCCATTATGGATTAAAGTGGCCCAGTGACTGAAGATATCAGGAGGGTTGGGATACCAAAGTAAAGGAGAGAGGAAGGTGCTGGAGAGGACATAAAGAAAAACTGGAACCCAGAGTTGGAGGAATCCAGCACTAAAGAGGAAGAAATGGAATAATCTTTTACAGAAGGCCAGTGCTCACAGAGGTTTGTCGTGCTACTGATGATAATGGTGGTGGCGAACGTACACTTTCTCTTGCATTGCTATTTCACACGGAAGCATAAATTCGTACTAGCTCACTTCTCCGCAAGGTTATCCCAGCAAGGAACGAAACGATACGTATATATGAAAGCTAATAATGCTTATACAGCTGTTCATACACTTATTCCAGATAGATCGCTTCCAGAAGGTATTATCGTGTCGTAGGTTCCAGTGAACAAGTGCGACTCTCTGATATGGCTGGTGTTTCAATCAGTAAAATATTAATGCAGATAGGGTCGGAAGCGCCTATCACCAACAGTACCTCACTATCGAGTCTACTCTGAGCATCCGATGCAAGCTACAAAAATCTCCAACCCACTAAAAGAATGAGTCCTCTGACTGCAGGTGTGACCCCATATAGGCATCAACTATTGACCTCCTGTATTTAGTGGAAACTCAGTTCGACACCATATAGACCTGAAGTCTACCATAATCCAAAGTAAAGGCTTAAGACAAAAAGGTACTTAAGACAGCTAGTGACTCTGAAAACACAATTAAAATACCTATACGAATTGACAAATCGAAGTCAATAATATTTCACTACCACGGGAAATTATTGTACCCAAATGTTCCCTTTAGAAACCGATGGATTGCCTATCAAACTCAATCTTAGTCGCACTACAATTTATATCTCTGATACCTCGTGATTATTAAATGTGGACCACCTCCCTTAAAAGATAGGATAAAGCAATACATGTCGCCTCGAGATTATGACTCACTGCTACCGCTTTAGTACAGATCCGTAAGATGACTTTCTTACGTACGTTCCAACTCAGACCTGTGTTATGTAGTGTCTGTTTTGGACCTCAGATACGTTCTGTTCACTTAACCCATATTAAAACGCGAAAGGAACCGTTAAAAATTACAAACGAACAGCTGTTAGTACTTGAACAACAGGTATATTGTCCTAACTGGTCTTCTGTGCTTCACTGGCAAAAAGGGCGTTCCTCGCTAAGAGAATTCTACTATTATCATTGGTCTTCATTTGAGGATGAAATTTCTGAAAATGTACGTTTGGAACACAGCATGAGAAACATGGATTTTTGGAAAACCAGAACAGAAGAGAATCGAAGTATTTGAGATCTGGTACTACAGAAGAATATTGAAAATTACGTGGACCGATACGGTAAGGAATGTATAGAAAACACTTACAAGGAGAAGGGATAGGATGATAGGACATCTGTTAAGACATCAGGGAATAACGTCCATGGCACTAGAGGGAGCTGTAGAGGGTAAAACTTGTAGAGGAAGACCGAGATCCGAGATTGGAAAACATACAGCAAATAATTGAGGACGTAATTTGCAAGTGTTACGATGAGATGAAGAAATTGGCACAGGGGAAAAATTCGTGGCAGGCCGCATCAAACCAGTCAGAGAAGACTGACGACACAAAAATAATAATAAAAAAAAATAAATGGATTTATGACTTTTACCGTTAACACTGAAATGGAATTGTATAGGAGATTCCCCCCCCCCCCCTCCCCCCATTCACAAATGTGTATTGGAACAGACGCTAAACTCTAAGTCTGACTCCCACATAAGAAACCAGAGAGTTGATAACGACGCGGAGGAGCAGTGACATACTTTCAAGTACGGCCGAGACGAAAGAACAAAGGTATCCAGATGGTAGGATGCACCGGGGTGCCCACACCCTCCCACAAATGGGGTTTTCTGTCTTATATCTCGGAAAATTTCTCCTCTTCGAAAGGACGTAAGTAACACAGGGGCAGAGCTGGCGCTAGACAAATGGAGTTCCTTTGTGTAGCCCGCTTTGTGCAGCCTTGCACTTTGTCCGTTCTAACTACAAAAGACAACTGAAAATAGAGAAGAAAGGGGAGATTAAGAGAGAGGGAGACAGAGAAGAACAGAGTGAGGGAGAGAGAGATGAATAGGGACAAAAGAAAGACCGAAACTTAAGAGAATGAATGTAAATATTTATTAAACAACAGTTGAAAAGAAGCAGGAGGTAATTCAGTGGCTCTTGTTCTGTTTTCAGCCTGAGTGAGACACACTCCCTCTTAATCCAGGCAACCTTGCACAGACTGTATAAGAGAGTTCTTAAAACAATTTCATACGTCAACAGTTTCAAATGGGAGCGTAGTGCATGCATTTAAGTCTCTACAAATCGAGCTGCTACTGTTAATTTTAGTACTCGACTAGAATGAACATAAATATGAGGTTTTCAAATTCTCTGCTAACAACCAGAGGTCATGAGACTACAGATTGGCTGTTCATTCATCGCAGGTCGCATGTGCTAAGAGGACAGTGTGTTTCAATAAGTCTGTAATGTTCTGCACATATGACAGTGCTGTTCCACAGTAATACTGACTTATACATGTCAGCTGTCACTGATGTTGATGTATGATACATGTCAGCTGTCACTGATGTTGATGTAGCATGGACGCGCGCCGTGGTTCTTGATACCGTTCCATCACCCGTAAACAATAGCACGTAACAACTGTCTTCTACACCTCAAATTATATGTTGTTCTGTACAACTCAGTTGCATGCTGCTTAATTATCTAACATGTTAAGTAAACTCCACCATAGCCAGTCCCAAGTTCAGTTGAGAAAGGAGGGGGAGCAGTAACCCCTCTTTAACAAACCTTGGTTCACCTGGCCTTGGTGACAGTACCTTGTGAGGGTCTCTTTCCAGCGTTACGGCGAACGCTGCAATGGTTAACGAGGCAACGTGGCACCAGGTAATCCGAACAATGACTCGAAGGGCAGAAGCATTAAACCTCTCTGCTGGGGTTTAATTAACAGAGAAGGGGAAATAGATCTCTTAAAGAGTTATCGGTCGGCATTCTACCTAGGAGAAGGTACTCTGATTTAAACCGTGGTACCCCATGGTGTGGGTTGTGCGACAGGCTGGTTACCCATCCATAAAAGAAAAAGAAAAAAGGCATAGCTCATGTCTCTAAGGAATAAGCAAGTACTCGAAGTCGGCGACAAGATCAATATAAATGAAAACGAGTTGGTGTTCAAGATGTATTGTGTATAAGAAAAGGCTTTAATACACACACCAAAAAAAGTTTTTTATCTCCCTGGTTCCCAGAACTCCCGAAGACAGACGTTGACTGTGGATATTGTATCACAGACGCAGTCCCTTTGACTGTTCAGAGATGTCACTAAACCCGCGTAAAGATATAAACAAACACTCACGAGTAGCGCCCATTAGACGGAGGGGTCCGACAGCCGATCAGTTCCAGCCATTCCACCAGGAAGGAGGTACACGGCTCGTGTTTTCTGAAGTTCAACCATGCCTAGACGGTCAGTACCGCGGTTCGATGGCGTCCGCATTGATAGTTTGTGCCAGGAAGGACTCTCAACAAGGGAAGTGTCCAGGCGTCTCGGAGTGAACCAAAGCTATGTTGTTCGGACATGGAGGAGATACAGAGAGACAGGAGCTGTCTACGACATGCCTCGCTCAGGCTGACCAAGGGTTACTGCTGCAGTGGATGACCGCTACCTATGGATTATGGCTCGGAGGAACCCTGACAGCAACGCCACCATGTTGAATAGTTCTTTTCGTGCAGTGACAGGTCGTGGTGTTGCGACTCAAACTGTGCACAGTAGGCTGCATAATGGGTAACTTCACTCCCGACGTCCATGGCGAGGTCCATCTTTGCAACCACGACACCATGCAAAGCGGTACAGATGGGCCCAACAACACGCCGAATGGACCGCTGTCAGGCTGAACGCCTTAGACACACTGTCCAGCGAGTGCAGTAAGGTGGAGGTTCCCTGCTGTTTTGGGGTGGCATTATGAGGGGCCGACGTACGCCGCTGGTGTAAGGCACCGTAACGGCTGTGGGAAAGTTCTTAATCAAAGGCTACTCACTACCGCTCCTGCAATAATCTCAGAAGAACAATAAGGCTTCAGAAAGGAACGTTCGTGTTCTGATAATATATTTATAATAAGACGAATTAATTAAAAACGTCGAGAATTTGGCCAAGAAACACTTCTAACATTTATCGATTTTGAGAAAGCCTTTGATAAGATAAAAATACTCCACTTGTGAAAATATTGGAAATAAAATGTTTTCCAAAACATCTTACCAATACCATAAATAGTCTATATGTGAACACAAAAATAGTTATAAGATCATGTTCGAAAATAGATGAATTTTTATAAAATCAAGGTGCTGGACAGGGTTGCATTTCATCACCCACTTTACTTAATTTATATATCAGCGACCTAGTATGAAGCGGAAAGATGAAATACGCTTAAGAATTAAAATAGGATCTAGCGTACCATTAAATACTCTGTTACATTCTAATGACCAGATAATTATACAGGAAACAAAAGATAATTTACAAAGAGTAGTATGTAGGTGGAGCCAAAACGCAATACATTACAACTTAATCATCTCTGAAAATATGACAAAGATAATGGCTTTCAAAGGAAAGAATCGCATCACATTGAAAATAAAAATAAATGAGAAAATTTTAGAAGTAGTACCCCATTTCAGTTATCTAGGATGCGATATGAGTTTTAACCATGACAAAGACATTGAGAAGGCGGTTAAGAAATGTCAAGCTATCTACGGAACAATTCGAAGAAGTTCGAGAAGCAAAAAAAGAAATGAAACGCCTATGAAATTGTATATAGTTATGGCTGTACATACTTTTGTGGTACCGAATCATGGACAGTAACAAAACACATTTACAAGGAGCAGAGAAGAAATTCATGGCATACGTAAGAGGCTATAATAAAACGTATAAAATAAAGAATGAAACCATAAGATCAGATTTAAAGACCTTTTCGGTTAACGACAGAATAGAATATGTAAGTATCATGTTGATAGAATGACAGAAAATAGATTGCCAGTAAAGGTAAAGAATTATCGGCCGACTGGAAAGAAAGAACAAGGTAGACTTGGTAAGAGATGGCTGGATGGATGACAGACACCGAAACAGCTGGTACAACACTTAATCCTTTGAAGGAGGTGATGATGATGAATGAACGTGTTAAGTGATACTCCGTAGGACATTCCTGTTGCAGATTTAATTTCTTCAACTGATTAAACACGGGTGCGAGATTCCAAAAAAAGACGTATTAGTGAAACTCTCCAGCTTGTAAGTAGGCTGTTTAGGTTTTTTTTATTGGTATCGCCGCCGCCACGTAGCGCTCTGTATGAAAATCACTGGCTGTGTCGTGTGCAGTCTTTGGCTGGTTGGCATTGTTGTAATACTCGCCATTGTAGTGTTGAGCAGCGGCAGCTGGATGCTAACAGCGCGTAGCGTTTCGCAGTTGGAGGTGAGCCGCCAGCAGTGGTGGACGTGGGGAGAGAGATGGCGGAGTTTTGAAATTTGTAAGAATTGGTGTCATGAACTGCTATATATATTATGACTAGTGAGGTAAATACATTGTTTTTTCTCTATTAAAATCTTTCATTTGCTAACTATGCCTATCAGTAGATAGTGCCTTTCGTAGTTTGAATCTCTTATATAGCTGGCAGTAGTGGTGCTCGCTGTATTGCAGTAGCTTGAGTAACGAAGATTTTTGTGAGGTAAGTGATTTGTGAAACGTATAGGTTAATGTTAGTCAGGGCCATTCTTTCGTAGGGATTTTTGAAAGTCAGATTGCGTTGCGCTAAAAACTATTGTGTGTCAGTTTAAGCACAGTCTTGTAATAATTTTTCTAAGGGGACGTTACATATGTCGACCCTTAGCCGAGGATACCTCACTGGAATCTTCTGATTTTTTTCTTGTAGTTTGTGTAGTTAGTGTTTATTGCTAGCGCGTAATCATAGAGAGAATTTCCTTTGTAGTTGCAGTCTTTCATTGTTGTACAGTAAAATAGTTGTGGCATGCATGTAGTTTTGCACGAAGTATTTCACTGCTGCACTTGCAATTAACTAGATATTATTTTCAGTGCTATGTTAATGTGTTCTCTTATTTTTGTTCTTCAAATTGTGTTTTCTGTGTTCTCGTGTGAAAAATTGTGACAATAATGGCGTGTGAAAAACGTAACACTAGGCTCCAGAGTAAACTGAGAAATGACAGTGAAGACGAAAGCAGTGTGTTAGCGTCACCATGTACTGAATTCACTAACGTTCAAAGTAGTAATTTGGTAATAGCGCATAGGGAAATGGAGCGGGCTGCAAATAATGGTGTAGGCAGTGAAACAATTAGTGAACAGGGAAGCATTATCGATCGATCGGTCGGCAACAGCTCGCCTCAGGATTCCGAAATGACAGGACACAATCTTGCAAATACTGTAGATTCAGATTTTGCGTCCTCACCGTTTTCTCAAATAAATCAAGACACATTTTCTGCTTTTCAAAATGCGAATATCGCCGGTTCAAATGCACTGCCGAAAAGCACTGAGGAACATGTTTCAGACTCCAGTGCACTGTTATTACAGTTAATGCAACAATTGGGACAAAGGCTACAAAAGTTAGACACAACGCTTGAACAAAATCAGAAACAAATGGGACAAAATCTTCAAAAGTTAGACACAATGGAACAAAATCAGAGACAAACACAGCAAAAGCTTCAAAAGTTAGACACAATGGAACAAAATCTTCGGAAGTTAGACACCACACTTGAACAAACACGTGAAGATTTAACTACTGAGTTACATAACATTGAATCGAAATGTCAAAAAATCTGTAATGACGTAAAAACACAAATTTGTGAGCATTTTCAACCTATTTTTTCGCGGCATGAAAACGCATTACAGAATCACGAAGCAGCCATAAAAGAACTGCAAACTATTGTTCGTGAAAATCACGACACCTTGCAAGCTAAAATGGACTCAGTTGCATCCACCGATTCGGTTACGCAACTTGCAAGAACTCAGGAAAACTTAAAGGTCACAGTAGATTCGATTTCAACACAAATGGACACTCTGAAACTTGGTTCAGAAAAACACACTGAGGAAATGTGTTCACTATCGGAGAAAGTAGCCGAACTTTCAGATCAGTTCACTAACTTATCTACAAAGGTAGACGATGATCTGAATGATACAGAAGAGTGCGAACAAATTAGGAAATTCAAACAAAATCAGAATCAAATTAATACACAACACCAAAGAGAAATCCGGGAAGTGCAAGATCAGCTGACACAGGTAATACAAGAATTACGTATTTCAGAGGACAGTCGCGCTCCAATACGGGAAGAGGGACTTATAAATACGGAAAAGCCACAAAATAATAACACAGGGCATTTCGGAAATTGTGAAAGAAATTGGCAAGGTGCACCGAATTTTGAGATGGAACTGCCGACACGACGTAACAATGAACGACATGCTACCCGCCGACACGATGATTTTGACTATAAGCTGTTCATTACTGCACGTAAATTCAAAACATTTAAGAATTCTGGCAACGACATTCATCCACAAGCGTGGCTCCATCAATTCTCTCATTGTTTTCCTCCCAACTGGTCATTAGAGCACAGATTAGAATTTATGTGTGGCTACTTGGAGAATGCACCAGCTGTAAGAATGCGATCGGTCATTCACGATTGTCATAGGGAAGGAGAATTTTATCATGCCTTCCTCTCAGCATATTGGTCTCAAGCTACACAAGACCGAGTAAAACATAGCATCATAATGATGAAACATTTCGAACAATCTGAATTTTCCAGTCTTGTCAATTATTTTGAAGACATGTTACATAAGAATCAGTATCTTTCAAACCCATACAGCCCCTCAGAACACATCCGCATTTGCTTAATCAAATTACCTGAACATTTACGACAGATTATTTTAGCAGGACGATGCAAAGACGACATTGAAGCTTTTCAGGGACTGTTACAAGAACTGGAAATTGACACTGACAATCGCGGAACGCGAAAACAGGAACACAACAGCTACAGTTCACATCCGTCGCAAATCCGCGATGAAAGAAATAGTAACTGGGCACGACAAGGCTATTCTCACAACACAAATCGTGACCAAAACAGACACCACCCGTATGACAACCACTGGCAGAGTAATAGTTACAGAGAAAGATCGTATTTCCGTAGTAATGAACATGACAGAGACAATCATAGAAACAGACAATATGGCAACCAGAACTATTATTATCACGGGAGACAGAATAACTTCAGACGCAAGGGTCCACCGCGCAGTGATAATTTAGGGAGAAATTCTCCACCACATGACCGACAAGAAATTACAGGAATTACCGACATGACGACAGACGATATAATCATAATGACAGACCGGAAATCCATCAGAATTGGCGAGCTTCAAACAGGGTAGGGCCCTCTCGGCAAGGTGAATTTGTAGAAGTTAGGTCTCCTAATCCCAATAACGACGCGCGCCAACAAAGAAACAGACAATGACTCGCACCGCAGGCAGCCGCGTGCGCCGGCTGGCTCGGAGAGAAATAACATAAGCTAACCTTGAGCAAAATTCCAGTGTTCCTTACCGACGTAATCACATGATAACTGCTTTTCAGTTGACAGTCTGCGTACTAGGAAGAGTAAAGGTTTACACCACATTTCACATGTAAAACCGTTTATTGAAATATAATCAGCTTTTTAACTTTGTCTTTGCCATAAAACATTTCACATCACATTTCTAGTATGCTTTGTCACACTGAGAAACTGTTAACATGCAACAATGTTTTGAAGTTAACTATACAGTCTAGAACCTAGGGAACATTTTTAAACAGAAATTACGAATGCATTGTTATAGTGAACAGACGACACAGTGTTGTTATTTGTAAATTCTTGCTTGTTAGTTGCACGATTACGTAACGACTATAAGGCTCACATACTTAGAACATATACTGTTAATTTTGTTTTAATGCAACATTTTGGTTCAGTTGAAAAGACATTATTTATTTGAAGTACTTTCTGTAAGATTAAAGATGACTTAGCGTTTGGTTTCTTTGATAGCTACACGATTATATCACGACGCTACTAATGTGTGACACAATTTACATTGTGCTTTTGCGGTGTATCTGTTTTATATCTGCACAGTTTTTCTGAATTATTCTGGAAAGTAAAACATGTTTTAGTGGTAACTTTTGTGGTATAGCTACAATTAGACAGCCTTTTCCATAGCACAGCAATACGTTACAGCACAGTACTTTCTTCATCACGGCAATAAGTGTAATAACTAAGATATTTATACGCAAAGCAATTCACTTCGTTTATTACGAGGTAAGTACATTGACTTCAGCAGAACTTTGCTTACAGAGGACGATAACTACGACACTTCCACATAATTATCTTACAGCAAGACGCACATTTAGCGCTACAGGACACGAATTAAACTATTTATTTTTCAACATATTTGAATTACAAAGAAAGTTTTCCGTGATACATTTCATTCCATTGCAGTAATCTGTAACACCTGAGGATATAATTACATTAATCCTCAGGGGAGTACACGCTTACTTTGTGTACCAAGTGTTTGGCAAGCACAAGGAGCCCTAGCTAATATGGTATTTGCTTATACAACTTTACACATCTGTACCATATTTATCTAACACATAAATTACTCAGGTATCTGATCATTTAACTGAGAGACAAACTTTTTTTTTTGACTACATCAGTGACACATGTTTACGTAATTACACTGTTGGATAACTTCACACTTACGAAATTGTATTTTGTCTGTACTTTATGAACTGTTCATATTTTTTCGGAACCATTGTGATACTATGAGAGCTTTGAATGACATATTTGGTATGGGATCATGATTTTTAAAGTACGTTTGAGGTAGATGACACTTTTGATATGAGCAGAGAATTTTTTTTAGGCTTTGAAATTATTGCAGAAAGCCATGACATTTTTGACATTTGACTGAGGTGTTATGATGTTATTATTACGACGACGATGTGAATTATGCTGCTGAGGTGTGTTTAAGCTGATGCTATATGAGTTATTTGATTATGCTACGTATCTGTTGTGATGAAATATTAAAGAAGTGTCGACGAATAAGGTAACGAATAATGAGTAGTGGTTAGGGACTCTGGTTTGTGAAAAAGGTGGTTGGAAACCAAGAATCGTACTTTAAGAGTTATGAAATGTATGTAAATGTGTGAATGTATTACAATGCCGACGAAACTTTTTTGGACACTGTTATATCAATTGGATTTTGTTTCTATAGATTTGTAACGCAAGTTCTTACCTGTGAAATTTTTTATATGAGACTGTCACTGTAGCGGAAACTGCTGTCATAAATATTTCAGTAAGAAAGGTAAGTGACCTTGACGTAATGCGTTTTGGGCGTCCAGCTGAGAGGTAGTTGTCTGACAAAAGAAAGCCATTAGGTAAAAAAAAAAAAAAACATTATCCTCGCTATTAACATTCATTTCTTTGTAGAAAGCATCGCAAAAACGACACGCTCATTACTTGGAAAGATATTTTCTTACATCTGCATACCTGACAATGACAAGCGTCTTTCTACGAGAGTTGAGAGAATTTGTACTAACTTATGAAATGTCACATGACTATTGAATGATATTTTAATGCTTTGCCTTTCATAGTTGCTTGTTTCATTTGATATCTGGTTTCCAGCAGTGTTGGAGCATTGGCTTTATAGAATAAAATTAAATGCATTTGCTAATATGAAAACTTTCTGTCAACAGATCTGTTAAATAATAATTTTATGATCCTCATTCTTCAAAAAAAAAAAAAAAAAAAAAAAAAAGGGCACTTGGAAAGGAAAGAACAATAAGAAGGGACTAGTAACAGGAACTGCATACATAATTTTCTTTTCAAGTACTTGGTAATTTATTTCATAGAATAAGTTGTGGTCCACCACTTTAATTACATAGACATTAAGATGTGAATATACATTTCCCCTATCTGCGTTGTTGTCTTCAGTGTACTATTTTTTCTGCTTGTGGGTTTGTCATGTTCAAATATAAGTTATTACATTTATTGCTGCTTGCTATGCTTACTTGCATTTTTTTGTCATTGCTGTTTGTATTAATTGGTTTGTGCTGCTGCATTGCCTCGTCCCTTAGTTAAGCATCTGAGCTCAGTAGATTTAAGTTACCTTAAGAGGGGATAGCCTATATAAGAGAATGATTTGCGATGGATTGGAAGAAATGCATTGAGAAGTTATACGAGAAAAGTACAGAAAGCAGGTATAGATAGGACTTTTGGAAATAATGAAGAACGAAGGGAGATCTCTGAGAGGTAAAGAAAGTTTTGTTTGCAAAATACTGCAGTAAAACAAGCCCTGACCTTTCCTTGTGTTATCCCACTATGTGTTTTGTACCCTTGTGTATTTGTTTTCTTCCTGTCTCTGTGTGCTGTTTCATAGAATTTTATCTCTTCTAATACTAAGCTACATTAACTATGATGAGGAATATTATTATCCTCAAATATAATTTGCGTTAATAACATGTTATTTACTTTCGTAAACATGTTTACAAATAATTTATTCTGTTTTGTTCTAATGCTCATGTGTGAAGTTGATGTTTCAAAAGTTATTCTGATTTTTTTATGTATGTACTTATGTCATAATTTTTGTAACAGTGATGTATTTGTTATTTCGATTCTTTTGTAAAGCCTGTATTACTGCAAAAGTTATCTGTACTGTTATGTTCTTTAATGATATATTTTGTACCTTTGTTATTGTATTCTTATGTTATAAAATTGTAATTGACACCAGTTCATCAAATTAGGTAACTTGTAAATTACATTTCACTGCACACGTTTCTGTTGGTCATAGTATATGCACAATATGTGAGAAGTAGGGACTGATAGTGTTTGCAAGTGTGTTGATAATTCAGCAAGCGACTGGTTAACGGCAGTGCTGGTTCTAAGGAGATTTCAAAAACAATTTTTGTGAGTGCACAAGTGGTGGTTATGGACTTGCTATATTATCCGCAAGACTCTTCAATGGTGATTGTGCGCCTGCACAGTCAAACAGATGGCTGCTGGCTATCTCTACAAGGACTACAGTGGGTCTACACCTTTGATGACCCACCAATACCATTATTTCTACAAGGACTGCAGTGGGTCTGCACCTCTGGTGGCCCACCAATACCGTAATCTCTACCAGGACTACAATGGGTCTACTCTGTGACGACCTACCTAACAATATTCTTTAAAACTTCGACTGACTGTGCTGTGGGTTTGCTCTGTTGTGGCCCATTACCTGTCTGCATGTCAAGAGTCAGCACTGTCTTTCCATTGGAAGGACAACGCTACTTCTTCAAGACTGCATGGAAATCCACTACTTCGGTGTGCATTTTCTTTTACTACTCAGACTTTGAGAAAAACACTGCAATTTTACTTTGATGAATGATCATGACTGTCTTTATGGACTGTGAGAAAATTTTAGTTTTTGACCAACATTGTATCGATAAGTGTGTGCATTTCATTTCTTTGTTATTGTAATTAAAAAAAAAATTCAAATCTGTATTGGTCACTGCCCAAAACAACTTGTAAATTTTTTGTGGGGAGCATGGGGGATATGTAAGTAGGCTGTTTAGATTTTTTTATTGGTAACGCCGCCGCCACGTAGCGCTCTGTATGAAAATCACTGGCTGTGCCGTGTGCAGTCTTTGGCTGGTTGGCATTGTTGTAATACTCGCCATTGTAGTGTTGAGCAGCGGCAGCTGGATGCTAACAGCGCGTAGCGTTTCGCAGTTGGAGGTGAGCCGCCAGCAGTGGTGGACGTGGGGAGAGACATGGTGGAGTTTTGAAATTTGTAAGAATTGGTGTCATGAACTGCTATATATATTATGACTAGTGAGGTAAATTCATTATTTTTTCTCTATTAAAATCTTTCATTTGCTAACTATGCCTATCAGTAGATAGTGCCTTCCGTAGTTTGAATCTCTTATTTAGCTGGCAGTAGTGGTGCTTGCTGTATTGCAGTAGCTTAAGTAACGAAGATTTTTGTGAGGTAAGTGATTTGTGAAACGTATAGGTTAATGTTAGTCAGGGCCATTCTTTCGTAGGGATTTTTGAAAGTCAGATTGCGTTGCGCTAAAAACTATTGTGTGTCAGTTTAAGCACAGTCGTGTACAAATTTTTCTAAGGGAACGTTACAACCTTGCTATCGGTGGGGTGGCCTGCATGCCTCAGCAATACAGATAGCCGTGCCGAAGATGAAACCACAACAGAGGGGCACCTGTTGAGAGGATAGACAAACGTGTGGTTCCTGAAGAGGGGAAGGAGCGTTTTCAGTAACTGTAGAGACAACAGTCTGGATGAGTGACTGATCTAGCCTTGTAACATCAACCAAAACAGCTTTGCCGTGCCGGTACTGCGAAAGCAAGAGAGAACTATAGCTGTAATTTTTCCCGAGGAGATGTAGCTATACTGTATGGCTAAATGATGACGGCGTCCCCTTGGGTAAAATATTTCGGAGATAAAATAGTTCCTCAACTTAGTCTGTGTCGCCGGCTACCAAGAGCTGTTGGATGACGATTTGATTCACGGATCCAGTTATATGGCTCCTTCCGTGTATAGCAATTTTATGACTATGTCATGTGGGGCCTGAAGATGGCATCAATGTAATGCCGAAACTGGTAGCACATAGAAGTTCATAAAATAAAAAAGAAAATGGTTCAAATGGTTCTGAGCACTATGCGACTTAACTTCTTAGAACTAATTAAACCTAACTAACCTAAGGCCTAAGGACATTACACACATCCATGCCGGAGGAAGGATTCGAACCTGCGACCGTAGCATTCGCTCGGTTCCAGACTGTAGCGCCCAGAATCGCACGGCCACTTTGGCTGGCCATAAAATAAAATAAATTTCAACAATACATACGGCTGTTGGTAAATAATTGCAACAAGAAGTTCACGCCAGCCGTTGTTCAAATGGTTCAAATGGCTCTGAGCACTATGGGACTCAACTGCTGTGGTCATCAGTCCCCTAGAACTTAGAACTACTTAAACCTAACTAACCTAAAGACATCACACACATCCATGCCTGAGGCAGGATTCGAACCTGCGACCGTAGCAGTCGCACGGTTCCGGACTGCGCGCCTATAACCGCGAGACCACTGCGGCCGGCTCCAGCCGTTGTCCCACGGTCCATAATGGATCAGCGAAGATTCACTATTTTAGCACGTAATGAAACTTCCTGGCAGATTAAGACTGTGTGCCTTACCGAGACTCGAGACTCGCGGGAGAGCTTCTGTAAAGTTTGGAAGGTAGGAGATGAGGTACAGGCAGAAGTAAAGCTGTGAGGAGCGGCCTTGAGTCCTGCTTGGGTAGCTCAGATGGTAGAGCACTTGCCCGCGAAAGGCAAGGGTCCCGAGTTCGAGTCTCGATCCGGCACACAGTTTTAATCGGCCAGGAAGTTTCCTATCAGTGCAAACTCCGCTGAAGAGTGAAAATTTCATTCTACGTAATGAGTTGACGGTGGAAATTAGTACGTTTTATTCCCACTTTTTCTTTTCCTGCTCAGATACATGATAATCTTACAGCTTTCATGGTGGCTGAAGACTGTGGTGTCGTCAGCTGATTAATGCTATGCAGAGGAAAATAAATAATTAGTCGTTCATTGACAACATAACTAGACTGTCCAGTCACAGTAATGTGATTACCTGTCAAATGCCTGAATAACCACCTCTTGCTGCGTAGACCGCTCCGAGTAGTGCAGGAAGAGACTCATTGGGATTCTAGAAGATGCCGGCAGGGATGTGGAGCCATGCCGACTACAGTGGTGTGGCCAGGTGCGCCAGGTTTCTCGGTTAGAATCCATGGCACGTTCAGCTTCATCGAGGACGCCCCACAGATTCTCGATTGGGTTTAAATCCAGAGAGTATGTTGGACTGGGTCGTACAGTAAATGCATATTGATGCTCTTCGAACCACGCACGTACACTGTGAGCTGTGTGGCACGTTGCATTGTCCTGCTGTTAGATGCCACCGTACCGAGAACAGACAAATTGCTTGTATGGGTGGATATGGTCCCAAGCATAGATACTTACTTTTGTTGATTCATTGTGCCTTCCAAAAAGACGAGCAAGCCTATGGAATACCACTAAAACATTCCACAGATCATAATGCTCCCTCTCCGGCCTGGACCCTTCCAGTGATTGTTACAGGGTGTTTGCTTTCGTACTTTTCACACAGTACTAGGAGCCTTCTGCGGAGGCCCATAAACAACAACGTTCGGTGATCGGTGGTTGAGGAGATACTGTTGGTAGCCTCTCGGATCATTTGGGTGGTCAGTTGCTCAACAGTTACACGCCTATTCGCCTGTACACGTCGCTGTAGCCGTCGATCACCCCTGTGATCTACGAGCGGTACCCAAAAGAAACCCGGGATAACATTGCCATGGGCGGAGCTTGTGTAGTACGCATTTCTGCCGCTAGGCGTGTATAGCGCAACTCACTGCCAGTTCCATGATGCCTGTGTTGTCGACCTGCTTTTTTCTGTTCATCTGCAGTGATTTGTTTTGCTAGCTCTGTTTTGTTCTTGTTTCGTTTTTTATGATGGCAAGTTTGAGTGACCAATGTGCAGCTATGAAATTTTGTTTTCTACTCGGTAAAAACACTGCTGAAAGTCTTTTAATGTTGAAAAAAGCTTGCCAAGATGACACTATGGCAAAAACTCGAGTGTGCGACTGGTTTGCTCGATTTAAAAATGGCGACATGTCGACTGATGACAAACCCCGGCCCCTGTCCATCAACTGGCTGAATCGTTCAGAATTTGTTCCCCCAGGTCAGACCGTCAATCAAACCTTTCATTTGGAAGTTTTAAGGAGATTTCGCAACGGTGTTCGTCAAAAATGACCCGATTTGTGGCGGGCAGAAGACTGGTTCTTCCACCAAAGCAACGCACCTCCTCACACAGCCAACTCTGTTATACAGTCTTTTGCTAAAACTGGCTGCCTCACGTACCTTTCTCACCTGACGTGGCTCCGTGAGACTTTTTCTTATTTCCACCCATGAAAAGGGACATGAAATGACACCGATACGGCAACGCTCATGAAGTTCAGAAAAAAACGAGAGAAGAGCTGTCAGCCATTTCTAAAGATGTCTACGAAAAATGTTTCGAACAGTGGAAGCACCATTGGGACAAATGTACTGCTCATAATGGAGAGAATTTTGAAAGGGAGAAAGTTGTTTTGTAAACAATTTGAAAATATATAGCTTTTAAAAAATAATTCCGTTTTTTTTCGGGTACCCCCTCGTAAACTTTTAGTGCACTAAAGTTGCCCCGGGCGCCGAGTTTGGAAAGCGCCATTTTGCCATGAACGGTGTACTATCAACCACGGCGGCACGTAAGCAGTTTACAAAGCCATTGAGATACTATTGCTAGATACGTGGCTCCGTTTCCGCATGACCACTGCGACTGCACTCTTTACACCTTTTATACACCCTGTGCTGCTAGCGCTGGCGCCTGCCGTTTGTGAGTGGTTATCGCTCGTTGATGTCGAACATAGGTGTGCTCACATTAATGTGACTGGACCGTGTATTACAGTGTCTCCTGGTTCATTCTCATTAGTGACGAACGTCATTTATCCCTCTCTTTTCTAGCGTACATCCTGACGCAGAGAGTCCGCTGTTTTTCATGATTTGGCAAGTCTGTGTCACTTTAACATTGTGATCGGATGTCCTTTCTGTTGGCATAGTCTTCCACCTCTGCTTGCCCTACACGCAAGTAGACACACGCATGTAGATGCATCTACATCTACATCACATTCCGCAAGACACCTAATGGTGTGTGGCGGAGGGTACTTTCGGTACCACTGCCTAATCCCTCCAACACCTGTTCCACTTACGAATAGTGCTTGGGAAGAATGATAGTTGGTAAGCCTGTGTATTGGCCCAATTTCTCGAGTTTCCTCCTCGTGGTCAATACGCGAGATGTATGTGTGTGTGTGTGTGGGGGGGGGGGGGGGAATAATATGTTGTCCGACTCCATCTGAAAAGTGCTATCCCGGAATTTCAATAGTAGCTCTCTCCGTAATGTACAACGCTTCTCTTGTAACATATGTCAGTGGAGCTTGTTTAGCATCGCCATAACGCTCTCTCGCCAGCTAAACGATCCCGTGGCGAAACGCGCCGCTCTTCGCTGGATCTTTGTCTCCTCTATCAGTCTTACCTGATAGGTATTCCAGATAGATGAACAATACTCAAGAATCGGGCGAAAAAGCCCCTTATAAGTCACTCCTTTCGTGGATGAGTTACATGTCCTTAAGATTCTTCATCTGAATCTGCGTGTGGTATCTGCCTTTCCCACTATCTGCTTCACATGGTCATTCCACTTAAGATCGCTGGATAATTACTCCTAAATATTTTACGGCAGTCGCTGTCTCCAGCTGTTTGTCATTAATAGAGTAGCTGTAGAGTAGTGGACTTCTTTTCCTATGTTTGCGCAATATATTACATTTTTTAAGTAGGCTGTTTAGGTTTCCTTATTGGTAACGCCACGTAGCGCTCTGTATGAAAGTCAATGACTGTGCTGTGTGCAGTCTGTGGCTAGTTTGCATTGTTGTCTGCCATTGTAGTGTTGGGCAGCTGGCTGTTAACAGCGCGTAGCGTTGCGCAGTTGGAGGTGAGCCGCCAACAGTGGTGGATCTGGGGAGAGAAATGTCGGAGTTTTCAAATTTGTAAGAATGGATGTCATGAACTGCTACATATATTATGACTATTAAGGTAAATACATTGTTTATTCTTTATTAAAATCTTTCATTTTCTAACTATCCCTATCAGTAGTTAGTGCCTTCCATAGTTTGAATCTTTTATTTAGCTGGCAGTAGTGGCGCTCGCTGTATTGCAGTAGTTCGAGTAACGAAGATTTTTGTGAGATAAGTGATTTGTGAAAGGTATAGGTTAATGTTAGTCAGGGCCATTCTTTTGTAGGGATTATTGAAAGTCAGATGGCGTTGCGCTAAAAAATATTGTGCGTCAATTTAAGCACAGTCATGTATAATTTTTCTAACGGGACGTTTCAATTTACTTACCTTCAGGGTCAACTGCCAGAGCCTGCACCAATCTTCAATTCTCTGCAGGTCGTTCTACAAGTTCTTACTATCTTCTGGCGTTGCTAGTTTGGCATAGACAACTGCATCATCTGCGAATGGCCTTATAGAGCATCCGAAGCTTTCTACTAGGTCATTTATATATACTGTGAGCAGCAATGGTCCTGTCACACTTCCCTGTGGTACTCCGGATATTCCCTATACATCTGTCGATTTTGTGCCGTTAAGAGCGACGTGCTGAATTATATCTGCAAGAAAATCTTAAAGCCAATCGCAAGTCTGCTCCGATACTCCACAGGCTCTTACACTTTTTCATTGAATGGCAATGCGGAACGGTGTCAAATGTCTTAATGAAATCAAGAAACACGGCATTAACCTGAGCGGCGTTGTCCACTGCGGAGCTCATGGAGGAACAGAGCGAGCTGAGTTTCGCAGGATCCCTGTTTGCGCACTCCATGTTGATCTTTATAGAAGAGATGTTCATTTTTCCAAAAACGTCATAATTCTTGAGCATAAATCATGTTCCAAAATTCTACAACAGATTGACATCAGCGATATAGGTCTATAAATCTGTGGATCTGTCTTACGGCCTTTCTTAAAAAGGGGAATGACATGCGCTTTTTTGCAGTCGATAGGTACCTTTCGTTGCTCTAGCGATCTACGATAAATTACTGCTAGAAGGGGAACAAGTTCTTTCGCACAATCTTTATTAAATCTTAGAGGTCATGAAGCCTTTCCACTTCTAAGCCATTGTAGCTGCTTTTCAATTCCGTGATCGGTTATCTGAATATCTGCTATTTCGACGTTCGCACGACGATTGAAAGGAGGGACAGTTTTACGATCTTCCACGGTGAAAGAAGTTTGAAAGACCGAATTCAGTATTTCGGCCTTCTCTCTGTTATCTTCCGTTTCGGTGCCGGTGTGGTCGCTGAGATAATGAATAGATGATTTTGACCCACTTACTGATTTTACATGCGACCATAATCTCTTAGGGTTTTTACTCAGATCTGTTGACAACGTCTTAGTTTCAAAATCATTGAATACTTCTCTCATTGCTCTTCTTACGCTCATTTTCGCTTTGTTCAGCTTTTGTTGGTCAACTAGGTTTCTACTTCTCTTGAATCTGAGATAAAGTGTTTCTCTATACTAGCCCTTTTCTAACATGGCTATTAAACCATGGTGGATCCTTCCCATCCCTTAAAACCGTACTTGGTACATGTTTGTCTAGGGCATGTTGAACGATGCCTTTGCATTTTTTCCATTTGATCTCCCCATATTAATCCTCATCACCGAATATTTGATGCTGACTGCTGCCTCATCCTCAACGTGCCCGTGTAAGAGGATTCCATGCACATCTGTATTCACACTGGGGGCCTCTACTTCCGTGTGGGGGAAAGCTACAGCCGCGACTGTCGCATTGCGCGCAGGTGTCAATGCACGTTTAGAGGGGGGAGACGTGTGTGTCATTTAGTTATGAATAGTGTATTTTAACTGCTCGTGGTATCGTGCTCTTTGAGGCGGAATTTGCGATCAGCCTAGAAACCTGAATTTGTCCAAACTAGCATAGAAAAACACCTGAAAACCACACTTACGCTGATCAGTGTATACGACCAAGGGTCTTTAGTAAGCACCGCAGATTCTACTATGATCTGCTTCACATCTCTCTACCAAAAGCCACCTTTTTCCTCTTTTTTTCTTTTTCTTTTATAATCCTTTCTTAGCTATACTGCTTGAGGCTCGAAGTTTCTGTAGTTAATTTTACTGAAAATCCTTCTACTGCCTCTTTGTACACTTTGCAGCACTAATAACTTAGAAGTTTACCACTCAAAAGGTAAGAAACTACAGAACACTTTTTTTCGGCGGGTTGAAATCTCCACGCTTCTTGTTTTATTGGAAGCCACTTTTCTTGGCACCCAAAACTCTTCCTCTAACGTCATCTTCTTCGTGAAACTGAGTTTTCTAATTTGTCCTGCAGAGAATATTACATGTAAAGAATATTGGAGTAGCTTATTTTGCCCGGGTTTGAAATTATTCTTCTAGGTAGAGGGAAAATTCTAGTATATTGGGTTGTTTTGAACTCAGTGTAATATCTGAAGTGACCCATCATCTAAATATGTACCCTGTTTTTTCCCCGGGTACACCGGCCAACCCTGATGCTATATGTTGTTGATGACAATCGTTTGCACTGCAGTTCTATTTATCGTGGCCTCTTTCTAACGAGGCCTTTTCTATACAGATAAACGTGTCATATAGCGAACGGACTGTTGCTCGTTTCTTGTAAAGAAGACCAGGTAGTAATTTTATTTTGTGTCATCGTTTCTCCCTGGCGATTTTTTCCATCATAATTTCGCACCAAACGGACTGGATTATGTATTGCTCCAGATGGTGTCTGTTTGGGCATTTAGTTCCATCTGGTTTGGGGACGAATATTTTGATAGTTTTTGGTAAATCTGTGCTGTTTTCCCTTTCAGATCGGCGTTAGCTTTAAGCCTTAAGAGCAGGTGTGACAAAATACATTTACAAATATGAGAATTTTCAACATTAAGAAAGAACATAGAAACGTTTTACAGTAAATGAATCTATTACCAGCGAGAATGAGTCCAATAAGTAGCCACTGAACGACTCAATAAAACTAATTTGGTCCGTTAGAAATTGTTCTTAAAAACTGTAACTTTTCTGCTACCAGTCACAATTTTCTTTTATTTGTATCTTGGACGACGCTTTTCGTAAAATGATTCTCTTTTTAAACTGCTTTTATCTCTATGTAATACCATTTTTCATAATTTTTCACGTGTGCCTACACAGTAATTCATAAAAACGCCCAGTTTTTAGTTGATTATCTATCTTTATATGTAGGTAGTGGTGGAATTCGGAAGAACCTGTGCTTGTGGTTCTCTTCCATTTGAGCAGAGTGTCACACATACTAAACATCACAAACAATTTTCTGTTAGCACTATGCGAATAACAACTAACAAGCATAAATAAACAGTTACAAAGCTTTTTTTTGGACAATAACTTCCCCAGGATGATCAGGTTTACTCAAACATATGTACACATGAAGCTGTATCAGTGACCCTAAAGAACTTCGTGAAGCACAAGAAACTTGCATACGCACAGGTTACTGATTTCATGGGACTTCTCCAGCTAACATCCAAACCTCCAAATGTCAGACACTCAGATCGGTACCAACAGTTGTATATCGAGAGAATATGAACCACGTGCTGTGTGCTGTCGTCGAGTAGAAACATGCTCAAATGGATATTAAAAGTATCACTAGAGCTACTGAGCGAAAGAGAAGCGTGTCTGTGAATGAGTTTGTTATAGATTTCGTGTGGGTGAGGAGATGGAGCGTTTGGTCGTCATGACCAAAGATCCAGCATTCAAACACCACTGATGGCAATTTTTTTAACTGTTTAGTCGTGAAAATATTGTATGGGAGATCATTTTCCTTACATATAAAAGGACTTTTCGCCGTGTGTAGCAATGTCCTTCGCTCAGTCTGCTTTCGCTTCGTCAGCTCAACGTTATTTACATTTTGTTGACCTTATTATCTTGTTTATTATTATTATTGTTATTGTTATTACGGCACGTATTGGTTTTCATTTTCCTGTTCTGGTTTTGTATTCTGTGAAATTACACATGTACTACATAGGTTTACTACTTTCAAAGAAACGAAGCGAAGGCAGGCTGCCAAGAGAACATTGCTGTAAACTCCAAACAGCTCTTTTACATATTTTAAATACGTTGTCTCGTATAACACTTTGACGCATAATACAATATAAATTTGTTGTCATTATGGTCAGAAAACCGGACCCTTGGTACGAGGTTATGCTGTCTTACCAACTTCCCCTCGGAAGCAACATGTATTACCTAGTCACAGCTATGGTGCTCCGAAGTTCTGGCGTTACTTTGGATAAACGTTTACGCCAGTTCTGCTGGAAGACAGAACATAGGACGAACTAAATCGGGGTTTTATTCGATACTCTATCGACTTAAAACGTTTCGTACCGATCTGAGTGTCTAACATCTGGAGGCCTGGACGTAAGCGTGAGTTACAACTCCTTTAATTTTAATGTCAGCATGAACAAGACGACAGCATCCGTCACCTGAGCCTAAATATTGCTATATGCACATGCAGGTTCAAAACTTAAAGGCAAATTTCAATGACCGACGCCACAACCCGTGCAACCTCATACAGGGTGTTTCATAAATGACCGGTATATTTGAAACGGCAATAAAAACTAAACGAGCAGCGATAGAAATACACCGTTTGTTGCAATATGCTTGGGACAACAGTACATTTTCAGGCGGACAAACTTTCGAAATTACAGTAGTTACAATTTTCAACAACAGATGGCGCTGCAAGTGATGTGAAAGGTATAGAAGACAACGCAGTCTGTGGGTGCGCCATTCTGTACGTCGTCTTTCTGCTGTAAGCGTGAGCTGTTCACAACGTGCAAGTGTGCTGTGGACAACATGGTTTATTCCTTAGAACAGAGGATTTTTCTGGTGTTGGAATTCCGCCGCCTAGAACACAGTGTTGTTGCAACAAGACGAAGTTTTCTACGGAGGTTTAATGTAACCAAAGGACCGAAAAGCGATACAATAAAGGATCTGTTTGAAAAATTTCAATGGACTGGGAACGTGACGGATGAACGTGCTGGAAAGGCAGGGTGACCGCGTACGGCAACCACAGAGGGCAACGCGCAGCTAGTGCAGCAGGTGATCCAACAGCGGCCTCGGGTTTCCGTTCGCCATGTTGCAGCTGCGGTCCAAATGACGCCAACGTCCACGTATCGTCTCATGCGCCAGAGTTTACACCTCTATCCATGCAAAATTCAAACACGGCAACCCCTCAGCGCCGCTACCATTGCTGCACGAGAGACATTCGCTAACGATATAGTGCACAGGATTGATGACGGCGATATGCATGTGGGCAGCATTTGGTTTACTGACGAAGCTTATTTTTACCTGGACGGCTTCGTCAATAAACAGAACTGGCGCATATGGGGAACCGAAAAGCCCCATGTTGCAGTCCCATCGTCCCTGCATCCTCAAAAAGTACTGGTCTGGGCCACCATTTCTTCCAAAGGAATCATTGGCCCATTTTTCAGATCCGAAACGATTACTGCATCACGCTATCTGGACATTCTTCGTGAGTTTGTGGCGGTACAAACTGCCTTAGACGACACTGCGAACACCTCGTGGTTTATGCAAGATGGTGCCCGGCCACATCGCACGGCCGACGTCTTTAATTTCCTGAATGAATATTTCGATGATCGTGTGATTGCTTTGGGCTATCCGAAACATACAGGAGGCGGCGTGGATTGGCCTCCCTATTCGCCAGACATGAACCCCTGTGACTTCCTTCTGTGGGGACACTTGAAAGACCAGGTGTACCGCCAGAATCCAGAAACAATTGAACAGCTGAAGCAGTACATCTCATCTGCATGTGAAGCCATTCCGCCAGACACGTTGTCAAAGGTTTCGGGTAATTTCATTCAGAGACTACGCCATATTACTGCTACGCATGGTGGATATGTGGAAAATATCGTACTATAGAGTTTCCCAGACCGCAGCGCCATCTGTTGTTGACAATTGTAATTACTGTAATTTCGAAAGTTTGTCTGCCTGAAAATGTACTGTTGTCCCAAGCATATTGCAACAAACGGTGTATTTCTATCGCTGTTCGTTTAGTTTGTATTGCCGTTTCAAATATACCGGTCATTTTTGAAACACCCTGTATCTCGCAAACATCCATGAACATGAAGCACGCATGTCAATGCTACAAAGGGCAAATAAAATACCATTGAACTAAGAAAATAGGCAACAGGAAATAAACATAGTGAAACAGATTGCAGTTGTCGATGGTTGAGACAGTACTAGACAAACTGAAGAAGGACATCCCTTATATTGGCAATATATAACAGAACATTGCAAATATTTTCAAAAACCACAAAATAAAAATTGGGTTTACTGCATCTAATAAAGTGCAACAAAAACTAACACATGACAAGAAGTCTCATACTCTGAAATGTTCGAAGTAGCACACGAGGAGTGCTCTATGTTCTGCCTAAGAGAAACAGGGCGAGATTTCAACACTGGGTGTAGAGAGAACATTGAAGCCTACACATGTAACCGACACACATCGGCAATAGCCACACACATAGACAATACAGTACACCCATTGGCAAAAGTAAAGCAAAATGTCAAAGTAATCCACTGAACATATAAAGGACACAAAATAGATCTGTTAGAAGAACTCGGGATGTATTCAGGTTACAGAGAATACGAAGATAAAATGTTAAACAAAAAGCTTGAAGTGAATCAATGTCGACAGCACGTTTAAATTAAAATTAGCAACGCATAGAAATAAGCACCATTTTAAAGAGATATAAGCAGATTGTGATTCGGATTGTTAAGATTAATACTCTCTGTATAAAAGTCTGTCATGTTAAGATAAATATTCTCTGTACAAAACTATATCATACGCTGTAGAAGACCGATATCATTATCTGTGTTGATTATGTGTAGCAAAATCCTTGCAACTGTTTGTTTATGTAAGTTTGTGAGTGGATGTATACATGGCACAGAACACTGTGAGTGTTGTTTAATAGCCGGCCGGTGTGGCCGAGCGGTTCTAGGCGCTTCAGTCTGGCACAGCGCGACCGCTACGGTCGCAGGTTCGAATGCTGCCTCGGGAATGGATGTGTTTGATTTCCTTAGGTTAGTTAGGTTTAAGTCGTTCTAAGTTCTAGGGGACTGATGACCTCAGATGTTAAGTCCCATAGTGCTCAGAGCTATTTTATGTTTAATATGTGTAAGCCTCTCCGTAAATCGACCACAAGAAAACTGTTAAATACTAGTTCTTCCAACTTCTTTCACTACTAAATGTATTTAAAGATCGATAAGCAACAAAAACCAGCGCTTTTTATTTGTTGCAATAAAGGCAACAGAACAACGCAGACCTTCTCACATCAAAAAAACATTGCTAAAAAGTGGCATAGTACGCAGAGGCAAACCCACTTGAAAACTGGAATAATTTCCAGAAACGCGTCGTGTAAAATATCGTCGTCGTCGTCGTGGTCTTCAGTCCTGAGACTGGTTTGATGCAGCTCTCCATGCTACTCTATTCTGTGCAAGGTTGTTCATCTCCAACTACCTACTGCAACCTGCATCCTTCTGTATCTGTTTAGTGTATTCATCTCTTGGTCTCCCTCTACGATTTTTACCCTCCACGCTGCCCTCCAATACTAAATTGGTGATCGCTTGATGCCTCAGAACATGTCCTACCAACCGATCCCTTCTTCTAGTCAAGTTGTGCCACAAAGTCCTTTTCTCAACAATTCTATTCAATACCTCCTCATTAGTTATGTGATCTACCCATCTAATCTTTAGCATTCTTCTGTAGCACCACATTTAGAAAGCTTCTATTCTATTCTTGTCCAAACTAGTATCGTCCATGTTTCACTTCGATACATGGCTAAACTCCATACAAATACTTTCAGAAAGGACTTCCTGACACTTAAATCTATACTCGATGTTAACAAATTTCTCTTCTTCAGAAACGCTTTCCTCGCCATTTGCCAGTCTACATTTTATATCCTCTCTACTTTGACCATGATCAGTTATTTTGCTCCCCAAATTGCAGAACCCTTTACTACTTTAAGTGTCTCATTTCCTAATCTAATTCCCTCAGCATCACCCGACTTAATTAGACTACATTCCATTATCCTCGGTTTGCTTTTGTTTATGTACATCTTATATCCACCTTTCAAGACACTGTCCATTCCGTTCACCTGCTCTTCCAAGTCCTTTGCTGTCTCTGACACAATTACAATGTCATCGGCGAACCTCCAAGTTTTTATTTCTTCTCCATGGATTTTAATTCCCACTCCGAATTTTTCTTTTGTTTACTTTACTGACTGCTCAATATACAGATTGAATAACATCGGGGAGAGGCTACAACCCTGTCTCACTCCCTTCCCAACCACTGCTTCTCTTTCATGTCCCTCGAGTCTTATAATTGCCATCAGGTTTCTGTACAAATTGTAAATAGCCTTTCGCTCCCTGTATTTTACTCCTGCCACCTTCTGAATTTGAAAAAGAGTATTCCAGTCAACATTGTCAAAAGCTTTTTCTAAGTCTAGAAATGCTAGAAACGTAGGTTTGCCTTTCCTTAATCTAGCTTCTAAGAGAAGTCGTAGGGTCAGTATTGCCTCACGTGTTCCAACATCTCTACGGAATCCAAACTGATCTTCTCCAAGGTCGGCTTCTTCCAGTTTTTCCATTCGTCCGTAAAGAATTCGCGTTAGTATTTTGCATCCGTGACTTATTATACTTATTGTTCGGTAATTTCACATCTGTCAACACGTGCTTTCTTTGGGATTGGTATTATTATATTCTTCTTGAATTCTGATGGTATTTCGCCTGTCTCATACACAATATATAATAAAATATAAATGGTTCAATAGGCTCTGAGCACTATGGGACTCAACTGCTGTGGTCATCAGTACCCACACACATCCATGCCCGAGGCAGGATTCGAACCTGTGACCGCAGCAGTCACACGGTTCCGGACTGCGCGCCTAAAATATAAATAAAATGAAATCGATACTGAGAGCAGAAAATTTATTTATAAAAAAAACCGAATGATAAATAAGTGATAGGTTTCGGTATACTGAGACTCAGTTTCAGTAACAATGTTCCCGGAGAAATTTGTAAAACTGCATTTGCTTTGGTTGGTAGTACAGCGCATGAGGAGGTTTCTAATGCCGGCAGTATTAAATACTGCTTGAATTACGCGTCCTTTCTGGAGTTGCGTCGCAGTTGCAAAACGAGTTTTGCACCACTCCAGTGTCGCATGAATTATTGCTTGAGCACACGTAAGGCCGTGGCAGTTCCACTGCCGAGCAAACCACTCTAGTAGTGTTTTGTCGAAGTTCTGCTGGTGGCGTGACCCGTTTCCTCAGCGCGAGGGTCGCTTTTCTAGGACGCGATCTAGCCGAGCGACCCATTTCTGCCATCGGGGTCAATTGCCAGCGGCAGTTCCGCCGTGGCGCGGAAGACATCTCGATCGGCGCCGCCGCCGCCGCATTACGCCTCGGCGGGGATTCCCCGCAGGCTCTGTGCCGCAGCTCTTGCCGCTGACCTCGCAGCTGCCCGCATTTAAAGCCAAGCAGGTATCTCATAAATCAGCGGCCGCCGTAAATCTTTCGCAACACAAAGCACGCTTCTTTCGCGGGATGAGGGATCGATAGAGGAAATCCATAGCTCTTCCCACCTGCACCGCTAACAAGAGGCGCACTGGGGGTAGGAATGGTGTGTCGACGGAATTCTGATACTGGCGCAAGGAACTACGGTTTCACCACGCTTGATCTTGACTCGGTTCTTAACTCCCACGTTAACGAAATTGGTGTTTAGATACGCACGGCGATATGTGCTTGAATCTCTAACTGCGTAGCGTAAAACGTTTGCAGCACTGCGTAACGAGATCATTTTCAATTTTTGAATTATTCCCGACGGAAGAACGAATTAAATCTATTCCTAGTCTAGGACAACTAGAAAAATTCTCTATGTGCTTGTAGTCACTGATGGATCTAAGTGGCCGAGCGGTTCTAGGCACTACAGTTTGGAACCGCGCGACCGCTACGGTCGCAGGTTCGAATCCTGCCTCGGGCATCGATGTGTGTGATGTCCTTAGGTTACTTAGGTTTAAGTGGTTCTAAGTTCTAGGGAATTGATGACCTCAGAAGTTAAGTCCGATAGTGCTCAGAGCCATTTGATGGATCAGATTTTATGATGTGTTGTCCGCTTTTATGTCAGTGCAGTTATCTGTGAAGAAATTCCAGGACGGCCGCTGTGGCAGACCGATTCTAGGCGCTCCAATCCGGAACCACGCTGCTGCTACGGTCGCAGGTTCGAATCCTGCCTCGGGCATGGATGTGTGTGATGTCCTTAGGTTAGTTAGGTTTAAGTAGTTCTAAGTTCTAGGGGGCTGGTGACCTCAGACGTTAAGTCCCATGGTGCTTGGAGCCATTTGATTTTGAAGCAATTCTGATAAAAATATCGGTAATACTCAATTAGATTTAGACAGACTATCAGTCTGAGACGAAGATTGCCAACTTCGATTTGACATGGAAAAAGATATACACTACATTTTCATCATCGTCATCATCATCATCATCATCGTCATCTTCCAAGTATTAGACCTGTTGAGCTGTCATGGTCTCGTCGAGTTCTCCTGCCGTGTTTTCATTGGTCGGCCTAGTGATTTCACACCGATGGAGTGGTAGTGTACAATGGATTTTGGGATCCTCTTTGTGCTTATTCGATGCTGGTATTTTCTTTTTCTTTCTTGTAAGTTCTGAATACAATGTGCGACGGGTTACATTTTAAGTGTCTTCATCACATCATCGTTCATTTTGTGACACCGTTTGATGTAACCAGCGATTCGTCTCAAGAATTTCATTTTACAGATGGTTAGTCTTTTCACATCTTTTGCCACTGTTGTCCAAGCTTCACCGCCGTAGTACAGCTCAGGTCTTGCTGGGGTCTTATAAAGGCGTATTCTGGCGTGCTTCTGGACTAGGAAAGATTTCATTGCATCATAAATGACTCCCATTTTTTGTATATACGGTGGTTTTTTGCAGCTAGGTCTGTTCGTTCAAGAAAGGATAGTTTATAGCCTAGATTGAATGTGCTCACACCCTCCAGTATTTTATTTTTCAAACAAATTTTACTTTGTACAGGACGATTTGTGCAGAAGGCCATACTTTTTTTCTCGGTGTTGTTGTCCTTGCCGCATTTTTCGGATATAATTTTCAATAGCGTACAGACCGCTGCAGGTCATCCCATGAAGATGCCACAAGAAATAAATCATCTGCAAAAAGTAAAGCCTCCAGCGCTGTGTTTTTGTTGATCTGAATAAAGCCGTGTGACGTATCCCTCTTCTCTTAGTTGACATTATTCATATAAAGAATAAACAAGAATGGCGAAAGGCCATGTCCCTGTCGTACGTGAAAGCACATTACCCGTAGGCTATTGCAAAATGAGTGACAACTACTGTCAGTCACGTCATACAAATATTCTGGATTACCACTGAGGTAGTAAAACAAACACCTAAGTTAAGTTGTAGGCGAACAAACGGCAGACTACAATATATTTGTCGGATACTGGACAACTGCGGATAGTCTACAGAAGAGAATGTATGCAAGCCACCTACATGGCATATACTTGAGAACTGTTCATCATTGTTGTAGTTATCTTGAATCTGTAGGCACGTTCAGTGTAGCTTAAGCGCTATTTATACCTATATACGTCATGGGAGAGGGATTCTTTAGGGTGCCCAGAGAAATGATGTTTATTCAATACAGAAGAAATGTGTTCACAATTGCGAATGCGATTAGACTTCATTTGCACAACTTATTAGTGACATATGAAAATTTGTGCCACACCGGGAGTCAAACCTGGATTTCCCGCTTTTCGCGGATGGTCACCTTAACCACTCCTGTTAAACGAACTCGCCTCCGAGACTAGTCCAAACCTCCATATGTCATCGTGTGTCCATGACTTGCACTCGTACATTTGCTGTGATTCCCACGCAAAGGGAGATTTATTTATTTTTGTCGCAGCCTGTCTAGGCATGTTCTGGTAATACTATTTCGCAGTGCCTAGACGAGCCTCGACAATAATAAATAAGTCTCTTGCAATTGCGAGTACATTTCTTCTATTTCATACATTATACATCAATGAAATAAACATTAACTGATGCGACAGGGTTCGGTATTTAACGCCCCCACCCGATGGACATACGGCTCCGTAAAACAACACGCACCTTCAAAAGTAAATCAGTACGAAAGCTAACTCGCGAGCACGAAAAGGGTGTTGCGATTTTCCATACTAACACATAATCACAGACTAACTATAGAGTAACCGTAATTCCAAATTACGTAGCTGAAACTTAGCCCATGACAACGCCTAACTCTAAACACCATTCATTAAAAACTGTTAAGAAACTATTAACGGTATTACGACTATGCACGAGTTACGGAAAACTCACAACCTCTACATAGACTGATCCAGCGCTAAGCCTCTTCATCTCTGCGTAATTACTGCAACCTACTTAAGTAGACGTTCACACTGTAGCCGGGCTTTCGACACCGTCTACAAACAATTTCCCCTCTCTCTCCCTTTTCCTCCCTCCCCCCTCCACTTTCCTCCATTTCCTGATTAACTATTCCTTGATGCCTGATGGGTGACGCAACAACGTATCTCTTCTGTTAGTGAAGACGTGCCATAAACCTCTTTTCTCCTCAGTTCTGTTTAGCATTTCTTTATTCGCTATCTGATCAACTGAGCTAATCTTCAGCATTCTCCTGTAGCACCACATTTCAAAAGCTTATATTCTTGTCTGTACTGTACATTATCTACAGGTGATTACCATATAAGCGTACTCTCCAGACAGAAACTTTTAGAAAAGTCTTTCTAATAGTTAATTTTAAATTCTGTGTTTACAGTTTTCTGTTATTCACATAGACTTTTCTTGCGGTTGCCAGAGTGTATTCATGGAACCACGATTACGTTGATAAGCAAAAAGAGTACAGCCACTTGCCAAACAGCGTGTTGTTCCATCCCCAGAGTGCAACACAGCCAAGATTCTGCGTAATATGAATTTGAAAAGTTCTTCATAGTGTTTCGGATGTATATGTTCGCGTAAGTTGTAATACGTCAAGACTTAAGAAATTTCTCTTGGTTAAATCTTCGATAGCATTTTTTAACCATTTTAGACCTATTTTCACTTGTTAAGTACCTGATACATGTTTCTGGATATTTACGAAGCACTCGGGCCGAAGGTTTGGCTTGCATATATTTTTGACTGATTACATATCGATAGTTACGTATTGTATTCATATTTTATTTTTATTCCTGTTTAGTAAAATCATTTGGATGTTAACACTTTCTTATTTTACTTACCAATCGATGTTATGTTACAATAATGTTACTTTCGTAAAGTCCTTTTACTCTGAGAATAATTGCAATGACTTTCTATTCGTAATAAATCTTGAATATTTAGGAATTATGTCGAATTTTAAAAACGGAAGTTCAGATACTTTTATTTTGACTCCTTTCATGCTCTGAACGCTTGCTGAATAAAGCATAATTGATATACTTCATGCTTTCAGCACCAAAGGCGTCATCAGTATTCCGGCAGTGCGCATGAGCAGGAGACGAAGCTCTTTGCTAGTTATCAACGAACAGCTCCGCATTATGTGTCGTAAACAAGACCGTGAACTTACTGGATGTAGAGAGTGCTTGTGACTTTGGCTTACTGTACAACACAAAGGGAAATAAATAGCAGATACATGAAAATTAAGCAAAAATACTTCAGTCTAATCTATTGCAAAAACCCTGGACATAAAGTTCGTTCTAATAAAGTTGTACAGACATCGAAACTCTTGGACGCAAACGCGAACTGCAAATCAACTAAAAACTTTCAAATCATCATAAGGTTTCCTCTCAACTGCTTATTACAAATATTAAAATTTTCAAATGTATGTGAATTCCTAAGGTACCAAACTGCTGAGGTTACAGTGTTAAGGGGTACATTATGAGATCATGAAATGATGTAAATTACATGGCTGTGCTATGTAGGCGCAGAGATGGGAGTCCAATAGCATCACAGATATGTTGCTCCGTGCTGAGATTACACCCAACACATCAACGTGAGTTCACTTCCATGCTCCTAAATCCACCGCAGCACGATTCTGAACTTGACAGTTATCCTGTTGGAAGGTGGCTTCACGCAGAAATGCAGGAGGGTTCCAGGTAATCTCAACCGCATGCCCGCATCGGCTTGCGCCCCTAGCACGTAGCGGGTTTCAAGCAGCTGTTCGCGTCGACCACGACGTACCTGGACTCGGCCATAGATCTGATGTAAAAAGAAACGTGATTGATCCGACCTATAGACACGCCTCTACTGATCCAAGGTCCAATTTCGATGATACTGTCCCCACTGCAACAGTGACTGACAACGTCGTTGGCTCACCATGGAAACACGTAGGGGTCGTCTGCTGCGCAGCCCCATGTTCAACAATGTTCCCTGAACGTTGTACACTGCACCCTGTCGTCAGAGCTGCCACAGATCACCTTCCTTTAACCACTATGCATAGCTGATGATTACAGTAGCACGCGAACAGCACGTTTTTACCGTTTCTGAGATTCTCGTTACCAGGCTCTTGATCACAAAAATATGCCATTCGTCAATGACGCTAATGTCGGCAGATTCCCCGGTTTGGGGCCTGTATTCTTGCTAGAATGATCCCCATTCATCTCTGCTCCGATTATACACTCCTGGAAATGGAAAAAAGAACACATTGACACCGGTGTGTCAGACCCACCATACTTGCTCCGGACACTGCGAGAGGGCTGTACAAGCAATGATCACACGCACGACACAGCGGACACACCAGGAACCGCGGTGTTGGCCGTCAAATGGCGCTAGCTGCGCAGCATTTGTGCCCCCGCCGCCGTCAGTGTCAGCCAGTTTGCCATGGCATACGGAGCTCCATCGCAGTCTTTAACACTGGTAGCATGCCGCGACAGCGTGGACGTGAACCGTATGTGCAGTTGACGGACTTTGAGCGAGGGCGTATAGTGGGCATGCGGGAGGCCGGGTGGACGTACCGCCGAATTGCTCAACACGTGGGACGTGAGGTCTCCACAGTACATCGATGTTGTCGCCAGTGGTCGGCGGAAGGTGCACGTGCCCGTCGACCTGGGACCGGACCGCAGCGACGCACGGATGCACGCCAAGACCGTAGGATCCTACGCAGTGCCGTAGGGGACCGCACCGCCACTTCCCAGCAAATTAGGGACACTGTTGCTCCTGGGGTATCGGCGAGGACCATTTGCAACCGTCTCCATGAAGCTGGGCTACGGTCCCGCACACCGTTAGGCCGTCTTCCGCTCACGCCCCAACATCGTGCAGTCCGCCTCCAGTGGTGTCGCGACAGGCGTGAATGGACGGACGAATGGAGGCGTGTCGTCTTCAGCGATGAGAGTCGCTTCTGCCTTGGTGCCAATGATGGTCGTATGCGTGTTTGGCGCCGTGCAGGTGAGCGCCACAATCAGGACTGCATACGACCGAGGCACACAGGGCCAACACCCGGCATCATGGTGTGGGGAGCGATCTCCTACACTGGCCGTACACCTCTGGTGATCGTCGAGGGGACACTGAATAGTGCACGGTACATCCAAACCGTTATCGAACCCATCGTTCTACCATTCCTAACCGGCAAGGGAACTTGCTGTTCCAACAGGATAATGCACGTCCGCATCTATTCCGTGCCACCCAACGTGCTCTAGAAGGTGTAAGTCAACTACCCTGGCCAGCAAGATCTCCGGATCTGTCCCGCATTGAGCATGTTTGGGACTGGATGAAGCGTCGTCTCACGCGGTCTGCACATCCAGCACGAACGCTGGTCCAACTGAGGTGCCAGGTGGAAATGGCATGGCAAGCCGTTCCACAGAACTACATCCAGCATCTCTACGATCGTCTCCATGGGAGAATAACAGCCTGCATTGCTGCGAAAGGTGGATATACACTGTACTAGTGCCGACATTGTGCATGCTCTGTTGCCTGTGTCTATGTGCCTGTGGTTCTGTCAGTGTGATCATGTGATGTATCTGACCCCAGGAATGTGTCAATAAAGTTTCCCCTTCCTGGGACAATGAATTCACGGTGTTCTTATTTCAATTTCCAGGAGTGTATAATCGCCTTAGCGCTTCACGTATTGCAGCAACATGCGCCAGAATTCAGTTTCGTGGTGGGTAGTGTTCGAAATGATTTGGCTCGCCAGTGCAGATCGAGTTAACAGGGGGAACAGAGCGTATAAAATAAAGGGTAGTGCGAATGTTCAAAGGCTCGTATGACTGGGGCGGAGTAACAAAAATGTATAAAAATCTACTGGGAGACACTCGAGCAAAGATGCCATACATCTCCCAAGAACCACTTTAGAAATGTTCAAAACCCGTCTTGCAGTGCAGAAAGTGCGACTCTTTTTCAGCGTCCTACGTATCTATCCACAGAGGTGGAACAGATAAAACTGCAAAAATAATCTCTCACAGAGAAGCGAGAAAACAGCCTTTCTTCCCAATCTGCACCAGTGAATGGAACAGGAAGAAACGCCAAGCACTTCTCACTCGTTCACAAACCAAGTTTTTGTGGAAAAGCAGACTTCAACTCTTATGTGCAATTATAGACAATCTGCAGAATACCCATATGTAGTTGCTGTGATCTCTTCATTGGAATCAAAGCGTTTCACTGCCAGATATTTCTATTGAAGTCGGACCTGAAAGCGTATCAGATATTTTGGTAGGTGCGTCGACCTGATGAAAGACGATTGCTTTAACTTTCACCGTTCAAACCACATTTTATTTTTTTGCATGCATTTGGTCCAGAAGACCTGAGTAGTATTCACAAGATGTTTCGACCCATTCTAATGTAATCAATAAGAATAATTCCCGTTGTGTCTCAGAAAAAAATTGGCGATAGCCTTTCTGGTCGATGAAATAAGCTTCCGGAATTTTGGAGTTGGGGCATCGGCTTCTAATTACTGATTTGGTTGTTGTTTCGCTTCTGAAGTAATGGACTCCCATTTTATCGGCAAAAACAGACACGAAACATCACGTATGCTTCTGAAAAACGCATTTTCGTAACGACTTTTGTTCTGCTTTCAACTATTGTTGCACCATCTTGCATAAAATTTTCTCGTAATTAACTCTCGAAAATAAATGCTATGTACTCTTTCTTCACATATGATTACACAACTGACTGGGGCATGAACAATATGATCGAGTGCGCAACATCACAGGAGCTCATCCTCCTAACTTAAGACGCCTATGGATCATGAGATCAGACCAAGCGCAACCTGACCAGTACACTAGATGCACTGAAAGACTGGTATACTGCGCATTCCCAAGTATGAAGTATAGATTCAGACTCGGTGCATCTATTAACAGTTCGTGGCCCATATCCGAAACATCAATATTGCATTGGATGTCTTAACAGACCAATCTGTGAATGTGGAGAAAAAGTTTGTAGTCATGATCTCATATTCAGTTTCCCCCTTTCTAGGTAGAGAGAGGACCCGAACAATTATATTGTGATCAAGTATCATTTTATCGTTAGATTTGCCGTCTTAAGCTTACTGTAATTAATTAAAGAGCGAAGGTGTAAAACCTTATTTAATTAATTGCGGTAAATTTAAGTTGGGAAAAACAATAATAGCTGATTATAACAGCTGATGCGGAAGATGGCCATGCAAATAAACATATTGTACTTAGATTTCGATTTGCAAAGAATTATAAAAGATTCAAATGTTCCGCCTCCGTAGCGCAGCGGTAGTGTTACAGCGTACCAGGCAAGGGGGCCTGGGTTCGATTCCCGGCAGGGGACTCAGTGTTGTGTGTCCTTTACCATCATTATTGACACATAAGTCGCCATTGCGAATACGATTAGAGTGCCGCTGCACAATTTATTAGTGACAAATGAAAATTCCTGCCGGACCGAGGCTCGAACCTGGAATCCCCGCTTCACGCGAGCGGTCGCCTTAGGCTTAAGCGATCCGGCTTTCCGAGAAGACCTCCACCGCCGACCCGAACCTCCATATGTTACTGTGTGTCTACGTCCTGCAGTCGCACAATTGCTGTGCTAATGGAAGTTCGTGCCTGACTGGGTCTCGAATGTGGATGCCTGCATGTCAAAAAAATATTGCATACTTCATCGTTAAACACAGACACTGCCAACAGTATTACGTGCCCAGACAGACCGCGACAATAATAATAAAGATAATAAAGTCTCTGTGTGCAGTAATCACAGCAGTTGTGCGAATGCAGAACGTAGACACACAGTGACATATGGAGATCTGGCTCTTCGGTGGAGGTGTTTTCGAAAAGCCGAAGCGCTTAAGGCGACTTCTTGCATAATGCGAGAAATCCGGGTTCGAGTCCTGTTCCAGAACAATTTTTCAAATGTCACTAATAAATTGTGTAGGTGAAGTCTAATTGTATTCGCAGTTCCGAATACATTTCTTCCATTTCATTAGCTGTTGATCGCATTTGTGTCTGTTTCTTTACACGGGCATGCGTGCCTGAAGGACATTGCATAGTACATCGTTAAACACAGATACTGCAAATGTAGCATATGGGCAATTGTCGCGCTCAATGAAAAACTGTATTGGCGTCGAAAGTAATCAGTTCATTGTCATCTGGCGACACGCTCCTTTCTTTGTAGCGACCATTGTAGTGTCAAAGTTGGGTGATCGATGAACCGGCCAGCACGCGCTGTCTTCTCTGAGAAGGAACATCGTGTGAAGATTTGAACTGAGTACAAATTAGAAAGAGCGATGTGTGTCTGAAGTGCGTATATCTGCCTGAGACACCGCAGAACTGTTCAATCAGTCGCGCTGTCACGCCCTATGCAGTAATTTCTTTGAAACTCAGTGTATATCAAACGTCACAACAAATGCGCACCGCGCGGTATTAGCCTAGCGGTCTAAGGCGCTGCACTCATGGATTGTGCGGCTGGTCCCGGCGGAGGTTCGAGTCCTCCCTCGGGCATGGGCGTGTGTGTGTGTGTGTGTGTGTGTGTGTGCCCTTACGATAATTTAGGTTAAGTAGTGTGTAATGTTAGGGACTGATGGCGTTAGCAGTTGAGTCCCATAAGATTTCACACACATTTGAACATTTTGAGCCGGCCGCGGTGGCCATGCTGTTCTAGGCGCTACAGTCCGGAACCGCGGGACTGCTACGGTCGCAGGTTCGAATCCTGCCTCAGGCATGGATGTGTGTGATGTCCTTAGGTTAGTTAGGTTTAAGTAGTTCTACGTTCTAGGGGACTGATGACCTAAGATGTTAAGTGCCATAGTGCTCAGAGCCATTTTAACCATTTTTTGAACATTTTGAACAAATGTGAAAACAAACAGAGATCATACTGATATCTAACTCACTTTACTGTGCAACATATAAAAACACAATAGAATTAAAATTTCATTAATACAAATAAAATCTCTGTATTAGCACGAAAAATTTTCTCCATGAAGTATTATGAACTGCACATACTATACAGGATAGATGTAGATTATTTCAAAAATCTATCAAAGGTTAATCAAGGATGTAAGCCGTTAGTTTTTCTGCATGAAACCCATCGTCTACAGTGATCAGTGAAGGAGTCAGGCTGTTACTGCACTTAGTATGTTTCATTGTACTCCGAGTGTGCTTATAGATTTCCGTCATAGCCACAATAGAGTGTACTACTTTGCTCATTGACAAGTAAAAAATTCCCACGGAGAAGCAATGCTTTTGTATCCATGTACACAGATTTTGTGTGGTATTTGCATACAACAATGGTCCACGCAGTCGTGACTGTCACCACTAATATTCAATCTAACTCATTCGTCTCTGGCCCCAGCCTGAATGTTGCACTACTTGCGTCTTTCTAGTTTTGTTTCCGTGAGTGTTAGCGATGTACTATATTTTACACTCTCATACTTACAAATTTAGTCACGCGTTCTTCCTACTATACTGTATACGAGTAGCTCGCTCGCATGCCTTCCGGATTTCATTTCTTAACACGCAACTGTAATACAGTGCAAAAATGCTACGACGATCCGTTCCAGTCCGTTTAGAATCCACGCTAAACTTCATAGCTATACTGCTAGACAATAAAACTGTAACTCCAGGAAGAATACAAAAAAAAACGAAATTTTATTTATTTCTCGAATACATTACAGTAGGAAGAACACATGATTATGTATGTACGAGGTATGTACAAGGTACGTTGTTGTTGTTGAGGTCTTCAGTCCTGAGACTGGTTTGATGCAGCTCTCCATGCTACTCTATCCTGGGCAACCTCCTTCATCTCCCAGTACCTATTGCAACCTATATCCTTCTGAATCTGCTTAGTGTATTCATCTCTTGATCTCCCTCTACGATTTTTACCCTCCACGCTGCCCTCCAACTCTAAGTTGGTGATCCCTTGATGCTTCAGAACATGTCCTACCAACCGACCCCTTCTTCTAGTCAAGTTGTGCCACAAACTTCTCTTCTCCCCAATCCTATTCAATACTTCCTCATTAGTTATATGATCTACCCATCTAATCTTCAGCATTCTTCTGTAACACAACATTTCGAAAGCTTCTATTCGCCTCTTGTCCAAACTAGTTATCGTCCATGTTTCACTTCCATACATGGCTACGCTCCATACAAATACTTTCACAAAGGACTTCCTGACACTTAAATCTATACTCGATGTTAACAAATTTCACTTCTTCAGAAACGCTTTCCTTGCCATTACCAGTCTACATTTTATATCCTCTCTACTTCGACCATCATCAGTTATTTTGCTCCCCAAATAGCAAAACTGCTCTACTACTTTAAGTGTCTCATTTCCTAATCTATTTCCCTCAGCATCACCCGACTTAATTCGACTACATTCCATTATCCTCGTTTTGCTTTTGTTGATGTTCATCTTATATTCTCCTTTCAAGACACTATCCATTCCGTTCAACTGCTCTTACAAGTCCTTTGCTGTCTCTGACAGAATAACCAAAGTCATCGGCGCACCTCAAAGGTTTCATCTCTTCTCCTTGGATTTTAATACCTACTCCGAATTTTTCTGTTGTTTTCTCCACTGCTTGCTCAATATACAGATTGAATAACATCGGGGAGAGGCTACAACCCTGTCTCACTCCCTTCCCAACCACTGCTTCCCTTTCGTGCCCCTCGACTCTTATAACTGCCATCTGGTTTCTGTACAAATTGTAAATAGCTTTTCGCTCCCTGTATTTTACTCCTGCCACCTTCAGAATTTGAAAGAGAATATTCCAGTCAACATTGTCAAAAGCTTTCTCTAAGCCCACAAATGCTAGAAACGTAGGTTTGCCTTTCCTTAATCTAGCTTCTAAGATAAATCGTTGGGTCAGTATTGCCTCACGTGTTCCAACATTTCTACGGCATCCAAGCTGATCTTCCCCGAGGTCGGCTTCTACCAGTTTTTTCATTCGTCTGTAAAGAATTCGCGTTAGCATTTTGCAATCCGTGACTTATTAAACTGATTGTTCAGTAATTTTCACATCTGTCAGCACCTGCTTTCTTTGGGATTGGAATTATTATAATCTTCTTGAAGTCTGAGGGTATTTCACCTGTCTCATACATTTTGGTCACCAGATGGTAGAGTTTTGTCAGGACTGGCTCTCCCAAGGCCGTCAGTAGTTCTAATGGAATGTTGTTTACTCCCGGGGCCTTGTTTCGACTCAGCTCTTTCAGTGCTCTGTCAAACTCTTCACGCAGTATCGTATCTCGCATTTCATCTTCATCTACATCCCCTTCCATTTCCATAATATTGTCCTCAAGTACATCGCCCTTATATAGACCCTCTATATACTCCTTCCCCTTTTCTGCTTTCCCTTCTTTACTTAGAACTGGGTTTCCATCTGAGCTCTTGATATTTTTTTCCCTGTAGGCAGTATCTATCTCCCCCGCAGTGAGATAAGTCTCTACATCCTTGCATTTGTCCTCTAGCCATGTGTGCTTAGCCATTTTGCACTTCCTGTCGATCTCATTTTTGAGACGTTTGTATTCCTTTTTGCCTATTCCATTTACTGAATTTTTATATACCTCCTTTCGTCTATTAAATTCAATATTCTGTTACCCAAAGATTTATACTAGCCTTCGTCTCTTTACCTACTTGATCCTCGGCTGCCTTCACTACTTCATCTCTCAAAGCTACCTATTCTTCTTCTACTGTGTTTCTTTCCCCCATTCCTGTCAATTGTTCGCTTATGCTCTCCCTGAAACTCTGTACAACCCATAGTTTAGTCAGTTTATCCAGGTCACATCTCCTTAAATTCCCACCTTTTTGCAGTTTCTTCAGTTTTAATCTACAGTTCATAACCAATAGATTGTGGTCAGAGTCCACATCTGCCCCTGGAAATGTCTTACAAATTAAAACCTGGTTCCTAAATTCCTCTCTTACGATTACATAATCTATCGGATACCTTTTAGTATCTCCAGGCTTCTTCCATGAATACAACCTCCTTTCATGATTCTGAAACCAAGTGTTAGCTATGATTAAGTTGTGCTCTGTGCAGAATTCTACCAGGCGGCTTCCTCTTTCATTTCTTAGCCCCAATCCATATTCACCTACTACGTTTCCTTCTCTCCCTTTTCCTACTACCGAATTCCAGTCACTCATGACTATTAAATTTTCATCTCCCTTCACTACCTGAATAATTCTTTTATCTCATCATACATTTCATCAATTTCATCATCATCTGCAGAGCTAGTTGGCATATAAACTTGTACTACTGTAGTAGGCGTGGGCTTCGTATCTATCTGGGCCACAATAATGCGTTCACTATGTTGTTTGTAGTAGCTTACCCGCATTCCTATTTTCCTATTCATTATTAAACCTACTCGTGCATTACCCCTATTTGATTTTGTATTTATAACCCTGTACTCACCTGACCAGAAGTCTTGTTCCTCCTGCCACCGAACTTCACTAATTCCCACGATATCTAACTTTAACCTATCCATCTCCCTTTTTAAATTTTCTAACCTACCTGCCCGATTAAGGGATCTGACATTCCACGCTCCGATCCGTAGAACGCCAGTTTTATTTCTCCCGATAACGACATCCTCTTGAGTAATCCCCGCCCGGAGATCCAAATGGGGGACTATTTTACCTCCGGAATATTTTACCCAAGAGGACGCCATCATTATTTAACCATATAGTAAAGCCGCATGCCCTCTGGAAAAATTACGGCCGCAGTTTCCCCTTCCTTTCAGCCGTTCGCAGTACCATGACAGCAAGGCCGTTTTGGTTAGTGTTACAAGGCCCGATCAGTCAATCATCCAGACTGTTGCCCCTGCAACTACTGAAGAGGCTGCTGCCCCTCTTGAGGAACCACACGTTTGTCTGGCCTCTCAACAGATACCCTTCCGTTGTGGTTGCACCTACAGTACTGCTATCTGTATCGCTGAGGCACGCAAGCCTCCTCACCAACGGCGAGGTCCATGGTTCTTGGGGGTATATATTAGGGTGCAAAATACGGTACGCAGTGCTGCACAAGACTTTAAAACTTTAGTACGCACTTGCTCCAAACAGAGCACCTCACCTTGCACATGAGCAAAACCCGCTCTCCCTCCCTCTTCTCAAACACTAAATATTTGTGATCACGTTGAATAACTTATGTCACAGATTCTCGTACACTCGCAGCGTCCCCACCTAACCAAACACTCGGATATAGCGACGTATTCGAAAGTCAGCAGCTAAATGTTTGTGACAGGCGAGGAATTACAAATGTCATGTCAGCTCGTTTCACTCGCAGCAATTTACACTGCCGTTTTAGGTTCATGGTTAACCCCATACGGGGAAATCTCCTTATATTCGGAAATAAACAGCCAAATATGTGTGGTAATGTATAATACGAATTTTATTGCTGCTCGTTTCACACGTGTCAATTTAAGCTGACCTGTTGGTTCCCTGCGTAACCACACAAACAAAAATTGTTGCATATTCCGAAATAAACATCCAAATACTGATTTATTCTTCGTTTTGTAATTGGACGAAAATATAAATGACCTCAAATATTACAGTACATACCTGTATTGTATTCCCACAATGTATTAACAGCACTAATATGGTTCAAAATGTCTCTGAGCACTATGGGACTTAACATCTGAGGTCATCAGTCCCCTAGAACTTAGAACTACTTAAACCTAACTAACCTAAGGACATCACACACATCCATGCCCTAGGCAGGATTCGAACCAGCGACCGTAGCGGTCGCGCGGTTCCAGACTGAAGAGCCTAGAACCGCTCGGCCACTTCGGCCGGCAGCAGCACTAATAAATTGTAATAAATGAAAAGCACCAGTTTGCTTTTGTTCTACAATATTACTTTTATTGTTAACCGGTTTTTTGCTTACAAGGCCATCTTCAGACATTTACTGAGTGTTATCACCAAAGAAGTTACAATGTTTGCAAACAACATTGGAAGAGAAGTTACACGTCAAGACTGAAGTAGAAACATACAGTAAGTAACGTCTTTGACAGTGTAGTGGTAATGCAATGAAAAAGTAAAAACTGAACAGTACATTATTTAATGCAAACTGTTACACAGTCACTGTTTTGATTATAATGTTAATGTCATAATACAGTAGCACCACACCCTCAAAGATTGCATTTACAGTAGGTTCCCTCAAACGACTCCACTTTCCTGCATTTATTTATTTCTATTTATCTTATTGATATTTCAAGTTCCTTACGTATTCTGTAGATACATTGATAATTGCCTCTTCTTTTGTTTGGTTTGTTTATCACTCTCCATGTTTCATACTCCCTGATGTTGCCTTGACTAGTACTAATTTTATTTTATTTTATTAGTTTTGTTTATTAATAGAAACTGTTACGTGGACATGCTATGCCTATTTTGTGTTAAAGGTTTTCCTGTTTGCTCTATTGTTATTTATGTACTGTTCAATTTTTATTTTTTCGTTGCATTATCACTACACTGTCAAAGATGTTACTTACTGTATGTTTCTACTTCAGTCTGCACGTGTTACGTCTCTTCCAATGTTGTTTGCAAACATTCTAACTTCTTTGGTGATAATTCTCAGTAAATGTCTGAAGATGGTCTTGTAAGCAGAAAACCGGTTAACAACAAAAGTAATATTGTAGAACAAAAGCAAACTGGTGCTTTTCATTTATTATAATGCTGTTCTGCCAAGAGCCGATGGAAGATTCTGTTAACATAACTAATAAATTGTACGCAAAAAAATAAGAATGCTAACCAGCTTTTTGCAGCACTAAAATGCACAACGTTACCTATTATGGTCCGCTGTAGCCATTTGCTGCAGTTATTTATTATCTTTTTTATCATGCGCTCTCTTGAAGGCTTATATCGTTGATGTATCAGTAACTGACATTCAGTGATAGAAATGACGTGTTTGTGAAAAATTTTTAGTGCGCTGTTACCTTGAAACGACATACTTGGTTATAATACAAAACAGCTAAATATGCCAAAATAAATATGGTGTCTGCCCCAGCCTGAGTATCGATGTAGATCAGGACAGCACAGGAACAGACTCCAAATGTGGATACGTCCATCGTGATGCTGAACGCAGAACCGGTGACCCTCTGGAAAGCATGGTACCACTCCAAGGTAGGCGCTCTGAACGCACGGCTGCCGGCGCAACTTCCTATTATCAGGAAAGGAAAGCCGCAAGAATGGCTAACTCGCTGACACTCTGCGCTGCACTGCCCTTGGAGATACTCCTCTTGCTGCAAACAAGTCCATTTTCTGACTCACATAGCGCGTGGAGAAGTTAAACCTACAACACGCGTCTGCTCTAAACGCAAGCGTCTCGATGCTGAAGACGCCATTTTTATTTTGGCATATTTAGCTGCTTTCTACACTGAGGTGAAAACGTTATAGGATACCGTCTAATATCGTGTTGGACCTCCTTTTTCCAAGCGTAGTGTAACAACTCGACGTGGTACGAACTCAACTAGTCGTTGGAAGTCTCCTGCAGAAATATTGAGCCATGGTGTCTCACAGCTGTCCATGTATGCGAAGTTTTGCCGGTACATGGAGTTGTTGGACAAATTGACAATCCTATGAGATTCGTGTCGGGCGATCGAGGTGGATAAATCATTTGTTTGAACTATCCAGAATGTTCTTCAACCAATCGTGAACAACTGTGACCCGATGACATGGCGCATTTTCATCCATAAATGTTCCATTTGGGAACATGAAGTCCTTGAATGGCTGCTGATGGTCCCCAATTAACCGAACATAACCATTCCCAGTCAATGATCAGTTCAGCTGGATCAGAGGACCCAGTACATTCCATGTAAGCACAGCCCACACCATTATGGAGCCACCACCAGCTTGCACTGTGCATTGTTGACGACTTGGATCCATGGCTTCGTGGGATCTGCGCCGCACTCGAAGCCTACCATCAGTTCTTACCATGTGAAATCAGGGCTCGTGTGGCCAGGTCACGATTTTCGAGTCGCCTAGGGTCCAACAGATATGGTCACGAGCTCAGGAGAGGTGCTGCAGACGATGTCGCGCCGTTAGCAAAGGCACCAGCGTCGGTCGTTTGCTGCCGTAGCACACAATGCCAAACTTCGCCGCACTATCCTAACAGATACGTTAGAAGGACGTCCATCATGACATCTGTGGCCATTACATGGAATGTTGCGTGACTTTTACCAATGAAAACTCTATGCAAACGCCGCTTTTCTCGATCGTTTAGTGAAGGCCGTTGGCCACTGCGTTGTCCGTGGTGGGAGATAATTCCCGAAATTTGGCACTGTGTATCTTTAGCTACTGAATTCCGCAATGATTTCCGAAATGGAATGCCCCATGCGTCTAGCTCCATCAACCATTCAGCATTCAAAGTCTGCTATTTTCCATCTTGCGACTATAATCACGCCGGGCACCTTTTCACGTGAATCACCTGAGTGCAAACAAAGCCTTCTAGATAGAAGGCCTTTGTACAGCGGCCATGTTGGCACGTGACGTCACAAACTGTTAGCCAGCTTATCTATAGTCTGCAGTCCTGTTGGCGTGTATGTTGTGTTGAAAGTGTGTGCCACGTAAAAGTGATATATATTTCATAAAGTATTCGCCTACAGTTCTACAGTTGTTGCGTTTCCTTTTGCCAGGGAAATTGTAAATCCCAAAAAGTTATGAAAGTGGGCGTTTCGATTTCCCAAATATGTGAAGTTGAGAAATCGCTGGATTGCAGCTATTCCCAGACAAGAACTTGTGTCTACGCATCATTCAAGGGTAAATAAATGACAAAAAATGTATAGCGTGTTATTTATTTCTATTGCACCGCATTTGCCAATTGTTTTTAACCATTGCTGCGAGGTTAATACGAAGCAACTATTGTCACACAGAATAGTTATATTAATTAGTGTGGCTCGAAAATGTTTAGTATTCCTTATCATTCCTACCAGGTTATTGAGTTTCCAGTGCTTTTCTTTGGAAGGGCTACAGAATGATTTTGTTCAGTTTTACCTATACAGCTATTCGGAAATAATTTCAATTTCAGTAAACTACCTTAGAAAATTGCTTTAATGAATTCAGTGTTCGACAGATTAATCAGCACAGAAAGCAGAATTTCGATGCAAGTGTACTGTGATTAAATTAACAGCACTCTGTTTCTCCTGTATCCTTGACTGAAATTCGTGTCACAATCTTTTAATGTTTTAGGTTCTAAACCTCTGGAGAAACAGGGAAATAAAATATTTTTTCGGTTTTTATGATTTATTAAACATTACGTCAGAAGGTGCTCCATTTCGTCGAATGATATGAGTTTCGTGTGAGGTCAGAAAATTTTGAAGTGGAGAGGAAAATTTACGAAAATAACTAGGGAAACAAATTCTTAAATTCTGTAGGAGCTCCAGCTGCTTTATTTAAAACCGAAAACGTCTGCTTGTTATTGCAATTGCCGATTTTTTACTACAAGAAAACATAGCTCCTGAGGTTAAAGAATTTAAAATTACAGTTTGTATTCGAGCCTAGAAACGCGTATTTAAGCAAATCTTAAAATCAATTTTACATCTTGAAATATAATAGGGCAGTTTTGTTCAGTTACTTTACTCAATGATACAAATTTCCATACTTTCATTACAAGGACATGTAGAAGAGGAAAGCACGAGAATCCCTATGCGGACTCAGCTCTAAGACTCGTAAAGTTCGTATAGCTGCAGAGTGCTTAACAGGAGCATCCCGATACAGACCGGCCATCAGTATGTGACGTCACATGTGTGAGTGCAGGCCTGTAGTCTAGGTGGTGTTGGTACAAATGACAGTTCAGGTTTTTTTGTTTCTTTTTTTTCTTTATTGTGATTTCATTCCCCTGCCCCATATGGGCAAGGGAGGGCTGTCAGTGGCACAATCCGCCGCTCTTCAGCCGATTGACACTACAACTAAAACAAGAATAAAATGATAGATAAATAAGGAGATAAAAAAGGCGAACACAAAACAGAGTAAGGGGAGAAAATGGAGGTAAAATATGGAGACGTTCATGGGGGACAGTTAAAAAAAGTCACCAGAAATTTAAAAAAACACAATTGGCGATTCTTAAAACACAGATAAGACACTGAATGCACAGGCACAGGTTAAAAGTCGTTACAGTAGTAAAAACACTCCGGAACAACACAGTGAAAACCCACTTGGAGCACAGACGACGAACATTAAAACTGCCAGGTGGGACCTGCCGAGGGAAAAGGTCAGAGATTATGGAAAAGGAGGGGAGAGGAAGGGGCAGCTCGGGAAGCGGCGGGATGAAGAGAGGAGGGGCAGCAGTGGGTTCATGAAGAGGCAGGAGACATGTGGGGTGGGAGAGGAAGAGGGAAGACAGGGCAGGAGGGAGCGCAGAGACAATGTAAGGAGGCACAAAAGATGGAGGGTAGTAGGAGAGGGAAGCCGCTCAGGAGGAGGGAGGGGGAGGAAAGGGAGCCCAGAGGAGGAGGCAGGAAGAAGGGGTTAGAGTTGGTAGGAAGGGTAGATGTAAGGGCGAAGCTCATCATCCAGGAGGGGTAGACGGTGGAAGTTGTGTTGGGAAAGGAGATGGAGGGTGTGGAGATGGAGAGAGGGTGGGACACAACGGTAAAGGCGCAGCAACTGGTTGGGGGTTGAAAGGATGGGAGAAACCAGGTGGTGAGGGGAATCAAGGTGGCGGACAATATAGAGTGTGTGGATGTGTTCAAGGAAAAGGAGAAAGTGGGGGAAGGGGATGAGGTCGTAGAGGATGCGCGTGGGGGACGGAAGGCGGATGGGGAAACGAGGCGGAGCGCATGGCGTTCGAGGATTTGGAGGGCTTGATGGAACCAGGGAGAGGCGGGAATCCAAGCGACGCTGGCATAACAGAGGATGGGGCAGATCAAAGACTTGTAGGTGTGAAAGATGGTGGAAGGATGCCGATCCCACGTCCGGCCGGACAGGAGTTGTGAGCTTTGTTTTGGATGGTAAGGAGATGGGGAGTCCAGGTGAGGTGGCGGTCGAGTGTGAGGCCAAGGTATTTGAGGGGAGGAGTGAGGTGGATAGGACGGCCATAAATGGCGAGGTAGAAACAATTCAGGCACCGCACTGCCCTTTTATACTGTGTGAACGCGATACTACCGCCATCTGAATATGTGCACATCGCTGTCCCTTTACCTTTGTCACGTAAGTGGTTTTATAATTTGCAGTTGCAGTTTCCATATAGGGGCACATTGAAGATTTATCACAAACACACTTCAACGATATAAGCCTTTAAGAGACGCTTGATACCCAAACAAAACACAGTATTCATGCGACTACAATGTAGCGTGATGGACAACGCACTGGATTACAACGCTGAAGGGAGTAGTGTTGTAGGTTCCCCTCCCACTTGCTAACCTATTTTGGTGCATTCTTATGAATTAAATACGAATATTTTTGAACTATTCGATATTATTTACTTTTTCATCTGACCTGGAAATGCAGTATGAAATAAATATTTAGCTGTTTATTTCCGAATAAGATGGCGATTTCCAAGTGTGTGTTTAGGTAGGAGCCTAAGAGGACACCTTAAATCGCTTTGAGAGAGACGAGCAGCAATGACGAGTGTATTCCTGGTTGTCACAAATATTTAGATGTTTTCGAAGAAGGGGAGAACCTTTTCGCATGTGCAAGGTCACTTCCGTTTGGAACAGATGTGTGTTTTAGCTTTAACGTCTTGTCAGTGCGTGGCGTGCTCGTACAATCTTGCACAGCTGAGTGAAGAATAATCTGGCGTCATATTAATCATTAATCAACCGATACTCTTTCAAAATTACAGAAAGGTTTTCAAATACCGCATCAGTCACAAGTCATATAGAGAAAAACAAATAAATGAATCAGGATACAGCGTCGCAGTGGACACCGACCCGAAAGTACTGCATATTTTGGAGAAAGCTGGAGAATGGACGTCTTGGAAGAAACGGAAATATTCGCCCATAACCATAAACCACAAACGAGATACTAAATGAAATGACAGAGTTCCGAAATTCACACTACTATGAGAATTTCAATTTAGTACTCTTAGAACGGTAAGTACAAGACATTAGATACCAGAAATATGTTTGTAATTCTTAAAATAAAAAGCCTTTACATCGAAATTTGCATTATAAAATTGTATTTTGTAATACAGGGTGTATCAAAAATAATCATTCCATTTGACACGTCTATATTTCTGAAACTAATAAACATATACAATGAACTTTGTTTTTTGATGAACGGTAAACTCAAAAAGTTTTTTTTTTCATACCTTTTCAAAGGTGTTCAACATGCCCCCCTCGAGATGCACGGCTCATGTCAGTGCGGTATTCAAATTGTTCCCACATTGTAGTGAACATGTCTTGAGTTACGGATTCCACAGCTGCTGTTATGCGATGTCTCAGTTCATTCATTATTCTTAGTAACGGAGGTACATAAACAGAGTCTTTTATAAACCTCCACAAAAAATAATCACATACTGTTGTGGTTGGCAGGAGAGCCAACCGTGTTAGTAAAGGAGGCCGAAATGCACGCGTTTTAGCTCACGCAGGCTGGCGTGAGGTCTGGAACATGACAAGGGAATTAGAATTGAGAAAAACGGACGTAGCTGGTGGAATACTTAACTTTAATCCCTTAATGGAGAACGTCGCTCTTTATGGTACATGATTCACAATATCAATAGTACGGATACTGGCGCCTTGCTAGGTCGTAGCAAATAACGTAGCTGAATGCTATGCTAACTATCGTCTCGGCAAATGAGAGCGTAGAAGTCAGTGAACCATTGCTAACAAAGTAGGCTGTACAACTGGGGCGAGTGCTAGGAAGTCTCTCTAGACCTGCCGTGTGGCGGCGCTCGGTCTGCAATCATTGATAGTGGCGACAAGCGGGTCCGACGTGTACTACCGGACCGCGGCCGATTTAAAGGCTACCACCTAGCAAGTGTGGAGTCTGGCGGTGACACCACACACACAGTCGGATCCGGTGACTTTGGAGGCCAGTAAAATGGTTCAAATGGCTCTGAGCACTATGTGACTTAACTTCTGACTAAAGGACATCACATGCATCCATGCCCGAGGCAGGATTCGAACCTGCGACCGTAGCGGTCGCTCGGCTCCACTAGACTGTAGCGCATAGAGCCGCATGGCCACTCCGGCTGGCGAGGGCAGTAATGTAAGGCTGAATCATTTAGTCCAGTAAGACGATCCATCGTTCTGTAATCCTTTGATTTAAAAATGCTCGCACTTCAAGATGCCAGGGTGGCTTTGCCCCATCCTACTGATAAATGAAGTCGTTTGAATCAGTCTCCAACTGAGGAAAAAGAATGTTCTGAAGCATATCGAGGTATGTGCTCCCTATATCAGTATTCTCAGCAAAGAAAAATAGAACTTACACCTTTTCCCGAGAAACTGCACAAAACACGTTAAATTCTGGAGAGTCCCTTTCATGTTGTACCAATTCATGTGGTTGTGCCGTACCCCATATTCTCACATTATGACGGTTCACCTTTCTATTTAAATGGGATGTTGCTTCGTCACTAAACACTAAGCATCATCCTCCATCTTGCCAAGAACGAAATTACAGAACTTAATTCTTTCTTGTTTGTCATCTTCATGATGCTCTTGCGGTAGCTGAATTTTGTATGGTTTTATGTGTAAACGTCGACGCAGCACACACCAGACGGACATGGGGGGCATGCTGAGCTGTGGAGCTGCACGGCGAACAGATTTATGCGGACCGCTTGGCGGATGCGTTCGACGTCTGTGTCAGACGGTCGAGGACAGCCCGGCAATTTGCCTTTACACAAACAACCTGTTTCTCGGAATTTTTCATGCCATCGCATAATGCTCTGTACTGTTGGAGGATAAACATCATGTTTAGTACGAAAGTCACACAGAACAGTTATTACTGACACGGACTGTGCAAAACGTAGGACACAAAACGCTTTCTGTTGTCCCGACACCATTCTTAGTAGAACTGAAGTGGGCGCACACTGCTGCTATCTGGCGGGAAACATGTAAAACTCGACAGTTTGCTCTTTCCAATAGTACGTTATTCACGCACGTATCTCAAATAACATAGTAGTTATGGCTTTAAAAGAAAAGCCGGATGATGCTTTTTGATACACACTGCGCCAACTAACATCAATTATATGACAGCAATACATCCAGAAGACATTGCTACTGACAACATTGGGATCAACATATCGATAGTCAAATGTTTTGACCTCCATCTTGTTTTCTGCACTGCTGATTTTTTGTGTGTTTTAAAGTCACACTTGTGAAATTTATGGACGCTGATGAAGAAGTCTAAAAGAGCCATGGAAACAGCGATACCTCCGCACATTACAAGCAGACTGTCACGCCACAAGAACAAAATAAGTGACTGTTTTATGAAAATAGTCATGTGAAAAGCAGGCCAATATACAAAGCGCCATGGCCTCTTACTACGTTGTCCTTCTGTCTCTCCACAGGATGATCGCAGCAGTCATGTAAAGAAACTTAATATCTTTATATACTTACGATAAATGTTTTTATGCCACTACAGCCTGATGATGAGGTATCGCATAGAAACATTTCGGTAAATAAATAATTAAGTGGTCAACAAAATATTGTGACTGGTGGCGGTATTTGAAAACTTTTTCATATGAGCGGACAGCGTTTCTGTTTTCCCGGGCAGTAGTCGGATTGGGGCGCCAAGGTGCTAAACGGCTTTAGTATGGCACATCTGAACCCGACCAAGGCGAGCAGGAACATCGCACAACGACAAACTGCAGTCTCGCAGGACACGATTCTGTCGCTGTCGTATTCCAATTCTTCTTGCACGAGAAATATCACGAACAATAAAAATTCAAATTTGTGCGTTTTATGAATGGAAAAACTCACATCATAATCGTTCCCCATTGCTTCTGCCTCTCGTGTTGGGTTGCGCTACAATATAAATAACGAGTGAAACCAGCAATGCTTTCCAATTGCTAAATATACATGGAAATCTTAAATTCCTTGCCCCTGGTCATCTTCTCGTCCCACTCTTTCTCCGTATATCCCTCCCCCCCCCCCCCCCCCCCCCGCCATGTCTCTGCGAATAACCTCCATCTCTCCCATCTCCTCCTCTCCCCCTCCCCCATCTCACTAAGCATAACCTCCTGCCTTCCCCCTCTCTGTCCAGCTCCTCCTCCTCCATCTCTACGTCAGTTTCCCTCTGAGTGTTCAGTTGCTCCGAACAAATCTTCCTCCCTGCCCCCTCTTCCTATCTCTCTATGCGTAACCTCGTGTACCCCTCTCTCTGCCCATCTTCTCCTCTCCCCTCCCTATGTCCATTCTTGCCCGAATGTTCATTAGAATATATTGTAAACAGTGGAAGTAATTCTGTTCAAATGGGTCTGAGAACTATGTGACTTAACTTCTGAGGTCATCAGTCACCTAGAACTTAGAACTACTTAAACCTAAACAACTTAAGGACATCCATGCCCGAGGTAGGATTCGTACCTGCGACCGTAGCGGTCGCTCGGTTCCCGACTGTAGCGCTTAGTACCGCACGGCCACTGCGGCCGGCTTAGTAATTCAGTCAAGAACTTTTCGAGATTTGTGGTAACAACGCTTCCCCCTTTATATATTTCATATATATTTCTATATTAATGTATTACAAAACTATATAGCCTATCTGCCTATGTCAGTCCGAATGTTAAAGTATTGTGTAAAAATTTGAAGTAAATTACTCAAGAACTTTTCGAGATTTGTGGTAACTACGCTTCTTCTTTATATATCACATACGTATATGTATATTACATATACTGCAAAAATATGTAGCCTACATCAGTCTGAACATTCATTAGAGTGTCGTCTAAAAATTTGTAGCAAATTGGTAAAGAACTTCTCGTGATTTTCGATAACAATGTTTCTCATTTTTATATATGTAACTCTCAAACTGATTTTCTTATTGCCATGAAAATATTGATAGCAGAACTGTCAAACTGAACACAGTTTTCTTTTCCATCTCAAAATACCATTAGCATACACAATAACGATCACAAAAAAAATCAACCAAATCGGTCAAGCTGTTCTTTCATACTTGCGGCAACTGATTTTTTATTTATATAGATCAGCTTAACCAAGTGTAAAGTACAATTCATGCTAGTTCGAGATTGTTGCACGCCGTTCACAAGGTGTTGAACTGTTAATGTCCAAATGTGTATATATTTTACTTATCTCACGATAGAGGGCAAAGGTTTCTGCAATCATCCTCGTTAAACATGAATCATTAGCAGTTTGTTCAATTTTTTCCTGAATTCTAGAGTTGATCAAATTTTTTGAGACATGGTCATTTTATTTGGTTATTATAAAGAAAGGTGTGATTCCGACGAGTAATACACCGCCCAATCGCTTCGTAAATGTATCAGGATGGTTTGACTCTCACTCCATGAAAGTGAGGGTGTTTGTGCTTCACACTAGTACTTAGGTACATCTAAATCAATTTCACATAAATGTGTTTCAATAAGTCGATAGCTCTTGGGATCTTTTCGCCTTTTTAAATTCAGAGGCAGGTAGGACACAATTGTTTACTAAGGACGTTCAGGTGTTCTAAGGATTCAGTGGCGCATTCTTAAAAAAGATCGAGTCTTGAAGTGCAGCGACAAGACAATTAGTCGGAAAACATTTCTACTGTTCACTAAAAACGGAAACTTTAAAACACATAATATTAGGGAAGAGGCATTGTGCATGTATTCAGGCAGATGAAGAGTAATTTGGAATCGAATACACAGGTGTAACAAGACATACACGGAACATATTTGGACATGTGCAAAACAACACGTTTACTGGCTTTAGCAGAAAATATCCGTAAAACATTTCGAGTATTGCAATTCCCTTTTAGAAAACTTTAATATCATTTGAGTTCCTCAGCTTCATTATACCAAATTCTGTACTTCATGCGACTGCATAAAATGACTGTTAATTGCATTGTTTACCTGTACTTCGTGACGAATAGCGTTTAGAAGATTGTCCGATCCGCGATTGGTATGAAGTCTTTATAGATGAGATTAATTTAAAAATATTACCACGACCTATCGAAACCTACGTTCGTTCGTCAGGACACGTAGTGAATCTGTAATGTGGTCTTACGAATTACGTAAATGATGTATAACTGACACCCGCATAACCGCGGACATAGGGAAGATGTTTGCACAGCTAATTCCAAAGTTGTTTACAAGACAATGATAATACTTGTTAAATGAAGTAAAACAAAGCTCACATCCAGTAATTTCCTAAAAAATACGATCAGGTTTCTTACCTGATATTGAGCCTCCTACAAATTGAGTTATCACTTCGCTTTTTTACTACACTCCAAATAGCTTATTCTGGTTGATATCGTTATGCCTCATCATACATCTACAGGATGTTCAAAAAAAGTGTCTAATACTTTGAGAGATGGTAGTACTCATCGAAACAAGAAAAATAAGTCAAATAAACATGGGTCCGGAAACGCATACTTTCCGAGATAAACACGTGTTTATAGGGAGGGCTACGGGACGCTTGGTTGCGGGTATATGCACAGTCGTTGCATTGGCGCTCCGTCAAATGTTTCGGCAGGGTATAAATATGTCTTACTCACAGCACAGTACTCTACCTACCATTAGGTGGTCTGCAGTCAGTTGTGTGGTTCGTGTTGTAGGCTACGTTAATTTACATCCTGTTCATGTACTTAATTACACAGTACCGTCAACCCTGGGTAAGTATCATGGTGTTTTACCTTCTTCCAAACGCTGATTCGCTTATGGTGGTGGTTAGTGTTTAACGTCCCGTCGATTCGCTTATGTGTATACTGCTATTGCGTGGCTTGTACGTACAAATCGTGATGCACATTTACATTTTCTCTCTTCCGCCACTTGTGGACATGTGAAATGGCGGATATGATATGCTGCTACGGTTTAGCAAATGGACGTAGCTTGCGAGTCCATTCCATGTACGCTGAAAAATATCCACAGCGCAGAGTGCCCTCGGATAAGCTGTTTGTCAGCATCTGAGGGACATAGGTATTCTTGCCCCTCGAAAGACTGACAATGGAAGCCCCCGCACAGTTCGTACCCTTGATTTCCAGGAGCGTGTGCTACGTTCGGTGGAAGGAAGAAACTCCCGGGACGAGTGTGCGACGATTAACAGAAGCAGAAGGCGTGTGTCACTCTCTTATCTGAGGGTACTTTATGAATAGTTGCTGTACCCATATTCATCTGGCCGAGCGGTTCTAGGCACTTCAGTCTGCAACCGCGCGACCGCTACGGTCGCAGGTTCGAATCCTGTCTCGGGCACGGATGTGTGTGATGTCCTTAGGTTGGTTTAAGTAGTTCTAAGTTCTAGGGGACTGATGACCTCAGATGTTGAGTCCCATAGTGCATTTTGAACCATATTCATCTACTACAGCGCAGCGCGTTCAGGCCCTAAGGCCACTGGGTCATTATGGCAGACGGCGGTTCTGTCAATGATTTTTGCATGTGTGCCGGTAACCCACTGTTTACATCCGAGATTTTATTTACTGATTGGACAGGGTTCACAAGAGATGGTGTTGTGAATTTCCATAACGAGCATATATGGACAGGTGGTAATCTCCAAGTTATTCAGGAAAGAGGGCATCAACACCGATTCTCAATCATCGTATGGGCAGGCGTACTTGGTGGTAGATTAACAGGGCCTTAAGTGCTACCATAAAGGATAAGTGGGACGCGTTATCTAGAGTTTCTCATTAATTTTTTGCCTGTTTTGTAGGAGGCTGTACCCCTGCAGCAAAGAATAGAAATGTGGTTCATGCACGATGGCTCACCAGCACAATTTCGTCAGAATGTGCGCGAACATCTGACGCAGTCATTCCAGGACCGCTGGATTGGTCGGCGGACCCCACGCCTTGGCGTGCTCGTTGTCCAGACCTCAATCCTCTAGACTTTTGCTTACTGGGACACTTCAAGGAACTCTACGCCACGCCAGTCAAAGGTGTGCGGACACTACAGGGTCGCATCTTCAATGTATGCCAGCAGCTACAACAACAACAACTGGGTATACTTCAAAGGGAGCGTCATTCGTTACGCCGGAGAGCAGAGAGGTGCGCTGTCATGGATGGACACCACGTTGAACACCTCCTGTAAGCACGTGTTTATCGCAGGAAGTATGCACTTCCGGCCCCATGTTTACTGGGCTTATTTTTCTTGTTTCGATGCATACTACCACCTCTCAAAGTATTCGACACTTTTAACACCCTTCATAATCAGATTCTCTGCTGGAGTTAAGTTAAAATAATTGACTGACTCATCATACAAAACGGATGTAGCCTTTTAATATAGCTTCCAAAATGTACTCTCCACTGTCAACTTTAAAGAGTTAATATGTCATTTACATGTATTTAATTACGTCGTTGTCATAATGGTAGGTAATGAACAAAATTTTCATATATTAGTCATTAATGAGTGCATGTATAATGTTTCATCTGCCGGATAATTGGAAATTTTCCTCTGCGCCTTTCTGCAGCAAAATTTATGTAAATGAAACCGTTCATTAATTAATATCTATCAATGCATGATAATGAAACTAATGTCAAATACTATTAAATTAGTGTGCGATAATATACTGCAATTTATCAAGAATCTGTCGGAATATTTCAAATGAATGAATGTCTGTCAAATTTCGAGTAACTCAGAATGAAATTTCAAGAACTTCTTCTATATTCCCACTAGACGCAATGGCTGTTTCCGTCACATATTTTAAGAAAATGGCGGCAATATTATTCTTTGTGTGCTTTTTCAAGTGTCTTAAAGTCAGTGCAAGTGTACAGTTTAATAACATATCACAACTCTCGTCGAAGAACAAAAACTCGTAATATGTGCTGTAAAAATGTCTTTACAATTTCATTTGCAACATGCACAATCCTCCTTCAGTTACGTATGTAATATACTATAATTCATATGCGAAATGACGCATTCTTGACTAAGTAGTTACTGCTGTAATGTCCATATGAACAATTCTCGTTTGCAGCTTATTCCATGTGCATGCATCTTATGAAAATAGTTTGAAAATTAATGCAATTTAGTAATAGTTTAGCAGTGTACTACGTGACGCTCCTACACCTTTGGCATGGAATGAGTTCGATACTGCGTCGCCTTTTTTTCTGGAAATTTATTTTTGTGGTAATGGTGGACGGTTTTGTAAACTGTCATCAAAAGTATCCGGACACCTGGCTGAAAATGACTTAGAAGTTCGTGGCTCCCTCCATCGGTAATGGTGGGATTCAGTATGATGTAGGTCCACCCTTACCGTTAATGACAGCTTCCACTCAAGCAGGCATACGTTCAATCAGGTGCTGGAAGGTTTCTTGGGGAATAGCAGCTCATTCTTCACGGAGTGCTGCACTGAGGAGTGCTATCGATGTCGGTCGGTGAGGCCTGGCACGAAGTCAGATTTCCAAAACATCCTAAAGGTGTTCTATAGGATTGAGGTCAGGACTCTGTGCAGGCCAGTCCATTACAGGGATGTTATTGTCTTGTAACCACTCCGCCACAGGCCGTGTATTATGAACAGGTGCTCGATCGTGTTGAAAGATGCTATCGCTAACCCCGAATTCCTCTTAAACAGTGGGTTGGTTCAAATAGCTCTGAGCACTATGGGACTCAACATCTGAGGTCATCAGTCCCCTAGAACTTAGAACTACTTAAACCCAACTAACCTAAGGACATCACACATCCATGCCCGAGGCAGGATTCGAACCTGCGACCGTAGCGGTCGCGCGGTTCCAGACTGAAGCGCCTAGAACCGCTCGGCCACTCAGGCCGGCAAACAGTGGGAAGGAAGAAGGTGCTGTGATAGTGTCACGCAAAACAACAAGGTGTGCAAGCCCGCTCGATGAAAAACACGACTACACCATAACACCACCACCCCCGAGTTTTCTGTTGGCACTACACACGCTGGCAGATGACGTTCACCGGGCATTCGTCATACCCACACCTTGCCACCGGATCGCCACATTGTGTACCGTGATTCGTCACTCCACACAAGTTTTTCCACTGTTCAATCGTCCAATGTTTACGCTCTTTACACCAAGCAAGGCGTCGATTGGCTTTTACCGGCGTGATGTGTGGCTTATGAGCAGGCGCTAGATCATGAAATCCAAGTTTTCTCACCTCCCGCCTAACTATCATAGTACATGCAGTGGATCCTGATGCAGTCTGTAATTTCTGTATGATGGTCTGGGTAGATGTCTGCCTATTATACATTACGACCCTCTTCAACTGTCGGCGGTCTCTGTGATTCGACAAACGAGGTCGGCTGTACGCTTTTGTGCTGTACGTGTCCCTTCACGTTTCCACTTCACTATCACATCGGAAACAGTGGACATAGGAATGTTTAGGAGTGTGGAAACCTCGCGTGCAGACGTATGACACCTGACCACGTTCCAAGTCTCTGAGTCCGCACAGTGCCCCATTCTGCGCTCTCACGATGTGTAATGGGTACTGAGATTGTAGATATAGAGTATGTGGCAGTAGGTGGCAGCACAATGCACCTAATATGAAAAAAGTATGTTTTTGGGGGTGTCCGGATACTTTTGATCACGTAGTGTATATGGTCCATGTTTCTTTTCTCATCTGTTTTCAGTTTTCACTTGATTGTGAAGCGTATATACGCAGTCGTGTATGTAGCAGTTGCATGCAATTTTCTACTCGTGACGGCTTTTTAATGCTAGGAGCAAACCATAAATTTCTTGTTTAATCTTTGTTGCGCAGATATAATATGAACAGATTGTTGGTGGTATATTAACATAGAATTTTGTCATCTTTGGAAATAGTAGAGCGAATGAGTGCAGCGTGTTTTTACGCATTTCTCGAATATTATTTTTGGTACTGAAAAACTAAGTTAGAAAATACGATCCGAAATCAGACGATTTGTGTTCTACTTTATGCATAAAGAAGTATGATGGAAGAGCACTTTCGACATGGTAAGGTATGTGTAAGTCAAAGCGAGGCAAAACAAGTTTTGGCTTTTAAAAACGAGAAGCCAGGTGAGCGAAGTGTCGAACGCAATAATTCTACTACTCAGATGTTTCAAGGTAATGAGGGAAACGCTGCCTTCCATTGAAATAACAAGAATACAGGTCGTGGCTGTATCTTTGTAGATTCTGCTTACACTTTATAGTATGAGAGTTAGAATAAAAGACAGATACAGTAGACAAATTACAGTTACTTCAAAGAAAAACAATTGGAGTAAAATAACAAGGCTTAGGAAGCTCTGTATATTTACTAATAATGCTGTTCGTCGTAACTTCATAACTGACACTTCTGCCATTCGTAAGAGGCACTTCTCATGCAGCATTACGCTACATTACCAACATTAATAAGCATAAGGGAAATAAAATGGTACCCCCAAGGAGACTTCACGCACAACTGTGTGATATCGCCTTCGGCCTTGATATCGGCCTAACTCTGCCGAGGAACACTATCGACAAGTTTCTTCTCTGTGTTGATTTGGTCACTTAGAGCTGCACAGTTGAGGGAATGCAGGCTTCCTCGGCGAATTCTATTCGCGGGCAGATCATGTGTTATCGCAACGTTTCGACGAGTTTCCTACTCGTCATCATCACACTGCACACATTTACTTTCACTTGCATTGAGTGTGACTTTTTGCATTGAGTGTGGCTTAAGAGGGAGTGTCTATCCTCAGAACATTTATTCACATCATCAAGAGCAGATAGGGTTTAAGGACTTAAGGGGAGGTTTTGGTCGAAACCGACGTAAAAATGGGTATTCCTGGAGCATGTACAGAGGCCGCTAGAAAAATGTGTACAATCTTTGTCGTTCTATTTGAATTACGAGTGTGTTGTAGTATGATATTTGACTCAACACATATTAGTGCTTTCACATCGGTATTGAGGAAACAAGATGGCTGGAGCACGATTGACATTCGAGCAACGAAAATGTATTGTGAAGTCATTTTTCAAGTTTTTCCAGTTGAAGTGCAACGTCAGTGGAGACGGGAGTTTGAAACAGAACTGCCAACCCGACTAGCAATTAAACGCATCATTGACAAGTTTGAATTGCATGGAACGATTTGTGATATTCACAAAGGAAGATCAGGAAGACAGCATACAGCTACAAGTCCTGTTTCGTCTGCTCTCATGTAGGAAACATTTGTTAATTCTCCACAGAAGCCTGCTACGTAATGTGCATGTGAAGTGGGAGTTAGCAGTACAAGTGTACGAAGAATTCTGAAAGCTGCAAAGTGGACAGTTTACATTCCACAATTACTACACGTGATTAATAATGACGACCCTTTTTCTTTGATGCTACTGTCACTGGAGAAGTGTACCTGGAAATGTTACACACATCAGTTTTGCCAGGTACACGTGCACTTTATGGATCTGATGAAGAGGTTTTCTACCAACAGGACGTGGCGCCACCGTACTACCACCTACCCATATGAGCTTTCCTGGATGATGTTTGGTTTGTGGGGCGCTCAACTGCTCTGTCATCAGCGCCCAGGAGCTTTCCTGGATGACAATTTTCCGGGCATTGGATTGGACAAAGAGAGCCCATTAGTAGTGGGATAAAGTATGTACAGACGCACTCTGCATTGTTGCCAAATTTCTTCAAGATGGCAGTGTTGACGTCATAAAATATGGCGGCGTGTATACTTGGCGACACCACATGTCATCATCAAAGATGGAGGATTTTGGCAGGAAAATAGGCCAATTGTGCTACCTCCACTAACCTAACACCTAGAAAAATGGCGGGAAATTTGAATTTTGGCGGGAAAATAGGTCAATTGGGCTATGCCCACTACCCTACCCTCCAGAAAAAATTGGCGCAAAATTCAAATTCCAACAGGATAATGTATGCAAAACCGTTCTTCTCTTTATTATTATTCATTATCATTTATTATCATTCATTATCATTTATTATTATTTATTATTATTGGCCTACCTCCATTAGAAAATTGCGCCAAATTCAAATTCCAACACTATAATGTCTCGAAAACTGTACTTCTATTAGTTATTATTATCATTTATTATTTATTCACGATGTCCAATTCCGGTGGAGAGAAAGCCATTTGCCTTATATCCATAGCAAAAATCTGTCACAAGTTCAAATTCCAACACCATAATTTATCACACGTACGACATAGTCAACATCCTACGAATTTTGACTGTCACATATTTTTTCGCTGCTAACCTATCAAAATCGCGTTAAATAATAAACTGCACTTGTACTAACGTAACTCACATCCTCTGATTTTGGAAGGAAAAAGGACTGAAGTCTTTTTTTCAAGTAGTACCGTCATCACTTGTTCTCCAACAGACTTAGTACACATCTTTGAGATGGCGATACCCAGTGCACTTACCACTGGGTCCAGACTCCAACAGACTTTGTTCAAACCGTCACCAGCAGAGGAGGCTAACCCTGGCGCCACCAGTCAGCTAGCTGTAGCACATGTGAACATGGTTTGGTGCGCTATGACAGTTGAGTGGTGACTGTATAGAGGGATGCAACTCGCGCTTTGGTGTGCTGTGACAGTATAATGGTGACTGTATAGAGGGATGCAACTTTCACCGGTGTTCGCTGGCTGCGGCTGTGGTGGAGCCTGCGACCCTGGCCAGTCGCGCCAGGAGCTGTGTCTAGGTGAACATGTATTTGGAAGGGGATTTCAAGGGCATGGAGTATGAATGTGGCTGTCGCCACCTCATGTTTGCAGAAGCCGAGAAGGAACCCATGCACGGTTTGAGGGCTGTCAGGCAGGTGGCCTAGTGGCGGAGAGGGTGTGGTGGTGGGTGCTTGTGCACATCTGTTGTGTTATTTTGCGAGTGGCCCTGTAGACTGTGCCATGCGTTATTTGGACAGTTTACGAGTACTGAGCGTGTTTGCAGATATGTGTACTGTATTATCTATTATTGTGTACTGAAATTCGGAGTTGTTTGCATGTTTGCAGACTGTGTATTGTGACGCCAAGCACATTAAGGTGGATGTTTTGTGATGGATTTATTCGATCACTAAAGAAAATGTTTGAACCTAAACAGAAAGTACTCGTGCTTTACTCTCCCCAGTAGCCCAGAGCAGGCTGAGTCGTCTTCCCTCATGATCTTGATTTACGTAACGAAATGGACGACAGCGTCGTAGACCTCATGGAAAACACAGTGTTTACTGCCATCATGGATAACTGTACTTCCGTCATCAGCTGGTGTCATTGTGGCGTCCTCTGACGGCGAGGAAATTTGCTGAGACAGTTGGGCTCTGGAGCTCGTGGTGAACACACTAGGTGGCGCCATCTTATATTACGGTACGTGCCTCACTACAGCATCCTCTAGTGGCATCGATATGAACTAAGTCAGTTGAGCTATGGACTCAGTAGCGAAATACACTTGGTAGTGGTGTTGCCTCTAATTGTTTAAATAAAGGTTAGTGTATGATTTCGACGGTTGACGATTAGCAAGCAGAGTCTTTTACATGGATTATTATTTTGACAATTTAGTTGTTTGGCTATATGGACGTAAATGCTGTCCATTGCTTATGAGTGGTTCGCATGTCTGTAGGCTGTGCAGTGTGTTATTTTTGACGGTTTACAATTAGGAAGAGTATGTGTAGAGCTTTATACACTGTGGGGCGGCGGGTGGAATTCATATGATTGAATAAATGTTTTGTGGAATGTCTTTCCCAGCCGATGCACCATATGTGCGGCGGCGGGTGGAATTCTTGTTATTGAAATGAATGTTCCTATGATTTATTTAATGCTGTTGTTTGCCGTTCTCAACACTGGCTCTCTAACTACAGTATTAGCAACCAGAAAGTGATTAGCAAAACGTGAAGCCTGTTATTAGAATTCCTAGTGCCCACTTCAACTGAGAAATACACTTATAGCTACAGCTTATAGCTCTGAGGGATTAGGAGATTGTCTGAGAATCATAATCAAAAAACGATTCTTTCTAAAATGTTCACTATATTCTGCAAGTCACAGACCAAAAAGAATCCACACAATCCAACTACCAGAGCAGTTCAGAGTCTAATGCGATGATGCAACTATAACTGTTCCAATGAAATGTTTAAGTGAATGCTCGCTATAATTTGATGATAATGTCCATCAAACGCCACACTGAATAATGGTAGAATGTCTGTCCCGCGGCGGCACGTGAAAATACGACACACGCGAACTGAAGATAGATGATTAAAGTCATCCCAGTATTAACACTTCACTCGAAAACGATTTCATGGTTACGCGTATCCCGAGTAACTTATTACGGCATCCGAGGCTGTTTCTAGCAATGAGAGCGACGCGACGCATCTCCCGGCACACATGGTGCGCTGATCAGCGTCTGGAGAGAACTGGGGCCTTTTTTTCTCGCGCAGCGCTCTAATATATAAAGCCGCGGTGCGGACGGCTAAGGGAACGCCTGAATAAATCCGCTGTCCCGACTAGCCGCTAGGCTAGTAATGCACCACTTCAAGTTATTAAATAAATCATTGATCCTCTGCTGATGGCCGATGAAGTTCTCAATTTAAATGTGCCATTAGCACACAAGTAAGTAATCATAATAAAAGTCTGACGTGGCTAAGTCCAATATTTTGGGCGAGAGAATTAATTTAATTACACTATACGCATCAGACGAGCTCTGAACTAGCCCTTTGGAGATACGCTATCGCTACAGTTTATTAGTTCTTAAGTTGAAACTTCGTACATCTTTATGATTATAGCGTATCTCCCTTCTACTTAAATTTAAACATCCTAGCTTTATTTATTCACCTACTTAATCTATCTTGCTTCCTTAATTTTTAAGACAAAAACCAGAAAATTATGAATTGCAACTAAAATTTTAATTTGTGGGATCCATAACACTGTTTCTACTAAATTATTATGCAAACGGAATCTAAATATGAATTTTTAAGTTTCTAGCTCTTTTCTGTTGCGCCAATTATTTTTACAGAAAAACGTCCATATTTCGAAAATGGTTAAAGTTATTGAACTGATATTCAACACATATTGGTTTAGTATTGCTCCTGACATGCTAGAAACGTTTCAGGTTATTTACTTGATTTTTAAAGTATTGCGCAACATTTATGACGTCAGAGCTAGTTACAGCGGACTGGGCTGGCACACAATGGAAAGACTGATGTGAATTTTATACGGCGTGAGTAGGCTGCTTCCCTACAACACGAGTTATGTAGGAGTGGTTTGCAGGTCTGTATGCTATGGGGCATGTCAGAGCGTGTGCTCTGTGATACATATACTCCATCCCTAAATAAATTGCTCGCAAATAAATAAAGTACACTTCTTCATCCCTCCATCAGCCTTTTACCACCCGCCCCCTAGGAAGTGATGGTGGTGGTGAGCTTCGTTTGCAGCAATTTTCTTACGTTGGTAGCTAAAACGCAAGTGAGCTTTGTTTACTGGCAGATTTTACACTTGGCGCCTGATCCTAGGAGGAAGTGGCGGTCAAGTAGATGAGGTTAGTACAAGTGTCCTTTCTTTACACGAAATTTTCTTAGGTTGGTAGCAAAAGTGCAAGTGACCTTTCTTTACTGCCAGAATTCAAACTCGGCTAGGGTTCTTAGGAGGAAGTGGCGGTCGGGTGGCTGAGGTTAGTACAAGTGTTCTTTCCTTACGCGCAATTTTCTTAGGTTGGTAGCGAAAGCGCAGGTAACCTTTCTTTACTGACAGAATTCAAACTCAACGAGGATTTCTAGGAAGAGATGGCGGTCTGGTCCTTGAAAAGTAGATGAAAGTAGGTAGGTGAACACCTTTTCATACCTATATGAAATGGTAAATTGAATTATTTAATATGATTAAAACTGAAATGGAATTAAGTAGTTAGGTAATTGATAGGTTAGATGTGCAATGTGGGTGTTAGCATATTTACAGAAGACTATGTCTGCCGTGTGTATGGAGGTGGCGATCGAGAGTGTGTGACGTAAATGGTCAGTCGCCCATGGGGCGGCGGCGCAGAGTGTGTCCGGTTATAGCGAGTGTGCATGAGATAGAGAGAGAGAGAGAGAGAGAGAGAGAGAGAGAGAGAGAGAGAGCAGACCAACAGTTAACTTAGTGAGAGCGTTCTTTGTCGAGCACGCCCTGTGGTGGACTGGCGGTTGTGTGACATCAGGGCAGATACCACTCTCCAGGAAAACAACTTTCGCGCCAGAAGTGTGACAGGATGTTCTTTGCCTACTGCATGCTGGACCGAAAGGCCGACCGTTGTGTGATGTGGGAGAAGATTCCGCTCCCAGGCAAACAATTTTGGCCCAAAACGTGTGGGAGGGACGAATACACGTGGGAACGGACAACCTACCATTGTGATGTCAGAATCTTGAGATTCGAATAAGCAAAACACGGTTACGCCGATGGACCCCCGTGGTCCGAGTGGGTACTGGACCAGTGGCGTGCGCAGGCTACTGCTGACCGGTGGCGACACGGGTAGCCTCCTCCACTGGCGATGATTTGAACTAAGTCAGTTGGAGTCTGTACCTAGTGGTGAGTGCACTGGGTGTTGCCATCTCGAGAGATGTGTACTAAATTTGTTGGAGAACAACTGATGACGGTACTGATTGAAATAAAGACTTCGGACCTTTTTCCTTGCAAAATCAGAGTATGTGAATTACGTTAGTACAAGTGCAGTTTATTATTTGATGCGATTTTGATAGGTCCTCATCTATTGACTCAGGGATTGAGACATGGCTGCCCGATCTTTTACAGCCATGTGGATAGGATACCTGTCATCTCGACTCTAGTGATATGAGGCCTTTGGAATTCAGCATGGCATTCCGTATTACCCTTCTGAACCCACTGATTCCATATTCTGCTAACACTCATTGGATCTCGACCAACGCGATACGATAAACTGCAATCGCGGTAGGCTACAATCCGACCTTTATCACTGTCAGAAATGTGATGGTACTCATTTCTCCTGCTTACACGAGACAGCACAACAACGTTTCTCCAGGCAACGCCGGTCAACTGCTGTTTGTGTATGAGAAATCGGTTGGAAACTTTCCTCATGTCATCAAGTTGTAGGTGTCGCCTCTGGCGCCAACCTTGTGTGAATGCTCTGAAAAGCTAATCATTTTGATATCACAGCATCTTCATCCTGATTGTTAAATTTCGCGTCTGTAGCACGTCATCTTCATGGTGTAGCAATTGTAATGGGCAGTAATGTATCTTCCCGCCAAAGTCATATTTCCCGCCATTTTTCTGGGGTTAGGTTAGTGGAGGTGGCACAATTCGCCTACTTTCCCTCCAAAATCCGCCATCTTGGATGACGTAATGCGCTGTTGCCAAGTCTACACGCCGCCATCTTGGATGACGTCATCGCCGCCATCTTGAATAAATTTGGAAATAATGCAGAGTGCACCCATACATACATTATCCCACTACTCCCATTGAGCTTCCTCCACGGTCACCTGATCTAATACCTATGGACTTTCACTTGTGGGGAACCGTGAAAGATGTTTATCGACTTAAACTTCGCATGCTGGAGGGTCTTCGCCAGGAGATTACAGCGACATGTGCAGCGATCTCCAATGTAACATTGACTGACGTAGTTGCTGCGACCGCTCGTCTTTCTGTTATGTACAGCCGCCAACGGTGAACATTTTGAACATTTAAATTAACCATGTGATAAACTGAAGGTGGTAAAACATGTGTGATCAATTATTAGATTAATATAAACACACAAGTAATACTTTTCGTTCCTTAAAGCGTGCATACATTTTTCTGGTGGATTCTGTAGATCATGCCTACATTTGAAAATATTTTAGAAGTTACAAGGCGTTGAATGCAGCTGTGCGTTGACCAAAGTATAGATAGCTGTAGGCTCTCGATGTATTCAAGAAAAGATTCGACCACTATACGAATCCAATGCAGTTTGCTTTTAAAAAAAGCAGAGGTACCAATGTATGAAATGATGAGAACTTCAACGTGTAGATTTCGAAACTGGTACCGAAACATCTGCATATATAGTTGCAGGTATGTTCAGCAAAGGTAATTCATCTATACCGAAACATCTGCATATATAGTTGCAGGTATGTTCAGCAAAGGTTATTCATCTATTCTGAAGACTATGAACGTGTTAGGAACAGTCATAGAGACCAACAGCAAAATCTTCACGGAGTCGCCTGATAGAGAACGCGTGGCCGTGGGGAGTGTTAATGGCTCAGATTGTAAAAGCACCTTGACTGTAAAAACGCTGCACCAAATTCAGAAGCAGAGCATGTTTGTGGAAGAGGAAGGATGCCTCTATAACCCTGTTATCGCAGATTGGCCGTAATATTTCGATCTTTCTTTTGTTTCGACATACTTTAAATAAAACAACATTTTTCAACGTGTGAAGAGCTCTCGTGTCTCAACAGATTAACTGATTCATCTGATATTTTGAAATGAAAGATAATTAAATTTAGTAGGCCTTAGCGTGAACTTTTTAATTCGAATTTTGAATATTTGTCTCAAGCATTTGAACTTAGAAAAACATACTATGAATTTGATATGTTTTGCTAATATGTGACATTTTGGTTTCTCGAGATATTTTTCAAAATTCGCTTGTGATCGACCCCCCCCCAGTTAATTGCAATTTAAGAATTTTCTATTTTAATGGGTTGCAGAAATAGCCACGAGTCTGTACAGCGCTTCGTGCAAACCAGGACACTCCGCAAAGCCCAAACTTTGACAACGGCTGCAGCCACCATTTTTAAGCTATTATGAGATGAAAAACTTTTTGTTCATATACGAATGTATGTTTAATGAAGTCTGAAAACCCTCATGTTAAGAAAAACAATCCTCGTATGAAGAATAAAACTCAAAACTTCACCCATTTTTCGTGCCTCTCGACCAGAACCTTCCTTTAAAATCGTGGTAGCTCTTTGCATTTGAGTGCGTTTTATGTTGTTAGCTTTACCGTCAGATTATAGAATATGCGGGTGGTGGTGGTGATGATGGTGTGATGGACAGATGAAACAATGTTTTTAATACTTTATGTTTTTGTGTTTTGCCTTCATATCTCTATTTTTGTTTGTATTTGATTTATGTTTATTTATTAATTATTTTATTTTTTATTTATTTTCTTGTTGTTAATATCAGTATTTTTTCCAGATTATTGTTATTAATTTGTATCTAATCACAGAGAACTGGCTTCGGCTTTTTGTGCCTTTCCCTGGGGTTACGTCATATTGTCCCTCAGAGCTTATCAATTCATTGTTTGATGTAGCAGCCGTTTTATAAAGCGATTTTTCTAGGCCTTGGAACCATCCTTTATCATGAGCGATTTAGGCGACAATGTGAAGGCCAACTGTCAGAGTACGGGATGGAAGGTCCAATGCATGTTAAAGTGCTCTGTTTTACACTTTGGCGCCTTTTTTTAATGTAAGTTTTAGATGCATATCCCCACACTGGGCATGCATATTCTATAACTGTTAGGTTATGTTTGATGGGCCTCTTGTCTCAACTTCCAAATTGTCGGCAAACAAAGACAAACTGTTTGTTTGGTAAACATCTTAAACAAAATTAAATTTGAATCTTCACTACGATTTTAGATATTCTCAGAACTCTCAATAACTCTTTCTTGAAGTTTCATCGTAACATTTGAAACTTCTTTTTATTTTCTGAAATTCGCTAACAAGAGGTATTTCATAAACGACACTGAAAATTATAATACAGTTGTTTTTCTGAAGGTGAAAGTTAAAAAAAGAACATGACGTCTTATATTACGAGCGCTATTCGAAGAGTAAGGCCTAGTCGAGTGCCAAATGGAAATTACAGAGAAAATCCGACGACGCTTTGCACCGATGTGTTGCGCTGTGTCTCTAGTATCCCCGCCTTTCGCACTACTGGCTATGAAGGCATCATTTTGGCACAGAAAACGAGTTGCAGATCACCGTAGGAAATGAGCAGAGGTCATGTTCGGCTGCCTCGTATGACGAGTGTGTTGGAAAGTTTGTACTACGCTACAAAAAATGTCTAAATCGGAGAGGAAACTATGTAGAGAAGTGGCCGACAAGTGTGGTTAAAGTTACAAATCAAAAATTTTTTATTTTCACTGTGATTTCCATTTCGCGATCGAACGGAGACTGAAAGGAAGTTGTAAGATGGCTATTTTTTGGTGATGTTATTGGGTGTGTTAATGTTCGTAAAGGAGAAATACATTTGAAGGACTGTGGTCAGAGAAACAGTTGATAGGCAACAGTATCTATGTATGCGATGGCAGCACTATTGAGTCGAAGAATCTTTGACTGTCAGTAGTGGATAGCTGCGGTTTGCAGCAAAAGTGGTTTCGTTGAGTGTTCAGTGTAATGCATGGATGCAGTTACTGACACACAATATTTTTTAGCGCAACGCAGTCTGACTTTCAATAATCCCTACAAAAGAATGGCCCTGACTAACATTAACCTATACCTTTCACAAATCACTTACCTCACAAAAATCTTCGTTACTGAAACTACTGCAGTACAGCGAGCGCCACTACTGCCAGCTAAATAAAAGATTCTAACTACTGAAGGCACTAATTACTGATGGGCATGGTTAGCAAATGAAAGATTTTGATAGAGAACAAACAATGTATTTACCTTACTAGTGTTCCAAAGTCATATTATATATAGCAGTTCATGACATCCATTCTTATAAATGTACTGTTTCTGATGGACACACGTCCAGATCATCCGCTCTCAAAAATCCGCCATCTCACTTCCCCACATCCACCACTGCTGGCGGCTCATCTCCAACTGCGCAACGCTGTCCGCTGTTAACATCCAGCTGCCCAACACTACAATGGCAGACAACAATGCAAACTAGCCACAGACTGCGCACAGCACAGCCAGTGATTTTCCTACAGAGCGCTACGTGGCGTTACCAATATAAAAACCTAAACAGCCTACTTACAAAGGTATTATCTGATAAGGTAAAAAGTATATTTTTGTGGACTTGTATTGTTGGCCTACTTCACCCTCGTCACAGTCGAGTTTTTGATAGTTATTCTATTGATTGATTTTCTGAGTTAATTTACTGTATAATGGAAGTTATTAGATTAAATGTATTTTCATATTAGAGTCTATAATGGTCTATTGCTAACTGAAATTTCAGTTCTTAAAACTTGAGTCATGTGTTTCTTTGCCATTCTGTGTCAAGATTATGAACCCAATTTCCCTGGACCAACTGTAGTTAGTTTTTAGCATTATTTTGTAGCTGTTGTGGAGTCTTGCTATTTCTGTCAGTACTTCATTTTGGAGGTGAGATTCGTAATACGTGATAGTTTCATTTCCTTTTTTTTTTTACCAGGACCATATGTCAGTGCAGAAATTTTCGTGTGTTTCAGGTGATATTCTTACATATGTCGATATTACAGTTTGATTTTTTGTTTGTTTTTTGTTTTTAAACAGTTATGTTTTTTTTTCAAACAGTTTGCACTGACCAAATTTACTGAGCGTGAATTTATTGATTTATTTATTTATTTTCTTTTAATGAGATCGGTTTTCACACACACAGGATTCTTTTCAATTTCATATAAGTGGCTTTTAGCTTAGTTGCACAGTACACAAAAAAATGTTCAAATGTGTGTGAATTTCTAAGGGACCAACATGATGAGGTCACCGGTCCCTAGACTTGCACACTACTTAAACTAACTTATGCTAAGAACAACACACACGCCCATGCCCGAGGGAGGACACGTACCTCCAGCGGGAGGGGCCTGTCAGTTCACATTCCCAAGTTTAAATTTACGATAACACACAAACACACACACACACACACACACACACACACACACACACACACACACACACACACACAAGTAAAGGCTACCCACTTACAAAGTGGCTCGTAACCTCAGACATTTTGTATAGGGTTAAGATGGAGTGATTTAATGTGTCATTTGTGATTCGACAGGGTGATAGTGTGTTCATCAAAACAATAACATGTGCGTGCTTCACTGTGGACGCGGCTCCTGAAAAGACGGGAGTGTTCACAGCGTACTCACCACGAAGATGACGGAGAAAGGACAACAGCTGGTCACCCACTGTGTTGAAGTAAACATCCTGGTTCATTTGTGCGGCATCTTGGACGAGCGGGCCCGAACCATGGCACGAAAAGACCCCAAAAACACCAAAGAACCACCACTGCCCTGAACTACACCCTCCACACACGGTGTCTTAAGCGTTTGGTTGGTCATCGATGGACTCGACGCCTTGCATCATTTGAAAAAAAAAGAAAAAGAAAAAGAAGACGTAATTGCGACACATCTGACTACACGCCATACTTCCAGATTATGTGTTGTTTGGCCCATGGAAGACAAGCTGTTGTATGTGTCACTGAAATAAACGTCCTTTTACGAGGCGTCAGACTCCAAATGCCCATCGTTCAGCAATTGTCGCTCTGACACACGTTGCGATGCTCCTGCTTCACTGAAAGCACCAATTCCTGTCGATTTTGTAGCCAATTTTCACCAACTAAGCGTGAAATCGTCTCCGGTCCCATTTTTAGGACCACCGTTTTAAACGGCCACGAGCGGTACACCATATGTAGATCGACAGCGCGCTTTGTATACCAACAGATCGAACAACGACTTTCACTTCAATCAACTCGTCGACGCTTCTGATGCGCTGATTCCGTACAACCGCCAGGCACATACACGCCACTGCACTGTCAAATGGTTCAAATAGCTCTGAGCACTATGGGACTCAACTGCTGTGGTCATCAGTCCCCTAGAACTTAGAACTACTTGAACCTAACTAACCTAAGGACATCACACACATCCATGCCCGAGGCAGGATTCGAACCTGCCACTGTAGCAGTCGCACGGTTCCGGACTGCGCGCCTAGAACCGCGAGACCACCGCGGCCGGCAGTTGAGGATCGAATGATCTCCTGGTACCAGTTCTCCAAAATCTGAAGTGCTCCAAAGCTATGAGCGTGCTCTTTTAAAGTGGTGGCTAATATTTTTTCCGATAAGCTTAGCTTCAGTCGTATCCACTCATCAAAAACTGCAATTGATCAGGTGTTTGAAGTGCCCCAACAAATAAATCCAATGGTATTCCAATGAAGGCACCTCGGTAGAGATGCAGATCCAACTACTTCTCTAAAAATTGTTCTGTAAAAAATGGTGGACGATCCTGTTAACGTGACGACGGGGTGCAGTCATGGGTGGAACACAAGGTCTGGAGCGACACCTCCGAAAAAGAAGACTGCAGAAAAGCTAACCTAATGGTTTATTGAAATCGTCTAGACGAAATACATTGGCTAAAAAGTCACAGAATGTGTGAGTATTTAACTGCTAAAAATACCGTTTTGCTTGAAAGATATTTCATCTTACCAATATGTTGGGTAAGAAGGAAAAATATACACTGCTCAAAAGAAGTGTAACGCCACTGAGCTATATAGTGTCGAAGGGGTTGCTTGACCGCAGGCATATAGGAATCGGTCAAGCGTTGACCCTGTACCTGTAGAATTTTAAAGTACGTAATAAAGGTGCAAGGGTGGCGCCGAGAGGGTGGCCAAACTGGGGGAGGGGTGGCTTAGAGGGACCTTTTACCAATTTATTCACGACGTGTCGTCAATACGTCGAACACCCCTCCCTCTCCTCCCATGATTACGCCACAGGAGAGCGCGAAACAGGAGGAGACTGAGTGAATCGTCGGGGGACGGTGTTGGAAGGGCCAGAGGTTGTTAAGGAAGTCGTTCTGTTGCAAATCGCTGTCGTAAATGAACGCTCAAATGAAAGAGGTAGTTTCATTGACCCTCTATATGCCACCACTTGAGGCCTTTTCACGTCGTTTCCGAGCAGCGGTGTGTCTGAGATTTCTTGCTCAGTTACCCATTAGAAAACCACGTGATTTCAGCACTGGACGTCGCGATTCTGGCCTCCAGAGGTGTCAAGAGAAGGGAAGAAGTGTGGGTAACAGGGGCTGTGGAGACCTCCGCTTCGTGTGGCACGTCCAGGGTGGCGATAAGCACAGTTATTATGAAGTATGGTGCCAATGTGCCATCATTAACCCACTTTACACCTCCCATGAACTAATGAGCTCTGCGCTTTTTTCCCGCATATTTCGACACCTTGGTGTCTGTAGCATCCCAGAGCCCGGGGGCGACACCGCAGGGCCCTACGCTTTTGCACCGTTACAGAAGAAGGTTGTTGGCACCTTTGCGCCAGATTTCACACTTAGGCGTCAAAATGGGGGAATATGACAAATTTTCGTAAAAGTGACTTCTAGTTCCTTTGTGCAATGTATATACATATTGGCACTTTTAGGAAAAAAACAAGTACAGAATTCAAACTTTTGCTCACAATGTCAGAATAGTGGGAATTTCAGAGTAAAAAGATCAGTTAGGTAAGTATATTTTATGTGCAATTTGTATTCTGTAGCTACAGATACAATTTTCACATTGTTGAACTTGGAAAAGATGGAGTGGACAATTTCTGGAAAACCATATTTTGTTTTTGGTATTGTACAGTCGTAGTACAGTGCGGCTCCAGCAACAAATAGAAGACATTAATAGGCTGCGTTTGAAATTTGGCAAGACAGTCTCTTACAATACGACCAAACTAACATTTAACCAACATATCGACAAAGGAACAGTGTAACTGTTCAACTGTGTATGAAATCCTATGGGACTTAACTGCTAAGGTTATCAGTCCCTAAGCTTACACACTACGCCGGCCGTGGTGGCCGAGCGGTTCTAGGCGCTACAGTCTGGAACCGCGCGACCGCTACGGTCGCATGTTCGAATCCTGCCTCGTGCATGGATGTGTGTGATGTTCTTAGGTTAAAGTAGTTCTAAGTTCTAGGGGACTGATGACCACAGCAGTTAAATCCCATAGTGCTCAGAGCCATTTAAACCATTTTGAACCTTTCACACTACTTAACCTAAATTATCCTAAAGACAAACACACACCCGTGACCGAGGGAGGACTCGAACCGTCGCCGGGACCAGCTGCACAGTCCATGACTGCTGCGCCTTGGACCGCTAGGCTAGTCCCACGGTGCGAACAGTATAAGTTAACAATGAAGTCACAGAGTCAGTTGATGACCTCTTGTATCTAGCGAAAACAAAAGCGGTAAATAGAAGATTAAGGATGGCCTAGAGATCCTCTGGCAAACGAAATTTAATAGTGTTTTCGAAGTAGAAAATTGGTATTACCAGTATTGATTTATGTCAGCGAGACATGGAACATCATTCAGTGCTGCTCAGCGGGCATGCAAGCATGGATGTTGGAAATGAGTTGGAGAGAAAAGATGAACAATGGGATAAGAGAACAGTCTGGAACTGAAAATGTGATTACGAGTGTAATGTAACTAAAATGCCGGTGAGTGGGAAGTGTAACCAGCAAAATGTTTGCTCGTAGGACCAACGAAGTGAATGACGCGCAAAGTAACGTGACCCCAGCGCAGAAACGTATTTTGTTTCTGAGCGTTGGGTGGGTACAACTCTATGTTCCAGACGGCCGACCAGTTCAGAAGGCTTTCGTGTGCTTACCTTTGCATTGCAATCGTTCTCGTGGCTGTCTCTTTACCACCGGCACCGCAGTCTTAGCATAGCGAAAGTTAAAACATGTGTGGATAAAATTCCTACGTCAAGATTGTAAATTTTCTTTATGGATTACCGGTTTCGGCTCATTGAAGAGCCATCATCAGATCAATCTAAAATGTTGTGAAGTGTGTGACAGTTATCACAGATAGTCGTATTTTTAGAGCTAAGTCGCGCTAAAATGAAAAATCGTAATTGGTTACGTAACAATGTTTGATCATTTATGATACTACGAGGGTCAGTCAAAAAGTAATGCCTCCTCTTTTTTTTTTCTACGTTTAATTGTCAGGAAATTTAAATGCAATTACATAGGTTGTAAACCACAACATTGAGGATCATTTTGTCATTTTTCAATGTAATCTCCGCCCATCTCTACAGTTTTGGTCCATCTTTGAACAAGGGCATGTATCCCAGCACGGTAAAAATCACAGCTCTGCTTCCTAAGCCATTGACGCACGGATGTTTTGACGGCCTCCTCATCTTCAAAATGAATCCCATGATGAGCTTCTTTTAGTGGCCCGAACAGATGGAAGTCTGATGGTGCCAGGTCAGGGCTGTATGGGGGATGAGGCAAAACTTCCCATCCAATTTTGACAATCTCGTCAGAGGTGTGACGACTGGTGTGTGGTCTTGCATTGTCATGCAAAAGAAGAACATCTGCCATTGATTTTGTTGGGTGAACTCGCTGAAGACGTGCTTTAAGTTTTTTGAGGGTTGTGACTTATTGAACAGAATTTATTGTGCATCCCTGCTCCAAAAAATCAACCAGAATCACACCCTCTGTATCCCAGAAAACTGTTGCCATAACTTTCCCTGCCGATCGCACAGTTTTGAATTTTTTCTTCCTCGGCGAGCTTGTGTGACGCCACTCCATTGACTGCCTCTTTGATTCGGGTTCAAAAAAATGCACCCATGTTTCGTCCCCCGGTCACAATTTTTCTCAGAAACTCATCTCCCTCCAAACGGAAGCGCTGCAAGTGTTGGAAGGCTATTGTTTTCCTTGCCTCTTTATTCTGATCAGTTAACATTCTTGGAACCCACCGTGCACAAACTTTTGAGTACCCCAATTGTTTAATAATCGTGATCACACTGCCTTTACTAAGAGAAATAATGCGACACACTTCATCTGCAGTCACCCGACGGTCACCACGAATGATGTCATCAACTTGCTGAATGTTGTGTGGAGTCACTGCACTCACCGGCCTGCCGCTCCGCTTTTCGTCAGTCAACGGTGTTTGCCCTTCAGCTTCCTTACAACGACGAACCCATCGTCTAACAGTGCTGACATCCACTGTCACAACACCATACACCTTCTTCAGTCTTTCATGAATGCGTATGGGCGTTTCACCTTCTGCATTCAAGAATTCAATCACACAACGCTGTCTCAAACGAACATCGATGTCGGCCATCTTACAAACTTCTGCTGTGCTGCCACCTGTTGACACAGAAAGTTACTACTGCAGTGGATTGCAGAAGAAGGTTTGAGGAATGGCGCCAAATTCAAATTTTTCACTTAACTTAATTTTTTTAAGTAGAAAAAAAATGGGAGGCTTTACTTTTTGACCGACCCTCGTATGTAATGCTTAGTCCTTCGTATGTCCAATTATTTCTTTTTCGCTATTCTGGTGAGAAACTTCTGACTTCTATATCTGTCTAATTATTGGTCGTATTGACATAACCTATTAATTTGACCGTTTGCTAGCTGAAGCTCACAAATTTTGCGAGGTTTGCGTCTGATCATAGGCTGCAACTGTCGAACTGCACCTTCCCTAAAGCGCAGCGGTGTTTCACAAGGTGAAGCCTACAACTATGATTGTCCAATCTCCTACCGCGCCATCTGTTCAGATCGTAGCTACGTTGCTCTGCGTCGGCTCTAACTAAGGCGCACAGGGCAAACTTTGACTTTTTTGTATGATTCAGTCGAAAACACGAAGCACTATATGGTTCAGAGTTGCACTGCATACATCACTGTCACGATGCCTTTTTTCTTCTTTCATTGTCGGTCGAAACAAAAAAGAATAAACGGAAAATCTAGCGAGAAAACAAAAAACAAACATTTCTCTAGCACGGAATGACAGATCTTATGGAACTGTCGATCAACATAGTCCAATCCGATTTTCCCCGTGATTCCCTTAGATTCGTTACAAACCCCCTCCCAATTTCGTGCCCTCCAATCCACTCCCTTCTTCTTCATCTTCTTCCCTCTTCCCCCTTTTATTTTTACCTTCCCTATTTTTCTTCGTCTATCACAAAATTGGGCCCTCAGTGCACGGGCATCGGCTGCCATGCACTAGTTACGCCACTGTGAAAGAAGGAGAAATTACATCACACTTGATGTAATTTCTCCTTTTTTCCCTATGATTTCTTCTTGTCTTGTTTTCTGCTTCCTATTCTCGTTACGTTGGAAGAATTATTATAGGATGGTTTTTTAAAATTTGTTTCTTTGTACAATTTTGTTTCTGCGTAGATCATGGAGTTGCTACTTTTATTTCTATTTTCCCGACGTTGTGCGTTCGCACGTTTATTGAGATGTTACCTAAAACTATTTTACACGAACAAGTTAATCTGATGTCGTAGTTTTGCATGAAACTGAAAATCACTGCACTCGGTGCAAACCTAAGCGAAATATTTCAGCTGTAAAAACATACTGATAGGCCGGTAGAGGAGCATAGTACGATTATATTGATGAGTCGATACAGGAACAGCAACAAAGAGTCTGGAGAGCGGGAAGGAGAAAATTATCGCGTCGCATGTGTGCGGAAGTGCTATATCCTTGGCTGATGTTAAAAAACTGTTTCATGGCTGCTACATCTTTTGATTTCGAGGTGTACCGTGCACAAAGAAAATGATAACCAAACGTGTCGCACTGGCTCTCGTTGTGAAGTGATGTTCGGGACATCAATCTAAACTAGAATTTGCAGGCCTCCAAGGCAAGTGAATACCATGCATGTACAGTATCTAGCGTGAACCGCACGGACAGTTTAGTGCGCGGTGCGGACCGTCAAACTGAACTAGAAATACGGTAATGCACCTTTTCGCCGTAAATTGATACTGGAAACATCGAGTGCCAATTATCGCATGATTGCGGCGAGCGTATAGCATTCATTGAGAGCAGTATTGAGTTTTTGGTGTGCGTACTGCGGCTTGTGAACTCAAATTATAAGTTTTTACTGTACCTTATTATTACGGTTTGCGGTACTTTGAAATGTTCCGAGTCGCGGTAGAATGAGAAACAGCGAATTCAAACTGTATCTCTAAATAGTAACAAACGTTATGACGTCGGGATATGCCACCTTGTTAATTGAATGAAGCCTGGCTTGTCTACGTCACTGGACACGTTTATGGAGAGCATGCTACAAACAAATATTGATACTGTATGCAGGAACGGACGGATGCTGTCAAGAGGACTAGCACACCGGAGATAATTACTCGATTGCACGTTTCTGGATTATGCTTATGCAATGTGGACGATGACGGTGAAGCGATGACAGAACCAGTTAAGTGGTAATTGACACTGTTAATATCAGAAAGTTTTAACTCTCTCGCTAAGATAATGTTGAAAAGGATTTTTCTATTTTGTACTGAAGCTGTCGTTTCTGATTGTCAGTGCTTTCACATAACTAAAGATTTAAATAATTTTGATTAACAAACTGCCTATTGGCTTCTGTCTCAGGTTCTTCGGCCGATGCTCATCTAATGATTTTATTGGCGTTTCATCAGCACGAGTGGCTGGCATTGTCAAAGCTTCAGCCTTCCATTGCCAGTGGTGAACTAGAGCCAAGCTCGAGGCCGCACACTATATGTACAGTCTTAGACATAAAAACTGACCGCCGGCCGGCCACCACAGAGATTATGTCCGAGTCGTTCACTTAAGGTGGCCAATAAAACTGACCGCCCCTGACAACTGTAAGTCCAGCCATCTGCACAATCTGGCAACACTGTAAGAAGCGGAAGTGTTACGAGGAATTGTTCTCTACTTCCAAGATAGTGCGAGTCCGTGGTTGAGTGGTAATCGTCGTGCATTCTAAACTTGTGGTCGCCTGTTCGTGTCCAACCCACTTGAGTAAAAAACCAGTTCTCAGGTAACATGCTTGGCTACTGGGTGCAAGCTGCTTTCGTTCGCCTTTCGAGACTCACTGAAAGTCAAATTTTTAATTCTCTTGTAGCAGAGCTACAAGCAAGTAGATACAAACTCAATAAGGCAATCATAAGACAATGCTCGAGCAAAATTCGTCTTGCTACTTTTAATACCTCTTAGTGCCAGAGCGAAAACCTTGCGGTTCTGCAAAATTCATAATGCCACTTTTTTCCTGCCGACATATTTGTTGTTGTTGTGAATACACAATTTTATCTATGCCACATCTTCATAATACTTGCGAATGATACAGGACATGAACTAAATACAGACCTTTTCGAAGTCAAAAGTCGGTAATGTCCTACTAATTCGTGTTAAAATAGGCTCAATCGTCTTACAGATACTTAATGCTTTATTAAGATAGACTGCCGTTGTGATGTTTCCGTAGTAAGCTATATTTAATTTCTATTAGTACAGTGAATATTTTAACTGCGTTTTCCATTAGTTTACTGAATGCAACAGTAATCATCAAAGAGAAATTAATCAGCAGCAGAATTTCCTTTCATGATATCTAAAACAATCTGACAATGCTAAAGTAGTTAACAAATTCTACACCTGTAGAAACCTACTGGTTCTAACAAAGTCATTAAAACCACTGTAGTTTGAAGAGTATTTTCGTATAGAAATGAATTCCCTTGACGGTTGATCGATCAAGAGCGGGGAAGGTAAAATTTTACGAGCATACGACGAGAGGGACAAGTGTTTGAGAGAGGACTTCCCTATCAATACAAATGCCTGAGAGACGACTTCCCTATCAATCTCCTGGATAATTTTGTTTCTCAATTCAACAGAGTGCGTTATCATGCAGTAGCACAGGTAATGTAGTTTTGTCGGTCGATTTTCTTACACTGCGACCGAAAGGTGTCTCAGTTGTTGGCAACAAATTCCAGCTGTGATGCACACACCCCTCGGGGCAGAATTCATAGCCCAAAACACATTTTTGGAGCTATCAGAAGTAAAATATTATGTTCACATTACGCTTTGCTCGAGTTTACGTCTTTTTGTGGGACTCAGCCCTTCATTTCTTCATAGGAAGTTAACGATAAAGGAGTCTTAACTCGTCACCAGTAACAGTACTGCATAGGAATGCTCAATGAGCGACCTGATGACGTTCAATAAGAGTCACTCCGTTGATTTTTGGTGTTTCGGATTAGAGCATGCAGTACTCCTACACCAGACGTCTGAACTTTGCCTGTTGAATGAAAATGTCGCATGATGGTTAATGGTGATCCATCACATACATCAGTAATCGAGACTTCCCTAATGTGGAAAATCATTCATGCCAGAACGATTTTTGTTGAAACAAGAATATCTTTTTCTGGCATATACACACCTGGAAATGGAAAAAAGAACACATTGACACCGGTGTGTCAGACCCACCATACTAGCTCCGGACACTGCGAGAGGGCTGTACAAGCAATGATCACACGCACGGCACAGCGGACACACCAGGAACCGCGGTGTTGCCCGTCGAATGGCGCTAGCTGCGCAGCATTTGTGCACCGCCGCCGTCAGTGTCAGCCAGTTTGCCGTGGCATACGGAGCTCCATCGCAGTCTTTAACACTGGTAGCATGCCGCGACAGCGTGGACGTGAACCGTATGTGCAGTTGACGGACTTTGAGCGAGGGCGTATAGTGGGCATGCGGGAGGCCCGGTGGACGTACCGCCGAATTGCTCAACACGTGGGGCGTGAGGTCTCCACAGTACATCGATGTTGTCGCCAGTGGTCGGCGGAAGGTGCACGTGCCCGTCGACCTGTGACCGGACTGCAGCGACGCACGGATGCACGCCAAGACCGTAGGATCCTACGCAGTGCCGTAGGGGACCGCACCGCCACTTCCCAGAAAATTAGGGACACTGTTGCCCCTGGGGTATGGGCGAGGACCATTCGCAACCGTCTCCATGAAGCTGGGCTACGGTCCCGCACACCGTTAGGCCGTCTTCCGCTCACGCCCCAACATCGTGCAGCCCGCCTCCAGTGGTGTCGCGACAGGCGTGAATGGAGGGACGAATGGAGGCGTGTCGTCTTCAGCGATGAGAGTCGCTTATGCCTTGGTGCCAATGATGGTCGTATGCGTGTTTGGCGCCGTGCAGGTGAGCGCCACAATCAGGACTGCATACGACCGTGGCACACAGGGCCAACACCCAGCATCATGGTGTGGGGAGCGATCTCCTACACTGGCCGTACACCTCTGGTGATCGTCGAGGGGACACTGAATAGTGCACGGTACATCCAAACCGTCATCGAACCCATCGTTCTACCATTCCTAGACCGGCAAGGGAACTTGCTGTTCCAACAGGACAATGCAGGTCCGCATGTATCCCGTGCCACCCAACGTGCTCTAGAAGGTGTAAGTCAGCTACCCTGGCCAACAAGATCTCCGGATCTGTCCCCCATTGAGCATGTTTGGGACTGGATGAATCGTCGTCTCACGCGGTCTGCACGTCCAGCACGAACGCTGGTCCAACTGAGGCGCCAGGTGGGAATGGCATGGCAATCCGTTCCACAGGACTACATCCAGCATCTCTACGATCGTCTCCATGGGAGAATAGCAGCCTGGATTGCTGCGAAAGGTGGAAATACACTGTACTAGTGCCGACATTGTGCATGCTCTGTTGCCTGTGTCTATGTGCCTGTGGTTCTGTCAGTGTGATCATGTGATGTATCTGCCCCCAGGAATGTGTCAATAAAGTTTCCCCTTCCTGGGACTATGAATTCACGGTGTTCTTATTTCAATTTCCAGGAGTGTATTTCCCAAAAACACTCGCTCCACACAGAGTTGAAATCTTTCTAGCTGCCTCCTCTCCATTCACCGTTCTGTTATGCCAAAAGTAAATACTGTGTTGCAGATGCTACACCTCTTTCCACATTCGACTCAATTTTTTTACAATGCTTAACCGTAGTTCATGAGTTTCAGGTATGCAAAATCCAGGGTTTGACTGTAAGATGATAACTAGAACTTCAAATTCGAAAATGACAGTTGATACATACACTGACAGCGTCGCGCCGCATTCACGTGGGCGGCGCCGGATTTCCGGCGGCGGATGGCGTCTGGCCGGTGGCCGGTAGCCGCTGCAGCGCGAGGAAACGCTCGAGCGTAAGCTGTTATGATCGCTACCCAGCCACGAGTTGTCCTGCGAAATTGTTTCTGGAAGTACTTGTTATTGTTGGTGGGTAGAGTGTGAAGCGAATTAGCTTCGATGTTCAATCAGACTCATAACTTTAGACAAGGGCCGAAATGTGGTAAAAAAAAAAAAAATATACGGTTGGACGCGAAGATACGACTCTGAGTTTAGAATGCACGAAGATTACCGCAAGACCACGTGCTCACCTCAAGTATATTAGCTCGGAAGTAGACAACACTTCCTCCTAACACTTCCGCATCTTACAGTGTTGCCAGATTGTGCAGATGGCCGGACTTAAAGTTGTCAGGGGCGGTCAGTTTTATTGGCCACGTTAAGTGAACGACTCGGACTTAGTCTCTGTGGTGGCCGGCCGGCGGTCAGTTTTTATGTCTAAGACTGTATCTGGCGCTCCCAAGTCCGAGGGTTTCTCCGCGTTCATATCCGGTGCTACCTGCGACGGTCGTTCGCTGCAGTACGGGAAGCCAGGATCTGTTTACCTTAAGGCTTTCTTGTTTTTTGTTGAAACTGCTCGCGTGTTTTTGTATTTCTGCAGCTTCTGTGAACAAGCGCGTGTGATAGTGCTTCTCTACAGCCAGAACTTCCGTGTCGGCGAATTTTACTAAGTGGTTGGTCTCACTCAGTGCCACGGTCGATTTCTCCACCTGCCCCAACCTGCAATGTCGCTTATGCTGTTTGATCCTGGTGTTAATTGATTGTCCAGTCATTCCGACATAAACTTTTCCGCATGTGCATGGTATACAGTATACTCCCGACATTGCAAGTGGTTCCCTTTTCTCCTTCGCTGACGTTGGCGCGCCAGGTACATATAGTCTGCGGCCGCGAGCTCGGCTCCAGTTCACCACCGGCAATGGAGGGTGAAGCTTTGACAATGCCAGCCACTCGAGCTGGCTAAACGTCAGGAAAATCATTAGATGAACGTCGGCCGAAAAACCTAGACAGAAGCCAACAGGCAGTTTGTCAACAAGTGGCCACGAAAGCCTTAATAATTTTGAATTTTGATTAACTTGTCTAGTGACTACCAGAATTAAAAATAACATTAATCTCAAGTAGTAAATGGTACAACAGCCAATCGTATAATAATGTTTATGGTAATCCAGACTTTGGTCACTGTGTGGCAATCTGCAATGCAGTAAATGTAAGTTAAAACATTAAAACCACTTATGTACACACTTAATCCAAACTGGACTATTCATGTCAACCGTCGAGTTGAACTGCTTCCACATGGAATCAGACCTAATAAAATTAATTTTCTTCATTAACTAATGTGCAGTATTCTTTCTGACGCTGCACCCATTACTACAGATAAGGGTACTAATGTTCTCAGTCTTTACTTTTTATTCGCTTTTATTGCCTATGTATCTACATTTGTGTTGTTTTCGAGTGCTATTTTCTGCACTTGCTCGTTGCCTTATTTTTGTGCAAAAAATTGTTGTACGTTGAGAAAATACGCACGTTGTTCAGGGGCTACCAGCAGGCAGTAACAAATCACATGTTCCCATTGGTGAAACATCTAGTAAAGTTTTTCTTGATCCAATAATTTACCAACAGCCGTATGTATTGTAGAAATTTATTTTATGAACTTTTGGTTTAGTAGAAGTGTGACAACTTACGTTTTTCAGTACTCGTGATTTTCTGAGTCTTGCTTTAGTGTGTGGTAAAGGTTAGTTGTTATTTCAATCTTTGTAGGCGTCATATTCAGTAAATTCTGGAAATAGTTAAGTAATCTGGTTACTCCAAAATTACGTAAACGCGATATCAGGAGAAACGTATCGAGGTTCCTTCTCTTTCGTTGCTTGAACACGGTAATTTCTAGTAAGATTAATGTTTGAGAGATTTGCTGTTTCGTCACATATACCCCAAAAGATGAATTCCGACATAGAGTTGAAGCAACATGAGAATGACAGTTCCATAACTCTAATCCAAGTCGAATTTTCACAGCCGGATTTGCGTCGTTGTTGCTGTCAGAGGTGGAAGCTCCACGTGCCAAATTTTTCACTCTGTACAGCCACAATCGCCAACAAATTTCATAACGTATTCTTCCTACGACGCTATAGAAGCATAGTGGTGTTGCAGATTTAATAGATGACAGGGAAAGATACATTATGGATTTCTAGAGCACAGTACAGCAGCCGGTAAAATTGTCCGGATCACATCTGCACGTAGTATACCAGTATCTTTGATTTCTGTCAGCTGTAACTACTGGAAAAACTGCTGTCTTCCTCCAGAAGGAATGTGTTCTGTGTACAATCCCCAACATGAGGGTTGCTGCGACCGCCCTGCTAGCTGGATTGATTATCGCCTGGTCCCATCCACCACAGAGTCACTTGCAGCTTTCTCCGAAACTCCGGAAAGTGACACTTACTGGTTACGGCCAGCTAGGCCAGTTGGATCAAGATTTTTTTGTATGTATTACTTTTCTATCACCTGCCTTTATTCTGACTTGTGCTGGGAAAAGCCATGCCTAAAAAGAAAGAGGAGAAAAATTCTTGAGTTTTTAATATAATCACTCAGCTGAAATTACGGAGCATGAAACTACAGTGTGCAAGCGGTCAACTATTTAATGATAATCTTTCACTAGGAGGTAGTTTGCAGTGGGATAATTTTTACGCTAAGTTAAAGTCGTACCTATGAACCACCAAGAGCAACTGATAAAATAAGCCCTCATTGGCTATCAGTTTCGATAGAAATGACGTTTGTCAGGCTACCTGTACAGCAACAGAGACAATACAGGCTGTGTGACGATTATCGTTTCTAGCAAAAGTGGTTGCGATTAAAGGTTTAGTTTATCAGCGGCTCTGAGAGGTATGTAAATATGATGTCACTTAAATATTTACGGGCTCTGGGACACCACCTGCACGAAATATGGTTTACATTGTTATTGTGCTACACTTCAAGCGTTAGGCATTTGCCTGTTTGGCTACCTCCTTCTTCCTCCGTTTTCCTTGATGTCTTCTTCCTTTACGTTTGTATCTTATAAATTTTACAGGTAATTTTTGGCTACTTACATTGTTAATGTGGTCGTTGTATTTGGTTCTGTTTTCATGGATTTTATTTCCTAATTTGTAAAAAAACTGGTTCAAATGGCTCTGAGCACTATGGGACTTAACTTCTGAGGTCATCAGTCTCCTAGAACTTAGAACTTCTTAAATCTAACTAACCTAGGGACATCACACACAGCCATGCCCGAGGCAGGATTCGAACCTGCGACCGTAGCTGTCGCGCGGTTCCAGACTGTAGCGCATAGAACCTCTGGGCCACACCGGCAGGCCCTAATTTATAGATTTTCTATTTATTCCCTATGTCATCATTATTAATTCTCTGTGCTCTACTTATTCTTTTACTTTTTTGAGATAACTCATTTCTAGTGCCTGAACTCTACTTCTTTGCCGTTTGTGTGACCCATAATTACTTTCACATAGTCAGTTAGGAACAAATATGGTACTACGAAATTTGATTTGTTTTTCAGCCACCTATTCATTGGTCTTCACTTGTCTGAGAATTTTGCTAGTTTCTGCTCTGCATCTGTACCATTCTCATACGTAACGTCACACCTAGGATGGGTAAAATATTTTTTTCAAATATCTCATTATCAACAATTATTTTTCATCCTTTTGCTGTCTTTTCCCTTAAACGTCATGGTGTTTTATTTTTCTGTTGATATTTTAGGATATATTCTTTATCTATTCTAGTTAACAAATGAACTTAGTTTTGTAGATAATCTTTTTCTCCGGCCAAAAGTGTTGCATCGTATGCATTAAGGCACAGGATGAAACAGTATCTCTATCTGTTGAAATAACCGCAACGAACTGGTAAATAAAAATAAATGTCGTGTGGCTAGGGCGTCCCCTCGGGTAGACCGTTTGCCGGGTGCAAGTCTTTTGATTTGACGCCACTTCGGCAACTTGCGCGTCAAGGGGGACGAAAACAACCTGGTCATGCATTACTTTTGTTGCATTGTGACATGTGTTAAAAGTGCCGGTGGTACATTATAACGTAGTCCATCCCCCGGATTTGTCAGAATGTGTGAGAATCTTTGTACAGGCTTCCTATGATGCATGTGAAATGTAATGGATAACATCATGTTTCCATTATATTTGATACGTGTTCTCCGTTTGCATTGTCCAAAACTTTTATGAACTCTATGATTACATGTGGGTTTCTCTGCCAAACTCTCTTCGTTTTTCACCTATTTGGTTTAACACAAATACCATATCTAAAGCTATTTGTTCGTTGATAGATACTGACATGCACTGAGGTGACAGAAGTCATGGGACAGCCATATGCACCTTCACAAATGATGAGAATATCGCTTACGTAAGATAAAAAGAGGTAGTGCTTTGGCAGAGCTGTCGCTTGTACTCAAGTGATTCACGTGGGAAGTTTCCGACGTAATCATGACCGCTGTCCGCCTCTGGAACAAACTGCCCCTTACCTTGAGGAAAATTCAATCTACTGTTGCTTTTAAGAAGAAGTTGAAGCATTTCCTACTATCATCCGCATAAAATTCTCCACAAAATTAATGTGCAAGGCCAATCCTCTCATCTGTCAAATAGCAAAGCTAGCGACTCCTATCTTGCTCCTGAGATGCCTTCCACTTCATCTATCTCTATTAGCCACACAGTCTTCTTTTCCTTTATATTTTCCTTAATCATGTTTTATCATGTCTCTGTATTCTTCTCCTCCCTTCACCAAGAGTCTCCCTCATACTCCCTGCTGCCAGCACTCCTACCTAAAATCTTTCTCTTCAATAATGTATTTTTCGAGGTGTACCTTTCTAATTGTTTATCTCACTTTCTGTATTAGATGTAGTTTAACATGCCTACTAAAACATATGACTGTAAAATAAGTAGAATGCCTGGTTAGATGTAAGAGAGGGCCCGATGGCCCTAATCTTGCCAGATTAAATAAATAAATAAAATAAATAAAAATAAACACTATGGGAATTAACAGAGCTTGGGAGCGGAATGGTAGTTGGAGCTAGACGCATGGGACATTCTTTTTCGGAATTCCGAGATGAACAGTGTCATGAGTGTGCCGAGAATACCAGATTTCAGGCATTACCTCTCACTATGGACAACACAGTGGACGACGCCTTCACTTAACAATCGAGAGCAGCGGCGTTTGCGTAGAGTTGTCAGTGCTAACAGATAAGCAGCACAGCGTGAAATAACCGCAGAAGTCAATGTGGGACTACGACGATCATATCCGTTAGGCAGCAGACTCTCGTGCCTTTGCTAACAGCACGATATCGCCTGCAGCGCTCTCATGGGCTACTGACCATATCGGTTGGACGCTAGACCTCTGGAAAACCGTGGACTAGACAGATGAGTCCAGATTTCAGTTGGTAAGAGATGATGGTAGCCTACGAGTGTTGTGCAGACCTCATGATGCTATGGACCTACATTGTCAACAAGGCACTGTGAAAGTTGGTAGTGTGTAATAGAGTTGGCTGTGAAACTTCCTGGCATATTAAAACTGTGTGCCCGACCGAGACTCGAACTCGGGACCTTTGCCTTTCGCGGGCAAGTGCTCTACCATCTGAGCTACCGAACCACGACTCACGCCCGGTACTCACAGCTTTACTTCTGCCAGTATCCGTCTCCTACCTTCAAAACTTTACAGAAGCTCTCCTGCGAACCTTGCTGAACTAGCACTCCTGAAAGAAAGGATATTGCGGAGACATGGCTTAGCCACAGCCTGGGGGATGTTTCCAGAATGAGATTTTCACTCTGCAGCGGAGTGTGCGCTGATATGAAACTTCGTGGCAGATTAAAACTGTAAAGTTTGGAAGGTAGGAGACGGATACTGGCAGAAGTAAAGCTGTGAGTACCGGGCGTGAGTCGTACTTCGGTAGCTCAGATGGTAGACAACATTACCCGCGAAAGGCAAAGGTCTCGAGTTCGAGTCTCGGTCGGGCACACAGTTTTAATCTGCCACGAAGTTTCATATCAGCGCACACTCCGCTGCAGAGTGAAAATCTCATTCTAGAGTTGGCTGTGTTTACATGGGATGGACTGAGCCCCCTGGTCCAAATGAGCCTATCATTGACTGAAAATGATAATGTTCGGCTACTTGTAGACCATTTGCAGCCATTCATGGCTTTCATGTTCTCAAAGAACGATGGAATTTCTGTAGACGACAGTACGTCATGCCAGAGGGCCATACGTGTTCGCGATTGATTTCACGAACATTATGGAAAATTCGAGCGAATCCCATCGAATATTTGTGCTCTATTCGATAGGTCAGTTCGTGCACAAAATCCTGTACCGATAACACTTTAGCAAGATAAGTCTATGGAGGCAGCGTGGATCAGTATTTCTGCAGGGGACTTCCAATGACTTGTTGAGTCCATGCTACATCGAGTTGCTGCACTAAACAGGGCAAAATGAGGTCCGACACTATATTAGGAGGCGTCCCATGACTTTGGCACCTCATTGTATACTTTTCAACTCATTTTTCGAATTACAAGGGCCATTCAATAAAAACTCCACGCCACCCCCTTCCCTCCCCCCCTCCCCGCTCCCAAGTTTTATACAGTTCAGTTATGACAGCGCAGGAGAAGCGTCTCAAATCTACCTGCAAAGGATGCTTGGGGGCGGGTGTGTAGCGAGTGATTTAGTGCTACCTGGTCTTCCATATCATCCGCGAGCGTCGAGTATGTCATTTATGGCTGTTGCTTTCCAGGCACTGCCATTTCTAAAATTTGCAACACGTCGGTAGAATAACCGAAGGAATCCAAATTGTGGTTCATCTGAAGTAGCCGTCTCCTGACAGCTATCAGGCTCAACTGTTGAGCCTATCATTGTTGGCTCCCACTGTGTTGCAAGTGTGTGCCTTATAATGTGCAATGAAAGTAGTCGAGAGGAGAGCGTCTTGGAGACGCTACAGATCTTTATACCGTACCTGAATTTCAGATTTGCATCCAGTGTCTCTAGAAGATATATACTATAAAGGGATTTCCCATTGCCACGAAGAGCGGAACTCTGTAGTGGGTGTCTGCAAACAGTGATACTGCGACAACGTCGTCGCTTTGGTCGTACGTCAGAAGCTAAAGAATGTAAGTGGGACTTTAAAGGTGGTGAAGAACAGTGCACCAGCAACATTTGATGAGGAGGATGATTTGGGAGGCACCATTTAACTTGTTTTGTGTTTTCTTAATTATTTCAAAGTGCTGTAGTAAAAGTTTGCTTACGTAAAATTCAGTCAGAGTGAAGCCAAGCTACTGGAATCTGTTAAATGACTATACAGAGTTAGTACAAAGAATAACAGCTTTCGAAAATAAATTCCAGTAAAGGTCCCCCCCCCCCCCTCCTGGCCAAATTTGTTTGCTGCTCCCCTGAAATAAGCAATATTTGATGAGGAGGATGATTTGGGAGTGATTTATTTAAGACACGACTGCTTTCAGACTTGTTCCCGTCTTCAGGTTCTAACATTATTTCTTTATGGTTCATTTAAATTTGTATAATTTTTTTGCTTTAAAATTTTTGTTTATTGGTACTATATTATCAGTAGATGTAAAGTAAAGTGCCCTATACTGGAGTTCAAAGTTCTTTGCATTGTATGTGAGTAATGTATGTAAAATACTATCTAAATTGTTTATCACACTTTGACGACAATTTGTATTTAAAAATATTTGTGTGTATAAACTGTTCATATTGATGTAAATTCGACAATTGTAAGAAATGGTCACGCTTAGGAACAGTGTAAGAAATTGGTGTTACGTAAAAGCCAGTGAGCTTTTATTTAAAGCGAAAGTGGCTCTGGGGAGTGGAAAAGGTGGCAAGGACGAATTGGCGCGCTACCTAGAGCAAGCGCGGGAATGAAGCCACATAGTCTGTAGGCAGGAGAATAGAAGCTTTCGAAATGTGGTGCTACAGAAGAATGCTGAAGATTAGATGGGTAGATCACATAACTAATGAGGAAATATTGAATAGGATTGGGGAGAAGTTTGTGGCACAACTTGACTAGAAGATGGGATCGGTTGGTAGGGCATGTTCTGAGGCATCAAGGGATCACCAGTTTAGTATTGGAGGGCAGCGTGGAGGGTAAAAATAATGAAGAGGGAGACCAAAAGATGAATACACTAAGCAGATTCAGAAGGATGTAGGTTGCAGTAGGTACTTGGAGACGAAGAAGCTTGCACATGAGAGAGTAGCATGGAGAGCTGCATCAAACCAGTCTCAGGACTGAAGACCACAACAACAACAACAGTCTGTAGGCAGCTGTTATTGAGGCAACATCTTTGTGGAGCAGGAGAAGCTTTGCCTGCAAATTTTCACAAAAATGCCTCGGATGAGGACTGGAAACGGCTTATGGATTAGCTGCGAGTTGTTGGCCTACTGTATGTAAAATTGAACTTTGCCAAGAAGAAAAATCGAGCCAGGCCATACTGTGGCTTGCGTAGCCATCATATGTGTTCGCCACACCCAAGCCCACAGACACCAGATTAAACGTTTTTGTATTTTTACAGTTGTACAGCGTGAATCATTAATTGAAACTGTGTTCTAATAATCATTCTTGGACTTTGAATAAACTAGTTCACCCTATTATTTCATCCTGATCATACACCTGTATAGGGTTCTTTCCTGATGTTTGATTAATCAGAATATCCTGTTTTACAGACTTATGAAGTGCCAAGTTAATACAAAGAGGCACCATTTACCTTGTTTTTGTGTTTTCTTAATTATTTCAAAGTGTTGTAGTAAAAGTTTGCTTACGTAAAATTCAGTCAGAGTGAAGCCAAGCTACTGGAATCTGTTAAATGACTATACAGAGTTAGTACAAAGAATAACAGCTTTCTAAAATAAATTCCAGTAAAGGTCCCCCCCACCCTGGCCAAATTTGTTTGCTGCTCCCCTGAAATAATCTACTGGGCTTTTTCTCTTTTAAAAACATAACGGCGAACATTGTTTAAGCGGAGTAATATTTATTTGAAAAAGCAACTTAAAAAGTAGCAAGAGAGAGTAGGCAAAATTCGTACTTCTTTAACTGAGTTGTCCTAGCTTCAGTATAATATTAATCATACTGCGTTTCTATTCAACTACTGGGTAAGATGTTAGGAAAAGAAGTGAATAGTCTGATTTACTTATCCATTAGACACAACACACAGTCAAATCCTGTAAAGAGGATAACTCTATTGACTAGCTTTTTCTATAAACACGACTATCCTCTCATATTGAACTTTATTTGGAAATGAAACTAAATTTTAGTAAGAGGATTATACGTGGCGTATTTCGTGACAGGGCTATTTTTTCTGTTGGGGTATAATATACGTGGCAACTTAGAGACAGGGTTTTCTGTTATTTAGGTAGAAGGATACTAAATTACGATAGTAGTGGTAGGGTTATAAGGTGATTGCATTCATTTACATGTTTCCACATTCAATTTTGGGATTGATTGCCTAAACGCTAAACTCCAACCTGAATGTGGGAACACTTAAGTTAATGTAATCACCTGGTGCTCGCCTCTTGATTATATCACTTTCAATTGTGACTGACAGCGAACCTTATCCTACACCTCTTTATTGTTTACTCAGTATACCCACCTAATCTGCAGCAGTCTCATGTAGCACAACTTTTCACTAACTTCAACTCCTTTCTAGGCTGCACTGTTTATTGTCCATGTTTAGCTTCTGTTCAGGGTACTTACACGTAGATATATCTACTACGCTGTCGGCATATTACACTTCTAACATTCAGTGTGTTGTGGGTTTAAAGCGCTCTGCTGTTCACTAGCAGGTGCATCAGAGGTCCACACTATAAAACTAACGAGACAACAGCCAGACACAAATGTTTTTTTTTGCCATGCCTACACGAGATGGTGGCGAAGGATGAACATAGACGATGTACATAGAGTTGAGTTTAAAATCTACTGATTACTTGCTCTGTCATACAGTGACAAACGGAACGATCATCAGAATGGGTTCCTGCTTAAATAAAAAAATTATTCACTACGAGTTGCTACTACACCGATCATAATCAGGTTCGTTCACGCAAAACTCGAGCCAATTAACGCAATGATAAAATGTAATCCACGTGTTTCTATTATAAACATACTCACGTATTGTAGTAGACATCGACTAGTACACAACACGATACATTTCAGTTCCATTATGTCCAATGTGCACAGTAACACATTTATTTTTAACTTACACTAATTATTAATCATGGTACTTGGTGTAACACAGAGGAATTACTTAAACAGTATCTTTACCCAGTCTTAGTAAACTGACATGTATAATTGTTTGTAATGTAAACAGATGTCACTTTCATAATCTTCAGTACAAATTGAAGTATAATAATTTGTTTAAAACAATGTGAATCGCATAAGGAACTACTACAATCGGGGAGAAGTAAAATTGTAAGTTATGTTTAAAATTGGTATATTATAAGTGGTTAAAATAGTCCAGATGTAATTTTAAGAAGAAAAAGTGTGGGTTTTTGAAAAACTAATCGTTAAACTTATTTTTATGCCTTAATCTGTGCGTATTGCAACGCTCAAATAATATCACACGTCTTTTGCAATTGTAAATTGATTAAATTATCATGTCTAATAATGCGTAAGACTATTGATATTGTAATGATACGTCTCTTACGATAGCTGCAATCGTAGAGGTAGCGGAAATAATTTTCGGAGAGTGTGAGTAAGAATTGTTGTAGCGAGGTTTTCTTTCTAGAGTCACGGCATTATTATGAAAATGCAAGTATTTTTGGAAGTAACATATTGCTAAGATGCGGTTCAGAGGTCGTTTTATGAATAAATCGTACACGTGATCTCTTTATAAAGTTCGACTTTTTACTCTGAGGAAAAGCTACTATCGCCGAATTGCAAATGCAGATACCACCATATTCCTATAGTAAAAATCCAAGAACTCAGGAATTCTGCAGCAATAGGAAGTGGAGAACAACAGTTTCCGATAAATAATTATAACAGCTGCTTATAAATAATGCATTTAGCATTGACTGTTCTAACAACTAGTAACACGATTTGCAAATATGCTTCATTCACAGTCTGAAGCACACGCAATCAATAAACTAGAAATTTTGAATTTTGTTGGGTTATTGTCAAGACGTGCTGAAGAACAGGGTTTATTACAGCGTTCAGTGAATAACATTGTAGAAGAAACAGTCAAATTACTATTTTTTAGTACTATTGTATTACCTACACGAAGAACATTGCTCTGAGATCTTGATGAACCCGTTAACGACGTGTGTAACGAAAACGGTAGATGATAAGTTTTCATTGCACCTGCAACTTATCCTGGTGACCGTGAGGTTAAACACATATTTACAAATTGTGAGGCACCACCACATAAAACCTTTCAATAAGGGGCTTGGAATAGCTTTAATAGTTCCATTATTCTCAATGTCGCTGCAGTTGTAACGAATACGAAAGTTGCCCCTGAACAATGGCTATTAAGGGAACTGATAGCTCATTTTATGTAGATCGGGGGCATTACACGGTTTAATCGACTGAAAAGCAATCAAGGTATGGACTAGTAGAGCGGACAACAGAATATGGGCCACGGCTGTGAGAGACAGGGATCGAGGGTGGTGGAGGTGAGTGGGGAAAGGGGGAGGGGGGGGGGTTAACTCCCAAACGAGGCCAGTCAGCGTTTCGTGGAACGCGAGTAATCTGGCAAGTGAAAAATTGCCGAAGCCGTCAGCCTGGCAATATAGTTATTTATCGACGTGTCACCGGTGATAAACGAGTTCTGAACCAAGCCGCATATGAACCCTCGCCTCTCTCCCCCTGCCACCGTCTCTGTCCCTTTCTCAACTTCGCCTTATGTGTCGTACGATGCCTAATGCTACTCGAATCACGACGCGTAGCTTTTAATTTCCGTATTCTATTTCCCACATCAGTTTTGTACCAGTTATTACAACTCGGTTTCACAGCATTTGATTCAAGACCCACAGCCACATATACTCCTCCCTGCGCTAATTCGTGATCATCACACGACGATCGATAATATTTATAGCCACTATTCGGCTCATTTTCACTCTTGGTTCACTGGCCGACATTCCATTTCGCTTTCATAGCTGGAACTTTTTCGTAGTTCATGAAATACCTCCCGCTATGGGGAAACGAACAAATAAATCTTTCCTCGTGAGCTCCGATTTCTCTTACTTTGTTACGATGCATATATCTCCCTGTCTAGTTTGGCGTTTAGCGTTGGTGATTGTACTTTCGTGAAAAGATGACGCCACATCCAAAAAGGCCTTGTCTTAACAACTGCTACCCATGGTCACGCATGATATAGGTGACTCACTCTTACATGTTTCGTGGTAATACAAAATGCACTACCCAGTAATGGGAAGAAAGGATAGGTTACGCACGTCTGCAAGGAGGTTAGTAGAAGTGATCCACTAAACTTACTGTCCTATATCCTTGACATCGATTCGTTGTAGAGTCCTAGAACATATCCTGAGCTAAAACACAATGAGGTATCTCTAACAAATTACTTCCTCCACGCCAACCAACCTGGTTCCGAAAACATCGATTGTGTGAAAACCAACTCACACTTTTCTCACATAAAATACTAAAAGCTTTGGATCAGGTCAGCAGTAAATTTTTGATTTTCGAAAAGCTTTTGACTCTGTACCACCTTTACGCCTATTATCAGAAGTATGATCGTATGAAGTACCAAGCGAAATTTGGGACAAGACTAAGGATTTTTAGATAGGGAGGGCGCAGCATGTTATCTTGGATGTAGAGTCGTTGACGGGTGTAGAAATAACTTCGGGTGTGCTCCAGAGAAGTGCGTTGGCCCCTTTCTGTTCATGTTGTGTATTAATGACCTTGAGTAGACTTTTTCCAGATGATGCAGTTGTCAATAATGAAAAACTGTCTAAACGAAGCTGCATAAAAATTCACTCAGATCTTGATAACATTTCGAAAGAAAAGCAAATATTGGCATCTTGCGTTAGATTTTCAGAAAAAAGTTGGGTCCTATGACTACAGTATCAATAAGTCACAGCTGAGTAGGTCAGCTCTTAAAAATATCTGTGTGTAGCCCTTGGTAGGGATATGAAGTGGAATGATCACATAGGTTCACTCATGGGTAATGCAGATGGTAGACTTCATTTTATTGGTAGAAAACTAGAGAAACGCAACCACTCTACAAAGGAGAAAAAAATGGTTCAAATGGCTCTAAGCACTATGGGACTTAACATCTGAGGTCATTAATCCCCTAGACTTAGAACTATTTAAACCTAACTAACCTAAGGACATCACACACATCCATGCCCGAGGCAGGATTCGAACCAACGACCGTAGCAGCAGCGTGATTCCGGACTAAATCACCTAGAACCGTTCGGCCACAGCGGGCGGCTACAAAGGAGGTTGCTTACTAATAGCTCATGCGACCCATCATATTGCTTAAATATGTGCGACCTACACCGAATAGAACTAACATGGGACATTGAACATATACAGAGCAGGACAGCACAAATGGTCACAGGTTTGTTTGATCCTTGGGATAGTGTCACATAGATCTTAAGGAAAGTTAACTGGAATGCTCTTGAATATAGGCGTAAACTATCCCGAGAAACTCTAGTTACAAAATTTCAAGAACTGGTTTTAATGATGACTCTAAGAGTATACTGCAGCCCCCACGTATTGGTCCCGAGGAGTAGTCAGGACAATATTACATTAATTACAGCACACACGGATACACATAAAGAATCATTATTCCTGCGCTCCGGACGTGAATGGAACTGGAAGAACCGTAATGGGACGTACCCCACCTGTCTTGCACTTCACAGTGGAGTATATATGTAGATGTAGATGTTTGGTTCGCCTTCCCCATAATATTTTTTGTGTGATGATTCCAATTTAAGTTGCGTGTAATTATGATCTCTAGGCATTTGATTGAATCGGCAACATTAGATTCTTGAAGAAGGTCCCAGCAGAGGCACCGAAACTTCGATGAGTGAAGAAGTCTGAAGAGTAAAATCACGCAGCCTAACGACCCATAACATTTCATCATCAACTTTACTGAAGTGTGGAGGGTAGGTGAAAGATGTACAGGCGGAAGTAAGACTCTGAGGGGGCGGGGTGGGGGGCGGGGTGAGGGGGGCCGTGGGTTGGATGTCGTGAACCGTGCTTCCGTAGTACTGTCAGGGAAGCACTTGCCCCCGAAAAGCGTACGTCTCAGGTTGAAGTACCAATCCGGTACACAGATTTAGTCTGCTAGAAGTTTCAAATCACCTCACAGTCCGCTGCGGAGAGAAAATTCATTCTCGAATAAATGAAATTCTTTGATGAAGTGGGATTGGAATGGTATTTCACTTGCCAGATCTGGGTCAGAGGCTATGTCTGTTAGCAAAGGTAGACTTCTCGTTTTGAAAAATCAGTTCATCCTTGTACGTTCTGCCTGTGTGATGAGATAAAATAATTGTTGGGCTACAGACAGATATGAAAACTATGTTTTTGTTACGAGTATCAGTCAGAAAGGGGTTTCAGAAGAGAACAAACGGACACGAGAAGCAACTCTGCTATCACGCTATGGAATGTGCTATTGGTAGAGAATGCTGAGGTTCCTCCTAGAGGCTTTCAGAGTGTCTAAGTTGATGAGTCGCTTAGTTGCTGCATCAAGCATGTGTCAATAAATTGTAAAAAAAAGGTATCACAAAAAGTTCAAGAAAACACTCCTAGACAAAGAGAGAAATTTGCTTTGTGATGCATAATTATCTAGTGAAACTTTATAACTAGCTTACACTTTATAAACCGTTTTTTCCCATTTCCCGTAACAATAGTTATTTATATGTATTTTCCTCTTAAATCACTAATGAAGTAGTGAGATTTGGAATGTCGTATTAAATACTACAATTTCAAGATTTGTAGAACTAATTTTAATATAACGCACTAACAAGAGATGTATCAAGCAAACTATCTAAAAATTAGTAACTGTCAAAGAATTCACAAAATGCATTGTCAAATTTCTCTTCAGATGACTTGCAAAGTTATTGTCTAAGAAATTCTGTACAGAAGTTAATTGTGCCTAATGGAACGGATTTTCGAATAAATGATAGACGTTTTTCTAAATAGACATTGTTTATAAGGAGAAATGTAACAGATCAATAGCTGAATACTCCTTGGCAGGCAAGACTGGGGCCAGACCAAGATGTGAACGCCTCTTTCCTTTTGTAGGCAATGAGCTAAACGTTGAACTACCTATACAAGTGCACCGCTCTCACCAGATGTATCAGCTCGTCATTTACTGTTTCCATTCATACCGTACACACATCCTAGCGGAAGACAGGACTACAGATTCGAGTCGTTCTGCGAGACACCTTTTTAAATGCTCGTAAATAATCAGTTATTCGTCTGCTGTTTTTTTCATTATAAATAACATATCCATGTTGTTGTTATTATTGTTGTAGTTGCGGTCCTCAGTCCAAAGTTGGTTTGATGCAGCTCTACATGCTACTTCATCCCATGCAAGCCTCTTCATCTCCGAATAACTACTTCAATCTGCATCATTCTGAATCTACTTACTGTATTTATCTCTTGGTCTCCCTCTACGATTTTTATCCCCCACGATTCCCTCCAGCACTAAATTGGTGATCCCTTGATGCCTTGGAATGTGTCCTACCAACCGATCACTTCTTCTCGTGTGGCCGAGCGGTTCTAGGCGCTTCAGTCTGGAACCGCGCGACCGCTACTGTCGCAGGTGCGAATCCTGCTTCGGGCATGGATGTGTGTGATGTCCTTAGGTTAGTTAGGTTTAAGTAGTTCTGAGTTCTAGGGGACTGATGACCTCAGATGTTAAGTCCCATAGTGCTCGGAGACATTTGAACCATTTTTGAACAAATTCCTCTTCTCCCCACTCCTATTCAGTACCTCATCATTAGTTACGTGATATACCTATCTAATCTTCAGCATTCTTCTGCAGTACCTCATTTCAAACCTATTCTCTTCTGTCTAAACTGTTTATCGTGCGTATTTCACGTCCATACATGGCTAGATTCCATACAAATACTTTCAGAAAGGACTTCCTGGCACTTAAATTTGTACTCGATATTCACAAATTTCTTTTCTTCAGAAACGCTTTTCTGCGCCATTGCCAGTCTACACTTTATATCCTCCCTACTTCGATCATTATCAATTCTTTTGCTTCAAGAAAAGTAAAACTCATCTACTACTTTAAGTGTCACATTTCGTAGTCTAATTCCCTCAGCATTACCTGATATAATTTGACCACACTCCGTGATCCCTGTTTTACTTTATTAGATCTTCGCCTTATATCTTCTTTTCAACACACTGTCTATTCCGTTCAACTGCTCTGCCAAATCTGTCACACAATTACAATGTCATTTGCAAACCTCAGATTTTTTTTCTTCATCTTGGACTTTAATTCCTGTTCCAAATTTTTTCGTTTGTTTCCTTTACTGCTTGCTCATTATACGGCTTGAATAACATCGGGGATAGGCTACAACCCTGTCTCATTCCCTCCTCAACCACTGCTGCCCTTTTGTGCCCCTCGACTCTTGTAACTGCCATCTGATTTCTGTTGAAATTGCAAGATTCCTTTCGCTCCCCATATGTTACCTCCGCCACCTTTAGAATTTGAAAGAGAGTATTCCAGTCAACACTGTCAAAAGCTTCCTCAAAGTCTACAAATGCTAGAAACGTAGGTTTGCCTTTCCATAACCTACCTACTATGAGAAGTCGTAGGGTCAGTATTGCCTCGAGTGTACCTACATTTCCCCAGAATCCAAACTGATCTTCCCTGAAGTCCGCTTCTACCTGTTTTTCCATTATTATGTAAAAGATTCGTGTTAATATTTTGTAACAGTGACTAATTAAACTGATAGTTCCGTGATTTTTACACCTGTCAGTATCTGCTTTCTTTGGAATTGGAATTAATATATTCTTCCTGTCTCATACATCCTGCTCAACAGATGGAAGAGTTTTGTCATGGCTGGCTCACCCAAGGCTATCAGGAGCTCTAACCGAATATTTCCCTGTGGTCTTGTTTCGACTTAAGTCTTTCAGTGGTTTGTTAAATTCTTACGCAGTATCATATATTACTTCTCATCTTCATATACGACCTCTTCTGTTTCCATAATATTGTTCTCAAGTACATAGACCCTCTGTACACTCCTTACACCTTTCTGCTTTCCCTTCTTTGCATAGGTCTGGTTTTACGTTTGAGCCCTAGATATTCATATAAATGGTTCTCTTTTCTCCAAAGGTCTCTTTAATTTTCCTGTGGGCAGCAGCTATCTTACCCCTAGTGATATATGCTTCTACATCCTTACATTTATCCTCTAACCATTCCTGCTTACCGATTTTGCACTTCCTGTAGATCTCATTTTTTAGACATTTTTACTGCGTTTCGCCCGCTTAATTTATCGCATTTTTACATTTTCTCCTTTCATGAATTAAATTCAATATCTCTTGTGTTATGCAAGGATTTCTACAAGCCCTCCTTTTTCTAAGTACTTGATCCTCAACAGCCATCACTAGTTCATTTCCCCTGCTCTTGTCAGTTGTTCCCTAATGGTCGCTCTGAAACACTCTACAGCCTCAGTTTCTTTTAGTTTATCCAAGTCCCATCTCCTTCAAATCGTGAGTTTCTGCAGTATTTTCAGTTTCAATCTGCAGTTTATAGCCAATAAATTGTTGTCGGAGTCCACATCTGCTCCTGAAACTGTCTTATAATTTAAAACATGATTCCTAAATCTGTGTAATTATGAAATGTATCTGAAACCTTCTGGTGTCTCCAGGCCTCTTCCACGTATACAGCTTTCTTTGATGATTCTTAAATCAAGTGTTAGCTTTGATTAAGTTAAGCTGTATGCAAAATTCTGCCAGGCGGCTTCCTCTTTCATTCTTTTCCTGAGTCCATATTCACCTGCTACCTTTCCATCTCTACCTTTTCCTACTATCGAATTCCAATCCCTCGTGACTATTTAATTTTCGTCTCCCTTAACTATTTGAGTAATCTCCTTTATCTCATCATACATGTCCTCGATCTTCTCCTCAACTGCGGAGGTAGTTGGCATATAAACTTGTACTACTGTTGTGGATGTGGGCTTCGTGTCTATCTTGGCTACAATAATGCATGCAGTATGCTGTTAATAATAGCTTATCCGCGTTTCTATCTTTTTTAATCATTATTAAACCTACTCGTGCATTAGCCCTATTTGATTTTGTATTTATAACCCTGTATTCACCTGATCGGAAGTCTTGTTCATCCTGCCACCGAACGTCACTTATTACCACTATATATAAGTTTAACCCATCCATTTCTCTTTTTAAATTTTCTAACCTACCCTCCCGATTAAGGGATCTGACATTGCATGCTCCCGTCCGTTGATCGCCAGTTTTGTTTCTCCTTATAACGACGTCCTCCTGAGTAGTCCCTTCCAGGAGATCTGAATAGGGGACTATTTTCTGATTATTTTACCCAGAGCATGAGATTGTCGTTTAACCATACAGTAAATCTGCATGTCCTCAGGAAAAATTGAGGCTGTAGTTTGAACCGCTCGCAGTAGCAGCACAGCAAGGCCGTTTTGGTTATTGTTACAAGGCCCGATCAGTCAATCATCCAGACTGTTGCCCTTGCAATTACTGAAAAGGCTGCTGCCCTCTTCAGGAACCACACGTTTGTCTGGCCTCTCAACAGATACCACTCCGTTGTGGTTGTACCTACGGTACGGCTATCTATATGGCTGAGGCACGCAAGTCTCATCACCGACGGCAAGGTCCATGCTTCATTCGTGGGTGGGGGGGGGGGGGGGACACATATGCATACTTGTTATAAAAGTGTATCTATGTACATACGAGGACATGCTGAAAAGTAATGCTTCCCAGTTTTTTTGTGTGAAAAGCCTTAAGGCTTTTTCACTAAAAGAAACTTAATTGATATTCTACCTCTTCATTCTTTGGTAATTTGTGGTAAGGACTATTGGACCAAACTGATGAGGTCATCGGTCTCTAGGCTTATGCACTACTCAATCTACCTTAAACTAACTTAAGCTGAAGACAACACACACATCCATGCCCGAGGGAAGACTCGAACCTCCGATGGGGGGAGCCGCGCGAACCGTGACAAGACGCCTCAGACCGCACTCATTCTTTGCGTCTACATATTTATTTCTCGTCACAGTCCTCCTGTCGGAGAACACATTTCGGTCATGGAGAGACCATTTTGTCGGTACCGCCACTGTAGAATGTTTGACTTTGTTGACGGAGCCGCAACTTCACCTCTGCTTCCGTCACTTCACCACTATCAAACGGAAGTCCTCGAAGACATTCTTCAAGTTTTGGAAGTAGACGAAAATCGGATGGGGCCAAGTCAGAGCTGTATGAGGATGATGACAGTGAACCCAAGGCGTCGGATTGTTGCATATGCCGCAGCGCTCATATGTGATATGACATTGTAGTGCTGAAGGAGGCCGTCCTCCATGTATATACGAACGCTTCGAACTCGTGCTTTCAGTTTTCTGGGAGTCTCGCAGTATCTTGCAGAGTCAACGGTGGAGCCTTTAGGCATGAATTAGAAATGCACCTCACCTGTAACGTCACAGAACACGGTGAGTAGGACTTCCTCTAATGATGGCATGGTCTTGAAAGTTGTTGGCGCCGGCGATCTTTTGTGGCGAAACTCCATTAAGGATTTCTTGTTTTCTGGGTCAAAATGATGAGCCCTGCTTTCATCACCAGTCACGACGGATCATCCTCACCCTTAAAACGCAAAAGAAATTGTTGACAGATGTCCAATCACCTCTGTTTCAGGTCACGAGTGAGCATTCGACGCAGCCACTGCACACAGTTTTCTGTACAGCAGTTCTGCAGTGATGGCCTGTACGCCGACCCTGGTGACCGAACGGTTGTAGGCGCTTCAGTCTGGAACCGCGCGACCGCTACTGTCCCAGGTTCGAATCCAGCCTCGGCCATGGATGTATGTGATGTCCTTAGGTTAGGTTAGGTTAAAGTAGTTCTGAGTTCTAGGCGACTTACGACCTCAGATGTTAAATCCCATAGTGCTCAGAGCCATTTTAACCATTTTGATGGCCTGTACACACTCTCGTGATACGCCACGCTTACCTGAGTGCTGTGTCTGCGTTATCCAACGAGTTCGTCAACCCGATTACGGTGTGCCTTTTCGGTTACAGTACGTGTCGTCCACTCCGAGCTCTGTCAACCACCACCATTGTTTTCTTCATTACTAGGACAACGAACCTAAAGTCGCACATCACTGGTATCGATACGATCACCATCGTACACACCTTTCATTTTTATATCAATTTCAATTGGAGGCGCGTTATCTGCAGTTAGAAACTCGATTATACTTGCTGTTTCTCACGCGCCGACGTAGCTACGTTACACATCGCCATGTTGCGCACTACAGTTCGGAGCTCTCTAACAACAGAGGGTTGCAAATTGTGTCAGCGAAACGCAAAAGTCGCCCGAGCAACATGCTTGACATGTAATACCTCAACCGACATTAAGAACAGGATAAAAAATTCGGAGGCATTACCTTTTGGCACGTCCTCGTATCTTCTGCATCTGCTCTTAAATCATTGGGTAGATTTCAACCAGACTTGGTACACATATCAGTTACTGTCTGGAAAGAAGCGCTATGAGGTAGTAACCGCATACCTCTCAAAGGGGAGTGTGATGGGGGAAAAAGAAGCACAACACACAATGCGGAAATGACCAGACTATATTCATCCAGTATTTGAGAATGAGAGCACCAGGTGACTACAAACCAACTAGACACATAAGTTTAAACCTTTACAAGACTTACTCGCTGACAGCCCCTCCACCCCTAGCGTGAAAGGAAAGAAATTTACGCTTACTACATTTTCGCTGTTCATGTAGTTAAGTTCCCGCATCAGTTCAAATACTCAAATGTTTGTGAAATCTTATGGGACTTAACCGCTAAGGTCATCAGTCCCTAAGCTCACACGCTACTTAACCTAAAGTATCTTAAGGACAAACACACACACCCATGCCCGAGGGAGGACTCCAACCTCCGCCAGATCAGCCGCACAGTCCATGACTGCAGTGCCCCAAACCGCTCGGCTAATCCCGCGCGGCCCCGCATCAGTCATGAACTTTGATTTATTACTTCTTTACTAGTAAATCCATTTGCAAGAAATTTTGCAAGCACTATTCACATATGCCACTGAATATAAGATGCGTGAAAAACTGCTGCATCATGCGCTGACGTTTTAATTTATTACTTCTTTACTAGCAACTCTGTTCTTAACATATTTCGCAGAAAGAATCAAAATATACCACTGGTTGTATCTTCCAAATTATACTATTCTACAACACATATTTTAGGAGTTATGACGTCATAAACTTTGAGTTGCGTGAGTGTGAAATTCGCTAGAGGCGCAGGTGAAATATGTGTACAGCCAAGTTAAAATGTGTAAACTATGTGTGCAATATATGTGACATGTGTGTCGGCAATAATACAAGGATAAAAGACGCCTCCTAAACCTCTTGTTACATACGTTACTCACTATCTGGAAAGATATAATATTTGAGTAATAACCGGCAACCTCCTATTGCGGCAGAGGTGGAAGGACAAAGAGGAGGAAGGAGAAGATATACAGAGTGAGGTAGAGTAGAATATGGACTGAAATAGGATGACCAGAACGGGTGACGTGGTCGGGATTGTAGGGCGTGGCTGGGTAGGAGAAGGTGGCTGTTTTTAGCAATTTTCCTCTTTATTGTTGGTGACCGGGTTGTTCTAATCAGAATCGACAGCAGACCAACACCGACAACGGTACTTCAGGTATACATGCCGACGTCGCAAGCTGAAGATGAAAAGATAGAGAAAGAGTATGAGGATATTGAAAGGGTAATGCAGAATGTAAAGGGGGACGAAAATCTAATAGTCATGGGCGACTGGAATGCAGTTGTAGGGGAAGGAGTAGAAGAAAACGTTACAGGAGAATATGGGCTTGGGAGAAAGAATGAAAGAGGAGAAAGACTACTTGAGTTCTGTAACAAGTTTCAGCTAGTAATAGCGAATACCCTGTTCAAGAATCACAAGAGGAGGAGGTATACTTGGAAAAGGCCGGGAGATACGGGAAGATTTCAATTAGATTACATCATGGTCAGACAGAGATTCCGAAATCAGATACTGGATTGTAAGGCGTACCAAGGAGCAGATATAGACTCAGATCACAATCTAGTAGTGATGAAGAGTAGGCTGAAGTTCAAGACATTAGTCAGGAAGAATCAATACGCTAAGAAGTGGGATACGGAAGTTCTAAGGAATGACGAGATACGTTTGAAGTTCTCTAACGCTATAGATAGAGCAATAAGGAATAGCGCAGTAGGCAAAACAGTTGAAGAGGAATGGACGTCTCTAAAAAGGGCCATCACAGAAGTTGGGAAGGAAAACATAGGTACAAAGAAGGTAGCTGCGAAGAAACCATGGGTAACAGAAGAAATACTTCAGTTGATTGATAAAAGGAGGAAGTACAAACATGTTCCGGGAAAATCAGGAATACAGAAATACAAGTCGCTGAGGAATGAAATAAATAGGAAGTGCAGGGAAGCTAAGACGAAATGGCTGCAGGAAAAATGTGAAGACATCGAAAAAGATATGATTGTCGGAAGGACAGACTCAGCATACAGGAAAGTCAAAACAACCTTTGGTGACATTAAAAGCAACGGTGGTAACATTAAGGGTGCAACTGGAATTCCACTGTTAAATGCAGAGGAGAGAGCAGATAGGTGGAAAGAATACATTGAAAGCCTCTATGAGGGTGAAGATTTGTCTGATGTGATAGCAGAAGAAACAGGAGTCGATTTAGAAGAGATAGGGGATCCAGTATTAGAATCGGAATTTAAAAGAGCTTTGGAGGACTTACGGTCAAATAAGGCAGAAGGGATAGATAACATTCCATCAGAATTTCTAAAATCATTAGGGGAAGTGGCAACAAAACGACTATTCACGTTGGTGTGTAGAATATATGAGTCTGGCGACATACCATCTGACTTTCGGAAAAGCATTATCCACACAATTCCGAAGACGGCAAGAGCTGACAAGTGCTAGAATTATCGCACAATCAGCTTAACAGCTCATGCATCGAAGCTGCTTACAAGAATAATATACAGAAGAATGGAAAAGAAAATTGAGAATGCGCTAGGTGACGATCAGTTTGGCTTTAGGAAAAGTAAAGGCACGAGAGAGGCAATTCTGACCTCACGGCTAATAATGGAAGCAAGGCTAAAGAAAAATCAAGACACGTTCATAGGATTTGTCGATCTGGAAAAAGCGTTCGACAATATAAAATGGTGCAAGCTGTTCAAGATTCTGAAAAAAATATGGGTAAGCTATAGGGAGAGACGGGTCATATACAATGTGTACAACAACCAAGAGGGAATAATAAGAGTGGACGATGAAGAACGAAGTGCTCGTATTAAGCAGGGAGTAAGACAAGGCTGTAGCCTTTCGCCCCTACTCTTCAATCTGTACATCCAGGAAGCAATGATGGAAATAAAAGAAAGGTTCAGAAGTGGAATTAAAATACAAGGTGAAAGGATATCAATGATACGATTCGCTGATGACATTGCTATCCTGAGTGAAAGTGAAGAAGAATTAAATGATCTGCTGAACGGAATGAACAGTCTAATGAGTAGACAGTATGGTTTGAGAGTAAATCGGAGAACGACGAAGGTAATGAGAAGTAGTAGAAATGAGAACAGCGAGAAACTTAACATCACGATTGATGGTAACGAAGTCAATGAAGTTAAGGAATTCTGCTACCTAGGCAGTAAAATAACCAACGACGGACGGAGCAAGGAGGACATCAAAAGCAGACTCGCTATGGCAAAAAAGGCATTTTTGGCCAAGAGAAGTCTACTAATATCAAATACCGGACTTAACTTGAGGAAGAAATTTCTGAGGATGTACGTCTGGAGTACAGCATTGTATGGTAGAGAAACATGGACTGTGGGAAAATCGGAACAGAAGAGAATCGAAGCATTTGAGATGTGGTGCTATAGACGAATGTTGAAAATTAGGTGGACTGATAAGGTAAGGAATGAGGAGGTTCTACGCAGAATATGTGGAAAACACTGATAAGAAGGGGGGACAGGATGATAGGACATCTGCTAAGACATGAGGGAATGACTTCCATGGTACTAGAGGGAGCTGTAGAGGGCAAAAACTGTAGAGGAAGATAGAGATTGGAATACGTCAAGCAAATAATTGAGGACGTAGGTTGCAAGTGCTACTCTGAGATGAAGATGTTAGCACAGGAAAGGAATTCGTGGCTGGCCGCATCAAATCAGTTGGTTCTTCCAATACATTTTCCGGTAGCCCAGCCCCAACACTGGTGTCGTGGTGGAGACGTGCTTATGCATGCAGCCCGGGGAACGCGACGCCATGCTCTGTCAGCAGCTGCGCAGGCGGTAGGAAGTTAGCATCACGAGGCCCGGCCTAGCGCACCTCCTGCAGACGCTGTGGCTCGTGGCGACGCCGGGAGTCGCCGGTGCAGCAGCGGCCAACGCCTTCCGCCGGCCGGTCCTCGAAGACAGCGTCACTGATGACGACGACGTAACAGCGACCAAACGTCCAATCGGTCGAACCAAATGCCGACGCCCACCTCTGATGCCCTTAAATAGTGCAGACCGCTGCTGAGTCGCCGGTTACGCGACACCGTGTTTATTAGAACGTTCTCGATGAGTTGGCCAACGCAACCGCGCCACACGCGGCCCGCGCGTGCGTAGTTCTGCTAATGCTGTGTTCTGGCTGTTGATGGCTGCTACGCACGTACACACATACCGACGCTCGTCGCAAAACTGTGTCACCTGCATAACGCGCCGGCCAGCTTCGTCCGCCGTGTGCCGTGAGGCTGGCGCATTGCAAACTGAAACACACTAAATCACAATTTCGCACAGATTTCCTAAAAATAACGCCTTGTCCTCTACAGGACAAAGAGAGGGGGTGAGAAGGGACAGAGATGGCAAGAGTTGATGGACAGAGGGCCAGGAGGAAATTGAAGGAGAGTGGGGAGGGGTGGGGGGGATGTTGGACGAGCTGGGTAGGGAGAGAGAACAGTAGAAGGAGAGTGACAGAGAGAGGAGGATGTAAGGGATGAAACAATACAAGACTGGAATAAATATATACGTGCGTAATGCAGGACACTCAGATACTTCATTATATTTATATGAAGAATATGAATCTGTCTGCTCATATCGATAGTTATTTAAATCCCTTAGTATGTGCGTGGACTCTCTCTGCACTACGATATCGTCAGTACCAAACAATTATACCACATATCTCTGAAACTGTAAAGGCTATGGGATTGAAAGCAGGCAGCATGTTAACGATGTTCCGTGAACATAGATAGATGTAACAACTGCTTTCGGGATTACAAGTCGTAAGGATAACAGAAAACTACAGGGGACAATATCGACTGCAACAGCAGACTAATGTCTATAACGTATCATTCATTGTAAATTACATTCCTTTATTTGTTTATTTGCTGTTTTCTTATAGTCTGTTATCTAAGTAAAAGAACAGACCGAATGTTGCATATGAATTGGCATGAGTGAAGCAATAATATTTTAACATATTTCAAGTGTGTTAGTAATAACCAAGCACTACGCTGTTTATGGGGAAGGTGGAAATCTACATGGAACACCTGCATGACAGGAATAATAATAATAACAATAATGATAATAAAGAAATAAAGAAGTTCTACATACTACCATTTGGCCATCTAGGGCACGGATATCTGTTCATCTGGAACCCAGAAGGCACACACTACTGGCCTGCTATACTAAGCAGCACTGGTAGATCATAAATTTTGTAATTTATTATTCTGGTCTACACTAATACACAGCACTACTTTACACAGCACTACTCTACGCAACGCTATATTGCACTACAGTACTTGGTGTCAGAACCAAACTGGATTTCTCATTTGTCTGGATGGTTAGCTCCCGGCTGAGAATTCACCAGGACTGCGAATCTACGTCACCCACTGTCAGTGCCAGTGTGCTTGTCAGGTGGCTATTGTATCCGAGAGAGCCAGTATCTGAGGTGAAGGAGCTGTGGTGAGCCATCCTTTCCGTAATCCTCTTCAGGTGGTTGTGGCTAGAGCCTACGTCGCTGGCTTACAGGTTTGTGATTTCTCACGATGGCAGGTATTTTCCGACACCACAGAAGCTCCGAGGAACGGAAGTAAGGAACGTTTCAGGCTCACAGAACAGATCGCAATACAATATGAAGCTGAGGACATAGGGCAGTCGGCTCACGAGTGTGGTGTAGGCGGTGTTTTCGTAGGGTATTTCAGAAGCTGGAAGGTGATGTTTCGTGATCAGCCGTACGGAAAACGCATAAAATTCGATATTGTTTCCCTATGCGCCCTTGTATTTCTGGTGGAGTCATTTCAATTTGCAAGGCGAATGTTGTTGTTTAGCAAGTGTGCAGACACACAGTAGGCACAGATCAAATTAAGTAGTGGTGCTAAGTGAAAGAGACGCACTTGGCGAGAGCTACTAGAAGATAATAAGTTCAGTTTTGTTCAACGGATATTTGAAGTGCAGAGTTTTCATGTGTGTCATTTGCCTTTTTAGGTTTCCGTACCTCAATCACACTTACAGGATCACTTTGTTGTTCAAATGGCTCTAAGCAAGATGGGACTTAACATCTGACGTCATCAGTCCCCTAGACTGAGAACTACTTACACCTAACTAACCTAAGGACATCACACATATCTATGCCCGAGGCAGGATTCGAACCTGCGAGCGTAGCAGCAGCGCGGTTCCTGACTGAAGCTCCTAGAACCGCTCGGCCATCCCGGCCGGCTGTGGCAGTCACGTTATGAAATAATGGCGTGGTGAGATATGACAGCGGGATATGAAAACGGGGCAGATCTTGTAATTGTTGAAGAGAAGCTGAATTCTCGTCAGTATGACATGCATGGCATTAAATTCCTCAAGTTGATATGCGGGGGCTGTTGGTTTCCATGGCACGCTGAATACAAGAGTGTATTCATACCTGTACAGGTCGCCCTTCACACACAGTTCCGAATGAAATTAAAGTTATATCTTTTAATACCAATTATGTGTGAATATCTCGACAAAGTTTGGCAGATAACAGAATGGGACTGAATGGTTCGAAACATTGTATTTCCTTCGGCGTAACTGTGCATGTTGTTGTTGTTGTTGTTGATGTTGTTGTGGTCTTCAGTCCTGAGACTGGTTTGATGCAGCTCTCCGTGCTACTCTATCCTGTGCAAGCTTCTTCATCTCCCAGTACCTACTGCAACCTACATCCTTCTGAATCTGCTTAGTGTTTCATCTCTTGGTCTCCCTCTACGATTTTTACCCTCCACGCTGCCCTCCAATACTAAACTGGTGATCCCTTGATGCCTCAGAACATGCCCTACCAACCGCTCGGCCACAGCGGCCGGCCCGCAATATAGCAACGATTCTATGTAGCATGGGTAATAAAAGCCTCTGATAGGTTTGTGGCACGTTTTCATCGATCGGCGTCCAAATCTCGTTCATCTCATTTGTGCTGCAGGCGGACTTGGCGATATCAGTGGGTCAGTATGGGGACTCGTAAGAGTCCTCTGCTGTGGACTCCCAAGTACGCTGAATGGTGTGCTCTCAAACACTTGTGACTGCACCAACATTGTACTCTGTCGTCAAAAATGCCACAGATCGCCGCCTATGCTGCTTCACAGAGTCAGAAAGCTTTCGGCCTTCCCATTCTGTGACGAGGCACGAACATCTATCACCTTGTAGTCTGCTCGTGGTTTCATCAATCTATAGCCACTTTCCACAGATGCTCACGACAGTAGCAATTGAACCAACGACTAATTTTTCTGTTTCAGAGACGGTTCGTCGCAGTTCCAGACCATAACAGTGTGTCACTCGTCGAAGTCTCTCATTTCGATGATATTCCTCATTTGCGGTCAGCATCGTCGTTAGATTGTTTTCCCATTTCTTTTTTCTTTATGGTTAATTCGACTTGTCACGAAGTGGAAGGGTATTAACGAACAAAAACAGATCTTCAGCCAACGTTTATAAATATTTAAAAGAAGTTTTGAAATACCTAAGAAACAGATGACAATAAATGACGTTTTCTAAAGAAGAACAATTTGTATAATGATTAAAACTTTTGAGAAGATTTTAAATTACACATTGAAATACAGTCACTGATGATAGTGCTATTGACACTGTTGTGAAATGGTGATGTTGGTGGTGCACAAAAATGATCGTGGCCAAGACGAAGCTGGAATGAAGAATGGGGCCCTGTAGTGGCGCAGGTAGCGACTGTAAGTCGCTGAGTTAGACGTAGGGAGAGGCATGGAAATGAAATGGGGTGGAGCGTTGTGACTAGAGCGGAAGGAGAAGTACACTCATGCTCATAAATTAAGGATAATTGCAGAATGTGGTGCCACACAACGTGGCACTACACAAAACTGGCACATAACACTATAGGCACATAGGGAACACACATTGTGATAAGTTGAGAAAACCGTCTCGAAACACATGTGCTACAAAACGCCACTGTTCCCTGCCCATGTATCCCGACATCAATATGGGATATGATCACACGCACACAGGCCGCACAACGGGTTGGCATACTCTGTATCAGGTGGTCGAGCAGCTGCTGGGGTATAGCCTCCCATTCTTGCACCAGTGCCTGTCGGTGCTCCTGAAGTGATCTAGGGGTTTGAAGACGTGCAGCGATACGTCGACCGAGAGCATTCCAGACGTGCTCGATGGGGTCTATGCCTGGAGAACAGGCAGGCCGCTCCATTCGCCTGATTTCTTCTGTTTCAAGGTACTCCTCCACGATGGCAGCTCGGTGGGGCCCTGCATTATCATCCATCAGGAGGAAGGTGGGACCCACTGCACCCCTGAAAATGCAGACATACTGGTGCAAAATGACGTCCTGATACACCTGACCTGTTACAGTTCCTCTGTCAAAGACATGCAGCGGTGTACGTGCACCAATCATAACCCCACCCCACACCATCAAACCGCGACCTCCATACAGGTCCCTTTAAACGACATTAAGGGGTTGATATGTGGTTCCTGGTTCACGCCAGATGAAAACCCGGCGAGATTCACTGTTCAAACTATACCTGGACTCGTCCGTGAACATAACTTGGGCCCAGTGTTCCAATGACCATGTACTATGTTCTTGACATTAGGCTTTACGAGCTCTCCTGTGACGAGGGGTCAGCGGAATGCATCTTGCAGGTCTCCGGGCGAATAAACCATGTCTGTTTAGTCGTATGTAGACTGTGTGTCTGGAGACTACTGTTCCAGTGGCTGCGGTAAGGTCCCGAGCAAGGCTACCAGCAGTACTCCGTGACCGTCTGCGGGCACTGATGGTGAGATATCGGTCTTCTTGCGTTGTTGCACACTGTGGACGTCCCGTACTGTAGCGCCTGGATTCGTTGCCTGTCTACTGGAATCATTGCCATAATCGTGAGATCACACTCTGTGGCACACGGAGGGCCCGTGGTACGACCTGCTGTGTTTGACCAGCCTCCAGTCGCTCTAGTATTCTACCCCCCATAACGTCATCAATATGTGTTCTTTGATCCATTTTCAACACACAGTCACCATTAGCACGTCCGAAAACGTCTGCACACTTACTCGCTCCACCGTACTCTGACATGCACCAACACACCTCTTTGTAGGTGAACTGCTGCCAGCGCCACCGTGCGACGACCGCAGGTCAAATACACCGCATGGTCATAGCACGAGGTGATTTAAACCCGCAAACCGCCGACCAGAGCGTTGTTTCACCATGTATCAGCATTGTCCTTAATTTATGAATGTACATCACGGAGTGGAATTCATCATTGGGCAGTGCGAATTGGTTGTACTCTTGGCGAGAGAGGTTGGGTAAGGCATGAAGGAGCGATTCCCCATTCATCTCTACTACGAAAATAAGGACTTACGAGAATTGCTCACAAGTTGATATTCATAGAGGCATCCACCGAAAATGCATAACTGTCGACTTTGGTGGCCTGTGGACGAATGTGTGACATTGCAGCGCAATTTCACCGCGCAGCTGGCAAGCATAGTAAATATAGGACACATCGATACCAGGGCGTAAAGTCTTTACGAATTTCATTCCGCGTACTCTGGTGGACAGTAACTATGCCTCGCAGGCAGGCGCGCGAACAGCATAGGCCGATGTTAGCATTTGAGAGAGGACGTGTAGTTGGGCTCAAAGAAGCTGGTTAATCGGCGAATCGCTCGACATTTGAATAGCAATTATGCCGATATTCGACACTGTTGGCAGTAATGGGTGAACGACAGCCGAACACTATCAAGACGGAAGCTGCCGAGCGGTTCTCGTCGCTTCAGTCTGGCACCGCGCGACCGCTACGGTCGCAGGTTCGAATCCTGCCTCGGGCATGGATGTGTGTGACGTCCTTAGGTTAGTTAGGTTTAAGTAGTTCTACGTTCTAGGGGACTGATAACTTCAGATTTTAAGTCCCATAGTGCTCAGAGGCATTTGAACCATTTTCAAGAAGTAAGCAGTGGACGTAGAGAGACGACAGATAAAGACGATCGAATAGCCGTCACAGGGGCAGTGAGAGCCCCTTATGCCTCATTATTATCGATCCGACCTGCAACTGGTACTTCAGTGACCACAAAGATAATTTATAGGCGATTCAAAGAAAGAGGGCAGGGTCAACGGTGCTTCTTGATCCGACTACCGTTGTGATGTTGGGCACATTCTCCCTGGAATTTCGTTGGCTGGAGTAGTACTGTCTTTAGTGATGAGGACCGCTTCCTACGGAGCCCCGAAGACCAGCGAAGACGTGCCTCTAGGCCTCCTGGACAGTGATGGGAGACCAATTTGAATGTCGCCCGTCGTACGGCCTGACAACAAAGAATGATGGTCTGGGATTACATTTCTTGTCATAGCAGGACCTCTTACACCAGAGCGATACGCCGATGACAATGTTCGCCCCGTTTTGTTACCCTTCACGGCAAGCCACGCTGCGCTTACATTTCAGCAAGGTAACGTCTGTCCGCAGTCGGTGAGGCTTTCTATTGCTTGTCTTCGTTGTTCTCTAACCCCACCCTGGCCAGGAAGGTCCGAGGATCTCTCCCCAATCGAGTACGTTTGGAGAATTATGAGAAGGGCCCTCCAACCAGCTCAGGATTTTGACGATCTGAGGCGCCATATGGACAACATTTGGCGCGGTATCTTTTAGAAGCGCATTCAACAACTGTGCCAGTTAATGCCAAGTGAAATAACTGTTTGCGGAAGGGTCGGAGGTGGACCAACGTGTGACTGACTTGCTCAATTTTCAGACCTCTTTCTCTTGAATAAATCACCCAATTCATCTGAAACTGTACTACTTTGTGTGGCTGTACATGTAAATCACATCCGCTAATTTTCGTCCCTCTGGGATAATTCCTTCGTCGGATTTTTTTCTTTTTTCTTTCTTTTGTCTTCTTCCTTTCCACGTCAGACACCAACAACACCACCAGGCGGCATTTAACTTTGTTGTGGGCAGTGGTCATAATGTTTTAGCTCGTCTGAGTATGTACAGTGACCATATCATCAAAATTTAGTAGAGTGATTATGGCAGTATTTAGACATTCCACTTAGTGAAAATGTCGTCAGCATAAATATTAAAAAGTCTGTCAGATGCATTCAGCTTTATCTCCCTCCCTATTTCAATAAATAGACAATTTTTGTATAACGAAAGTGCATGTATACTGGTGGTACAGGCGGCATTCTTGTAAGCTGATGGATGACATGAGGGCCACTGAATAGTTGTGTTCGTCACAGCGATCTTCCTGTGCCAGCCGGAATGGCGGAGTGGTTTTAGGCTCTTCAGTCTGGAACCACGCGATCGCTACGGTCGCAGGTTCGAATCCTGCCTTGGGCATGAATGTGTGTGATGTCCTTAGGTTGGTTAGGTTTAAGTAGTTCTAAGTTCTAGGGGACTGATGATCTCAGAAGTTAAGTCACATAGTGCTGAGAGCCGTTTGAACCATTTGATCTTCCTGTAAATTTCTATTTTGCACTCGTTCATCATGATTGTTATTTAGAGTTCAGATCAAATTTATTTTACTACTTCCTAGGTACATTCCGTAGTGAATTTGATGTGTATATTTAACTTACTGATTGCGTCTAAAATAGTGGCACTACCATTTTCCTGGGGCAATTTGTTCATTTTTTTTAAAATATGGGACTTAACTGCTAAGGTCATCAGTCCCTAAGCTTACACACTACTTAACCTAAATTATCCTAAGGACAAAGACACAAACACACACACACACACACACACACACACACACAGACACACACACACACACAAACACTCACTCACACACACACACACACACACACACACACACACACACAAACACACACACACACACACACACACACACACACAAACACACACACACATGCCCGAGGGAGGACTCGAGGCTCCGCCGGGATCAGCCGCACAGTCGGTGACCGCTCGGCTAATCCCGTGCGGCAGCAATTTGTCATGTACATAATTTTTGTAATAGATATTATTTAAACAGGGAACTTTTTGGTGGATATATTTTGCCCAAGTTAATTATTGTAGATATTTACTACTGTGCCTGCAGTATTTGAGCCTATGGCTACCCCTCTGCTCGTCCGGTAATTTGTGATTCTGAATGTGAAGAGTCTGTAGCTGAGGACTGGCTCCAACAGAACTGTAAATTCTATGAGTTATGTCAGTTACTTGTGTCTCATCACACTATCCCTTACCGAGCGAGGTGGCGCGGTGGTTAGCACACTGGACTCACATTCACGAGGACGATGGTTCGATCTCGCGTCCGGCAACACTGATTTAGTTTTCCGTGATTTCCCTAAATCGCATCAGGCAAATGCTGGGATGCTTCCTTTGAAAGGGCACCCCCGACTTTCTTGTCCATCCTTCCTTCATCCGATGGGACCGATAATCTCGCTGTTTGGTCCCCTACTCCAAATCGACCTACCAACGAACCAACATTATTCCTTAAAACTTCATAGGTATTTGAATTCACTGGGCTTATTCGTATAGGGGTATAAAGCAGTGAAATTAAGTACGGTTAGTTCTGCTTTTGAGAGCGGGATGGGTGACGCACATGCTTAGATTCGATCTCCTTGCATGCAACTGCACAACTCGCGTCTCATCGAGTTAGATTCCCACACACTGGCGGATTTAATGGAGTGCTTTATGGTGTTTGCAAATTCACACCATCAAAAGGTTTTGCTCTCGTCACTATTTCTGTAGCCACTTGCTGTCTGAAATATTGCGACTTTTTGTGCGCTTGGTCGGTACTGATCCTACGCATATTCACAGGCCTGAATGTGAGGGCAGAGCGGTTACCCCCACAACACCAGGGAATTGGCGTTCTTCGTAGGTAGGGTTAGGAATTGATGTATCAGCTTCTTGCTGGGTCATATAAAAAAAAGCACTCCGTCTTCAGGCCACAAGTGGCCTATCGCGACCATCCGACCGCCATATCTACCTCAGCTGAGGATGCGGATAGGAGGGGCGTGTGGCCAGCACACCGCACTCCCGGTCGTTATGATGGTTTTCTTTGACCGGAGCCGCCACTATTCGGTCGAGTAGCTCCCCAATTGGCACCACGAGGTTGAGTGCACCCCGAAAAATGGCAACAGCGCACGGCGGCTGGATGGTTACCCATCTAAGTGCCGACCACGCCCGACAGCGCTTAACCTCGGTGATCTCACGGGAACCGGTGTATCCACTGCGGGAAGGCCGTTGCCTTGCTGGGTCGTATGATTACTGAATATTACGACTATGACAGTTTATAATAGGCTGTACCCAACTCACCAGTGAATTCAGCTCCACGTATTTCGGCCTGAATTTCAGCAGTTGTTCTATGTTCTTTTTCAGTGCCACTGTCGTAATAAACAGGTTATTATTATTATTTTAAAAGAAGTGGAGCCCCTCCACGCCCACACCGGCATGATGGCCAACACAAAAGGTCTACTGCCATCTCTGCATAAGGGTTAGTATTCACTAAAGTGAGGTGTCGCAGGATGTGGGTACTGCGATGTTTGCGTACGTCTGGTTAAGATTAACCATTAATACGCACTCATCTGGAGATAGATTGGTCGAAATCTGACGAAGGGTAGCGGTTTTAAGGGCAGAGTAAAAAAAGTGCGAAGGCAAGAGCCAAGGGAAAAAAACCTCTGCGATAGTTAGGTCGGGTGGTAAGAGCAGTAGCGGTTGTCTTGCTGCCTGCGATATGTTGTGCAAGGATAGGCTTTGTTTGTTAGTAGTGGGTATCATGCATGTCGATACCTTGACGTTGTGCGTTTGTGCTGCTCGGCGCCTGGCGTTGGGTGCTGGTACAGAGTCCTCGTTCAACGTCAGCAACCTGCAACAGTTAGGTTTGTTATCGATCTTGTGTCCGATAGGTCGTATATCGGAAGCACAGTGTGAGGGAATGTTGGCAGATTGTTTGTGCGCCTGTGGGTGAGCTTGCCGGTGTCCCTGCTGTGGCCTGTTGGTCGGCTCTAGTAGCAGCTGGTAGTTGCCAGTCAGTGTTGCAGATATGCAGGGCCTTACCGACGTTTGTCGCTGTTAGCGTATGTTAGTTTACCATAGGTGGCTATGCCCTAGCTAGCAGATTATGGGTATCGTTGTTGTGGTACATATTCAAACGAAGGTCGAAACATTTTCTATAGACAGTAAGTGTTGTTTTCCTGTTCCAAGTGAAACTAAACACTTCCAAACCACCTTCGTTATCAGTTCAGGAAAATTTTTCTAACCCTGCACATTTTCAGCACAGCATTCTAAGGAGGTAAATAGTAGACTACAAGGGTAAAAAAAGGAAGTAACATTTGTTACATGATTTCGCAGAGGGATATTAGAACGCATTGGACAGATGAGGAAAAATGTCCGTGGGGAACCTTTTACCAGAAGAAGAGACAGATTAGTGGTGTAAGGGGTAACACATTCAGCAATTGTTGACTGTGTACTGAAAGGCATACGGAGCAGGGCTGGAACATTATAGTGACAAAGAGTGAATTATATCAAAGTGTGAAATGGAGAATGTTAGGAGTAGTAAGTAGCCGTACACAAAAAGATTGTAGAAAAGCACGAAGCGATTGTGAACGGTAGCAAGCTAATCGCAAGATTGATTATTGCAGGTTGTATATAACGAATGGCAGAAAAAACTGTGATACTGATCAGTTGCTTATTAATCGCAGCAATTAATTACACCCTTGATTACAGCACGATCTGTGGTATTAGCGTCTTACTTCATCGTGGGAATTGTTTATAGCGTCAATTTTGACTAATAAAAGTTCCTTTTCACGCAGTTAACACAGTATGAAGTTTCAGCTGTAACCTCATAAAAAATCCTTCTCAAACACAAAGTCGAATTAAGTTTACGTGAAGCATCGGGAACGTTTTCTACACGAAAGAGTGCATTAAGCAAAGTGCTTTAATCACTTACAGCGGCCAATTTCGTTCCGTAAGTGGTTTTCCTGCCGTTATTATTCGCTGGGAGGCGGAGAGATTCTGTGTAGTGACGTGTACGGATATGCTGGCGTCAGGAACTCATTTATCATCGGATGTCCCGCGATAAATAACTACCTCAGATTAGCACCGCCACGGCTTCGGCAGGTCCGCCAGTACACGGCTTTCCCGATTCGCAGTCCACTGTGTGGATTACATTGCTTTACGGAGGTACTTATTTTGGTGTCTGACCCATATTCCGACGGCTACTAATGGTACCTTGTTATCGGCTGCGTATCAGCGAAGGGCCCTCGGGACGAAAGAGATTTATGTTCTGTTTTAATTTCCGCTCTGTTGATGCTACTTCTGAATAAGAACGGAGAAAAGTTTTCAAAAAGTCAGGCTACAGAGATTTAAACGTGTTTTATTTCTATGTTCTTTAAGCGGAGCTCTAATTATCTTCGTAAGGAAAAAAAGAGGTCCACTATGCAGCTATTAAACACGTTTATTTTGCAGATCGATTTCAAAATATTATAGCACCATTCTCAATGGAAAAAAAAATCATTTGAGGTTGCATAGTAGTAAAAATGCTATCGACACTCATTTCAAACAGTACAATTGGCGTCACTGTTTTTGCTCTTTTTGATCCCACTGTAACGTGAGTTCATGTATGTATTGCTATATTTCATTTTGATCTTTTGTTTAATTCGATAGTCTGAGAATAGTATTTAATGCTAACATACCTAATTCGTGTTGCAAAACTTCATGGTGAAGCAAGGCAGCATGAATGCAAGTTACTTTTAAAAACGGATCCTTCATCCGTTTCCAGATGGCTAGTATCATTAAATATGTTAATATCAGATGGTTAGTACTATTATGTATGTTAACATCAACCATCGTGGGGTATTTAAAAATAAAAAAAACACGCGTTGGTGGTAGTAATGACTAGAAACTTAACATTCTCACTCGTCTTGTACTCATCTGTGCAAGTCATTAAATGCAGCAAAGAATGCTTCACGTATTTCAAAGCAATAAAGCTTTGGTAAGCGAAATATTATTATGCATTATGAGACTGGATCTACAAAGGTGGAATATTCAAAAAAAGTCTATTCACTCTGAAAATGTTGCTACATGGTTACAGATACCGCAAATAGTGGCAACAACGTTTCCTTGTGGGTGACATTTGCCCTGAAAAGCAACAGTAAATTAGTTTTAATGACATAGTCAATATCCACAGATATTTCTCCGCGACCTAAGAAGTTATGTATTATTAGTTCGGCAGATTCCTTTGCAACGATTTTCGTGTGAATGTTTGCAATGGTCAGGCGAAACGCGCCTAGATGTGGTACTTACATGAACGTTATTGATTTTACTGACAATTTTATCGCTGTTGTTCAGTGTGAAGACAACACTGAAAAGGGATTTCTGAATGAGAAACCTATTGCGTAATTTTTCCTTATACACCGTTGTTCGTTAATGAAGGGTGTCCCATAAAGAACCGCCGCTTTCAGTGTGTTAGATTGTCGGACCAGAAATTTAAGCGACAGTCATCTGTTGATACTGCGGCTACCAATGGTCATTGTCAATTGACGTTGTGCATATTGTTATCAGCTAAAACGGAGCGATGGATGCTGGATCAAAGCATCTAGATTTTGGAAATGCATTTCAGATACGGTGAATGCTAAGCAGAGACCTTGTGAAGACTTTGTGTAGTTTTTGGTAGGCAAAATGCACCATATCTCAACAATACAGAGAATGCTAAGGAAATATAAAGATACAGAAACGATAGTGAACACTGAATCATCCGGACGTCCTTGTTCACGTCGGTCGGTGGAGAATGTCGCTCTCGTCAGTGAGGGCGTTGCTCCGTGTCCAGTGAAATCGATTCGCCGCCGTTCTCAACAGTTATCCAGTCGGAGACGCAGTCTGCATCTAATTTTAACAAAAGAATCTGCATTTACATCTTTTACTATCCAGCTAATACATGAGCTGAAGCCGACAGACCATTTGCAGCGTCGAACATCTGCCGATTTGGTACTCAAAAAACAAGAATTCGATAGTGACTTTCATAAGAAAATAATCTTCAGTGACGAGGCACACTTCCAGGTTAACGGTTATGTGAGTAAACGAAATTTCCGGATTTGGGGAACGGAGAATCCTCGCATGGTCATTGAGAATTGTCTTTATCCAGAACGAGTCAATATTTATTGCGCGTTATGGGCTGACGGACTAATTGGACCGTACCTTTTTGAAGAGGAGACTGGAAAAGCACATGTTATCGCAGTTTTTATGGGCACAATTACAAGAACTGAAGGTGGTCACCTGAGGTTTCAACAGGATGGCTCAACCTGCCACACTGAGCTCGTGTACTTTGACACCATGCTACCGTTTTTGTGGGAGTATGTCAAATCTTGCGTTTATGTAAACAATGCACGAACCATCCCTCAACTCAAAGCAGAAATTAGATGTCTCATTGGTGAAAATACAAGCGGAACTGTGCTCTAGAGCCTTCGAAAATTTTGTCTACTGAGTGGATTTGTGCAGACGAAGCAATGGTGGACATTTGCTTGATATTTTGCTTCATGTTTAGTTGCAGTCTCTGTGGTTCATACTGACATAATAATACTAGCGTAATAATACTGGAACACCCTATATTTCGTTGAATATAAAGTTGAGTTCGTATGCTGGACCATGAAGCCAGGTGTGTGACACTAAACCACAGTCTACATAGGTCGCATCCCTGCATCTGTAGAATTCCTGCAGGTCCTGGTAGGTGCTTCTCCTTCTTATACGAGGTAAAAGACGATCTTCTCACAAACAAACAACACTGAAAAGAGATTTCTAAATGAGAAACCTATTGCGTAATTTTTCCTTATATACTGTTGTTGTAATTCTAGTCTTCAGTCTGAAGACTTACTCGATGCAACATTCCATAACATTCTGTCTTGTTCAAGGCACTGCATCTCCGAATAACTGCTGCAACCTTCATCCATTTGAATCTGCTTATCGTATTCATCCCTTGCTCTCCCTCTACAATTTTTATCCCCGGTCCCCCCCCCCCCCTCTCTCTCTCTTTCTCAAAGATACATACCCACCCTGCGTTAACAAACTGAAGCTTCCTTCATGACTGAGGATGTGTCATATCGATCGGTCCCTTCTTACAGCAAAGTTGTGTCATAAACATCCCTTTTCCCCTATTCGATTCAGTACCTCGTCATTAGTAGCTCGACCTACCCATACTCATTTAACCTTCTATATTCTCTTGTAGCACTATATTTCAAAAGGTTTTATTCTCTTCTTTCCTGAATTATTTATCGTCCACATTTTGCTTCTGTGCAGGGCTACACTCCATTGAAGTGTCTTCGGAAAAGACCTTCTAAAATTTGTATTTTTTCCATAACGGCTGCAGTTGAACTCCGTTACTGTTACTTTGTAGGATGTAGTATAATAACCGCTACCAGTCACAACAGAAGGTGATTAGGTGATTTCATCTAACACACGACCGGTTTCGGACTTGTGCCCATTTTCAGGTGGTTTTCATTCAGGTATATAGTTTCATACTCATGCCGGAAGTCACTGTTTAAAACAAATTAAATTTGATGATTACTAAACAGACACAAATGAAGCATTTGGAACTGGATAGGCGAAATATGTTGCAAAATATTGTAAGGTACATGTACCAAATAAGGTAGGCGACAACTATTTCCGCACCACACTGGTGCCGGCCATTTTACTTTCAGTTGTGCTACGGCATTCAACGAAGGAGGGTTGCTTTTTATTTTCACGGTACGTTTCATCTAATGCAATCGTTTCGGTTATGAAGCGTTTTTGCTAGTAAATATGTATTTATGAACAGAAAATTGTGCTGTATTAAGATAGTGTCATTATCTTCCTAATAATAAGTTTGTTTTTAAACAATAAAGAAACACGCGTTTTAAACTGGTTGTTCCCAATAAGGCCCATCCGTGGCTCTCTAAACAAGGCCTAGGCGAGCATCATTAGGCACCCTGTTGTATAGAGCTGTGCATAACAACATTTATGTGTTTTTATTGAGCTATTAGTTGGTTGTTTGCAAGAAATGTCAAATGAAAACATTTTAAATTCCTTCTTGTAATCTTTGTGACAGGGCGTTCTGCATATAGATCAATAATTTTTAGTAGCTGTAATTGAAGTATGGTAGTTTAAAAGAACATGTAATTATAGTTTTACAGACCTAATTCAAGTACGTCAGGCTTACTGGAAATGTTTGTTTTTAGATGGAGCCACAGAAAAAAAGAGCAACATTGGATGCAGATAATTTAAAACGAGCAATGGAAGCTGTTGATGAAGGGCTGCCTGTCAGAGCCGTACAGGATTTCTCGATATACGTTACGCAGCCATATAAATTCTGGACTAACCATCAGAAGTTTGGGACGAAAAACTTTTTTGGACGAAGTTCAGGAAAGAGAACTGTGCCAAAGAATTTTTCGGCTCGATATCCAATTACAGCAAAAGTGCTCTGAAAACGTGTATATGTATATTTTGAAATTAACAGTGTGCAGAATCCTTTTAATGAGACGAAAAGATTGGCTGGATGCAAGTGGCCCAAGCTCTTCCTACAAAGACACCCAGACATTGCAAGAAGGAAGTCACAACACTTGAATTCAAGAAGACCTGCAAAGCTAAACAAGATTATTGCACGTGATCATTTTCCGAAACAGAAAACGGTCTCGTCTGAATTGAATTTACTTGACAAACCCCACCTTATCTGCAATATGGACAAAAAGGGATGTCACCTCTCACTCCACAAGTCTCCTGAAGTTCTAGCGAAGAAAGACGAGAAACGCTTCAACTTTGTTGTCCCAGAATGGGGAAAATGTTACCACTGTCTCATGTGGGAATGCAACTGGACAAGTTATTCCTCCTATGATACTTTTCAAAGGAAGCCGTAATGGGAAGACTATTTTCCACCTGGGACAGCAGTAGAAATGACAGATAAGGGCTCAATGTATATCTAGATCTACATTACTACTCCGCAATTCACATTTAAGTGCTTGGCAGAGGGTTCATAGAACCACAATCATATTATCTCTCTACCATTCCACTCCCGAACAGCGCACAGGAAAAACGAACACCTAAACCTTTCTGTTCAAGCTCTGATTTCTCTTATTTTATTTTGATGATCATTCCTACGTATGTAGGTTGGGCTCAACAAAATATTTTCGCATTCGGAAGAGAAAGTTGATGACTGAAATTTCGTAAATAGATCTCGCCGCGATGAAAAACGTCTTTGCTTTAATGACTTCCATCCCAACCCGCGTATCGTATCTGCCACACTCTCTCCCCTATTATGTGATAATCCAAAACGAGCTGCCCTTATTTGCACCCTTTGGATGTCCTTCGTCAATCCCACCTGGTAAGGATCGCACACCGCGCAGCAATATTCTAACAGAGGACGAACGAGTGTAATGTAAGCTGTCTCTTTAGTGGACTTGTTGCATCTTCTAAGTGTCCTGCCAATGAAACGCAACCTTTGGCTCGCCTTCCCCACAATATTATCTATGTGGTCTTTCCAACTGAAGTTGTTCATAATTTTAACACCCAGGTACTTAGTTGAATTGACAGCCTTGAGAATTGTACTATTTATCGAGTAATCGAATTCCAACGGATTTCTTTTGGAACTCATGTGGATCACCTCACACTTTTCGTTATTTAGCGTCAACTGCCACCTGCCACTCCATACAGCAATCTTTTCTAAAGCGCTTTGCAACTGATACTGGTCTTCAGATGACCTTACTAGACGGTACATAGCAGCATCATCTGCGAACAACCTAAAAGAACTGCGCAGATTGTCACCCAGGTCATTTATATAGATCAGGAACAGTAGAGGTCCCAGGACGCTTCCCTGGGGAACACCTGATATCACTTCAGTTTTACTCGATGATTTGCCGTCTATTACTACGAACTGCGACCTTCCTGACAGGAAATCACGAATCCAGTCGCACAACTGAGACGATACCCCATAGGCCCGCAGCTTGATTAGAAGTAGCTTCAGTGGAACGGTGTCAAAAGCTTTCCGGAAATCTATAGATACGGAATCACCTTGAGATCCCCTGTCGATAGCGGCCATTACTTCGTGCGAATAAAGAGCTAGCTGCGTTGCACAAGAACGATGTTTTCTGAAACCATGCTGATTACGTATCAATAGATCGTTCCCTTCGAGGTGACTTATAATGTTTGAATACAGTATATACTGCACCATTCATCTAATGGATACATAATTTTGCCAAATATAAGCCTGCAAAAGATGTTATTTTGATATTTGATGGAGCATCGTCACATTTGGACCCCGAAATCTGCAACGTTGCTGAAGAGACAATATCAGACTTTACTGCTTGCCCAACAACACAACACATTAGCTGCAACCCGTGGATAAATTTTTGCTCAAGACGTTTGAGTCTTACTGGGATGACGAAGTTCAGCTGTACTAGTCTACACATGAGAGGGAAGAAAACAGAGCAATTAATAGACATGTGTTTGGTAAAATCTTCAGCAAGGTGTGGCCAAAAGCAGCATCCCTAGTAAATGACATGTCTGGGCTCTGTGCCACAGGAATTTACCCTTTTGACCCAGAAGCATTTCCAGAGATTGCATTTGCTCCCTCTCTTCTATCAGATTGTCCTGACCCAGAAGAGGACATGACAATTGCCCCTGAAACAGGGAAACTGCCAGAGACTAAATCAGTCCCAAAGGCTTCACGAAAAAAGAGACGCCAGTCCATTGATCCCGGTTCATTAAAAAGAGAGGCATATTCAGTAAAGGATAGTTCAAGTGACTTCAGTCTTGAAGATACCGAAGCAGCTGAAGATCTCGATTGTTCTTTCAAGGAAATTTTGCAAACCCCAAAGCTGAAGAACACAGATCAAACACCACGAAAGAAGGCATTAAATTACAAGGGGAAAGTCGTGTGTAAGCCACTGTTCACGCATAATCGAAAGAAAAATGGTACCAACGAAAGCACTAGGTCTAAGGAAGATACACGTCACGAAAAAAATTTCACTGTCGGTAAAGAATATTCAGAAGAAAAAATGCAAAAATAAAGGCTCCACTGAAGCAAGCAGCAGCTCTGCCTCTAGGAAAGTGTTGCAAGAGGTTGGCTGGTTTTTTCACGTGTGCTGTCAAGACAGGATATTCGGCACGAGACTTTGCAAAAAATGCATGAAATATGTGCATGAAGATTGGGTAGAGTTGGCACTCAAAGACATAGTGTGAAATTTCCTGTGCCCCACCTGCAAAAAATGATTCAAATGAGCCAAACCAGTTTCACGAATCATTATTCGTGTGTTCATTGAAAATATAATGTTTAGGATTATTGTTCCTATTACGATAAGGAAACGTACTGCTGTCAGAACAATTTTAATTGCTGATTAAATTTAATAATCTGAAGAGTTAATAAGCCGTAAGCACCAACAGTTCCGTATGAAATGTCTGAAAAAACCAGTAATTATAAAAGTCTATGTATTATCTCATTCCACTTATTTCTAAAATAAAGTTACAACTCTTGAAATGTATTCAAATAGTTTTCCTGCCATTTACATGCCCCAGAATGTTGATATGAACAAGATGTGGCTAAGTGCCATATTAGGAACAAGGTCTCCTAACAGGGCCGACTTGGAAGAGTTAAGCATTTTCTTTAAAGTGATGATCTTAATTAAATAAACTTTCAATATTCGTTTATTTTTGAATTGAATATAGTTGTAGGATGTTGCACGTACGATCTCGGAATCTTACCACTTACACATACTGAATACGAATTTCCTAAACGTTAGGTGTGCGTTATTTGGTACATGTACCTAAGTACTTAAATGAAGCTGATGTATCCATATCGTTCTCACATTACATTTATTACATTTTTGTACAAAAATATTTCTTTTCTTACACGTTAATTGTATTTTAGTCACCAGATTAATCACTGATGCTTCCATATTATGTGTTTGATGAAGTTCTGGCACTTTAGACCTTGGTAACGTCAGATACATGTGCATTCACAACGTGTTTACATCTGAAAAACAGAGGTTATGGTCAAGGAGCTTAAGTCTGAGTGGTACAGAGTTGTTGCACATACCGATACATAATAGATATTACAAATTATGAAAATGAAGTTTTTACATGAATGTGGAACCACGTTGTCATTTATAATCTATAGAATGGTTCATGATAAATCACATAAGGTTAAATCGCCATTGTGTTTTTTTTTTTTTTTTTTTCGAAAACTGCTAGTTGTGAGGGGGCCATGAGTTACCTTTTTTTAAAAACATTTCGTTAAAGATTTGTAGAAATTATTTGTTTGCAAGGTCTACTTGTTCATTGACAATTAGATGCCATGGACACAAATTTTGAGCTCTCCAAGAAGATTCTTTTTCTTTCCTTTGCTGAAATTGTGTAGTATCTGTAGGTTGTCTGTAATGGCTGTGGCTGAGTGGTCATGTTCTTTTATATGGGTTGCAAAAGTGAATTTATCAAATTTATTTAGCTGGAAGGCATCCACGAGTTTCCAGTACCTTGTAATGAAATTCCTACCTGTTTGACCTGTGTAGAATTGTGGGCAATTGTCACACAAAAATTTGTAAGTACCTGAATTCCTGTGACACTGCCCGTGTGCCTCGTTGCAGTAAATGAACGCTGTTGTAGCGTATTGTTAGGGCAGAAGAATATTTGAATACCACTTTTACGAAAAAGATTAGCTACTGGTATGAAATTTCTCCTACATTAAATTTACGTTAGATATTTTCAAATCATTCTTTTTCCAGAAGTACTTGTGGTGCTTCATTTTATATCCTCTCTACATCGGCCATCATAAGTTATTTTTCTGCCCAAACTACAAAACTCACCTACTACTTTTAGTGTCTCGTTCTCTAATGTAATTCCTTCAGCACGACCTGATTCAAATCAGGTATATTCCATTTCGCTTGTTTTACTTTTGTGGTTATTCATTCTATCACCTTTTTCCGAGATCAAGTCGATTCTATGTAACTGATCTTCTAAGTCCTTTGGCGTCTCTGACAGAGTTGCGAAGTAATTGTCAAATCTTAGAGTTTTTATTTCTTCTCTCTGAACTCTACTTCATTTCCAAAACTTCTCCATGGTTTCCTTTACTGCTTGCTCAATGTAGAAATTGAATAACGTTTAGATAGGCTACGACTCTGTCTCACACTAATCAAACAGTGGTTCCCGTTCATATCCTTCGACTCTTGTAATTCGAGTCTGATTTTGGTACAAGTTCTGTATTCCTGCCAATATTGGCAAAACCTTTCTCCAAATCTAAAAATGCCATAGACGTAGGTTCCAAACAATGGCAAGCCTAGGATGGAATAACAACAGTATTATGAAAAGGGTAGAAGCTTCTCACAATATACAGGGTGGTCCATTGATAGTGATCGGTCCAAATATCTCACGGAATAAGAGTCAAACGAAAAAAACTACAAAGACCGAAACTCGTCTAGCTTGAAGGGGGAAACCAGATGGCGCTATGGTTGGCCCGCTAGGTGGCACTGCCATAGGTCAAACGCATATCAAGTGCTTTGTTTTAAATAGGAACCCCCATTTTTATTACGTATTTGTGTAGTACGTAAACAAATATGAATGTTTTAGTTGGAGCACTTTTTCGCTTTGTGATAGATGGCGCTGTAATAGTCACAAACGTATAAGTACGTGGTATCACGTAACATTCCGCCAGTACGGACGGTATTTGCTTCGTGATACATTACCCGTGTTAAAATGGACCGTTTACCAATTGCGGAAAAGGTCGATATCGTGTTGATGTATGGCTTTTGTGACCAAAATGCCCAACTGGCGTGCGCTATGTATGCTACTCTCTATCCTGGACGACATCATCCAAGTGTCCGGACCGTTCGCCGGATAGTTAGTTATTTAAGGAAACAGGAAGAGTTCAGCCACATGTGAAACGTTAACCACGACCTGCAACAAATTATGATGCCCAAGCAGGTGTTTTAGCTGCTGTCGCGGCTAATCCGCACATCAGTACCAGACAAATGGCTCAAGAATCGCGAATCTCAAAAACGTCGGTGTTGAGAATGCTACATAAACATCGACTGCACCCGTACCATATTTCTATGCACCAGGAATGGCATGGCGACGACTTTGAACGCCGTGTACAGTTCTGCCACTGGACACAAGAGAAATTACGGGATGATGACAGATTTTTTGCACGCGTTCTATTTAGCGACGAAGCGTCATTCATCAACAGCGGTAACGTAGACCGGCATAATATGCACTATTGGGCAACGGAAAATCCACGATGTCTGCGACAAGTGGAACATCAGCGACCTTGGCGGTTTAATGTATGGTGCAGCATTATGGGAGGAAGGATAATTGGACATCATTTTATCGATGGCAATCTAAATGGTGCAGCATATGCTGATTTCCTGCGTAATGTTCTACCGATGTTACTACAAGATGCTTCACTGCATGAGAGAATGGCGATGTACTTTTAACATGATGGGTATTGAATAGCATATTTCATGACAGGTGGATTGGTCGTCGAAGCACCATACCATGGCCCGCACGTTTACTGGATCTGACGTCCCCGGATCTCTTTCAGGGGGGAAAGTTGAAGGATATTTGCTATCGTGATCCACCGACAACGCCTGACAACATGCGTCAGCGCATTGTCAATGCCTGTGCGAACATTACAGAAGGCGAACTACTCGCTCTTGAGAGGAATGTCGTTACACATATTGCCAAATGCGTTGAGGTTGATGGACATAATTTTGAACATTTATTGCATTAATGTGGTATTAACAGGTAATCACGATGTAACAGCATGCGTTCTCAGAAATGATAAGTTCACAAAGGTACATGTAACACATTGGAACAACCGAAATAAAATGTTCAAACGTACCTACGTTCTGTATTTTAATTTTAAAAAAAAACCACCTGTTACCGACTGTTCGTCTAAAATTGTGAGCCACATGTTTCTGACTATTACAGCGCCATGTATAACAAAGCGAAAAAAGTGGTCCATTCATATTTCTTTACGTATTACACGAATATGTAATAAAAAAATGAGGGTTCCTATTTAAAGAAACGCAGTTGATATCCGTTTGACATATGGCAGCTCCATCTGGGTGGCCAACCATAGCGCCATCTGGTTTCCCCCTTCAAGCTAGACAAGTTTAGTTCTTTGTAGTTTTTTCGTTTGACGCTTATTTCGTGAGATATCTGGTCCGGTCACGATCAATGGGCCACCCTGTAGATGAGGCGCTCAGTCACAGACAGGCACAACAAAAAGACTGCTGTACATCAGAGCTTCTGGCCAAAAGACGTCGTATAAAGTGAAAAACGGCCACACATTTACCCATGCAGAGCTCACAAACACATGACAAATGTCTCTGACTGTTGAGGCTTGAGTTGTGCCTACGTAAATGTGGGTATGTATTTTATGCTTTACAAGAACGCTTTTTGTCTGAAAGCTGAAATGTAGAACAGTCTTTTTGTCGCGTCCGTCTGCGACACAACGTCTCCTCTGAGTCAGTTGTGATTACACGTAGTGACGAGTTTTCTTACACCAAAACTGAATCCATACTTGGAAAGAACCCAATGGAAACTTACAACACTTTGAAAGAGGAGTGTGAGGAGAGTGCACAGGACCGTAGCACAGTATCACGGTGGTCTGCTTGTTTCCCTGAAGGTTGCATAAGCACCGAGGACAACCCAAGAAGTGGAAGGCCATCAGAGGCAGCAGAATAGATCTCTGAGTCCATAATATGAATATATTTGCCATTCTTTACCCCATCTTCTCACTCGTAGGCTCAGTAATGCTCCGTGTTCCAATGCCTCCGTGTTCCTGCATTTTTTGGAATCCAAAATAACCTTCCCCGAGCTCTGCTTCTACCAATCTTTTCCATTCTTCTGTAAATAATTCGTTTCAGTATTTTCCAAGAATGACTTACTAAACTGATAGTTCCGTAATATCCACTCCTGTCAGCACCTGCTTTCTTTAGAACTGAAAATACGAAAGGCGTCTAGTAAGCAATGCAACACATTTTTTTCTGAAAACAAGTTGGTTTTATTCAGGATTCCAATACACCCATATTACTCCACACTGTTTCAGCTACAAAACCCTATTTTTCAACATATATTGCGTTCATTGCGACGGTCTTACGCTACCATACTGGTATGGTCCGTATGCCCGAATGGTCGACGTCGGAGCAAACGTCGCGCTGCGTCAATAACCTCCCCATCATCCACGTACTGCTTTCTGCGAAGTGCCAGTTTCATTGGACCAAATAAGTGGAAGTAGGAACATCCCAACTGTAAAGTGGATGAGGAAGGTGGGACAGGTTTGTAAGACCTTGTTACGATAATAGATGCCTCACCCACCGACTCACCGTGCTTTTGTTCACTGCTAGGTCTCCGCAGACGTTCTACCAGCGCCTGTGAATACCTGCGATACTCTGGTTTTCGGCCAAAAGAGACTCAAGGACTGCTCTTTCCTTGGAATACACCTCCGTTACAGACGCCATGTATAGGATCACCATCTATCAGATCTTCATGAAATTATAGGGACTGAAGCAGGAATGTACCAAGATGTTCAGCAATTACGAAATTTTTCAACCGAAATTGGCCGAGTAAAAATATGTTGCATTTCTTATTGAACGCCTGTCGTAATTTATTCCTCTTGAAGTTTTAGGGAATTTCTCCTGCTCATATATTTTGCACAATCAGGTGAAATAGTTTTGTCATTGTTGATTCTAATATGCATCTCTGTAATACTGAGGGAATGTCACCTACTAAAGAGACCTTGTTTCAACTCAGGTATTCGATAACCGTCTATGGCCGTCCTATCACCCTCACCCCCACCCTCAAGTACCTTGGTGTCACCCTCGACCGTCGCCTCTCCTGGACCCCCCATCTCCGGACAATCCAAGCCAAGGCACACTCCCGACTCCATCTCCTCAAGCTCCTTTCGGGCCGTACGTGGGGTCTGGACCCATCCACCATCCTCCACACCTATAAATCTCTCATCCGCCCTATCTTTTGTTACGCCCATCTGGCCTGGATCTCCACCCCTCCTACCTTTTATAAATCCCTTCAAATCCTTGAACGCCATGCTCTCCACTCGCCTATCGCATCTGTCTCCCTTCCCCCACACGGATCCTGTTCGATCTCATTCCGTTCCCCCAGCTCCTCCTTTTCCTTGAAAGGATACGGATCCTGTACACCTCCCGCAAACTCAACCCTCCTCACCCGCTTGTCTCGCCCATCCTCTCCCACCCCTGCCCGCTGCTGCTCCTGTATTCCCACGTCCCACCTGGTCTCCATCTCTCCACCCTCCCTACCCTCTCCCAAGGTGGCTTCCGCCAGCTCCCCCTCCCTGATGATGTCCTCCTCCCTTCCATCTACCCCTCCTATCAACTTTGATCCTTCCCACCCTCACTTCCTGTGTCCTTTCCTTTTGGCACCCTCCCTCCCTTCTCCTTCCTTTTCCCCCGTCCTCTTCCTCCACCCCTCTTCCCCCGGGCTCCCCCCCTTCCACCCCTCCCCCCATCTCCCCTAACCATGGCATCTGCGCCCCCCTCTCCCATTCCCCTTCCTCCTCCTCCTCCTCTCTTGACAGGTCCCCGGACTCGCACACGCTCAGTGAACGTTCGCGCGCTGGAGACCATCGCCATCAGTGTCTCGTGTGTGTGCCTTCGTTTGTGTTCTGTGTTCTTTCGCCGTCACGCCACCAGTGTTCACGTGTGCCGTCGCCGTCATCCATGTTATGTGCGCCGTGTCAATTAGTGTTTGTGATATTTCTCGTCCAGCGTGAACGGCTCCATGTTTTTCGTTTTTTAGTGTCTACATTTTTTGCCCTCCGTTTTGATTGTATTCTCTGTGCCTCCTATATGTAATACTAATTGTCAAACTCAAGGCTGAAGAGCGGCGTACTCTGCTACTGGCAGCCCGCCTTTGTATAAGGTGATATAAATAACAATAAAGAAAAAAAACCTCAGGTATTCGAGTGCCCTGTCAAATTCTTCTGTAGTATTATATCTTCGCCGGCCGTTGTCGCCGAGCGGTTCTAGGCGCTTCAGTCCGGAATCGCGCTGTTGCTACTTTCGCAGGTTAGAATCCTGCCTCTGGCATGGATGTGTGTGATGTCCTTAGGTTAGTAAGATTTAAGTAGTTCTAAGTTCTAGGGGACTGATGACCTCAGATGTGAAGTTCCATAGTGCTCGGATCCATATTATATCATCCAACTCATATTCAACCACCTACTCTTCCATTTCTATACCACACTGATGTGCATAACTGAAGGATATAGGAAACTTTCGCATGATGTATGTCACTGCCATAGCTAGATGAAATTTGGGCCTTACACAGAAAGGAAGACACAAGGAAGTTAAAAGAAATACGCAATGAGAAGAACAGAAATGACCGTTTTATTCAACGCAAATGCGTACACAGAAGCAACAGCGATTTCTGATGATACCTTGGATGTTCTTACATAAAGAGGGAATGGTTCTTAACAATATGTGTAATCACCACGGATAGCAATGCATTTTCTGAAAAGTAATCTCACGCTGCTCACAATGTTTGCAAGGAATTCTTGAGGTATAACATTCCATCTCTCTTGAGAACTGCTAGATGGTCGTTGCGCATATGGACGTGCGGCAGTGCGTCTACCCAACGCATCCACAGGTGCTCGATGTGAGTTAAGTGGGGAGAATGGTCAGGCTTGTTCGTTCGCCAAATATATCTTGCTCCAAGTGCTCCTTCACCTTTGTGGTTCGATGCGATCGCGCATTTCCATCCGTAAAAACGTTCCTGACTGCACTTTTTTTTTTACATAGTCACCAGTCTTAGGTATCGTTTGATGTGGCCCTCCCAGAATTCCTCTCCTGTACCAAACTTTTCGTCTCAGAGTAGAACTTGCAGCCTACGTCCTCCATACTTGTTCCAATCTCTGTCTTCCTCTACAGTTTTTAACCTGTACAGCTTCCCTCTAGTACCATGGAAGTTTTCCCTGATGTCTTAACGTAAGTCTTATCATCCTGTCCCTTCTTCTCGTAAGTGTTTTCAATATATTCATTTCCTCACCACTTCTGTGGAGAACCTCCTCATTCCTTACCTTATCTTCTCTAGGCTACCGGTACACATAATTTTCAAATTTTGAACAGTCTTCTGTAACACCACATCTTAAATGCATCGATTATTTGCTGTTCCGGTTTTCCCACACTCCGTGTTTCACTAACATACAATGTTGTGCTTCAAACGTATATTTCAGCCGTGCTCGCCCCAGCTTATGCATTGGTTTAAACCTTGACTGTTACTCTGCGTTTGGTTTCCCGCGGTTATTGTTGTTATGCCATGGTTCTTCCTCTTTCTACAGGTGGTAGCAGCGGTGTGTATCGATATTCGCACCTTGTACTGTGTTTTATCCGGTGCCTATAGTTTCCAGCTAGCCAGTGTGCGGCAGTCGGTTGGTTGGTGTTGATCAGCCAGAAAATCTCCGTGCGGCGCAGTACGCCGGGCCCTCTGGCGGTCTCTACGCAGTGTCCTCCCATGAGCAACAGCGAGTGTTCGAGTTAGCGAAGGTTTGGCCACCATCCGGTGGAGTTTAACTGTATTTTGGTTATTTGAAGTCCAAGTGCCTTGTGGCCGTTAGCGTTCCAGTTACCTGCCCTGGGCGCTGGGGTAAAAATCAGGCAGTGTCCTTTGTACACCGTGTTGTCACTGTCCAACATGTGTGTATAGTTTTGCCAGCTTATGCACACTTGGTTGTGGGCGGCTACGCCTTTTACGTTTTGGCTTTGGAGTTTTTTGTGTATTGGTCGGGTGGAAAGCGAGTCATCTTGTCGGTGGGTCCGATGACTGTCTCTTGCTTGGGTTATCGCCGGATTGGATATAGTTGCCACGACTACCTGTCTCCCCTAAGCTAACGTTAATATTTCAAGTGCAGACCGACCCACGGAAACTTCTGAGCGCCGCTGGCAGTACTGACTTCTCGTATTGGTGTTTCATTGTGTATTTTAATGGCTCATAGCCGATGGTTTGAATTTGTATGCTTTTTGTTGGGTATTAAATAATGGGTCTTTGGCTGGTTTGAAATTGAAAGTTCCTTACTTGTATTGTTTGGGCCTTCAGCCTCATTTAAAATATTTTTTCTTGGATAAAACTTTGGGCACTCTGCCTTTTGAAAATTCATTATACTTGTGTTTTTCAATCATGGGTTTTCAGCAGTCTTATAATTAAAATTCCTTACTTGTTAAGTCTTAGATGGTTTGGGCCTTCAGCCTCATTTAAAATATTTTGGATAAAGCTATAGGCCTTCTGCTTTTTGAAAATTTATTGTATTTGTGTTTTCCAATCATGGGCCTTCAGCCGTCTTAAAATTTAAGCTCCTTACTTGATAAATCTTACACTGTTTGGGCCTTCAGCCTTATTTAGAAAAAAATTATTTTAGGGTAAAGCCTTGGGCTTTCTGTATTGTAAAAATTTCCTGCAGTTGTGTTTTGAATCATGGGCCTTCAGCCATTTTAAAGGTAAAATTCCTTATTGCTAAGTCTTAGATTGTTTGGGCCTTTAGCCTCCCTTTTTAAAATTATTTAAGGATAAAGCTGTGGGCCTTCTGCCTTTGAAAATTTATTGTAGTTGTGTATTTAAATCATGGGTCTTCAGCCGTTTTAAAATTAAAATACCTTACTTGTCAAGTCTTAGATTGTTTGGGCCTTCAGCCTCATTTGAAATATTATTTAAGTATAAAACCTTGCGCTTTCTGTCTTTTGAAAATTTATTGTAGTTGTGTTTTAAATCATGGGCCTTCGGCCGTTTTAAAAATTAAAGAGGTTGTGCCCTTAAGCCTATGATACCCATATTTTCAGTCCTAAGTGACTCGATTTCTGTACTCCTGGATTTCCCGCAACATATTTGTTCTTCCTCTTACGTTGATCATTTCTTGTATTTCTTCGCTGTTACCGTCCTTATACCTAGTTTTTTCTTTTCAACTTTTGCCCTTGCCCGTTTTGGATATGTCCAGTCCTCTTCAATTGAACTGCTTACCGTGCTATTCATTATCAGAGTACGTATAGCCTCAGAGAACTTTAAGTGTATCTGTTGATTAATTAGTATATCCGCATTGAATCCTTATAAATAGTTTCAAACTTCACCCTCGTCTTCATCATTACTAAATTGTGATCTGACTTTATGTCTTCTCCTGGGTACACCTTACAATACAATATCTGATTGCGGAATCTCGGTCTGACGACTCCCGTCGTAGAATGTTACTCTTTCGTTGGTAATAAATCTTTTTCTCATGGTCACATACCCTTTGGCAGTACCATCCCGGAGATTCGACAAGGGACTAGTCCGGGGTCTTTTTCCAAAGGAGAGATTATCATGGTACTCTTTAAAAAAAAAAATGTGGGTCTAAGCACTATAGGACTGAGGTCATCAGTTCCCTAGACTTAGAACTACTTAAAGATAACTAACCTAAGGACATCACACACATCCATGCCCGAAGCAGGATTCGAACCTGAGACCGTATCAGCAGCGCGGTTCCGGACTTAAGCACCTAGAGCCGCTCGGCCACAGCGGCCAGCTGCTACTTTTTCAATGATAGATTACATGTCCCGTGAATACAAATTTGCCTTTAATGCAGTAGTTTGTGTTGCCTTCTGCATCCTCATGCCGTTGGTCAATGCTGGTTCTTCCGCACTTTAGCGGCTATTTCGCTCCGCAAGGGTAAGAAAGTGCTCTGAACCTCGCTCCGCTCATCCACCTTCTCTGACAAGGCCGTTGGTAGAACGAGGGTGATTTCTTACACCGGAAATCCTCGGTCAAAATTGCTGATGATCTTTAGTCAAAATGTAAGCAGTATCGAGGTTCAAACCCGGGACCGCGGACGTTTCGATTACTAATCAACGACCCTACCCTCATAAGGCGAGAGGTGAGGGCACGTAATGCACCCAGGAACATTCTCAAACGTGATCCTTTTTGGCGGTACAGATTTTATGATGTCTGGAACTGTATACCTTTCTCGTGTGCATCTCTTCAGAGATACGTATGGCCTCGACTTCAGCTCTGTGGACAACAATGTGCGACTGCGTCGATCTGAAGAGATGAAATTTTTGGCATGTCTGTGGTGACATTGAGCAGGATTATGGTCAAATTTGATACCAATGTGATGTCATTAACGCCGGCCGGTGTGGCCGTACGGTTCTAGGCGCTTTAGTCTGGAATCGCGCGACTTCTACGGTCTCAGGTTCGAGTCCTGCCTCGGGCATGGATATGTGTGATGTCCTTAGGTTAGTTAGGTTTAAGTAGTTCTAAGTTCTAGGGGACTGATGACCTCAGATGTTAAGTCCCATAGTGCTCAGAGCGATTTGAACTTTTTTTTTCATTTAGATGTCATTAACCGACATTACGGCTCACATGAACGTCTGAGGGGTGCCCTTCTTAACTTTCAAAATTCTGCAGCGTAGAGCGTAGTGGGAGACAATTACGGGGTTTCAAAAAAATGAAACTTAAAATGTGTTGCGCATTGTAGCATTCGGTCCCACACATTTGAGAATTACAATGCTTTTTGGAGTACAATGCTTTACAAACGTGGAATTAGTTTCCTTTTCGATATGAGACTACTATTCTCTGAAGGTAGCATTCTCTAATCTCAAACTATCTGCTACATAGTAATCGAGTGTTGCTGTAAAGGTCCTGGACTGTTTTTGTCGCCGATTTTGTATTCAAATATTGGGCAAAATTTAATTCTTTCACAGGTGTTGTGCTTCTAATACACGGGAAAAATATAAAGATTCAATATGCGCGTGGTTGAAAACTTCCGAAATTCTTTCAGCAATTCTCACATTTGCTTAATCAATCCATTCTTGAACATTGCTACTGATAAGGATTACACTACCTTGATATTTACCGATCTTAGAAATAAGTCATCGAATTTCGAGTGGACTCCGGACGACAGTACAACGTGGTATTCCTCACACATGAAAAAAAGGAAGAAAAAAAAGAAAACTAGAATCGCAGTAAGTTGACCACAGGAACATTAGCATCGGAAACGCAGCAATTATCTACTCAGTCACGGTGCTATATCAAACCTCAACACTAATTTGACATTAAGAAACCTTGTTGTTAGGTACTTTTCGTAAATATTGGAGGTTCTCACTTTGAAAGAAAAAAAAGGGAGTTACAGCTTCCAAAAATGCAGAGTATATACAGTTGAATATACGTAGGGTGTTCAATCAGTAACGCAACATATTTTTCTCAGCAAATTTGGATGAAAAAATGCCAAATTTGTTGTGGAACATCGTGAAACATTCCATCTTCAGTTTAGTGAAGTTCCAATAGATGGCGGCGCTTCAAAATGGCATCTGTAACGGATGTGCGTTCCAAGCAGAGAACTGTCATTGAGTTTCTTTTGTTGGAAAACCAGAACATCGCAGATATTTATAGGCCTTTACAGAATGTCTATAAAGACCCGGCGGTGAACAAAAGCACAGGACGTCGTTGGGTGAGACGCCTGTCATGCATGTCCGCACACCTGACCCACCTCCCACGTGCCTGCTGGCCGGCCGCACACGACTGTGACTCCTCCATTGTTGGAATGTGCGGACACTGGCATTGGAGATAATCGACGGATCGCAATCAAACACCATGATGCACAACTGGACGTTTCTGTTGGCAATGCTGACACAGTCGTCTACCAGTTGGGGTACTAGAAGGTGTATCTGCTAGGTTACTTGTTGCCTAACAGAAGACCATGAAGGGCAAAGAAGCACAATCTCTGCGGAATTGCTTGCTCGTTACGAGGCTGATCGTGACATTGTTGATGTCGAACATCGTCACAGGCAATGAAATATGGGTGCATCGCTTCCAAGCGGAAACAAAAATGCAGTCCATGGCGTGATGCCACACCACCTCTCCTCCGAAGAGGTAAGGTCGGCAGTCTCCTGGGACTCTGCAACTCTAAAGTGTTTTGTATTACCCTCAACAAATTGAAGGAACGACGTCAGCGCAAACTCACAAGTCTGCATACCTAAGAGAAGATCACAAAACTTCGTTGAGCTGTTCTTCCTCACCCATCCTACAGCACGAATCTGGCACCCTCTGACTCCCGCCCCAATGAAGGCTGCACCAGGTGGGAAGCAGTACATGGATGATGGGATGCTTATTGATGAAGGAAGGTGTTGGCTCCAACGTCGACTAGTAAGAAAATGGGGTGAGGCTGTAGCACTGATCCGAGACTGTGTTAAAAGATAGAGTTTTGTAGAAAAATGGGGAATAACATCGTGTACTGGAATCCTGATTAACTGTCGCTTGGTATCAGCTCTGCATAAAACATACTGTATCCCTGGGGTCTTTTTGACCCCAGTGCGATTCAAGAAACTTTATGGCTATAAAATTTGAAATATGTTCACAAAAGTAATTATAAGTTATTGAGAAACATATGCACGATGTTCATATTACAACTCCATTGTTTCTTAATATAACTAACTTACATATAATTTGCAATTATTTACTACATTTGTTCGAAATATGAAAACATTTTGCTTAGTTTGTTTAGTTCCAAAAATTATTTTAACACAAAATATTCATAACTCACACGCTATGTAACAATATTGTAATTTATTAATATTATGTGTAATATTACTTACATGAAATTTTATTAGATATACATTCATACTCGACTTCGGTGTCATATGACGAACGATCATTAGACAACACACTTATACTAAAATGTTCTTCACAGACTAACTTGTAACACCCATCCCACTAATGATTCACTTTCTTGTCCTTTGACCTTGGGCAGGAATCACACCGTTTTTTTAGATTTGGAACGTCTGCCTCCTGGTTATCGTGTTGTTTTTCCTTTAGAAACTCTCTGATGTCTGAAGATATTATTGCTGAACAAATGCGTTGGTTTTGCAGTGGAGCGACAGGATTCGTCGTTCAATGCGAGGTTTGACTAGTTCTTTTCCTAGTTCTGAGAGGAATTCTCTTCTTGCATTTTCACTCCTCATATCACGTAAAAATTTACAATACAGAATGTAAGCCCTAAGACAAGCTAAATCCACATTTCACTGAATAATATCTAGCCATTTTATCAATTTATCAGCTCCTGACTTTGTTGAGTAGTTTTTTGATCTCATGCTCATTTACACCAAGTGTTTGGTGTAGAGTAGACAACAAAATGACTAATTTATTTTGTGTAGGAATATACGAAGCGAAAACAGTATTCTAAGCATACCGAAAAGTAGTCGATAATGGACGTTTCAGTTTTGACGGCAACTTTCTTTTTTTGGTACCTCTTTTCGGTCGGCCTGGGAGTTCCCACAAGTTTCAATTTATTAGAAAGAAGTTCTTGACCCAAAACAAAACTTGTAAAAAGTTATCAGTGGTAATGTTCGTACCACTTCCCTTTAGGTGATCAACTAAATTATATACCACTCGTTTCCCTTGACTTATTTCCCTTCCTTCAGCAGACTTCCCCTTATAAACGTGTGCATTTATGATATAATTGGTCTCACAATCTACAGCAGCCAATACTTCTATTCCATACTTGTCAGGTTTCGAGCGAATGTACACCTCGAGTTGATACCGTCCTCTGAAAGTCCACAGATGCTCATCAACTGTAATACACTCCTGGAAATTGAAATAAGAACACCGTGAATTCATTGTCCCAGGAAGGGGAAACTTTATTGACACATTTCTGGGGTCAGATACATCACATGATCACACTGACAGAACCACAGGCACATAGACACAGGCAACAAAGCATGCACAATGTCGGCACTAGTACAGTGTATATCCACCTCTCGCAGCAATGCAGGCTGCAATTATCCCATGGAGACGATCGCAGAGATGCTGGATGTAGTCCTGTGGAACGGCTTGCCATGCCATTTCCACCTGGCGCCTCAGTTGGACCAGCGTTCGTGCTGGACGTGCAGACCGCGTGAGACGACGCTTCATCCAGTCCCAAACATGCTCAATGGGGGATAGGTCCGGAGATCTTGCTGGCCAGGGTAGTTGACTTACACCTTCTAGAGCACGTTGGGTGGCACGGGATACATGCGGACGTGCATTGTCCTGTTGGAACAGCAAGTTCCCTTGCTGGTCTAGGAATGGTAGAACGATGGGTTCGATGACGGTTTGGATGTACCGTGCACTATTCAGTGTCCCCTCGACGATCACCAGAGGTGTACGGCCAGTGTAGGAGATCGCTCCCCACACCATGATGCCGGGTGTTGGCCCTGTGTGCCTGGGTCGTATGCAGTCCTGATTGTGGCGCTCACCTGCACGGCGCCAAACACGCATACGACCATCATTGGCACCAAGGCAGAAGCGACTTTCATCGCTGAAGACGACACGTCTCCATTCGTCCCTCCATTCACGCCTGTCGCGACACCACTGGAGGCGGGCTGCACGATGTTGGAGCGTGAGCGGAAGACGGCCTAACGGTGTGCGGGACCGTAGCCCAGCTTCATGGAGACGGTTGCGAATGGTCCTCGCCGATACCCCAGGAGCAACAGTGTCCCTAATTTGCTGGGAAGTGGCGGTGCGGTCCCCTACGGCACTGCATAGGATCCTACGGTCTTGGCGTGCATCCGTGCGTCGCTGCGGTCCGGTCCCAGGTCGACGGGCACGTGCACCTTCCGCCGACCACTAGCGACAACATCGATGTACTGTGGAGACCTCACGCCCCACGTGTTGAGCAATTCGGCGGTACGTCCACCCAGCCTGTCGCATGCCCACTATACGCCCTCGCTCAAAGTCCGTCAGCTGCACATACGGTTCACGTCCACGCTGTCGCGTCATGCTACCAGTGTTAAAGACTGCGATGGAGCTCCGTATGCCACGGCAAACTGGCTGACACTGACGGCGGCGGTGCACAAATGCTGCGCAGCTAGCGCCATTCGACGGCCAACACCGCGGTTCCTGGTGAGTCCGCTGTGCCGTGCGTGTGATCATTGCTTGTACAGCCCTCTCGCAGTGTCCGGAGCAAGTATGGTGGGCCTAACACACCGGTTTCAATGTGTTCTTTTTTCCATTTCCAGGAGTGTATAAAGCCGAGGAATGTAAAACGAAATGCACGCATCAATGAACATTTCAAACATAGCCCTTATAGGTTCAGCTTTTGATCCAGAAGCAGCTTCTCTTTCTTCCCTCGTTTATCACTGAACTGGAGGCACATCAATGTATCATGAAATATTGAAAAGCTCATTGTGGCTCGAAAAATGGGTAAGCCATACTCTTCTGACCAAAACTCATTCAAAGGCTTCCCACGTGCCTTATGCAAGCTAGCTATTATTAAGAGGCCAAAGAATGCCTGCGGCTCTGTAGAATCAAGTTTAATCCAGCGTTCAGGAGTTGGATACAGGATTTTGTTAGCCTTTGCATGATTAATGGTATATTATAGTCTGCATGTGATTGATGATAAAAAGTCTGAAACAATTTGCCCTTGCCTATATTTGTGGTCTAAGATGACATGGAATATGTGCAGTTTCACGTATTACATTCCTGGAAACTTGATTGCGCGCACCAGGTGGTACTGTGTTATACACTCCTGGAAATGGAAAAAAGAACACATTGACACCGGTGTGTCAGACCCACCATACTTGCTCCGGACACTGCGAGAGGGCTGTACAAGCAATGATCACACGCACGGCAGAGCGGACACACCAGGTACCGCGGTGTTGGCCGTCGAATGGCGCTAGATACGCAGCATTTGTGCACCGCCGCCATCAGTGTCAGCCAGTTTGCCGTGGCATACGGAGCTCCATCGCAGTCTTTAACACTGGTAGCATGCCGCGACAGCGTGGACGTGAACCGTATCTGCAGTCGACGGACTTTGAGCGAGGGCGTATAGTGGGCACGCGGGAGGCTGGGTGGACGTACCGCCGAATTGCTCAACACGTGGGGCGTGAGGTCTCCACAGTACATAGATGTTGTCGCCAGTGGTCGGCGGAAGGTGCACGTGCCCGTCGACCTGGGACCGGACCACCGTAGCGACGCACGGATGCACGCCAAGACCGTAGGATCCTACGCAGTGCCGTAGGGGACCGCACCGCCACTTCCCAGCAAATTAGGGACACTGTTGCTCCTGGGGTATCGGCGAGGACCATTCGCAACCGTCTCCATGAAGCTGGGCTACGGTCCCGCACACCGTTAGGCCGTCTTCCGCTCACGCCCCAACATCGTGCAGCCCGCCTCCAGTGGTGTCGCGACAGGCGTGAATGGAGGGACGAATGGAGACGTGTCGTCTTCAGCGATGAGAGTCGCTTCTGCCTTGGTGCCAATGATGGTCGTATGCGTGTTTGGCGCCGTTGCGGTGAGCGCCACAATCAGGACTGCATACGACCCAGGCACACAGGGCCAACAACCGGCATCATGGTGTGGGGAGCGATCTCCTACACTGGCCGTACACCTCTGGTGATCGTCGAGGGGACACTGAATAGTGCACGGTACATCCAAACCGTCATCGAACCCATCGTTCTACCATTCCTAGACCGGCAAGGGAACTTCCTGTTCCAACAGGACAATGCACGTCCGCATGTATCCCGTGCCACCCAACGTGCTCTAGAAGGTGTAAGTCAACTACCCTGGCCAGAAAGATCTCCGGATCTGTCCCCCATTGACCATGTTTGGGACTGGATGAAGCGTCGTCTCACGCGGTCTGCACGTCCAGCACGAACGCTGGTCCAACTGAGGCGCCAGGTGGAAATGGCATGGCAAGCCGTTCCACAGGACTACATCCAGCATCTCTACGATCGTCTCCATGGGAGAATAGCAGCCTGCATTGCTGCGAAAGGTGGATATACACTGTACTAGTGCCGACATTGTGCATGCTCTGTTGCCTGTGTCTATGTGCCTGTGGTTTTGTCAGTGTGATCATGTGATGTATCTGCCCCCAGGAATGTGTCAATAAAGTTTCCCCTTCCTGGGACAATGAATTCACGGTATTCTTATTTCAATTTCCAGGAGTGTATGTTATCTGTCTACTTCTAGACACAAAAGTTTTGTCATATCCACTTCATCTCCGACCTGCATATCTTCCTCCATCATATGTCCATCAGCATCACTGTCATCCTCGTTTCCAAAAATTGATTAATTATCACTATCACTCGTCTGTAAATCTGCCAAACCCTGCTCGAGACTGTAGCCCCTTTCAAAACGTATATCACCAACCATGACGAATAAACTATAACACCACCTCTTCCTTACACAAAACTCAATTCCAAACTGTGAATGTTTCGTAACAATGCACATGAATGTATTTTCTATTCACTGTTTACAACAACGTACAAGTGAATGTCGGTTTATAAGGTGCATTGTTGCATTTATTTTCGTAACAATACTTATATATAACACTGAAATCACATATTGTATACCTGGGGTGTTTTCTCACCCCACTGAAAAATGTCTAATTGTTGTACTACAAACTGTGATATAGTCACATATTTTGTGCCCAGTTATAGTCACATATTTTGTGCCCAGTTATAATAAAAAGGCCGTGAATAGCGCATTTGAAGGATGAGTAGTCTATACCCACATTAAACCTGTTTATTTGTAGTTGGGGTCTAAAAAGACCCCAGACATCATGCGAGGGTTAAAACCAATCTGATTTCAGAAAAAAGGATTCCATTACTTATTAAACGCCCCTCATATATTGATATGTTCGTTTACTACTGAGGGTTGAATAACCCTCAGGCAGTTTTTTGCTCTACTGATTTTTATTTGTATGAACTAGTTTTCAGTTTATTAGGCCATCTTCAGATAACTACTGCCTATTGTTTAAAAGGAGCTTGTGCTCTTACGAACAACAAAAAAAAATGGCTCTGAGCACTATGCGACTTAATATCTGAAGTCATCAGTCCCCTGGAACTTAGAACTACTTAAACCTAACTAACCTAGCACGTCACACACATCCATGCCCGAAGCAGGATTCGAACCTGCGACCTTAGCAGTCACGCGGTTCCAGAGTGAAGCGCCTAAAACCGCTAGGCCACCTCGGCCGGCAAGAACCAAACATTATGGACTAAGATACAACGCACATACATACGATCTTAAGTTGTGGTATTGTCTTTGGGATTGAGTTTTTGTAAAACTGTTCTTCAACATAATAAATCACATTTTATGGTTTGTCAGTACCATGTATGACAACAATTAGAATAACTTAGAATACAAATTATTACAAAATTACAATTTTTTTGTTATTCAACCCTTAATATGGAAATGTTCTATCAAGAAGCGACGTAACAGTCGATAAGTAAGATGTTCCTTTAAATTGTGTGCTAGAATGGCTTCAGCAGGTTAGGGACTGCAACGATCATAAAAGCCGATATAAGGGTTCTGTGATCTTCGATACAGCGTGTACACCTCATAATGACGCCACATTCGTCTCCATTTTCATGAAATGCGGGCTACATTACGACCACGATACCCTGACTTCAGGGACTTGTATGTTTTATCTGTACCTTGAGTAGCCCAGGGTCCAGTGGCAGTCTCTCCCTTAGAGCAGATACTGCATGCAGCAGTGAGGCGCAACTTAGCTGTCTGTGCCGCCTTCAAAGAGCTCGCCACTGGAGGGGGCGCTGCTCCTAGGAGAGATTAGCGAGGCAGCTCGCTTACCTGGGCGCCGGACATCGTCCGTCTGACGATGGCAGCAAAATTCGCACTGCTTGAAAAGGGGACGACTTTGGACCGAAAAGCTGAAAGTTTATGGACACAGTTAAGGAGCTTCACAACTCACTTAGGCTAAGCTTGGCAACCCCGAGTAAAACAGAATCTCCGAGCAAAGGGAAGAGGAAATTTAAGCATAAGATGTTTCTGAAAGGCTCGACTGTTTGCATTCTCATAGATAGTTACTACAAACTGAAAATAGGTGTAAAACGCATTGAAAAAAAAGAATACGTGCTTCACACATTCAGGGTATCCGTCAAAGGTTTTTTCACAACCCAAGGAAGACAATTTACCAGCCTTCATGGAAACTTCAGGTGTCTAAAACACACGGGGGTAAATGTAAATTAGTGAGCAGTTCTACAGAGCAGTTTACAAGCATTCCAGTTTTCTATAACAATGGGATGTGTTAGTTAAAGCCAGGTAGGGTGGCCGAGCGGTTCTAGGCGCTACAGTCTGGAACCGCGCGACCGCTACGGTCGCAGGTTCCAATCCTGCCTCGGGCATGGATGTGTGTGATGTCCTTAGGTTATTTAGGTTTAAGTAGTTCTAAGTTCTAGGGGACTAATGACTTCAGAAATTAAGTCCTATAGAGCTCAGAGCCATTTGAACCATTTTTTGTTAGTTAAAATTTTATCCTTATGCGTGCCGGAGGTTACGGACGCATTGCTATCGTGGACAAAGTACTGGAACCTCGGCAGAGATCTCGAGTTGTCATGAATCATTTAACGCTGACACCATACCACAGAAAACAGAATTTGCATGGCGCGTTGCCAGAATGTACTGGAGTACTGAGCGGCGCTCTGTGGTGTTCATCTGTAAGCTTCATTTGCGTTACTGGCAGTCAAAAATGGCTCAAATGGCTCTGAGCACTATGAGACTTAACTGCTGAGGTCATCAGTCCCCTAGAACTTAGAACTACTTAAACCTAACTAACCGAAGCACATCACAAACATCCATGGCCGAGGCAGGATTCGAACCTGCGACCGTAGCGGTCGCCCGGTTCCAGACTGTAGCTCGTAGAACCGCTTGGCCATCCCGGCCGGCTGTGGCAGTCAGATTATGAAATAATGGCGTGGTGAGATATGACAGCGGGACATGAAAACGGGGCAGATCTTGTAATTGTTGAAGAGAAGCTGAATTCTCGTCAGTATGACATGCATGGCATTAAATTCCTCAAGTTGATATGCGGGGCTGTTGGTTTCCATGGCACGCTGAATACAAGAGTGTATTCATACCTGTACAGGTTGCGCTTCACACACAGTTCTGAATGAAATTAAAGTTTTATATTTTAATACCAATTATGTGTGAATATCTCGACAAAGTTTGGCAGATATCAGAATGGGACTGAATGGTTCGAAACATTGTATTTCCTTCGGCGTAACTGTGCATGTTGTTGTTGTTGTTGTTGTGGTCTTCAGTCCTGAGACTGGTTTGATGCAGCTCTCCATGCTACTATATCCTGTCCAAGCTTCTTCATCTCCCAGCACCTACTGCAACCTACATCCTTCTGAATCTGCTTAGCGTTTCATCTCTTGGTCTCCCTCTACAATTTTTACCCCCACGCTGCCCTCCAATACTAAACTGGTGATCCCTTGATGCCTCAACACATGTCCTACCAAACGATCCTTTCTTCTAGTTAAGTTGTGCCACAAATTTCTCTTCTCCCCAATCCTATTCAATACTTCCTCATTAGTTATGTGATCTACCCATATAATCTTCAGCATTCTTCTGTAGCACCACATTTCAAAAGCTTCTATTCTCTTCTTGTCCAAACTATTTATCGTTCATGTTTCACTTCAATACATAGCTACACTCCATACAAATACTTTCAGAAATGACTTCCTGACACTTAAATCTATACTCGATGTTAACAGATTTCTCTTCTTCAGAAACGTTTTCCTTGGCATTGCCAGTCTACTTTTTATATCCTCTCTACTTCGACCATCATCAGTTATTTTGCCCCCCAAATAGCAAAATTCCTTTACTACTTTAAGTGTCTCATTTCCTAATCTAATTCCCTCAGCTTCACCCGACTTAATTCGACTACATTCCATTATCCTCGTTTTGCTTAATGCTAAATAAAAATAGTTTTAGAGGCTGTATGCTTACAAAGCACAAATCCAGTTGAACGTGCTGGCAATAGACAAGCCACAACGATATGAATTTATGGTCGAATTTCTTTATCAAGAAACATTGTTTTTTTAAAAAGCAGTGTTGTCCTCTTCGTAAAGATTTCCTTTTACATTCTAGGGAGGGACTATTAATAGACAATTTTGCCCTGATTTTGGTTTCACAATATTATATAATGTTCGAGAACATACCCTCAAGATTAAGTGCTGATGTCATCACTGCTTCTGCAACAAGACAAACATACCATAAATGTACTTAGATGCCCTGGCCACAGATTCATTTCCACAAGCACAGTAGTCACGTCATGGGATGCTAGATATGCAGTATTGCTGGTGCAACTTTTCCAGGACTTTTACTACGACCAACGAGTTTCCCGTATCTGTTACCATAAAGGTATAATCTACGCAGTTCATATGAGTCGTGCCTTTTCTTTTATTATCTAGTTTTTACATTATCTTAAGCAATAAACGTCAGTACATTCAAACGCTGAAAGAAAATAAGTGTTTCAGTGTACCTCTCTGTATCTTTGCTGTAAGGAACCCCGTTTTTAACTATATAAACTGAACAGTCGAGTGGTAGCGCGTGATGAGGGGAACGGTGGTTGCTGTTGTGTGGCGTGACCGGTTTGTTGGTTTTCGTGCGTAAAGACACAAAAAAAATAATTTAAATCAGCATACGCATTGTATCGTCTGAGCTGCGAGAAGATAGTGATTAATACTGAGTTAGCTGTAAAATGTGCTCTCTGCTTTATGCCTGGATGAACTATGTTTTCACTTGTAATGGATGCTAATCGGTGGATCGTTGGTGAAACAATGCGGGTGTACGATATCAGATTTCAATATTTGAAGGACTGTGTTTTGATGTGAATGAGTATCGAACTGCGCTGTATCGATCATCTCGGGCGCCTTGCCACGGTTCACGCTGCTCCCCCGTAGGAGGTTCGAGTCCTGCCTCGGGCATGGGTGTCTGTGTTGCCTAAGAGGGTTGCATGACTCACTCACAACACAGTCCCACCTTCTTATTCTGTGCACTAGAAGTCCAGCAGCTACACGGCCAGTTAACCTTGCCTGTCATGCAGGTATTCATACGCTGCGCTCTCCTATGTAAAATCTGATCAACCTTCGCATCAAAACAACGACACTCTGGGAGAGATTGGTACACCATAAAATGTAGAACGATCTAATCCGGTGAATTCGTAATATATTGTTGAGGCCGTTTGTCTTTCAGTTTGGTTGGTACGTAAGTCAGAACGATTATGCAAAGCTGCAACTAACATTCATCACAATTTACGGGGCTTTATGCGACCGATAGCTAATTCCAGTTAACGAGACACTTCTACATTTACCGAAATAGCTACTCGCGTATAAAATTACCGCAACATTGCTGCTCTGCCTTGTGTCGCTTAGAAACGGAACGCAAAGATTTGCTGACAGTAAGTCACACAACACTCAGCAAGACACAGAATAATCTAACCACATAGGCGCGATCCGAGGATTAGCGACAACAATCTGTTAATAACACTGAGACAGTACGCAACTAGATAAATAACGTCATCCAGATTACTAACAACAGACTGAGCGCATCAGTGGTTCACGGACGTCCCGTCGGATAACGTTGAGCACAATATTTCCAGGAGACAGCTGATCATCATCTTTAGCGCTTACTGACATGTTGTTGCGTAGACTCGATAGAAAAGTGTAGGTGCCAAGGGGTGGAGCTATAACATCATCGTAGAGGAATGATAGAGGACGTCGACATGTAGAGCCCCTTGCCAGAGAAGCGAGCCACGAGCTTCGCAAGAGCGACGCGGGGAAAGCCTGGCCGCAAATCGCGGTCCATTGCGAGTGCGGGCAGTTTGTTGGCGCCCAGTTTGTGACCTGACTCCGATGCGCGTCTGTGTTGACTCGTTCTTTGATTTTCAGTCTACACTGCCTCCTGTAAATGTTCTCTATTAATCAGGTATATATATTTTTTTCGACTGCTTCTTCAATGATGGACGTCTAGTGCATGGAGACGCATGAGAGGATCTTTGCCTGTCCATAGGTCACGCTATGTCGCGTGTCAAGACAGCGTTCAGATACAGTACACTTTTCTGGGTCACCTAATCACGTGTGACGTCTGTGTTCAGCACAGCAGATGGAGAAGGACGTTCGAATGAACCATCCAGGCATTTGCCCGTACCAATTTAGGGACATTACGGAAAATGCAAATGTAGATGACTGGATGTAGATTTGAACCGTCGGCCTCGAGAATTTGAGACCACTGTGTTAAGCACTACGCCATCTCACTCGATTTTCCTCCTGTGGAGACTCTTTCCGAAAACTGCTTGAAATTTTGCTTCATGATAATTTTCGATGGAAAATATTTCCCTTCCCAGGATTCAATACACGGGATGGACCTACCTGTTTGCTGACAGGAAGTGTCTACCCCTCCAAAGTAGTATAACTTTTCATTCTTCCCGTCGGTTTCTTACGCCCGCCCTCCAGAAAACGTTCCGACGCCGTACTCCAGTCCCCTCCATGATGAATTATTGTTCTCGGGCACGCATCACACGACAGTCGATGCCATCGGACATCGCTTGCTCCAGTGAGTTCTGATTCCAGCACTTAATCGAAACTCAAATATTTCATGAGCCATAGCTCGCATCACAATGTGATTTGCACCTGTCGATCTTAAATAAACGACCACACACAGTCACAGTATGTTCCTACCCTCTTTGTTATCTTAATTACCTATCATGATTCTAAAACTTCAGAATTTGGCAATGAGTGAGGTCAAGTAGATTACATATGATCGCACATCTCAAATGAGTATGAGTTATATGTTCATGTCTGTATTATTATGGGCCGAGGAGCACCGTGAATCTGGAAGACTATGAGTGGGATGCACCAAAGAAAGGCAATGGGAGTGCTGGCCCAGGAATATCTAAGATAGGCACCCTACATTAGAAGTTAACTGTCAATTTTACTGTAAGGGGAACCATGCACTCTTTATGACGCTGCAAGTTTGACCAGCAGCCCTCTCCCCTATGACATCACAGCTATCGTACTCCAATTATCCAAAGTACAGAATGGCGGCAAAGTAAAACAGCAGTGGTGCTTTTCAGGATTGTTGCATTAGTAGTTGATTTCTGATGATACCATCATGCAGCATTGCCAGATTTCTCTCCCTCTGCGCTGACATCATAGCCCATTCGCCCAAAGTGTAAAATGAAGTTCAAAAATTGGCAAGAATTGTGCTATAGCGTTTTCCTTCACCTCTCTGATGTCACAGCCCAGTTTCCATAAGGGTACGTTGATGGGATGTTCAAAAAATCCGAGATGAACAGTTGTCCTATGGTTGTAATTTCAAGGTCACTTGTCCTTGGTTTAAAACCTAAGATGGTGGATATGAGGACACCTGCATGGCTCTCAAAGCAAAAATTTGTGGGACATTAAAAAATTCAAGCTAGTACTTTCAGCTTCCACCACTAGATTGTTTTTTGTGATGATGTTGCATTCACCCCCATAACCACTCTCAGATCACATCTCATGTGTCGCAAGATAAAATTCTACAGAAATTGGAAAATTCAGAAAGCACACTTACATTTTAGTGTGTATTGAAAAACAGTGGGAAATTCAAAATAAAATCCCATCAGTTGTACAATCTTCAACACATACAGTCTGCAAATAAATTCTGCTGAGAACTTGTTTTTAAAATTCAACACAAAAAATTAATTTGTGGGATGGATGGCAGGTAAACTGTAACCCAACTCACTGAGAGCCATTATCCAGATCCATCAAAAAATCATCAATTGCATATACCCCAGGCATGCACCCTCAACAATTTAGAACAAATCATGCCTCTACTGATTTACAGAGTGAATCACGACCATCACAAATGAACGAAATACATGTAATAAAAACAACGGCGCATTAAAAGAGTAGTGTTCGGGAGCTTAGCTCTGTACTATATTTTGGAATGAAAAAGCTTTGTTATCACCAGCAACATATGTGGTGTAACATATCTGTTCTATGGGATAACACTTTTCAATCTTAACCACTCAGACTGATGAAAGATGTTCGTGCACACCAGAAACGTTTAATATAGTTGATAAGTGTGCGTGATCTGCTTTGTTATATGTGCAGATGGGGCGTAAAATATGCCAGCTCTGGGGACATCGATAGGGCATGATGGTCAATAAATTCTTTGGACACTGAGGCTTTGTGATGACTTGGAGGTGACTGAGCAAAGGGTACTGTCGACAGTGTAAATGCACAAACACTTGAAGATGTAGAGGAGGTCTGTATCTGGCTTTGAAATGACATGTCAATACACATATATGACGTATTGAGAACTATACACTGTCAAATATTTGTTCAATTGAAATTAATCGAAGTTGAAAAGCCTTAAGATTCTGTTTTAAATACAGAACATTTCATGCACAAGTGTGATTGTCATTTAGTAGCTTGAATAGATCAGAGCTCTCCTGTAGCACTCACACATTGCAGACAGGTGTAGTCCGATGGCATGGTTCAGTGGTACTATACAGCAGGTTCAATATAACGAATAATTTGAAGAACAGTGACCGAAGATATTTTCTAATGTAAAAGTTGACATACATATCCAGAAAGTGACAGATTGTCTATGGAATGTACATCATCAAACCCAAAAACACCCGCATTACATTCCGCATAGTGCAACCCCATCTGGCCCACAGAAGGTAAACACTGTACACAAGAGAGCAGCTAGCAGCCGAATGGGAATTCACGTGGCTTTTTCTGGTAGTAATTGCAGCTGAAATCAGATCTGCATGGGCGTTGGAACTCAAGATGCCATATGCTCAGATGGAGTGCACACTCTGCCAACTAAAAGTGTCAAACAAAAGCGGTAACCAGTAAGTCATCAGAACCCATTGCTGTCAATTAATGGCACTTGTCAGTAACATACCAACTCCTCAGTTATTGCTCAATGGAGTATGGCAGACGCTCAGAGCCATGCTCCCCTAATTATTTGGATGTACTTCTTTATACTGTTAATCTATTTTGTGAATATTGTGCAAGTTTTGTATCTTGTTAAATTCTTTTCACTCATTTCTTCTTTCTGCGCCACCCTGTCGAATAACTGTTTGTAACATTTTAATAGAGACTGTGGAGACTGTATGATTAGTTGTTACATTTGCACTGCTCACATGTTTCTATAGGAAGTGGCGCATTTACAGTTAATTAACAATGTTGCTAAGATCAATTTTACCGCAACATTCCGACCTGCAGTGGTGTGATTGTGACTGGTGAAAGCTATGACCGTGCTTCAAAGCAGGATGGTTTTATTGCATCTAAACACTACTGTCTTCCCGCAACCGAAAAGTGTAGTCAAAACTGCCGGCAAACCTAGATGCTAAGTGATAAACTGTGTTTAAGTACACAATGTCCGCAGAATTTGGGAGTGGAGTACTGGTAGAACATGTGAAAAGCTTTAACGATAACATCCCACCTTCTGCTAATGTTAACCTGTAATAATAAAATCTGAGTCCAATGAAATATATACGATTCACTCTAATTTGGTTGTAATCGTATCGCTAAAAATCCCTTAAAACAAGTAATGAAATATGACCTGACGTGTTGAAGTTCAAAAGTAAATGATTGTGAGTGTATTCATATACTTGTCATGTATTTCCTGATACTTTGCGCCGGTTGTAGTTCGTTTCGCGAGTTTCTTTACGGATTTCACACTCATTTTAATAAATTCAGAACTAGCCACGATGTTTGTATTCATTGACATTAGCCGCAATTTAATATTATGGAAGACCGCTTGGCTTTGCACTTGTTTCTATGATTCACATATACGTATCATGTTTACCTATTCTGTATTCCAGGTATCAAAATGTAAAAGTTCCTTGTGAAGTATCTTTGGGACTGAATTCAAATACAAATCACAGACGAGCAAACCATTTGCGATGTGCGTTAGGGATTAATATTTGGGTGTTGTATGGCTGTATTAACAAGTGTGGCTCGATATAGTCATAGAGTCGAGCCATACACATCAGCTTTCTTGCCCAGCAGTGGATTTCACTGCAATATTGTAGTTTATCTGTGATCCTGCAGCTGAATTATTTAAGAATTGCCATGTAATGCAAATCATCAAGTAACGCTATTTGAAACATGTTAAAATAAGAATAATAAGAAAGGGGTCAATTCAAGTGGATAACCGACGTAGGTGACAACAACGCTTTAAGCTGCCTTTACTGATTTATTTAATCAGACAAAAGACTGTAACTGATAGTTGATGGTCTTACAAAGTATTACTTAAATATCCAAAAAATTGATAATGGTTCTTCAGTGCAGTAAAATTTGCATAAATGTGTAAACTAAGTGGTAGCCGAATCCCCTTAACTAAAAATCACTGGACAATAAAACGGAGTCTCTGAGACTAAGCCCAGAAATTCATAAATATCAACAAAAGTTTAAGTATTTGCGGCCACATGCCGCACAAAACTCAACACTTTACTTACATCCGAGACATCCAGAACCCCTACACTGAGTTTCACCACATCTACTTCACACCTAGTCCCCACCTAGAGAATCTTTCCAACTGACCCACGAACCCTTCCTCGCTCCTCAGAAACAACTAGAGCGCCAAATAGCTTACGCCAATGAAAACGTACATTTCCAGCCGTTATTGCACAGTTTTGCTAAAAATCTAATAAATGGACCACCACTTGATTATTAACAAATGCACAAATTAGTCATATGTTTTAAGTGACAATTTATTAATTTACGATTCTATTGATACCAAAAACTATATAGTATTTATAAAAGTTTAGAGTCAAATACTTTATAAAGCAACTAGCGCATTTGAACTTATAACCAATGAACATGATAACCAATTAGAATAAGTAAGTATATGATTTTGGAATGGCTGCTGAAGTGTCATCTCACACTTGATCTACTGAAATCATCAAGGGATACTTTGCAATCTTTAAATTACAACTGTTTACAGTGCTGGCCAAACTAACTATTTATTAATTAGATATTAATTATCTATAGTGACAAACCCAACATGGTAATATATAGAACAATATGGGACTTGTCCTGCTACATTCATTTGCAGTGGAACTTGATGGATTCGATGATGTGGCACACTTCATTGATAAAGATATAAAACTGATAGTAACTCAATAAATAAAATAGGTATAAATGTGAAGCATTGGGGAATCATAGCTGTCGTCCTATTCCTTGTTTATTAAAATACGATGCGGCATTCAGTTGTTATTAATTTACATTGATTGGCCTGATAATGTTCATTTGCTGTGGATATTTAAGTCCTGATTTTTTTAGATATATGAAATATTACTATTCCAACAGGTACATCTCAGTACCATGATTATACTGGCATGTTTGTCTGCGTGTTAAGATGAACTATCGAATTATTACAGAATTAAGAATATTTGAATGTTACTATACACCAAAAAGTTGCTAACATTCTCATTATCCTCTTTCACTACATTGTCTCTTTCACATTGCCTGCCAGGAGCTCACCTCCGCTGCCGTCTTCTGTGGTGATTACCTACTACAGGCCATCCCTTTGGTAACAAGTGTGTGTCTGTTCTCTAAGGCTCCCTTCCATTGCTGCCCACAATGGTCATGCTCAGCCTGGTTAAATCTTACCCTCAAAATCTTAAACTTTAACGTGGCCAACTTCTCGCCAGAGTATCAGTCTCTTACAACTCTTTTCTAGACGTAATATAAATCCTCCAGTATGTCCACCTGTGACATATATGCATATCGTAATCTACAGGTAATAGATGTTCCATTACATTTAGTACAAAACATAATTCGTTTCAATTTCCACTTCCAATGCAGCAGCATCAGTGAACTGTATTGTGCTAATTTTCTGTCGTTGCCAAACAACAAAAGTCCTTACCTTCACCCATTCCCTTTTAAGGAGCAATTAAACATAAGTGTCGACAACGGCCGTGACTCACACCTTTTTTTCATTTTTTGTTATTTCACCCCCTCACCCCATATTGCTAGAATGTGGGCTGTCAGTGAGTACAATTCGCAATTCTTCAGCCTAATGATCATATAAATTTAAAAATATAAACAATTATACCTGGAATAATAAAAAATGAATGTTTTTCACAATAGAAAGACAAAAGGTCATTTGCTTATATTAAAATATAAAAGGATGATTTGTTGATTGCTTAAAATATATACATGGACAAATGGAAAATAAGTGCTTTGCACAACATAAAAGATAGATGATTTGTTGCCTAAGTTAAAAGGTAAAATGCAGTGGGTTAATTGATTAAAATTTATACAGAGATGAGTGAAGTAATGAGTAGATGTAGTCTGAAAGGAATAGGGGTTTCATGGCATTGTAGCCTTTGGATACTATTTAGTAGGGGGATTGCATGGGTGTATGTTTGGAGGAGGGATTTGAGAGAGTGACATGAGATGCAGATATGAACAAAGAATGTCAGTGAAGGGGAGTGGTGAGGAAGGATGTCCTTGGAGGGTTCCTAGATCTGGTAGTGTCATGGCAGATGTAATGATCAGCTAAAGGGAATTAATTAAAGTTGCTTTGGGAGAGGACATGAAGAGTGTGATTTTGTAGAATTGGGGCAAGAAGGTAGAGATGTGGCAGAGTATCAGGATCAGAGGCCATGGGAGACACTAACAGGCAGTTAGTCGAGATTGCAGTTAACATAGGATACTCTGAGATGTTCAAGGTGGAAGAGTGGAGAAGTGAATCCTATAAGTAGAGGAGGGCAAGCAGTGGAGAGACTAGATGGATCTGTAGGGTGTGACAGAAAGATCGGGAAGTGGAAATTCATGCCACATTTGCACAGAAGAGGTAGTTTTAGAAATTTTAGTTTATTGACAGCTTTCTTTTGAACAGTTAATAGATGGGGGTTCCATATTAGTCAGCGGTCAACTGCCAGTACAATGTATTTTAGTATGTTAATTAATATAATGGGACTGTCATTAATGGTAAGATAAATGTTATGTTGGTGGAAAATACAGGTGATTCACCTTATAATTATTGCCTGAGTTTTGTTAGTGTCGATTTTGAGAAGGCGCTGGTTGCACCAGGAGGTGGGTTGTTTGAGATGGAGCTGAAGGGATCGTTGGGAATTCTGGACAGTAGGGAGGAGATCTAGGAAGGCTATGTCATCGATGGCACACTACATCTACAAGTCTACATCTACATGACTACTCTGCAATTCACATTTAAGTGCTTGGCAGAGGGTTCATCGAACCACAATCATACTATCTCTCTATTATTCCACTCCCGAACAGCGAGCGGGAAAAACGAACACCTAAACCTTTCTGTTCGAGCTCTGATTTCTCTTATTTTATTTTGATGATCATTCCTACCTATGTAGGTTGGGCTCAACAAAATATTTTCGCATTCGGAAGAGAAAGTTGATGACTGAAATTTCGTAAAAAGGCTTTCCCCGCGACGAAAAACGTCTATGCTGTAATGACTTCCATCCCAACTCGTGTATCATATCTGCCACACTCTCTCCCCTATAACGTGATAATACAAAACGAGCTGCCCTTTTTTGCACCCTTTCGATGTCCTCCGTCAATCCCACCTGGTAAGGATCCCACACCGCGCAGCAATATTCTAACAGAGGACGAACGAGTGTCGTGTAAGCTGTCTCTTTAGTGGACTTGTTGCATCTTCTAAGTGTCCTGCCAATGAAACGCAACCTTTGGCTCGCCTTCCCGACAATATTATCTATGTGCTCCTTCCAACTGAAGTTGTTCGTAATTTTAACACCCAGGTACTTAGTTGAATTGACAGCCTTGAGAATTGTACTATTTATCGAGTAATCGAATTCCAACGGATTTCTTTTGGAACTCATGTGGATCATCTCACACTTTTCGTTATTTAGCGTCAACTGCCACCTGACACACCATACAGCAATCTTTTCTAAATCGCTTTGCAACTGATACTGGTCTTCGGATGACCTTACTAGACGGTAAATTACAGCATCATCTGCGAACAATCTAAGAGAACTGCTCAGATTGTCACCCAGGTCATTTATATAGATCAGGAACAGCAGAGGTCCCAGGACGCTTCCCTGGGGAACACCTGATATCACTTCAGTTTTACTCGATGATTTTCCGTCTATTACTACGAACTGCGATCTTCCTGACAGGAAATCACGAATCCAGTCGCACAACTGAGACGATACCCCATAGGCCCGCAGCTTGATTAGAAGTCGCTTATGAGGAACGGTGTCAAAAGCTTTCCGGAAATCTAGAAATACGGAATCAACTTGAGATCCCCTGTCGATAGCGGCCATTACTTCTTGCGAATAAAGTGCTAGCTGCGTTGCACAAGAGCGATGTTTTCTGAAGCCATGCTGATTACGTGTCAATAGATCGTTCCCTTCGAGGTGATTCATAATGTTTGAATACAGTATATGCTCCAAAACCCTACTGCAAACCGACGTCAATGATATAGGTCTGTAGTTAAATGGATTACTCCTACTACCCGTCTTGAACACTGGTGCGATCTGCGCAGTTTTCCCATCTGTAGGTACAGATCTATCGGTGAGCGAGCGGTTGTATATGAGTGCTAAGTAGGGAGCTATAGTATCAGCGTAATCTGAAAGGAACCTAATCGGTATACAATCTGGACCTGAAGACTTGCCCGTATCAAGCGATTTGAGTTGCTTCGCAACCCCTAAGGTATCTACTTCTAAGAAACTCATGCTAGCAGATGTTCGTGTTTCAAATTCTGGAATATTCCATTCGTCTTCCCTGGTGAAGGAATTTCGGAAAACTGCGTTCAATAACTCCGCTTCAGCGGCACAGTCGTCGATAACAGTACCATCGGCACTGCGCAGCGAAGGTATTGACTGCGTCTTGCCGCTTGTGTACTTTACATACGACCAGAATTTCTTCGGATTTTCTACCAAATTTCGAGACAGTGTTTCGTTGTGGAACCTATTAAAGGCATCTCGCATCGAAGTACGTGCCAAATTTCGCGCGTCTGTAAATTTTAGCCCATCTTCGGGATTTCGCGTTCTTCTGAACTTCGCATGCTTTTTCCGTTGGCTCTGCAACAGCGTTCGGACCTTTTTTGTGTACCACGGGGGATCCGTTCCATCTATTACCAATTTTTGAGGTATGAATATCTCAATTGCTGTTGCTACTATATCTTTGAATCTGAGCCACATCTCGTCTACATTCGCATAGTCAGTTCGGAAGGAATGGAAATTGTCTTTTAGGAAGGCTTCTAGTGACACTTTATCCGCTTTTTTAAATAAAATTATTTTGCGTTTGTTTCTGATGGATTTGGAAGAAATGGTATTGAGCCTAGCTACAACGACCTTGTGATCACTAATCCCTGTATCAGTCATGATGCTCTCTATCAGCTCTGGATTGTTTGTGGCTAAGAGGTCAAGTGTGTTTTCGCAACCATTTACAATTCGCGTGGGTTCGTGGACGAACTGCTCGAAATAATTTTCGGAGAAAGCATTTAGGACAATCTCGGAAGGCGTTTTCTGCCTACCACCGGTTTTGAACAAGTATTTTTGCCAACATACCGAGGGTAGGTTGAAGTCCCCACCAACTATAACCGTATGAGTGGGGTATTTATTTGTTACGAGACTCAAACTTTCTCTGAACTGTTCCGCAACTGTATCATCGGAGTCTGGGGGTCGGTAGAAGGAGCCAATTATTAACTTAATTCGGCTGTTAAGTATAACCTCCATCCATACCAATTCGCACGGAGTATCTACTTCGACTTCACTACAAGATAAACCACTACTGACAGACACAAACACTCCACCACCAATTCTGCCTAATCTATCTTTCCTGAACACCGTCTGAGACTTCGTTAAAAATTTCTGCAGAACTTATTTCAGGCTTTAGCCAGCTTTCTGTACCTATAACGATATCAGCTTCTGTGCTTTCTATTAGCGCTTGAAGCTCAGGGACTTTTCCAGCGCAACTACAACAATTTACAACTATAATTCCGACTGTTCCTTGATCCAAGCACGTCCTGTAATTGCCATGCACCCTTTGACATTGCAGCCCACCCCGTACTTTCCCGAGGCCTTCTAACCTAAAAAACCGTCTAGTCCACGCCATACAGCCTCCGCTACCCGTGTAGCCGCCAGCTGAGTGTAGTGAACCCCTGACCTATTCAGCGGAACCCGAAACCCCACCACCCTATGGCGCAAGTCAAGGAATCTGCAGCCAACACGGTCACAAAACCGTCTGAGCCTCTGATCCAGACCATCCACCCGGCTCTGCACCAAAGGTCCGCAGTCGGTTCTGTCAACGATGCTGCAGATGGTGAGCTCTGCCTTCATCTCGTAAGCAAGACCGGCAGCCTTCACCAAATCAGATAGCCGCTGGAATCCAGAGAGAATTTCCTCAGATCCAAAGCGACACACGTCATTAGTGCCGACATGTGCCACCACCTGCAGCTGGCTGCACCCTGTGCTCTTCATGGCATCCGGAAGGACCCTTTCCACATCAGGAATGACTCCTCCCGGAATGCACACGGAGTGCACACTGGATTTCTTCCCCTCCTTAGCCGCCGTATCCCTAAGAGGCCCCATTACGCGCCTAACATTGGAGCTCCCAACTACCAGTAAGCCCACCCTCTGCGATTGCCCGGACCTTGAAGGCTGAGAATGATCCTCTGAAACAGGGCAGGCAGCTGCATCTGGCTCAGCTAGAGACAGTGGCTGAAATCTGTTTGTCAGACGCACCGGGGAGGCTTTCTGATCAGCCTCCGGGGACGCCTTTCGCTGCCTGCTACGCCTTGGAACGACCTCCCAATCAACCACAGGCGAGGGTTCAGCCCCACTGCGGGCAGCAACCGGGGCAACCACAGCGGCAGACCGATCTGGGGACAGACGGGACGAGGTTGACATCCCCGTGATACCCAAGTCCGGCTCCCCACAGTGGTGCCCATTGGCAACAGCCTCAAGCTGCGCGACCGAAGTCAGCGCCGATTGCAGCTGTGAGCGAAGGGATGCCAAGTCAGCCCTCATCCGAACACAGCAATCGCAGTCCATGTCCATTCTAATCGATGTTGAACAACAGTTACTGAAACACGAGTTCGTGCCTAGATAACGCAAGCGAAACACGCAAAGAATGTATCAACTAACCTGTACAAATGCCTAAACGACTGCGCTACAATCTGCTGAATTTACGATTACAGTAACTAAAACTCGAAATTGCACCACCTATCCGAAACTCACACGCAATTTAAATAAGAATCTACCAAGTAAACACTAAAGCGCGATGCTACAACTGTCAAATACTATAATACGCCCGAAATATATGAATTAAACAATGCAAGTACCCAGAAACACGCAAAGAAATTAATTAAACTATCTAACAATTAAGTAAGCTAGGGTTATACGACTTGCTGCTGCAGCTGCTTATCCAACGGCGGCAGGGAGCACACTAGAGGCGATGAGCAGGGGGAGGCGGTGTCGACATATTTTTGGTATAGAGGACATATAGGAGAGGCGAGAGAACAAATCCTTGGGGCATACCTGCAGTGGTATGGAAGATATAGGAGTTGGTGTTGAAGCATCAGAGAGGTAGGGTGCAAAGTGGTTTGCTTTGATTAGATTGTCGGTAGGGTACAATTATTATACAGTATTGGGCAGGAGAGAACATTTTTACTACCAGTAAGATGATGAATTGCCTGCCTGTACCTGGAGGAATTTATGGGCAATGTGGCGTTGACATTGGTGCTTGTTTCGTGAAAAATGCTGTGCTTCTTTGCATTTCGCACAGTTCTATTGCGCTGTAATTGTCAGTGGCATGTAAGTGTGCCTTGGTCATGTGACTGCAGGAAGGACCAGAATAAGAGATGGGATTCATGGAGGAGGAGGAGAGCATGTGGAGGAAGTGGTTCACGGAGTGTGCAGCAGGACTTTGTTAGAATGTGACTATAGTGTCTGACAAGGTCTGTTAGAGAAAAGTGGCAGTGTGGTGAATGTTCTTGTGGTTTTGGGAGGATAAGGAATAGCTCCCCATTTTGGTGGCAATGGATTCTCTAGATATCCTAGTTCGTGCATGCGTAGTCCTGGATGTGTATAGGAAAGACAAGGTTGGTGGGTGCACAAGTAAGTTGTGTTGAGCAGAGAATGATGAGAAGGACAGGGAGATGGTCACTTCCAGTAGGGTCAAGGAATGCGCCCAAGAAGATGAGGAGATGTGAGGGTAACATTAGGAGTGAAATAGCTTTCAGGGTGGATGTGCTGTGGGAAATGAACTCTATCACCATGGAGAGAGCAAGATTACTGACACTACCACTGGAGTTCAGCATTGGAGCCGCTATGGACGTTAAGGTCAGTGACAATGTCGAGAAGGTATGGTCTTTGTGGGTAAGGAAATTATATGAAGTGGGATGATGCAGTGAGATATGGTTAGTGGCACAGGTAAGAGTGGTGGTTTAGAGCAAGACAGTGAAGATGTGGTGTATTGTAGAGGGTTTGTGAATGAACAAGAATGCATGGGTAATAACAACTCCACCTCTAGCCACAGGGAGTGGGCCATTTGTATGGTGAAGGATGTATAGTGAAGTTTGGATAGTACGATGGAGTTGGGGGGAGGTTTCATTCAGGACGAAAGGATCGATATGGCGTTAGGTCAGGGTGTGTATAAATAGGGGTTTTTTGCCTGATAAGGAGCATATATTGTGGAATAGGACACTGAAGTGCGGTCCCACCATGATTTAGGGAAAGAAAGGTTAGTGTGCTTGGGTGGCTGGGGTGGGTTTATACTAGGGCATCGAGATAGGTAACGAGAAAGTGGACCTGTTTGTGGGGTGGAACTATAGTGAGCAGAAAGGCAAATTGTTTGTAATGTCTGTGGCTTCTGGCCATCTGATGAGCCACAGCGTTATGACCAAGACCTGCTACCGATATAAACCCGTCCAGGCGATAGCAGAGTCAGCTGACGAAGAATGACTGCTAGTTGACACATGCAGAGTGCATGTAGCATCAGTGAGTGTGCTGTCCATATATAGAATGGGGAAAGTGTGCGATCTATCTGAGTTTGACTGAGGGACAAATGTGATGGTCCGGAGGCTAGGTATGAGCATTCCGCAAACTACATAATTTGTCAAGTGTTTGAGGAGTGCTGTGGTGAGTGTCTTCAATGCATGGCGAAAACAAGGTAAAACCATATCCAAACATTGTGGGATAGGGTGGCCATCCCTCACTACAGATGTTGGACGTCGTGGGCTGGGCAGACTGCTAAAACAGGACAAGGGGCGAACTGTGATAGAACTAACATCAGACTTTAATGTTGGGCACAGTACAAGCTTGTCTGAGTATACAGTGCCCCAAACACTCTTAATGACAGGCCTTCACAGCTAACGACCTATGCATGTGCCAATGTTAACACCATGACATCGGCAACTACAACTGAAATGGGCTTGTCGCCATCAGTGCTAGACATTGGCGAAGATCAGAGCTTGAATAGCCTGATGACTCCTGATACTTTCTTCACTATGCCGATGGAGGATAAGAATCCGTTTTCTACCAGGGAAACATCTTCCTGAAACCTGTACTGTGGGATGGAGACAAGCTGGTGACTGCTCAGTTATGCTCTGAGGAACATTCATGTGGGTATATATGGGTCCAGTGGAGCTTATCTAAGGCAGCATGATGGCCAAGGAGTATTGTACACTGGTTGCAGACCACGTAACCCCTTCCATGACGATAATGTTTCCTGGCAGCAGTGGAATTTTCAACAAGATAATTTACCATATCACAAGGTCAGGAGTGCGATAGAGTGGTTCGAAGGAAGCAGTGGTGAGTTCCAATTGACGTGCTGGTCCCCTCCCCCAGCTCATTAGATGCGACTCCAATTGAACACATCTGAGATGTGGCTGAACATGACGTCAGAGTTCATTGCCCCTTCCGTGGAATTTACTGATATTAGGAGAACTGTATGTGCAGCTGTAACTCCCTCCAGGGGCTTACCAAGATATCATTGCTTCCATGGCGCGATGTGTCACTGCTGATATCCATGCCAGAGGTAGATAAGGTGGCTATTAGCTATGCAGTCATAATTTTCTGGCTGATCAGTGTATGTTTTGATGGATTATGCTCATGAGACGTGTCTTCAGCTTTGAAATGTGAGTAGAGGGATTTGTTGGGATGGAGGGGACTGTCAATAGGTTTCATGGGAACTATCAGTTCAGGTTTGGAAGGCTGAGGTTGTGCTTTGCACTTTAAAGAGTAAGTCAGGTGGAGAAGGTCACATGTTTTAGGTGGATAGGGGAAGTGGGAGTTAGGACACTGCTTGAGAAAATGGAGGAATTTACACTGGAGACAGGTGGGAGGAATTTTACTGTAACTGGTCAGATGGTCATAATGCATAAGTCATCTCCAGCAACAGTAGGACTGAGGATGGGATTTGGGATGTTGAACAGAGTGTTTTCGTTTGCAGAGCTGGACTCGATTGTTAAGAAGGTGGTCTAGTGTGAAATGGGATTTGGAAGAAATATGTACTTCTAAGGTCGGGCTGAGTCGTTAAAAATGCAGAGTACATCCCAAACTTCTTAGTCAGGGTGGGAATTGAGCTCGGATTCCACATCCTCTGCTGTGGTGTCTGGGACAGTCTCTTTGATCACAGTGGTGAAGGTGGGGGGACACTGAGAAGTTTATGTTTGCTTGGTCCTAGTGGTTGATCGAAACAGTGTGAGGTGTGCATGTGGCCAAACATGATGTGGAGGATCTTCTGGAGGAGTTTGGTATCTAAACCTGAATCAAGAGATTTGGTAAGGATGTTGTCTTTTCCAGGGATTTTCTGAGTGATGGGTAAGGAAGAGATATATTTTCGGATTTCGAGGAGGAGGGTTTTGGACTTGCAAATGTTGGGTTCCAGACAGGAGACGAAGAAGGTATGAAGCTCTGTAGAGGTAGTTTAATATGGGATGGCCAGGTCATTCATAAAGTATTATCTTTCTGTTTGTTTTGGGTTTTCTTTGGGATTGTGGGTGGTAGCAGTGTCAGTGATGAGACTTTTGATGGGTTTAGACAATGAGAGAGTGGTGGGCACAACTGGGGGTAAATGATGACATTGATTGGAGATGGACTTGGATGAAGAGGGTACCACAGTCCAGGAACCTGTTGCAGAGTCGAGACAGCGCATGTGGATCGACATACAGTGCCAATTAGGGTGTTGATACTACGCTCAATTATGCTGATCCATGTGACAGAGATGCTAGATGTGAATGAGGTATTGCTGAGGAGACCTGCTTGGATAGAAGAAGATAAAGAGAGTGGGGTTAGGTGTGGTGGAGCGTTAAAGTGTTTCAAGTGGTGATTTTAAAGACTGGGAGGCAGTAGTAAATAATGGTGGTGGCGGTGGTGGTGGCAACTCGGAGCTACAAGAAGATGGTTGCTGAAAGACACATGGGGAAGCTACCAGTTGATGGTGGCAGCAATGGCTATGGCGATAGTGGCGAGACTGTGGCAGGATGGAGGTGGCAACATTGATGATGATGCCTAAAGCGAGATGACGATGAAAACATGCACACATACACTCACACACACACACACACACACACACACACACACACACACACACACACACACTCAAGAAGTCTCGAAGACACAAACTACTCTTAGACAGGCACATGACCCATGGTGGTTCGGCCTTCTATCGATTTCGCCCCTTTTTGACGATCTTTGTCTGGATACCTTTGGGGGTACATCATAGCTCCATTGGTGGGGACAAAAGCAGTGAAGCAGGAAGGTTTTGGGCGGTGACTGTTTGCTGTGTGGAGTGAGTCAGCTGCGTGTGCGAGAGGTTTGAATTTCTGGATTGTACATGAGGGAACGAATTGAGTCCTGTGAAGTTTCCGAGCATGGTTTTGACTGTTGGCTATATCCTGCCCCTGCAAAGTGGTTTCTGTGAGTATGTGTGATATTTTGGAAGACACACCAGCGACTTGGAGGTTATTTGGCCAGTGGCCTCTCTGTCCAAGTGAAGTAACTTCCTTGTATGTGCTTACCTCTCGCTTTTCACTTCCCCCGCCCCCTTCCTCCATGTCGGTAGTGGGGTTTATGTAACCAACGCTCATAATGAATAGCAGCTGTTTAAAAGCAAGTAATTTGATGAAAAACTGATCAGTGAATCTTGGATGAATATAGCTGCCTTTTCAGTGTCTGTTAATTTTTTTTATTTTTTATTCTGTACTTGGCTATGTAGTGAGTGACAGTGGATTCATAATTAATGACAGCTGTATATAAATCATTTGCTTAAAATCTAATCAGTGACTTTTGGCTAATTGTAACTGCTTATTCAGTTACTGTAGACTGTTTTTAATTTCTGTAGTTTGGGTGTGTACTGAATGACAGTGGGTTAATAATTAATTGCAGCTGTTTAAAGATAATTTAGTTTTAAAACTGCTCAGTGAATTTTGCTAACTGTAGTTAATTGTTTTTAAAGTTCTGTAACTTTGGAATATAGTTAATGGCCGGTGGTTGATAATTAGTGGCAACTGTTTAAAACTGATTTTTGTAAAGTCTGCTGAGTCAATTTCACTGTTGTTTGTTTTTAAAACCCGTTTGAATTTAATAAAGGCAAGTGATGCATTAAAGATGAACGCTGAAGCCGTTATGTGGGGACCCCCATCTTTCATTAGGGGGACCCGACCGCAGTCCTTGCCGCCCGAATTCCTAGGTGTCAGTTATGATGTGAAGCAGTGGGGAGTACCGCTCACTGTCTATGCAAGGACTGTAAGGTAGGAGAAAGCGAACTATTGCTATAGCACTAGGGAGTACTCTAGCTAGAGCTGCTGATGGATGCTTACATCTTTCCTTGTTTCGACATACTATAAAATACAGACTACTATAACTCGCTCTGAAGGAAGACAGTGGTTTGCCATCTCTGTTATCGATACCCCATTGCCTAAAAACATTAAATTTCATCCCTCATTACAAAACGCCTTTCCACATTTGTAGTGCCACAGTAATCTCCGAAATACGACGTCATTTGAATGCTAAATCTGCTTGTTCACTCCATATACACAATACTCAATCGTTCTGCAATATATTTATTGTTGCCAGCCGTTTGGCGGTTGTGCGCTAGTGAAGTTGCAGAAAAACGGTGGAAGTTTCGTAAATCATTGTGTCCGACTCTGGTAAAACCAACTGTCCGGCAGTGGCGTTCATCCCTTCGCTCACAGAATGGCAGCAGACCGAGACTCGAATTCAGTACCTTTGCCTTTAGCGGGCAAATGGTGTACCGTTTGAGCTACCCAAGCATGGCTCACGACTCCTCCTCACGGCTTCAATTCTTTCAGTGTCTCGTCTCCTTCCTTCCAGACTTCACAGAAGCTCTCCTGCGAATCTTGCAGAATAGCACTTCTGGAAGAAAGAATGCAAGGTTCGTAGGAGAGTTTGTGTGAAGTTTGAAAGATAGGAGACGAGATACTGGTAGAATTGAAGCTGTGAGGACAGGCCTTGAATCGTGCTCGGGTAGCTCAAACGGTAGAGCACTTGCCTGCGGAATGCAAAGCTCCCGAGTTCAAGTCTCGGTCCGGCACGCAGTTTCATTCTGCCAGGAAGTTGCGTAGCGTCTTTTGTCTCAATATTTATTAGAGCAGTGTGTAAAAATATGAAGTAAATCGGTCAAGAACTTTCCGAGAATTTTGGTAACGTATAAAACAACATCTTTATATACACTCCTGGAAATGGAAAAAAGAACACATTGACACCGGTGTGTCAGACCCACCATACTTGCTCCGGACACTGCGAGAGGGCTGTACAAGCAATGATCACACTCACGGCACAGCGGACACACCAGGAACCGCGGTGTTGGCCGTCGAATGGCGCTAGCTGCGCAGCATTTGTGCACCGCCGCCGTCAGTGTCAGCCAGTTTGCAGTGGCATACGGAGCTCCATCGCAGTCTTTAACACTGGTAGCATGCCGCGACAGCGTGGACGTGAACCGTATGTGCAGCTGACGGACTTTGAGCGAGGGCGTATAGTGGGCATGCGACAGGTTGGGTGGACGTACCGCCGAATTGCTCAACACGTCGGGCGTGAGGTCTCCACAGTACATCGATGTTGTCGCCAGTGGTCGGTGGAAGGTGAAGGCGCCCGTCGACCTGGGACCGGACCGCAGGGACGCACGGATGCACGCCAAGACCGTAGGATCCTACGCAGTGCCGTAGGGGACCGCACCGCCACTTCCCAGCAAATTAGGGACACTGTTGCTCCTGGGGTATCGGCGAGGACCATTCGCAACCGTCTCCATGAAGCTGGGCTACGGTCCCGCACATCGTTAGGCCGTCTTCCGCTCACGCCCCAACATCGTGCAGCCCGCCTCCAGTGGTGTCGCGACAGGCGTGAATGGAGGGACGAATGGAGACGTGTCGTCTTCAACGATGAGAGTCGCTTCTGCCTTGGTGCCAATGATGGTCGTATGCGTGTTTGGCGCCGTGCAGGTGAGCGCCACAATCAGGACTGCATACGCCCGAGGCACACAGGGCCAACACCCGGCATCATGGTGTGGGGAGCGATCTCCTACACTGGCCGTACACCTCTGGTGATCGTCGAGGGGACACTGAATAGTGCACGGTACATCCAAACCGTCATCGAACCCATCGTTCTACCATTCCTAGACCGGCAAGGGAACTTGCTGTTCCAACAGGACAATGCAGGTCCCCATGTATCCCGTGCCACCCAACGTGCTCTAGAAGGTGTAAGTCAACTACCCTGGCCAGCAAGATCTCCGGATGTCCCCCATTGAGCATGTTTGGGACTGGATGAAGCGTCGTCTCACGCGGTCTGCACGTCCAGCACGAACGCTGGTCCAACTGAGGCGCCAGGTGGAAATGGCATGGCAAGCCGTTCCACAGGACTACATCCAGCATCTCTACGATCGTCTCCATGGGAGAATAGCAGCCAGCACTGCTGCGAAAGGTGGATATACACTGTACTAGTGCCGACATTGTGCATGCTCTGTTGCCTGTGTCTATGTGCCTGTGGTTCTGTCAGTGTGATCATGTGATGTATCTGACCCCAGGAATGTGTCAATAAAGTTTCCCCTTCCTGGGACAATGAATTCACGGTGTTCTTATTTCAATTTTCAGGAGTGTAGTTGTAGACAGTGAAATCTGCTGCGAAAGAGTATTGCTTAGGCGAGGGACACTCAATGAAATACAATGAGATAAAGGTGGATGCTGTTGCTTCTCGTTGCTGGCAGTGTGTTTTGAAGGAATACATTGAAATTAGGCTGGCTAATTATCTTATTAATTTAGCTAATTGCGGAGCTTTTTATATCTGACTTCACAGCTTGGTAATTAACTCTTTTTCTATTCACTGTTGTCAATTGTTACTACGATATTTGGAAAGTAAGTAAAACACAATGAGTATACACTTCTATCATCGTCAGCGTGGGGGCGACCTGTAATATTACGATTTGAATAAATTTTCAATTGCCAAGAGCGCTAAAATGTGGAATAGCAGATCCATGCCTTAATCTAATGTAAGATGATGAAATCTATTCATACTATCACTACACCATCAGATGTCCTTACGTATCACTAAGAATGTTGACGCTGGGATCTGTCAGTTGTTAAGTGGGGATGTATGTGAGCTCTTTTTATCGTCTCTGTAACATGTGTGTAAATGGCTGTTATTTTAAAACTGACATGCCGATGCCAACAAGGACATACATTGTATAGCACCACTTACTGTACTGAACCTATTTTAAAATAGATATGTTGCTACTCCATATACTGCAAATCTTGGCTGTATTTACCTGTGCTGTTATGTTAGTTGCTGTACCCTATCATTTTCAGTCCCATCTTTTGCAGATCCGAAGTTAGTAACACAGAATTGCCGAAACCGGTAATCTCTGTAAATAAATGATTTTAGCGATCTTGGAAGTTGAAAATTTATTCCGTTTACAGTGCGTATTTTGAAAAGTTTGCAGTAATAAACGTAGTCGAGGCCAGTTTACTTTTGTTTCATTTTAGGTCATACAATGCTGTGTAATAAACGTAGTTAACAAATCAAAATTATTGTTAAACCTGCAAGGAGAGCCATGCCGCTTTCTGATCTCGAGTAAATACACACACACTTGGAATTCGTTCGCGACGAGCGTGACAGCGACGCACCGCACGCGGGGCTACTGCCGCCGTCATATCTCTGGGATCACAGGTGTCGCAAGGATAACCATCACATAGTGCGACCTTTACTGCAACAAATCATATCGCATGGCGTATCGGCTAAGTGCGAACCACGCAGTAGCTACAGCAGCGATGTCTCGTTTTTGATTGCCTTCACTATCGGCGGCGATGCTAGTAGTATCTCTTGCAGTTGGGGAAGCTATCAGGACTTTTGGTACAAGTGCTGAGTATTCTCCGCTTGTGTGGCGGCGGGTTTAATACGACAGAGATGGAGGTTGCTTAGTGTTGCTCGCCGTCTCTCTCACGCGAGCCTGGCAACTATTTTTGTGGTTGGCCAGAAAGCGATGGAGAACATACTGACCATAGTTTCCAGTGGAGGATATTGGTGTTTAACGTCCCGTCGACAATGTGGTCATTAGAGACGGAGCAAAAGCTCGGATTAGGGAAGGATGGGGAAGGAAGTCGGGCGTGCCCTTTCAAAGGAACCATCCCGGCATTTGCCTAGAGTGATCTAGGGAAATCACGGAAAACCTTAATCAGGATGGCCGGACGTGGGATTGAACCGTCGTCCTTCCGAATGCGAGTCCAGTGTCCTACCACTGCGCCACCTCGCTCGGTCATAGTTTCCAGTCCGCACGGCCACAATCAGGTCCCGGCCGCTGAAAGAAATGTTTCTGTTCTCTCTCTATTTAGCAGGATCAGGACTATGATTATAAATGAAGGTATAAAGTTCCTGTTCATACGTATATTTAGTAAAGTATCTCTCTCATAACCCTTTGAAAGTCACTATGTTCAAATAACAGCACATCTGTCTATTCTAAACAGCACATCTAGCAGTTCAGAGGCGACTTCTACGGTACGTTCCTACCAAATTGTCTTTTGCCCTGACTACTAAAACCCAAATAAATGTTTGAAATAAATGTTCGCCACGAATGTGGAAATAATAGCCAGCACTTGCCACTCGGATTTGTAATTATCACGGACGGCACACTTACAGATACTTTAGCAAAATCTAAGCGATCCAGGACAGTGTATAGCCCTCACAAGCTCACTATCATTTACTATGTTACAGAAATTATAGTTCTATGGTATAAATGGAATGGCAGACGAGTGGCTTAAGTCCAACCTACAGAATAGGAAGTAAAAAGTTTCCTTATATAGGTCAAGGGATTTAAATAAGTTTGCCACTTCATTTAACTGGGATGAAATTACATTAGTTGTTCCACAGGGTTCAATCATGGGTCCCCTTCTGTTCTTGATATATGTGAACGATCTCCCTTCCTATCTGAAACAGGAAGCTGAACTGACACTGTTTGCTGATGATACAAGCATCATTATTAATCTGGTAAAAGAAACTCCAATTGAAAATGATACAAACAAAGTCTTTGGAAAAGTCATTAACTGGTTTTCTGCAAATGGGCTTGCCTAAACTTTGGAAAAAAAACCAACAGTACATCCAATTTTCTGCTGCAAAAAGTACAGTTCCTTCAATAAATATTACACATCAACAGAAGTCAGTAGACATGGTATACTAAGTTTTTGGGTGTACACATAGATGAGAATCTTAATTGGAAAATTCATATTTTGGATATTCTAAAGCGACTAGGTTCAGCAACGTTTGCAATCAGAATAATTGCCAATTTGGAGGATATAGGAATCAGTAAGCTAACATACTTTGCATACTTTGACTCTTTGATGTGATACAGAATACTATTTCGGGGTAACTCAACATTACAACGAAAATTATTCACTGCTCAAACGAAAGTGGTTAGAATAATGCAATTTGTTCTCAACAACATAGACTAGCATAAAAGCAACAGTTACATTCATGATTATAATACCAGAAAAAAGAGACTTACACTATCCTTTAGTGAACCTATCTTAGGCACAGAAAGGGGTAAAATATGCTGATAAAAAAATTTCGACATATTACCAGATGAAATAAAATATCTGACAGACAGCTGTAATAGCTTGAAAAATAAATTGAAATCATATCTCCTTGACAACTCTTTCTATACCATAGATGAATTCTTGAATAGGAATAAATAAATCTATAAATATAGTATATGCATTTTGCGCCATTTCAGAGAATGGGGTAAATAATAGAAATATTAATCCTTAACTCTGTATTGTAATATATATGTATTAAAAATCTTGTTTCATATGTGCATTTCTTGTGCACGTGACACGTTCCACATCATAACGGCTACCATAGCGTGCGATTGATTAGTGGAACTCGCAACCAGCTAACTAACTTATACAACATACAAGCTTTGTCACAGTCCGTCTCTGACGTCGTCCGAGACAGAGCGCAGTCCGACGTTTAACAGATGCGGATCTTACAGCGGCTGAGTGCGAAGTGAACCTTTTTCCTGCCTCTCGGGCTGTATTTATACACACCTGGAAATTGAAATAAGAACACCGTGAATTCATTGTCCCAGGAAGGAGAAATTTTATTGACACATTCCTGGGGTCAGATACATCACATGATCATACTGACAGAACTACAGGCACATAGACACAGGCAACAGAGCATGCACAATGTCGGCACTAGTACAGTGTATATCCACCTTTCGCAGCAATGCAGGCTGCTATTCCCCCATGGAGACGATCGTAGAGATGCTGGATGTAGTCCTGTGGAATGGCTTGCCATGCCATTTCCACCTGGCGCCTCAGTTGGACCAGCGTTCGTGCTGGACGTGCAGACCGCGTGAGACGACGCTTCATCCAGTCCCAAACATGCTCAATGGGGGACAGATCCGGAGATCTTGCTGGCCAGGGTAGTTGACTTACACCTTCTAGAGCACGTTGGGTGGCACGGGATACATGCGGACCTGCATTGTCCTGTTGGAACAGCAAGTTCCCTTACCGGTCTAGGAATGGTAGAACGATGCGTTCGATGACGGTTTGGATGTACCGTGCACTATTCAGTGTCCACTCGACAATCACAGAAGTGTACGGCCAATGTAGGAGATCGCTCCCCACACCATGATGCCGGGTGTTGGCCCTGTGTGCCCCGGTCGTATGCAGTCCTGATTGTGGCGCTCACCTGCACGGCGCCAAACACGCATACGGCCATCATTGGCACCAAGGCAGAAGCGACTCTCATCGCTGAAGACGACACGTCTCCATTCGTCCCTCCATTCACGCCTGTCGCGACACCACTGGAGGCGGGCTGCACGATGTTGGGGCGTGAGCGGAAGACGGCCTAGCGGTGTGCGGGACTGTAGCCCAGCTTAATGGAGACGGTAGCGAATGGTCCTCGTCGATACCACAGGAGCAACAGTGTCCCTAATTTGCTGGGAAGTGGCGGTGCGGTCCCCTACGGCACTGCGTAGGATCCTACGGTCTTGGCGTGCACCCGTGCGTCGCTGCGGTCCGGTCCCAGGTCGACGGGCACGTGCACCTTCCGCCGACCACTGGCGACAACATCGATGTACTGTGGAGACCTCACGCCCCACGTGTTGAGCAATTCGGCGGTACGTCCACCCGACCTCCCGCATGCCCACTATACGCCCTCGCTCAAAGTCCGTGAACTGCACATACGGTTCACGTCCACGCTGTCGCGGCATGCTACCAGTGTTAAAGACTGCGATGGAGCTCCGTATGCCACGGCAAACTGGCTGACACTGACGGTGGCGGTGCACAAATGCTGCGCAGCTAGCGCCATTCGACGGCCAACACCGCGGTTCCTGGTGTGTCCGCTGTGCCGTGCGTGTGATCATTGCTTGTACAGCCCTCTCGCAGTGTCCGGAGCAAGTATGGTGGGTCTGACACACCGGTGTCAATGTGTTCTTTTTTCCATTTCCAGGAGTGTATATGTGCCGCAGCGGACGGCGAAGGGAATATCTGTTATCTGTCTTATACACACGACAGCAGAGTCTGACACACAATCTGTAATAACAAAGTTATTAATTAATTTAGAATCTTCTTAATTGTTACATGTATTCTGGTAAGTTGGTTGAAATCACAGAAAAAGTTTCAGCTCGCTTGAATAAAAACTCTGCCTTCTAGAATTTCATTATTCAGTAGGTTTTATTATATGCTGTAACCAAAATTTTCCATCATTAAAATTACAGGTACTTAATCTACTACAAATGGGTATATTTTAATTACAAATTTGGTTTTCCTTAAATTACTCAAAAATTATAAGAGGTAGCTTAAAGTGGTCTCTTAGTTATTATTTTTAGGTTGAACTGAAGCATAAAGCAAATTTTTACGTTTCCAAGTCCAATATTTAGCGCCCTCAAGTTTTCTTAATAACGTGGATTCCGGTTGTAATTTTTATTCTTTTGCTTTGAAACTTGCACCACTTATTTATGACCTCCATAGGCATATTCGGACCAAATTCTGGCTTTCTAGCTTTATTATTTAGCGCCACTTATTTTTTTGTTGGAATTGTATTTTTATGGAAACTATTAATTTAATTACTTTAAGACCTGACTTATAAAACGTTATTACAATGAAATGTATGTAGGCAAAGTTTCAATTTGAAATTATGACTTTTAATTTCATACTTTATTACGGTGCAATACGAGTACGCTACGTACAGAGGCGCTATGGTGACGTAGCGCCACTACCACTGAATTGGGCTAATCCCGGGACACTCGCTGGCCTCTTGTATCTCACACACGATACAGCGCTTGTTTCGCTTCACGCTGACCTACACAGTGTAGGTGCGCCGACTCCAGCGTAGCATCAGCTCGACGAGACTCGGAGAGAGCAGCGTTTCGTATGAAGACGACAGCCATGTGAACTGTCGAAATATTGCGTCAATTTGTCTTGCGGTTCCGGCTAAAAACCCGAGAAGAGTATCACAAGTTATTCCGCTGGGAAAGCTTATAAAGTCACATTAGTGTAACTGATAACTTCATTTTTTTTGTAATCGACTTCTACGGTCATTAAGATCTCGGGTTGATGTAACAAGTGTTAAAATGACCGAAATGTCTGGGTCCAGCCGCTCCGTCACAGAGACATGTAAATGCTTTTTGTGTCAACTTGTTCATGGTGTGCCTGGTAGACAGGTTTCTTTTACGGTCTCCCCTCCGTTTAATAAGGCGGACCCGTATTGGAAACGCAACAAGAATACAGTTCCTCTGGCGCCCGAAGCAAAACTCGTCTCTTGTTTCCATTTTGTGTAGTGGCGCCATAAGTCTTTCGATAGAGATGCAACCGGAGATGAAAATACGGAACGGAGCTCAGTGGCGCAGATGGGAAAGGGGGGGAGAGAGAGAGAGAGAGAGAGAGAGAGAGAGAGAGAGAGAGGGAGGGAGAGGGAAAGAGAGAGAGAGAGAGAGAGCTTGTTTTGGACAAGGCAGGAGGAAGATATAAACCACAGTGGAGGGTTCAGTGGCAGCAGCTGGTCTTGTTCTTTTAATGAGAAACGTCAGCCATGCGAAGCGATCTGCTGGAAATTTGCTGCTGTTGTGATTCTGCGCTGTACATACGCAATAAGGCGAGCGACGCTGCGTCGAATCCGAGATGATAGTGATCTGCATTTCAATAGTAACTGCTGCGCACCGGTGAACATTTGATGTCAGCACATCCCACACTGACCCGACATATTGCCAGAAGATGACAGGTAAATAATTGAAAGTCCTGGAGAAGCAACATATTTTTAAATTAAACAAGTTTGTTTGTTTGGCCATACCCCGCAGCAAGCATATAAATATTTGATTTGTTAGTGAAACAGCAAAAGGTAGTTTCATTTACAAATCAGGTATTTATATGTTTGCTGCGGAGGATGGCCACACAAACAGACTTGATTAACTTAAAATTGAAGGCCAGGGTGGTCGAGCGATTCTAGGCGCTACAGTCTGGAACCGCGCGACCGCTACGATCGCAGGTTCGAATGGTGCCTCGGGCATGGATGTGTATGATGTCCTTAGGTTATTTAGGTTTAAGTAGTTCTAAGTACTAGGGGACTGATGACCTCAGAAGTGAAGTCCCATAGTGTTCAGAGCCATTTGAACAATTTTAATTTAAAACTAGATATCTTCTCGAGGACTGCTTGACTTCAATAGAAGGCTGAACGATTCCATAAAATCATTTCTCCGTGGAAACTAACATATTAACATTTGTACCCAATTACTTTATTGTATACGTTTTAATCTCAGATTTACACGTCGTAAAATTCAGCGAATATTCAGCAACAACAGTACATAACATTAAGTGTGTAATGTCTTCTGAGTGCATAAAATAAAGAGATTTATCGTATGTGTCTTCTCTTGTGTCACTACGTCTACATCTACGTGGTTACTTCGCAAATCATAATTAAATTCCTGGTAGAAGATTTGCCGAACCAGCTTTAAGCTACTTCTCTACCGTGTCACTCTCGAAAAGCGCGCTTCCCGTGTAAAATCCGATTTCTCTTCTTTTATTGTGATGATCATTTCCCTCTATGCAGATGGGTCACAACAAAATATTTTCACACTCTGAGGTGAAAGTTGGTGATTGAAATTTCGCGACAAGGTCCAGCGGCAACGAAACACGTCTCTGTTTTAATGATTACCTTCCCAAACCACGCATCAGATGCGTGGCAATCTCCCCCTTTTTTCATTACAATACAAAACGAGCTGCTCTTCTCTGAACTTTTTCGATAACTTCATCTGATGCGGCTGGCACGCCACGTAGCAATATTACAGAAGACGTCAAACAAGCGCAGTGTAAGCAGTCCCTTTAGTAGATATGTTGCATTTTAAAGGGTTCTTTCAATAAATAGCAGTCTTTGGTTTGCTTTCTCCACAACATTATCTACGTGATTGGTACATATTAGGCGAATCGTAGCTGTAAACATTAAGTAATTAGTACATTTTGCAGCCTTTAGACCTGTGTGATTTTTCGTGCAGCCGAAATTTAGCGGATTCTTTTTAGTACTCATGTGGATGGCTTCATACCCTCTATTATTTAGAGCCAATTGCCACTTTTCTCACCATCGAGATATCATCTCTAAATCGTTTTGCAGTTGGTTCTGATCTTTTTATGACTTTACGAGATTGGAAATGATAGCATCATCTGCAAACAATCTTACACGTCTGCCCCGATTGTTTCCTAAATCATTTTTTATGTACTAGGAACAGCAGACGGTCTATGACACTTTCTTGGAGAACACCAAATACCACTAATGTTTTCTAGTTGACTTTCACTTAATTACTACGAGCTGTGACCTTGGTTACAGGATATCACGAATCCAGTCGCAAAGCGGAGAGGATATTCCATAGGCACATAATTTGATTAGTAATCGCTTGTGAGGAATGGTGTCTAAAGCCTTCTCGAAATCTAGAAATATTGGAACAATTTGATATCCCTTGTCGATAGCACTCATTTTTACTTCGTGTGGTTAAACGGCTAGTGGTGTTCCACAAGAATGATATTCGATATTCTCTGCTGGCTATTAGCCGGCCGAGCGGTTCTAGGCGCTTCAGTCCGGAACCGCGTTGCTGGTACGGTCGCAGGTTCGAATCCTGCTTCGGCCATGGATGTGTATTGTGTCCTTAGGTAAGTTAGGTTTAAGTAGTTCTAAGTTCTAGGGGACTGATGACCTCAGATGTTAAGTCCCATAGTATTGAGGGATCAAAAAGTCAGTATAAATTTGGAAAACTGAATAAATCACGGAATAATGTAGATAGAGAGGTACAAATTGACACACATGCTTGGAATCACATGGGGTTTTATTCGGACCAAAAAATACAAAAGTACAACAATTGTCCGACAGATGGCGCTTCATCTGATCAGAATAGCAATAATTAGCATAACAAAGGAAGAGAAAGCAAAGATGATCTTCTTTACAGGAAATGCTCAATATGTGCACCATCATTCCTCAACAATAGCTGTAGTCGAGGAATAATGTTGTGAACAGCACTGTAAAGCATGTCCGGAGTTATGGTGATGCATTGGTATCGGATGTTGTCTTACAGCATCCCTAGAGATGTCGGTCGATCACGATACACTTGCGACTTCAGGTAACCCCAAAGCCAACAATCGCACGGACTGAGGTTTGGGGACCTGGGAGGCCAAGCATGACAAAAGTGGCGGCTGAGCACACGATAACCACCAAAGTACGCGAGTAAGAGATCTTTCACGCGTCTAGCAATATGGGGTGGAGTGCCATCCTGCATAAACATCGTACGTTGCAGCAGGTGTTTAGCAGCCGGGCTGGGGATGACGCGATTCTGTAACATATGGGCGTACCTCTCAACCGTCACGGTAGCTGTTAGAAAACCAGAATCACGCATTTCCTCGAAGAAAAACGGCCCGATAACGGTAGATATGGTATATCCAACCCGTACCGTGACTTTCTCGTCGTGCATTGTGGTTTCCACGACAGTTCTAGGATTTTCGGTAGACCAAATTCTGCAGTTGTGGGCGTTGACAGACCACCGGAGCGCGAAATGAGCTTCGTCGGTCCACAACACGTTACTCAACCAGTCGTCATCTTCCGCCATCTTTTGAAAAGCCCACAACGCAAATGCCCTCCGCTTCACTAAATCGCCAGGTAACAGTTCATGATGCCGATGGATTTTGTACGGATAGCATCGGAGGGTACGCCTAAGTGCCAACCAAACAGTAGTGTATGGAATGCCGGTGCAACGTGTGACTGCGCGGACGCTGACTTCCCCGTGCTTGACGAACCCGCTACAGTATCCATTTCTTCCTGAACTGTCTCAGCAGCATTACACGCCTTGTGCTCGTTCGGCCACTACGGGGTCTATCGTCTAAACAACCCGTGGATTCGAACTTCGAAATCATTCTCGCCACAGCTGCATTTGTCAGCGGACCGTTACCCGTTCGAATACCCTTCCTATGGCGATAGCATCGTAACGCTGGACTAGCACATTCACCATTCTGATAATGCAGCTTCACTAAAAGCGCCTTTTCAGGTAACGTCAACATGCTGCGACTGCTGGCGCATCTGATTCTCTCTCTCATTACAGCTCCTTTTACACACGATTGTCATGCGCAGTCACTGACGTTTTGCTCTCCAGCGCCATCCGTCGGACATTTCGTGAATTTTTTTTGGTTCTAATATAGCCCCATGTCATTCCAAGCATGTGTGTCAATTTTTACTTCTCTATCTACGTTATTGCGTGGTTTATTAAGTTTTCAAATTTACACTGACTTTTTGATCACCCGGTACTTGGAGCCATTTGAACCATTTTTGCTAACTATATGTCAACAGATGGTTCACAGAAGTAATTCGTAATGTTAGAACTCAGTATACATTGACGGAAAAAAACATAAAAATAAAAATAACCAAAAAAATTTGTTGGCCGTGTTTCTATATCTGAAAGACGATGTCTGTTCAGATTTCACGCCAGCAACGCAAGAGTGGCACTAGTACCGTCACTGTGAAGATGCAATGGATTTGCTTTAAATACACGCTGTAACCGTCTTAAGAGTTATTTATCGTTGAGATTGGACGCGGTGAGTTGATGTCAGTCAAGGAAGACGGCATTATCAACACCTCTCTGGGTTTTAACCAGGTCGTGCAATAGGGCTACGGCAAGTTGGATGCTCCTTCCGCCATACTGCAAGGAAGGCTCTCCAGGAATGTAGCCACTGTACCTGATTGCTGGCAGGGTACAGATTGCAAGTCGATCGGGCTCCAGACGGCCACGCACCGCTACCGAGAAGGAAGGCTATCGTGTTCGGCGTATGGCTCTGGCGCATCGTATTGCATCTGCAGCAGAAATTTAAGCAGCGGTTGGCACCACAGTGACACAAAGAACTATTGGAAATCATTTACCTCTCCGAGCCAGATGCTCTATAGTATGGTTTCCACTAACCCCAAACTATCGCCATTTGCGAATTCAGTGGTGTCAAGCGAGAGCCCATTGGAGGGCAGAGTGGAGATCAATTGTGTTTTCTGATGAAAGCTGGTTCTGCCTCGGTGCCGGTGATGGCCGTGTGTTGATTAGAAGGAGGCCAGTTGAGGACCTGCAGCCAACTTGTCGCCGTGCTAGGCACACTGGATCTACACAGGGAATTATGATCCGAGGTGCAATTTCGTATGACACCAGGGGCACTCTCGTGGTTATCCTACGCAACCTAACTTCAAAATTGTACCCGTTGTATGACCTGTTGTGCTGCCGTTCATGAATAGCATTCGAAGGGATGTTTTTCAACAGGATAACGTTCCTCCAAATACCGCTGTTGTAACCCATCATACTCTACAGATTGTCGACATGTTGCTTTCCTCCCTTCGATCACCAGATCTTTCTCCAGTCGACCACGTATGGGACAAAATCAGACCATCACCCCAGCGTCATTCACGATCAACATTAACCGTTCCTGTGTTGACCGATTAAGTGCAACAGCCATGGAACTCCATCCCACAAAGTGATATCCGGTACCTACACAACACAATGCATTCAAATTTGCGTGCTTGAATTCAGCACTCTGGCTGCTACACCGGTTATTAAAATACCAGTATTTCACTTTTCCGATGGTTTATCTCGCGCATACATTAATCTGTGACCTTACAATGTTAATCTCTTAAATATGTTACCTAGACAAATGTTCTCTCGAAATTTCAGTACGCGAAATTGATAACCTTTTAGTGCTGCGATTTTTTTCCGTCTGTGTATGTTCCAAAACCCTACAGGATATTTGCGTTAGTGATATGGGTATGTAATTCAGCAGATTATTTTGTCGAGTATTCTTGTAACTTGTGCAATTTTACAGTCTTTAAGCACGAGCGAGCGGTTTTGTACATGATTTTGGTTGTATATGATTGCCAAGTATGGAGGCTTGGCGTTCTTTTAAATTTGGCATGGTGGTTTTGTTGCTACTGCGGCCGTAATCTGGCCGTTTTATGCGGCATGACGGATTACTACAATCTCCTATTAACTGCATAGGATACATCTCTCAAGTGCCATCGAATCTTAAATGTAACTGAAATATAATGTAAAAAATCTAGTTTTATATACCTGTTAAAATTGCACAGTTAATTTATAAATAAACATTTTACTAGTTTAAGCTAATTTACATTTATTTTCTATGTAATGAAGACAAATCTCTTGTCAGTGTGTGTGATGACTAATAATGCCTCTGGTCAACTTGAAATCTTTGATACTGTAGTTATATTGCAATCTTTGGCTTGTTTATAATGTGTAAATCCTGTATTCGTATCTGTGGCTAAGTGTGTTCAGCGATGTTTACGAAAAACAAGATATATGTTTCCAATAGTGCCTCATAAAAGTAATATACATCTAGTGAAAGTTTTAACTTGTGAAATTGTGAAAAACAAGACACAATGGTTTCAAAAATACGTCCTAAAAGAGATATATATACCTGCAGAAAGATTTATCTGTAAGTAACACCTCAAAACGTAAATTAAACTGTAAATATTTCGTGTAACTGTACCACATGTAGTGATTATTTGCTCTTATACGTTAAACATAAATTATGCTGTAAATATTTCGTGTTACTGTACCACATGTAGCGATTATTTGTTCTCGTTTCTGTCTAGCCACAGATACTCAACCACCCACACAATGGGTACAAAAAAGCACTAAATGTATATCCCATCTGATGATGAGTTGCTAGGCAGCTCGAAACCGGTCATGGTTAAATAAAATACATCTACATAAAAGGCGACTGGTTGCAGTAATTTCTGAAAACCTTTTCACACCACAGTCGCAGTGTTCCACATCCACAATGGATAAAAGTCTTATCGATACTATTTGTTTGAATTTAGACCACATGTGGTCTACGCTTACATAGTCAGATTGAAAGGAGCGGAAAATGTCTCTTAGGAATGCGTCAAAAGAATTTGTGTCTGTCTCCCTTTTCAACGGATGTGTTTACCGTTTATTTTCAGTGGGTTTTGATGTTACCGTATTCAGTCTCGCTAAAACGACCTTGTGATCAGTAATCCCTGTATCCATCATGATGCTCCCTAATTGCTCAGGTTTATTTGTTGCTAGGAGGTCAAGTATATGTTCGCAGCTATTCACATTTTGAAGGGGCTCCTGAGTTAATTTAAAATTATTTTTTGAGAAAATATTAATGCCATTTCGCACCGCTCGATGTTTTATGCTTACCACGAACATTAAACATGTATTTTCGCCAACATATCGAGGATACATTGAAGTTATTACAAACTGTAATTGTATGAGGTATTTATTTGAAAACACACTTTCTTTAAGTTGGTCATCAACTGTATCATCTGAGTCGGCGGAAGAGGTCGGTGAAAGGAGCCAGTTCTTAGTTACTCTGGTTGTCAAGTATAACTTCGACCTATTGACAGGAACAAGAAATAATGCCCCAAGTGGACGTCGGCATGTGATTCATCATCTACATTCGAGAAAAAAATTTGTCTAGCAAAATCAGACCGTGTGCATTTTGAAAACACACTTATGAAAATGATGAGCTGTCAACACAGTCACATCGTGCAGCGCTTCGGAACGTACAGAGGAATGTCTATCACCACACACTATTAGAGTAGCAATCATAGCTCAGTGAGTAGACTGCTGCGTCATCAAACCCACATCTACTATGGACCTGTGGTTCGAATCCTTGTCATTTTCTTGTTTTATTTATTTATTTTTTGACTTCTGTTCCCTTGTTCTTGTCGTTTACAAGCAGGACATCACATCGTCACATGACAATACCCTATCATATGACAGTGGCTCCATTCAAAAGTGGTTCAAATGGCTCTGAGCGCTATGGGACTTAACATCTGAGGCCATTAGTCCCCTAGAACTACTTAAACCTAACTAACCTAAGGACAGCACACGCATCCATTCCCGTGGCAGGAATCGAACCTGCGACTGTAGCGGTCGCGCGGTTCCGGACTGAAGCGCATAGAACCGATCGGCCACAATGGCATGCAGTGGGCTCCATTAAACTGCTTGCATGTATCTACTAACCGTGCAGTGCACAACCACGACTGGCCCTGTCAAGTTCAACGGCTTCCGATGGCGCATACAAATGAGGAATACGTTGATATGCTTTGGTGCTGGGTGCTGCTGCGGCCAGTGTGTGTGCTGCACTCCAAGGCGCCATCCCAAAAAGAATGTTTCCCGTCGCCTGGGGCAACACCTCTGGGTAACCCACAATTTTCGTCCACAAGTAAGAGGCAGTAGTCGTCCAAGGACTAGGCGTTCTCCACATATAGTGGACGCGATTTTTGAAATCGTTCACCGATCACGAAGGAAAAGTACACGTTATATTACATGGAAGTTCCAAATATCTCAAAGAGTTGTTGTTGAAGTGTTGCACTATGAAGAACTGCATCCATATCATTACTCGTTTACTCAACACTAGCTGCCAGACGACCACTTTCGACGAGTGAACGGCTTTTGCACCAAGTGGAAATAACGAACATTTTATAATCAACGTGATATGGACTGACGAAGCTTCATTTTTCAGCTTCCACAACAGCCATTATTTGTTGGAACGCAACCCACATGGCATCCATGAATATGGCTTTCAAGCACGCTTTGGCATAATCACGTAGGCTACAATTTATGGTAGGAATGCTTTCGGGCTCCTACCTATTGCCTGATAAGATGAATGCGTCCTGGAATCGCACGTTTCTTTGCAGTACAATGCCTGACTCACTGGAAAACGTTTGAATCTATGTTTGGCGATAGTCATGGTTTCAGCTTAATGGTGCACCACCACACCTTGGAATGAATGTGCATAACTACTTAAATGAAGCTGGCTGGTGTGGCCTAGTGGTTCTAGGCACTTCAGTCTGAAACAGCGCAACCGCTATGGTTCGAATCTGTGTGATGTCCTTAGGTTAGTTAGCTTTAAGTAGTTCTAAGTTCTACGGGACTGATGAGCTCAGATGATAAGTCCCATAGTGCTCAGAGCCATTTGAACCATTTGAACTTAAATGAAGCATATCCAGGGAAATGGAATGATCATGGAGATCAGATGTTCTGGCCTCCACATTCCCTCTACCTTAACCCACTCAATTTTTATTTTATTGTCACTTAAAAGCAAAAAGTTTATAATATTCCACTCATGGATTTACACGACCTGTAGCTCACATGCATGCCACTTCAACCACACTGCATATAGATAAGTTGCATATGGTCCACCAATGTATGATCCAAGGAGTGGCGAAGTGTTTGCAAACGCAATGTGGTAGCGTTAAAGATCTTCTGTAAAGTGAAAGTTACTTGTACATGTACATATCAGTATTAGGGTAAAGACAGCACGAGCATATTTTGCTAGTGAGGGTTGCCTACAACAGGAGCAATTATACTTTAAGGAGCAAACCTATTGTTCTCGTTTGATTGACAAGTCCTTAACCGATTGTTCTACTAAGCGGGTTATGATCCCATGGAGATAATCTGTCCTTCTGAAAACTTCCCGTCTCCCTCACCTTCTCCCCCTCTCCTTCCTCCTCCCCCACTAAAAAAAAAAAAAAAAAAAAAAAAAGGCTCCGAGCACTATGCGACTGAACTTCAGAGGTCATCAGTCGCCTAGAACTTAGAACTAATGAAACCTAACTAACCGAAGGACAACACACACATCCATGCCCGAGGCAGGATTCGAACCTGCGACCGTAGCAGTCGCGCGGCTCCAGACTGTTGCGCCTAGAACCGCTCGGTCACGCCGGCCGGCTCCCTCACCAACCTCGGAACTCCTCTCACTGATACAAGCACACTTTTGATATCAATTTGATTGACTAATTAATTAAATCGATCAGTTAATTAACCCCTCTCTCTCTCTCTCTCTCTGGTAAATCCCGCAGCCGTCTCCTCCCACCCACCATCTGGAAACTCGCGGGAAAAACTCTGTTAGTTGCCCATTTGGCAGGAAATCGATTGCTTTGTATGGAGTGTTGTTTAAACAATTTAGACAATGTGTGGAATATTGCTTACTTAAATAATTCATGGGGTGCAAGGCGGTGTATAGAATGTAATACATTTAAAGAATTTGACAGGAAATCGATTGTAGTGAATGGAACATTGTTTAAACAATTTCTGCTAGATAAGACAATGTGTGGAATAGTTTATTTAAACAGTTATGTGATACAAGGCAGTGTTTGGAATATAGTTTAAATATTCGGTTAAGGAATTTATCGAGAAATTGACTGCAATGTATGGAATAGTTTATTTAAGCAATTTGCGACTGACAAGGCAGTATGGAATATTTAAACAATCGCGACACTTTTTTATTCTGATACCCCACAGAAACGTTGAGTGGGCTTAGTTTATACTTGATGCTGAGTCAGGAAGTTAAGGCTCTTATTTTTTTTTACTTTCCTCACGTATCGAAGCACGCCGAAGTCTAATCACAGACTGGAAAACCAGAACAGTTACATATCTAAAAGTTCATGACATATTTCGAAATCAATATAGCATGAAGAAAAAAAATACACAAACAGAATTCGAAGTACTGTCCTACAGACGAGAAAAATGGCTGAAACTTTCGGTGACTTTTCGATGTTCTACAAATACTGGTTCGGAGATGGTCTAAGCCCACAATGGCTTTTGGGGCGACAGCATCCCTTCCGTCCAAACCAGTGGAGGATGGTCTGCATCGATTTGTCTCTGAACATTCGAACAAATAATATATCACGTGACTCTCTGACGACACGGAAATTTTGTGAATGGAGCATTTTGATTGATTTTTACCTAATTTACATGCCAATTTGCTGCTGGTGTGGGAGCACTGTCAGCCACTTTCTGCACATGAACAGATTTTTAAATTTGTGGTAAGTTTCTATGGGACCAAACTGCTAAGGTCATCGGACCCTAGCCTTATACACAACTTAATCTTACTTAAACTAACGTACGCTAAGGACAACACACACACACCCATGTCCGGGGAGGGTAGCCGCGTGAACGGTGCCAAGGTGCTACTCCGCGCGGCCATAAGCAGATTACGAGAATTTCAGGGGGGAAACTATCTCTTAGAGATCGAGAAACATACAGCAGCCATATTGCACTGACAGTTAAACCCAGCAAAAGTGGTCTACGCATCACGAATGGTATGAAGTTCGGTATAGTAGCCACAGTGTCGAGTCACCCGCGTGTGTATATACCGTCCGGACGCCGCCACGAAGGTGAAACTTCGCATTGTCATAATTACTGATCACATTACTAAATGCCACCAACCGGATATTGGCCTCCTTTGATCTCGCAGCCCCCAAACACAGCATCAAGTAGCTGCAGTCTATTGATCGGGAAATTCCAGACTCGCTTCCTGTGTCTGTATTTGTTAAGAGAGCAATCCCTGTTTGTCTGTGTGGATCATTGTCTCAAAATACGCAGACGGAGGTTTTCATCTCTCCTCAGAATACTATGTTCCTATTGGCTAACGCCGGAGACAGAGGGAGAGCTGACGCAATTTCGATATGAAAAATAGAGTACCCTCTCAATTTCATTGTTTAACGGTTTACAGGAGTCAAATAGATAACTTAAAACACTCACCTCCACCTTACTGATCCTTCTTGGTCATAAAACATATTTTCATCGTTTGGGTATCACACGCAAATATTATGTAAATCAACTGAGGAAATTTCCGCCACCTAAGATAATGGCGCTAAATATATTCAAGTTCAAATGCACCAATGTTTGAGATCACAAACACCCTCCTCCAGCACAGTGTTTCCACGCGGTCGCGCCATGCATTGCTGGCAGGACCATCACACCATCTCGTGAGTGCTGTTGACGAGAGAGCTGCATATGTATCAGCTATGCAGGGAGCCGCACGCTCAGCCACACATCCATCTTATCGAACGCCAGAGGTCGGTGGGAGACTGTCACCAAGCAGTCAATCGGTCAATTTACGTGGATGCAATAATTGTACAGCGCAAACACTCTCCATTTCGAATCTTCTCACGCAACACAGACGTCCGCTTCTATCGCCGCTTACCCAGCACAGTGGTCACCTTGCTAGCTCCCACTGCCACAGGCAAGAGCAGACAGCTCGGTGCATTCTTTGTACCTAACAGCTCGTCACAGGCTGAGCTAATCCATTACTTCCGGTCACCGACTCCCTGTGACCACCGCTGCAGCCATCTGTGGTGCAGTGTGAAACAAATAGCTGTGGCTTGGATGTATACAGTAGTTCTAACCAATTCCATCCCGACCAGTTCAACAAATCCACTTTACCCAATCCTAGACAGCGGTGTTGTTGGCCACTGTAGTGGGGCGCGAAATTGAAGCGTCACCCATCCACCAGTGTCAGCCCAGTTTGCAGGTGAATATAAGTTTAATTTAGTGTTTTGTTTATGTATTTTGTAATTTTCGTAATGTATGTGAATTATCTAAAGTTTTGTATTTATTTCTATATTTCATGTACGGAGAGGGCGGCGCAACGAACGGAGACAGCATCTTCACTGCCGGGATCAGAGAGAGAATTGCTGCACACTATACGTCGCGGGTCGACAGCCAAAGAGCAACAGAAGATCCTGAAACCGAGTCGTTGCGTCGTGTTTCTAAAAACTCAAAAAAATCAGAATTTGTAATGTTTCTACAACAATGACATCATAGAAAGTTTAATCATCTTGTAAATGTTCAGTCATATCTTGTCAAGACTCATGTTCACGTCTATATGTAGTATATATGAAGACAATAAACTAGTGTGTACTACAAAAGTTTAAATACGTGTTCCGAGAATTTATTTATGAAGAATTATATTAAGGAAGAAGTATTACTGATTTATTTGACAAGATTATTAATTTTTGACAACGTTCATCGCGAGTTTGAGTCTTAAAAGTTTATTCAAAGTGGATTTAATATTTATTGAAGCAGATAACTTGCATTAATATAATTTCTGAGATGAAACAAACGACACCTAAATTGAAAAAAGTTTGCGCAAACCAATTGGACTGAGTGACGTAATTCTGAACATACGACTCAAATGATGATGTTTTAATTACAGTTTCGTTCAATAACCATCCAGAGACCACTTTAAAAATAATTTAAATAATTTTGAAGTGTTTTGTAACTGACGTAGGTGACGAAGTCTGCACATGGTCATATGTCAAAAGAAAATCATTTATACAAAACTTACGTCGTTACACCACACCACACACCTCGAATTTTTCTCGCGAATTTTAGAATACTCCCTTTTATACAAGTTACTGTCGAAGAAATCGGGACAACACACGTTTCCACATCTTAAAAGTATCTTTACTTGTGCGTCCGCCTCAATAGCTGAACGGTCAGTCGGCCTTTGGCTGTGGAGCGGTGCGGTACGTCCCGGCCGCTCCGTGTCACGTTTCCGGGTGTGTTGTTGTTTACCGCGCCGGCGCGCTAGTGTTACGTATTGCCGTCACGTTCCTGACGCACGATGGCTCTTTCGTATCGGAAAGCCACGATCAAGCTGCAGTTCGACACTACGTACTCTAGACCGAAGGCCCACGAAGTAGAGCGTTTTTTACGCGATGTGGTACATGTTGATCCTAAGGAGCTGATCGGTATCCACTTATCTATTGTCTCCAGCGTCGTATATCTTAAGTTCACTGACGACGAAGCATGTGACAAACTTCTCAGACGCTCGACGGCAGGTTATCGGTTCTGCCACTCAGACGGAAACGTGGGTGTGGTGACGCTTGAACGTGCTGGATTGGGAATCCAAAATGTGCGCGTGTTTGAGCTCCCTTTTGAAGTTCCAGCGGATTTGGTCACCCTTGCTCTTCGATCCTATGGGACAGTTCTCGGCCACACGGCCGAAAAATGGAAGACCTTCGACACCTACCCCGTCCTTAACGGGGTGCGACAAGTCCGTATTGACCTGCATCGCCATATTCCTTCGTATCTCACGATCGCTGGTTGCAGGGCAATAATTATTTACGACGGTCAGCCGAGAACCTGCTCCGGTTGTGGCCAGACGGGACACATGCGTACCGAATGCCTGCAACGCCGTCTCGTGCAGACACCCTCGACCGACCAGATTCGTCCGTCGACACCGACCTCTCTGCCGATTACGTATGTTGCGGCGGCGAGACGGGAGACGCCAGCTGTATATGACGACCCCACTGTATTGGTGCGAGCTTTGGAGGACCCTGCAGTAGCTTCCACGGAGCCCCAAGCGTCTTTCAGTGCTGATGCTACTGATGTCCTTTCGTCGGACCCCGGCGCACCGTCACAACGGCTCGCCGACGGTACGATGGAAATTGAAGCACAGGATGCAGCGTCCTCCCCTTGCCCTACGTCGGAAACAGAGGCGCGGCTGCGTAAGCAGAAATCACCCAAGCGTCATAAGAAGCGGCGCAAGACAACCGACGACGTAGAACAGCCAGAGGCGACACCGCTGGATGACGAGGTGCCTCAACCGCTCCACCGCGCCGACACAGGCGACCCTACCGTCTCACACGGTTCGACGTCTTCTCCCACTACCGCTGGGTCTGGACCACATGGGGATGCGGGAGATCACCGCAGCTCCGACACCGGGGATGCACCCTTGCCTCCGTCTGCCTCTCGAGATCCAGTGGTGTCAACGTCCCTGGGCGACTGGGCGCAGGAGATGGAGTTGCAGGATGCGTTTCAGAACCAAGACGATGCACCGATGCCGATGGCAGCGTCTACGCGGCCGGCGACAGACGCCTAGGACGGCATGAGCACCTCTCGTCGCTGCCTAGCACTTCGCAAGACCGGCGCTCCACGTCACGACTACTGCCCCCCTGTCATACCATGGTCACCTCCCGAGACTTGATGGACCAGGCATACCGCCTCGCCACGATCAACGTCAATGGCATTACATCTGATGTCAAGACCCGTATGCTGAAGGATACGTTACGCGCTGCGGATCTGGACGTTGTTTTCCTTCAAGAAGTCCGATCAGGACTCTGTCTCGATGCCTACGGATATGACGCCTACACTATGCCTGCAGATGTGGGCGGCGGAGGTACGGCGATTCTACTGCGGGAAGGGATAATGGCCACTGATGTCTCCTATTTACCGTCGGCCCGGGGGGTCGCACTCACGATTGGTACAGTACGTCTGGTGAACTTATATGCTCCTTCAGGCACCGGCAAAAGGAGAGAACGGCGCACCTTTTTTGCCGAAGATATAGCCCCGCTCTTCCAGGGCAATACCGACCACTTGGTAGTAGGCGGCGATTTTAATTGTGTGCTCCGCCCATCCGACCAGGAGCCACACTATACCACCTGCCCGGCACTCCAGGCACTTGTACAGGACTTGGCCTTGTTGGACACCTGGATCATCCAACACGGCGACCGTCGAGCACACACCTATTTTACTAGTCACTCCGCGAGCCGTTTGGATCGAGTCTACGTCACCCGCGGCCTACGATCGGCCGTTGTCGACGCTGAGATGTGGCCGGCAGCGTTCACGGATCACCTCGCATATGTGTGTACTCTCACCCTTCCCCGCCAGCGCGTCCGCCGAAGTAGGGGTCCGTGGCGCCTCAATGTGGCCCTTCTTGATGAGATAAATTGCAGACGCGCAGTCGAGTCCACATGGAGCAATTGCCACCGGCGTTTACCCGCCTACCGTTCTGTACTTCAATGGTGGTTACGGTGTGCAAAACCCGCACTGTGCCGAACATTAGTCAGCTATGGACGCGACCGAGCGCGCTGGTATACTGCGACTACTGATTTTTACTATACTGCGCTCCGCGAACTGGCTGTACAACCGCCGTCGCCAGAGCGACAATCAGCAGTACAACGCGTCAAGGCACAATTGCTTCGTATCAACGCCGTACGTCTTGAGGGTGTGCGGGTGCGAGCGAGGACGACTGATGATGTTCGTGGGGAACGACCTTCCCTCCACCATATCATTCAAGAACGCCGAAGACGCAAGAGGCAGCTCATTACCGAGGTTGAGACGGAGGACGGGCGACGCGTTGACGCACAAATGGATATCGTCCGAGCGTTCACACAGTCATATAAACTTCTTTACGAGAGGGAGTCCCACATGAATGTAGGGGTCAGGGAAGTCCTATCTGACCTACCAGTCTCTCGGAACCTACAAGATGATGCTACGCTCTTGTCGGCGGTGACTTTGGAAGAACTGCGAGAGGCTCTGTTGCGTGGCTCTCCCAACAAAACGCCTGGCCCTGACGGCCTCCCTCTTGAATTTTACAAGCGGTTCTCTGATCTCATGGGCCCAATGTGGGTCAGGATGTACAGTGAACTCCTGAACGCCGATTTTCAGGTACCATCTGACTTTACTGAGGGTCTCTTGATCCCTGTGCCCAAACCCGGCGGAGGCCGTCGCCCTCTTGATTTTCGCCCGTTGACACTGCTAAACACTGACTATAAGCTGTTGACACGCATGCTCCGTGAGAGGCTCAAACCTACGGTAATGGCGGCCATTCACTCTGATCAAACCTGCCTCGGGGGCGCCACTAATGTGTTTACGACTTTAAGCACCTATAGAGACGTGGTGGCGCTCATGGAAACTGGCCGCCTCCAAGGCGCTCTTGTTGCGCTGGACTTCGACCATGCTTTCGACCGCGTTAACCATGGTTTCCTGCGTGCTGTTATGGAACACATCGGTGTCCCGCGTCTGACGACGTCTGTTGTGCTTCGATTGATCCATGGGGCTGTCACGAGGATTATGATCAACGGCTGTCGGTCCGCCCCCGTCCGTGTCAACAGGTCCGTCCGGCAGGGTTGTCCTCTTTCTGCCATGCTCTTCGCCGTTGCCCTCGAACCAGCTCTTCACGGACTACGGCGACGCTTAGAAGGACTTACCCTCCGTTCCGTAACCTTTCGATGTGGTGCATACGCCGACGATGTGATGTTCTTAGCACGGTCTGGTGACGAAATACACACGGCGTTTTCCTGGCTCCACCAGTATGGGGCGGTGGCAGGCAGTGTGCTCAACCTTCGGAAATCACGCTACATGGAGGTAGGACGAGGAATGCCTGCAGGTCTGGCCGTACCTCTGACAAAGGTCCCGATGCTCAAGTGTTTAGGGATATCACTCCATCGACAAATACAACGCACGGCGGCCTTTACGTATCGTATGGTCTTACGACGACTCCGTTTAGAGGCTCGTCTCAATAAATTCAGATCATTGAACATTTTGCAACGCGCCCAATACGTTAATGTGTACATGGCTTCTCACCTTAACCATTACGCCCATGTACTGCCGATAACGGACACGATGGCTTCCAGGATACAGGCAGTGTTTGGACACGTGGTGAACGATGGTGCTGTTTTCAAGATCCGTTTTGTTACGCTTACTTTACCCTTCGACAAAGGCGGTGTTGGACTCACTCACGTCAAGCACAGAGCGCTGGCACTGTATCTCCGTTCCATGAGGCGACTCTGGCTTTCACCAACAGCCAGTCTCCCAGGCCTACTGATTGAAGAAGTGGCCCCACGTACGCTGTACCCACCGGTACCAGTTGGACATTTATCGCCCTCGCTGTCACACATTAGAACGTTTTTCGTAGAGCATAGCTATGTGTTGCGGGTTATATCGGAGACACGGAATCCGACAGCGAAGACTTATTATAGTGCTCTCCAGCACTGGACTCCGGATAACGACATTGTACGGCGCCACCCTACGGTCGACTGGCCACGAGTATGGCGAGCTATCCACGCGCCGTTCCTGTCTACTTTCGTGCGGTCGACGTGGTATGTGGTCGTTAACGAGAAACTTCCAACCCGACAACGGCTGCATGCCATTCACCTAATTGACGACCCTGTGTGCCCCCGTTGCACGACGTTAGACACGGACGAACATAGACTGAACTGTGGCCCCGCGCGTGAGTGCTGGAAACTGATCCGCCAGATCCTGGCTTTCCTGCTCCGCCGCCCCTACGTTTCGATTTTACCCCAAGAACTCTTTCATCCCGACGCTGTCTATTTCCCTATGACCCGGATGAATGCGGTTAATTGGGTACGAGGAATGGCGATACACTACATATACCGCGATGGAGACAAAGACGTCCTCGATTTATGGTACTATATGATCGACGAGTTTCTGGTCTTAACGAACAGACAGGATTACCGGAACCTTTTTGCGAACTATTTGGGTTCGTCATTCATGGACCCACCACCCAGCTGGGGTGTGCCGGGTGTGAGAAGACATTAACTTGTAGATGTGATCTTTCCACGATTCCCCTATGGTAACAGAAACAGTCTCTGACTGTGTGCAGCGGCCCCGGGCGCTCCAACGATTGGTGGCTGGTGATGTCCAATGCAATGACGACCGCCCGTTCCTGGCCGCCCGCCTAGCAATGTGACCGCGGCGAGCAAGATGGCCCCTTTTTAGTTCACTTTATTGGCAACTTTTTGCGCATGGCTGCCTTGTTTTTTTATGCATTCTCAAAAAAAAAAATGTAGTTAGTAGTTTGTGAAATAAGCATTGTAGGCTGTGATTATATTTTTGTTGAGCTTAATAATTAGTGTGTGTCGAAACACCATTTTCTTTAAGTATTCATTGACATATTTCTGTACATGTTATTTGCATAAGTGCCTTAGTACAACTTCAGTTTTGTGGCTTTGTCATCGCATTTCCATGAAAGTAACCAAAAAGATGGGAGGTTATTTTATGCACAGACAGATTTTTTCTTTTCTTTTTTTGTAATATTTTTATTTTCCATTTGAAGTGTAAAATTTGAGCTTAATTGTTATGTTCTGCACCACAAAGATGAAGCTTTGTAAGACTTTTCCCAATAAGTTGTTTTCTTGTGTACTATTTTGTAATTGAATCTCATTTGTATTAAAAAAAAATTTGTACTATATTAAAAAAAAAAACGGTCAGAGCGTTGGAATCCCACGCACGGGGGCCCGGGTTCGATTCCCGGCTGGGGTGGGAGATTTTGTCCCCTCGGGGACTGGGTGATGTGTTGTCCTAATCATCATTTCATCCCCACTGTCGACGCACAAACGCCGGTCGCTGTGGCCGAGCGCTTCTAGGCGCTTCAGTCCGGACCCGCGTGCTGCTACGGTCGCAGGTTCGAATCCTGCCTCGGGCACCTTTGCCTTTAACCCAAATGAATACAGATTCGTTAACAGATATTTTCCTCCTGTTACGAGTATACAATGACAAGGAAGAAGGAGAAACATGTGCAGATTTACCAAAATCCTTATTAGCTAATTCCGAAATATGGTAAGTGCGAAATGCAATAATGTCTCTGTCAACAAAACTTTCAAGTCCAGCAACACTTGGTACTCCAGTACCTCCTCGAACAATGGCAACAGTAAACCATCCGTTACCATGACCAAACGTATCGTTTATATCTAAACTAAAATTAAGTCTACAACCGACGAAAACTGCAGGACCATCCAGCAGAGCTTGTGCAGCGACAGACTTAACTGGAATACGATTCTTCTTGTCTCCAGCTGTTGTAGCAAATTCGATGTTCTCGATGGTCTTGTAGACTGTTTGTTTAGGTTAGTTAGGTTTAAGTAGTTCTAAGTCGAGGGGAACTGGTGGCCTCAGATGTTAAGCCCCTTTATTGCTTGGAGCTATTTGAACCATCTGACGCGCAAGTCGCCCAATGTGGCGTTGCACTCAATAAGGCTTGCACTTGGCGACCGAGCTTCCCGCCTGGGAACTCCAGGACACTGATGCCATACGATCACTTCCATTTCCATCGTTACGTCTGGTGAAAATACTGCACTACAATATGTCACAGGTTACATTTCCTCTAAGTATTCTCTCATCAAATAGGAAAAGAACCTTTTCTTATCTGTTACGTCCTGCATCACAGGGCTAGAACATTAAACTCACTTTTGGCTCAGTATGGAGTGCTAAGAGCAGGGCGTACCTCTGTCACAGCTTCTGGTATGATTTTTTTTTTAGTAAGTTAATTGAAAGCTTTGTTGCTTTGGTAAAAGTAAAATTGGTTCTTTTTGTCGTGACAGAATAAATTACTATTAATCACACCAGATTTGTCGGAGAACAGCAGCAACATGTGTAATTGATCCAGCTTTAAGAAATTCTATTACCTTTTAGCGGAAAATTCGTGCGGTACTCTCCGACGTTAGAAAAGTAGTGGTGTTCCGTTCGGAGCAGGAGGCGGCTGTCTTTTCTCATTCGCGATATCGCAAATTACTAAAAAATGAACAGAAATTTTTTCGGAGGAAGATCGCACGGAGAAAACAGACAGAAGTTACATGAAAGAAACCTAAGGGACCAACTAATTGGATTTGTACGAACATATAAACGGAACTGAAAGAACTTGGAATAAATACTATAACGATGTCGTCACGACAGCCTCCTGTTCCGACAGAACACACGCTGGATCATAAGCTGCATAAATCTTTTAAACAGAAAAGATTATCTCAAGTATAATTAATGAAAATAAGGTTGAGAGATTTTCTTTGAAATTAAATAAACTTCAAGGCTTCAAGTATTATATTATGAAACGGAAACTTACATTAACATGGCCACCCATTGTGGCGGTGGAGCGAATTTTCATGATACACATTCTCGCTTGTTTGTGGCTACATATATTTTTAATCACTTAAACTCTTAAAGTTACAATAAAATGATTTTATCAGTATGGAGCACAATACTTTTGCGTCCGACTCGCAACACATTCACAGAAGAACAGCTAGAGAGCGGCGCGGCTCCCTGCAGAACTAAAAATGGGCAATTGTTATTTTGAAACATAGCTGCGTCGTTTTTTTACTGATCGATAGCAGCGTATAACAGTTTATAGCTATCGTGATATTCTGCGCTTTTCAGGAGCGCGGCAAAGATATCTGGTTACAACATTCATTGGTATATGTTAAAAGTTCGCACATACTGACGCGAATACAGAAAAAAAAAACTTTTACATGTTAAAAATCGCTGTGATAAAGGCTGTAATGTCACAAGCTTCTCACAAGAGGCGACTTATTTTAAATTTCGCCAGTGTTCTTTAGCTTCAACTCCTATATTTCGTGCGTGTTTGTGTATTTATCAGGACGTTTGTTGTATGGATAGGAGCAGTAACTGTTGTGTTCAGTTACAAGCCGAGTTGGTGACCTTTCGCTTACAGTTCCAGAGGGTGTTGGCTTTGGTCACGCAGCTTGATGCTGTTGCCAATCAGCATCACTATGGGGTTTCCGGATGGGGAGGTCTGAGGGATGTCCAGCACTATGCACGTGTGTCTCTATCGGTCCACTACTGGGACTGCCCCGCGTAACGGCCGCACTGAGGTTGATCCCTGTCCCATGGTCAAGTGGAAGGTCGTTTTAAGGGGCGACCACCAGCGAAAGACTTTTCTAGGGCCGATAGGAAGGCCTCCTCAGTTCGTCTGACGAACAGATTTTTGGCACTGTCTTTGGCTGACAAAGTCCCTGACCCAGATGAAATCGCCCGCCCTGTTCCAAACTAAGCCTCTCGGACTGCAAGGTCTGGGCATACACAGAGCGTGGGATCACTGGTAGATGGGAGCTCCAACGTTAGGCGTGTAATGAGGCTCGTTAGGGTTGTAGGAGCAAAGGAGTGTAAGGAATGACATGGCTGCAAAGGAGAAGAAGGAATTCAGTGTGTTCTCTGAGTGAATACTGGGAGGAGTTATTCCAGGTGTAGAGTGGATGCTTCCAAATGCCATGAAGAGAACATGGTGCAGCCCACTGCAGCTGGTGACTCATGTTGGTACTAACGATGTCTGTCGTTTTGGTTCAGATTTTCTATCTCGTTTTCTGTGGCTACCTGAAGTAATAAAGACTGCCAGTCTTGCTTACAAGATAAAGGTGGAACTCAATATCTGAAGCATCGTCAACAGAAGCGACTGTGGTCCTTTGGTACAGAGCCAACGGAGGGCGTGAATCAGACTGTTCTGTGACGATGTAGATTGCAGATTCCTCAAAATGGTTCAAATGGCTCTGAGCACTATGGGACTTAACTTCTGAGGTCATCAGTCCCCTAGAATTTAGAACTACTTAAACATAACTAACTCAAGGACATCACCCACATCCATGCCCGAGGCAGGGATTGGAACCTGCGACCGTAGCGGCCGCGCGGTTCCAGACTGAAGCGCCTAGAACCGCTCGGCCATCCCGGCCGTTCGCAGATTCCTCGACTTACACCGTAAGGTCGTGGGTTTCCAGGTTCTGTTAAGTAGGTCAGGAGTCCACTGAACACAGGAAGCTTCACGGTTAGTGGGGGGTCGTGTGGAGGGCACTGAGGAGTTTTTATGTTAGAGGGCGTCGGGAAAGTACAGTAAGGGTTTCAGTTTCAAAGGGTGAATGACGAACATAAAACGATGGTAGACATAGCAACAATCAGTAAACTGTAGTAGCTGTGATGGGAAAGAATGAAAGCTCCAAGCGCTAATAGAAAGCGCTGAAGCCCAAATCGTAACAGGTGCATAAAGCTGGCTAAAGTCGGAGTAGTGTAGCCGAAATTTTTACAGAGGACCTAACCTTGCTTAGAAAGGATAGATTAAATACTGGGTCGCGCCGTGTTTGTTACTGTTAGAAGTAGTTTATCTTTTAGGGAAATTGAAGTAGATAGTTCCTGTGAGTTACTATCAGTATAGGTTGTAGTTGACAACTGGATTAAATTAATTATTGGTTCTTTTATCGACCCTACGGCTCCGACGTGGTTGAACAGATAAAAGGAAGTCTCGTTTCAAACAGGCACCCCACTCATACAGTGGTGGCTTCAATCTACCCTGGATATGTCGGACAAAATATATGCTTAAAGACGGTGGCAAGCATAAAACGGCCGTCCGAAATTGTACAGAATGCCTTCTCAAAAGATTATTTTGAATGGTTAGTTCAGGAGTCCCCTCAAAGGGTAAATGGTTGCGAAAACATACTTGATCTCTTAGCAGCAAATAATCCTGACCAAATAAGGAGTATCATGACAGATACAGGGATTAGTGACAGCAAATTCTTGTAGCTTGAATGAATACTGTGCCGCCCAAACCCACCAAGAATAAACGCAGAATTATCTATTTGAAAAAGCAGATAAAAATTCGCTTCACACCACCTGAGAGATAGTCTCCACTCCTTCCAATCTGACTATGTAAGTGTAGATAATATGTTGTTTGAAGTCAAAGAAATAATATCGATGGCAGTTGAGAGACATATGGCAAATAAATTAATAATAGATGGTACTGATCACATAGGCCAGAACACTTGCAGAAACAACGAAAAAGGCATGCCAAATTTTAAAGAACGTAAAATCCTCCATATTGGCGAACATTTAGTGAATCTCGAAATTTAGCACGAACTTCAGTTAAAGATGATTTTGTTAGTACCCACAACGAAAGACTGTCTCGTAATCTGGCAGAAAAGCCAAAGAGATTCTGGTCGCATGTAAAGTACAGCAGAGGCAATACGCAATCAATACCTTCACGGGCTGTGGCAATGGTGATGTTATTGATGTCAGTACCGCTAAAACAGAGTTACTAAGCACGGTTTTGCCGAAATACCTTCACAAAAGAATACGAAGTAAATATTCCACAACACATCAAGAAGAACTGCCAACATGAATAACTTAGAAGAAGTTATCTTCGGTGTAGCGAAGGAGTTTAAAACACTTAAGAAGGACAAGGCCTCCAATCCAAATTGTGTAGCATTCAGGTTCCTTTTAGAGAAGGTAACACAATAGCGAGCTATTCGACCGCCCAGTATTGGTAAGAGGTGAATTTGATTGTAGGGCTGAGCGCCGGTGGACAGCCCAGGGCCGTCAAAGCGGCGCACTCGGTCCACAGGCAGCGACCACTGCTGGCGAGCGCAGGCACGGGCTCAAAGGCTTCGCAGAAAGTGCAGAAAATCCAGTTTGGACGACGCATCGATTGCTTTGGGGGACCAGCTATGCTCCCAGCAATGGCGGGCTTTGAGACAAACTGAAATATGGCTTATAGCAGTTTCTTGACAGTCTATAATAATGTACAGCCAAATATTAAGCCGGCCGGTGCGGCCGTGCGGTTCTAAGCGCTTCAGTTTGGAACCGCGTGACCGCTACGGCCTCAGGTTCGAATCCTGCCTCGGGCATGGATGTGTGTGATGTCCTTAGGTTAGTTAGGTTTAAGTAGTTCTACGTTCTCGGGGACTGATGACCTCAGAAGTTAAGTCCCATAGTGCTCAGAGCCATTTGAACCATTTGAACCAAATATTAATGCAAATCTGTGTACATCGGCAATTCCAGAAAAATGAGGCTCATAGAACAGCACAACAGTAATTTCAGTATATTTAATGCAACACAGTTAATATTTCACAGTGAATAAACATTTACCCAACTAACCCTGAATTAAAAATCGCTACATGCGATTTCAACAAACGATTTCTCAGATGACAGAACAGCACTGTTCCTATCATCACTGAAAAGAACATATCTCTGTCTATTTTATTTATTGATTTATGACGTTTTTTATATATGTTTCATTGTGCAAACGTTTTTCAGAACTTCATGTCCACCACAATTACACAATAAACGAACGCAGCATCAATATCTCATGTCGTCATACTTGTGTAGTTGCTTACACTACTGGCCATTAAAATTGCTACACCAAGAAGAAACGCAGATGATAAACGGGTATTCATTGGACAAATATATTATACTAGAACTGACATGTGATTACATTTTCACGCAATTTCGGTGCATAGATCCTGAGAAGTCGGTACCCAGAACAACCACTTCTGACCGTAATAACGGCTTTGATACGCCTGGGCATTGAATCAAATAGAGCATGGATGGCGTGTACAGGTACAGCTGCCCATGCAGCTTCAACACGACACCACATTTCGTCAAGAGTAGTGACTGGCGTACTGTGACGAGCCAGTTGCTCGGCCACCATTGACCAGACGTTTTCAATTGGTGAGAGATCTGGAGAATGTGCTGGCCAGGGCAACAGTCGAACATTTTCTGTATCTAGAAAGGAATGTACAAGACCTGCAACATACGGTCGTGCATTATCCTGCTGAAATGTAGGGTGTAGCTGGGATGGAATGAAGGGTAGAGCCACGGGTCGTAACACATCTGAAATGTAACGTCCACTGTTCAAAGTGCAGTCAATGCGAACAAGAGGTGAGCGAGACGTGTAACTAATGGTACCCCATACCATCACGCCGGGTGATATGTCAGTATGGCGATGACGAATACGCGCTTCCAATGTGCGTTTACCTCGGTGTCACCAGACACGGATGCGACCATCATGATGCTGTAAACAGAACTTGAATTCATCCGAAAAAATGACGTTTTGCCACTCGTGCGCGCAGGCACTCCTGTCTGTGATGCAGCGCCAATGGTAACCGCAGCCATGGTCTCCGAGCTGAAAGTCCATGCCGCTGCAAACGTCGAGGAACTGTTCGTGCAGATGGTTGTTGTCTTGCAAACGTCCCTATCTGTTGACTCAGGGATCTAGACATGGCTGCACGATCCGTTACAGCCGTCCGAGGTGGCCGAGCGGTTTTAGTCTGGAACCGTGCGACCGCTATGCTCGCAGGTTCAAAACCTGCCTCGGGCATGGATGTATGTGATGTCCTTAGGTTAGTTAGGTTTAAGTAGTTCTAAGTTTTAGGGGACTGTTGACCTCAGAAGTTAAGTCGTATAGTGCTCAGAGCCATTTGAACCATTTTTCTGATGCGTCACAGCCATGCGGATAAGATGCCATTCAACTCGACTGCTAGTGATACGAGGCCGTCGTGATCCAGCACTGCGTTCCGTATCGTGTTCCTGAACCCACCGATTCCATATTCTGCTAACAGTCATTGGATCTCGACCAACGCGAACATCAATGTCGCGATACGATGAACCGCAATCGCGATAAGCTACAATCCGAACTTTATTAAAGTCGGAAACGTGATGGTACGCATTTCTCCTCCTTACACGTGGAATCACAACAACGTTTCACCAGGCAACGTTGGTCAACTGCTGTTTGTGTATGAGAAATCGGTTGGAAACTTTCCTCTTGCACGTTGTAGGTGTCGCCACCGGCGCCAACCTTGTATGAATGCTCTGAAAAGCTAATCATTTGCATATCACAGCATCTTCTTCCTGTCGGTTAAATTTCGCGTCTGTAGCACGTCATCTTCGTGGTGTAGCAATTTTAATGGCCAGTAGTGTAATAAACAGTTTTTCTGTTTTGCTAGTAACATTTATTGCAAGTGCTATTAAATAACTGTGCTCATTTGTATGTGCTCAATCATATGTGTTAGAGACCCAAAAGACGCTTCTCTCAAGAACTGATATAAAACTGCAGTCAGTACTTAAAAACGATCTGTCGTCATTTACTGTAAGCACACTTGTGCAACAATGCTGACTTCTGGATTCATGAACCAACTATCACTTACATTTATTAAATGATCTGAGTATAACTGGATGTTTATGAGATTTATTTATTTAAATATTGTTATAATATTCTCTTTAAGTCCAGCATGTGGTGAATTTGAATGATGTCTATAGAGCGTACGGACAATGTATGTATGACCTTCAGCCAATGGAAGAGCAGATAGTAGCTGAACAGTACGAGAGTCAAGTGTAGACTAGGATTTCTCGAGTGAATAGCTGAAGGGAGCGATTCTGGACACTTTATGTCGAATGCTGGAAGGAGGCAGACCTGCCTACAATAACGATGAATATCCGTCCATGGATGTGTTCGATTCTAGGTGGTGAATGGCCACTACGATACTTTAACTTCTGAAGGGACTTAAACACTGAAATGCCAAAGAAACTGGTTACGGCATGCATATTCAAATGCAGAGATACGTAAGCAGGCAGAATACGACGCTGCGCCTACTAAGACAACAAGTAGCCGGCGCAGTTGTTAGATCGGTTACTGCTGCTACAATGGCAGGTTATCAAGATTTAAGTGAGTTTCAACGTGGTGTTGTAGTTGGTGCACGAGTGATAGGACACAACATCTCCCAGGTAGCAATGAAGTGAAGATTTTCCCATACGACCATTTTACGAGTGCATCCTGTATATCAGGAATCCGGTGAAACATCAAATCTCCGAGATCGCTGCGGCCGGTGAAAGATCCTACAAGAACGTGGCCAACGACGACTGAAGAGAATCGTTTAAAGTGACAAAGTGCAACCCTTACGCAAATTGCTGCACATTTCAATTCTGGTCCATCAGCAAGTGTCAACATGAGAACCACTCAACGAAACATCATAGATGTAGTCTTTCGGAGTCGAAGGCCCTCTCGTGTACCCTTGAAGACTGCACGACACAAAGCTTTACGCCTCGCCTGGGCCCGTCAACACCAACGTTGGCTGCTGATCACTGGAAAATGTTCCCAGGTCGGACATGTCTCGTTTCAAATTGTATCGAGCAGATGGATGTGTACAGATATTGACACAAGCTCATGAATCCATGTACCTTGCATGTCAGCAGGGGACTGTTCGAGCTGGTAGAGGCTCTGTAATGGTGTGGGGCGTGGACACCTGGAGTGATATGGGATCCTTGATACGTCTAGACATGAAAGCATCCTGTCTCATCACCTGCATCCGTTCATGTCCACTGTGCATTCCGACGGACTTGGACAAGTACAGCAGGACAATGCGGCACCCCACACGTCCAGAATTGCTACATAGTGGCTCCAAGAACACTCTTCTGTGTTTAAACACTTCCGCTAACCACTCAGCCATAAACACTGTCGACCATATCTGATATGACTTGCAACGTGCTGTTCAGAAGAGATCTCCGCCTCCTCATCCTCTTACGGGTTTGCGGACAGCCTTTCATGGTGTCAATTCCCTCCAGCACTACTTCAGACAGTAGTCGAGTCCACACCACGTCGTGTTGCGGCAATTCTGCTTGCTCGCTGGGGCCCTGCACGATATTAGGCAGGTGTACCAGTTTCCTTGGCTCTTCAGTGTATTTCGAGAGGTTTGATTGTGCTCAAGTGTAGGACTCTTAACTTTCGCAACTTGATTTATGGAACTGAAAATAGTCAAAGATGACGTTCTTTGTATCATGTTAATTCGTGAATATTCATGGTGAACTCTGAACTGTTTTGAGCCGGTGAATCTTTTGTGTATCGTGATCAAGAAATATACTTAATTTTATGCGAATCCTTGATGATTATTTAGTTAGAAGATTTTGCCATTATTCTCGGTAACATTCTCAACGTAACTTTGCGACATTTGATAAAGGTATTTACTGTCTGCATTTTAACTGAATGTTACAACATCCCTTCCTGTTTACTCGAACTGTCCTTTCATGACTAAACATTATTCAGCATGAGTCTCAGTCGTCTAAATCAATTATAGTGGTTAGAATAGAACCCATGTTATTAAATTAATCAGTTATCTTTCATTTTACATTTCTGTATATTTCATTAGTTCGCAATTCCAGTCAATGCACAGACTATTCGAGTGCAAGGCCACAGCTACAGTTTGTTTGCAGTGAATTAGCTACAGGCCATGAAAGCAAACATACACAGCTTGACTCAATGACTATATTTATCAGCCCACGTACCTAATGTAAGAGTAACCATAGGCAAAGACAGATCTGGTTTTCTCATGTGGAATGCTGTTTGTAAGGGCAGCTACAACATAAGGTCGCACTAGCGTCCTATATGCTGTCTCCTTTACCGCTGAACCACACTTTTCTAGAATTTTCCCAATAAATCGAAGTACTCATGTGGATATAGTGGATATACGTATTAGGACAATTGTCACTTATTGTACAATGTAAATGTCTCATCTAAAATACACTCCTGGAAATGGAAAAAAGAACACATTGACACCGGTGTGTCAGACCCACCATACTTGCTCCCGTCACTGCGAGGGGCTGTACAAGCAATGATCACACGCACGGCACAGCGGACACACCAGGAACCGCGGTGTTGGCCGTCGAATGGCGCTAGCTGCGCAGCATTTGTGCACCTCCGCCGTCAGTGTCAGCCAGTTTGCCGTGACATACGGAGCTCCATAGCAGTCTTTAAAACTGGTAGCATGCCGCGACAGCGTGGACGTGAACCGTATGTGCAGTTGACGGACTTTGAGCGAGGGCGTATAGTGGGCATGCGGGAGGCCGGGTGGACGTACCGCCGAATTGCTCAACACGTGGGGCGTGAGGTCTCCACAGTACATCGATGTTGTCGCCAGTGGTCGGCGGAAGGTGCAGGTGCCCGTCGACCTGGGACCGGACCGCAGCGACGCACGGATGCACGCCAAGACCGTAGGATCCTACGCAGTGCCGTAGGGGACCGCACCGCCACTTCCCAGCAAATTAGGGACACTGTTGCTCCTGGGGTATCGGCGAGGACCATTCGCAACCGTCTCGATGAAGCTGGGCTACGGTCCCGCACACCGTTAGGCCGTCTTCCGCTCACGCCCCAACATCGTGCAGCCCGCCTCCAGTGGTGTCGCGACAGGCGTGAATGGAGGGACGAATGGAGACGTGTCGTCTTCAGCGATGAGAGTCGCTTCTGCCTTGGTGCCAATGATGGTCGTATGCGTGTTTGGCGCCGTGCAGGTGAACTGGCCGTACACCTCTGGTGATCGTCGAGGGGACACTGAATAGTGCATGGTACATCCAAACCGTCATCGAACCCATCGTTCTGCCATTCCTAGACCGGCAAGGGAACTTGCTGTTCCAACAGGGCAATGCACGTCCGCATGTATCCCGTGCCACCCAACGTGCTCTAGAAGGTGTAAGTCAACTACCCTGGCCAGCACGATCTCCGGATCTGTCCCCCACTGAGCATGTTTGGGACTGGATGAAGCGTCGTCTCATGTGGTCTGCACGTCCAGCACGAACGCTGGTCCAACTGAGGCGCCAGTTGGAAATGGCATGGCAAGCCGTTCTACAGGACTACATCCAGCATCTCTACGATCGTCTCCATGGGAGAATAGCAGCCTGCATTGCTGCGAAAGGTGGATATACACTGTAGAAGTGCCGACATTGTGCATGCTCTGTTGCCTGTGTCTATGTGCCTGTGGTTCTGTCAGTGTGATCATGTGATGTATCTGACCCCAGGAATGTGTCAATAAAGTTTCCCCTTCCTGGGACAATGAATTCACGGTGTCCTTATTTCAATTTCCAGGAGTGTATATTGCATTTCGTTTTGATTTGTCAACCCCCTTTGCTGAGCGATCAGCACTTTCACTGTCATATATGGACCTGAGTTCTATTCCTGGCCAGGTTGCAGACATCTTCGCTCGGGAACTGCGTGTTGCATTGTTCTAGTCATTTCATCATCATAGACAAGCAAGTGTCCCATTGCAGTACCAATTAAAAAGACTTGCAACTCGGCGGCCGAACTGTCCCAGGTGGGGACTCGTGGCCATCAGTGCCACACGATCGTTTCATTTCATATCTGGCGACTTTACAAGATATTCAATGACAGCATCACCTGCAAGCAGTAGAAGACTTGGCGATGTGGGTCAGTAATTCAGCGGATTACTCCTATTTCAGTTCTTGCTATTGACGGGACTTATGCAACTTTCCAGTTTTTGAGTATGGATTTCTCTAATAGCGAGCGGATGTATATGGTTGCTAAGAATGGACCTTGTAATTTTACCAAACGGTTACAGTCGGTTTAGTTGCTCTACCAAACGGCATCCCATATGAGCAAACCAGTTGCATCTTTAACTGTGGTTACTCGTACTTTACGTATTTGGGCTATGCATGGCTTGCGTAAAAGAATAGCTCGATGTAGTCATAGGGTTGAGCTGTACACATCTGCTTTCATGACCTGCAACTGATTCACTGCAGATGATAAACTGTAGCTGTGATCCTGCAGTCAAATATCTATGCATTGGCTGGAATTAATATGTTACACTGAAATATGAAATGAACGATAAATGAGTAATTTAATAACAACGCCTGTATTATAACGTCTGTAATTGATTTGGTCGACAGATAATTATGTTGAATAATGATTATTAAAGAAAGGACATCTCAAACGGAACGTGGTCCTATGATACTCAATTAAAATAGAGACGGAAAATACCCTTATGAAATGCAGTAAAGTCAGATTGGGAGCGATACGAGAATGGGAGCTAAATCGTCTAACTAAATATTGATCAAAGACTCTCGAAAACTAGTCCATTTTATGACCACAACACCCGAAAATTCACCAGTTCAAAATAGTTCAGAGTTCAGCATGATGATTCCCAAATTAAGATATGTACAAACAAAAGTGACTCTACTCTGCCTATTCTCAGTTCCATAAATAAAGTGGTACAAATTAAGAGTCCTACTCTGAAGCACATCTAAACCTCTAAACTTTAAGTCCCATTACCACCCACAATCAAACACCTCCACGATCAAATATCATTTGTTTGTCTCCTTCCAGCACTCGACATAAAGTGTCCAGAATCGCTCCCTTGAGCTCTTCAATCAAGAAGTCCTAGTTTCCACGTTATTCCTGTAGTGTTGCACTACTATGTGCTTTTCCATTGGCTGAAGGCCATCCCCACCAAAAATGCATCGTTCTTAAGCTGTAGAGACATGGTATGATTCAAGTTGACCACTTCCCAGACTAAAATAATACATTACAACAATACTTAAATAAATAAATCTCATCAACACGCTGATCATTTACACTAAAAATAAGTAATAGTTGGTTTATAAATGAATACCCAGCATTCTTGCTCAATATGCTCCAGGTAAATGACAACAAATTGTCCGTAAGTATTGTTTGAACAGTTATTTATGCCCTTTGGACAGAAGCAACTTTTGGTTCTATTTTCAATCATGGTGTCCGTTATGACATTCGATTGAACACTTACAAATTAGCACAGTTTTTAATAGCACTTACAGTCAACATTTAATGAAGCTACTGACAAAATATTAAACTGTTCATTAAACAACTACACGAGCATGATGAAGTATCATATCAATACGAAGTACTGATGCTGTGTTATGGTGATGGGTATGTGGTTCCGACAAACATCTGCATAATGAAACAGAAATAAAAGACGTTGTAAATCAATAAATAAAAAGGTGTAGATACTTAGCTTTCAGGGATGATAGCTAAAGTGCAATGCCATCAACGGAGATATTGTTCATTGAAATCACAAAAAATGTTTAAAAAGTTTTAATCCAGAGGTTCATTGTGTAAATTTTTATTCACTGTGAAATATTGACGTTGTTGTTTTCAAGATATTGAAATTAATGTTGTGTCATTCTATCCGCCCCATTTTTCTGGAATCGCCGATATACTCAGATTTCCATTAATACACTCCTGGAAATGGAAAAAAGAACACATTGACACCGGAGTGTCAGACCCACCATACTTGCTCCCGTCACTGCGAGAGGGCTGTACAAGCAATGATCACACGCACGGCACAGCGGACACACCAGGAACCGCGGTGTTGGCCGTCGAATGGCGCTAGCTGCGCAGCATTTGTGCACCTCCGCCGTCAGTGTCAGCCAGTTTGCCGTGGCATACGGAGCTCCATCGCAGTCTTTAACACTGGTAGCATGCCGCGACAGCGTGGACGTGAACCGTATGTGCAGTTGACGGACTTTGAGCGAGGGCGTATAGTGGGCATGCGGGAGGCCGGGTGGACATAGCGCCGAATTGCTCAACACGTGGGGCGTGAGGTCTCCACAGTACATAGATGTTGTCGCCAGTGGTCGGCGGAAGGTGCACGTGCCCGTCGACCTGGGACCGGACCGCAGCGATGCACGGATGCACGCCAAGACTGTAGGATCCTACGCAGTACCGTAGGGGACCGCACCGCCACTTCCCAGCAAATTAGGGACACTGTTGCTCCTGGGGTATCGGCGAGGACCATTCGCAACCGTCTCCATGAAGCTGGGCTACGGTCCCGCACACCGTTAGGCCGTCTTCCGCTCACGCCCCAACATCGTGCAGCCCGCCTCCAGTGGTGTCGCGACATGCGTGAATGGAGGGACGAATGGAGACGTGTCGTCTTCAGCGATGAGAGTCGCTTCTGCCTTGGTGCCAATGATGGTCGTATGCGTGTTTGGCGCCATGCAGGTGAGCGCCACAATCAGGACTGCATACGACCGAGGCACACAGGGCCAACACCCGGCATCATGGTGTGGGGAGCGATCTCCTACACTGGCCGTACACCTCTGGTGATCGTCGAGGGGACACTGAATAGTGCACGGTACATCCAAACCGTCATCGAACCCATCGTTCTACCATTCCTAGACCGGCAAGGGAACTTGCTGTTCCAACAGGACAATGTACGTCCGCATGTATCCCGTGCCACCCAACGAGCTCTAGAAGGTGTAAGTCAACTACCCTGGCCAGAAAGATCTCCGGATCTGTCCCCCATTGAGCATGTTTGGGACTGGATGAAGCGTCGTCTCACGCGGTCTGCAAGTCCAGCACGAACGCTGGTCCAACTGAGGCGCCAGTTGGAAATGGCATGGCAAGCCGTTCTACAGGACTACATCCAGCATCTCTACGATCGTCTCCATGGGAGAATAGCAGCCTGCATTGCTGCGAAAGGTGGATATACACTGTACTAGTGGCGACATTGTGCATGCTCTGTTGCCTGTGTCTATGTGCCTGTGGTTCTGTCAGTGTGATCATGTGATGCATCTGACCCCAGGAATGTGTCAATAAAGTTTCCCCTTCCTGGGACAATGAATTCACGGTGTTCTTATTTCAATTTCCAGCAGTGTATTTTGTTGCAATCTTTCGCTTTGTCTCAAAGCCCGCCTTTGCTTGCAACATAGTGGCCCTCCAAAGCATTCAACGCATCGTCCAAACAGGGTTTTCCACCCCACTTCCGCTGAAGCCTTTACGCTCGTGCCTGGGCTCGCCAGCAATGGTCCGTGCCTCCGGAGCGGCTGCTCCGCTCTGGCTGCGCTGGAGCGGCTGACGAGGCTACTGCTACACCGCATTCACAAATGCCTCGACATACTTCCGTAGATATACCATAAAATTTGTCCCCTGTTGACGAAACTACTGCTTCGCCGCCTGCGTATATAGCTTATCCTAATTTCTTCAATACAAAATAATCTTCGTTAGTTCCACCTTCCTTATTATAATTGTTGCACACCCTGTCATCGGATCGCCACATTGTGTACCGTGATTCGTCACCTCGCACAACGTTTTTACACTGTTCAATAGTCCAAGTTTACGCCTTACGCCAAGCGTTTGGCATTCACCGGCGTGACGTGTTGCTTACGAGCAGCCGCTCGACCATGAAATACAAGTATTCTCACCTCCCGCCTAACTGTCATAGCACTTGCAGTGGATCCTGATGCAGTTAGGAATTCCTGTGTGATGGTCTGAATAAATATCCGCCTATTACACATTATGACCCTCTTCAACTGTCGGCGGTCTCTGTCAGTCAATAGACGAGGTCGGCCTGTACGCTTTTGTGCTGTAAGTGTCTCTTCACGCTTCCAATTCACTATCACATCGGAAAAAATGGACTTACGGATGTTTAGGAGTGTGGAAATCTCGCGTACAGACGTATGACACAAGTGACACCAAATTACCTGACCACGTTTGAAGTCCATGAGTTCTGCGGAGCGCCCCATTATGCTCTCTCACGATGTCTAATGACTACTGAGGTCGCTGATATGGAGTACCTGGCAGTAGGCGGAAACACAAAGCACCTAATATGAAAAATGTATGTTTTGGGGAGTGACTTTTGATCACATAGCGTACGTAAAAAAATAAAGTTAAGAATTGGAGAAAAACGCCCAATGAGCTTGAAAATACGGGAGCTGGGAGATCATATGCTCAAATGCGGGAGTGAGAGTGAGAGTTTGTCACGCTATTTGCAACCTGTCCTCAGTATCTTCTTCTACAATGTCGATTCTGGTATTAAGCAGACCAGTCCTCATAAATTTTGTCCATATCTGCTCTTATAGCTTCTGATTTCCAATTAGTCATCCCTTCTGTTTCAGATTTAATTTTCTTCACCTCAGCTTTTACTGTGTCTGCTACACTTATCTCTATTGAACCTATCTTTACCCAGTACCGCCATTTTAGAATTAAAATTTGCTAAAACTTCCTTTAACCATGCCATTGAATCATTCGCAATCGCACATCTCCTCTCTGCCCCACTAATATCGTCTCTAGCAGCACTACCACTTTCAGATTTATGACTAACTGGCCGACTGACGTTACCTGAACCACTCATCGGAAGCTCCATTACTGACAGTAACCCTGCATGTTCCCACATATTAAGGTTAGCGGCTGCAGTATTTATCGGTCGTGTGGGCTGTTCCCTCTGTACTGCTGCTGCCCGAAGTATCGATGGTCGTGAGCTCGCGTTGTCTTGACCGCCACTGTCGCTATGGTGCAGTAGAAAGTCTCCTCTGCTGCTGGCTGCTGCAGACTCAGACTCAGTATGTCTGAGCGTAGCCTTCTTCTTCATTCTTGAAGTTCCACGGTTTACTTCTTCACACCTAACGTTTGCCTTCTATTCTCACGCACAAGGCTACTGCAAAATCTTATGTTCAGAGCCCCCACGCAAACTGCTTATCATGCAGTAGATTTAGGACTGAATCACAGAATATTTTTCGCTCGTTTGATTTGCGAGTGTAACAGTAAAGGAAATGACTAGTAGTGGTACAGAGTACCCTCCGCCACGCGCCGTAAGGCGGATTGCGGAGTATCTAGGGAGATTTAGATGGATGGAAAAAAGGCCGCTAAATTTCGGTTACACGATACATCACACAAATCTAAAGGTATTAAACTCAACTAAATCCTTAGGAATTGCAATACGAATAACTTAATTTGGAACAATGACATAGATAATTTTGTGGCTAAAGCAAACCAAAGATTGCGATTTATTGGTAGAACGATTAGAAAATGTAATACGTCTACGAAAGTGACTGCTTAAACTACACTCGTCCGCCCTCTTCAGTAGTATTGATGTGTGGTGTGGGATTCGCATTAGATCGGATTGACTGAGGACATCGAAAAACTTCAAAGGACAGCTCGTTTTGTATTAACGCGAAATAATGGACAGAATGCCATGGAATGATACACGAGTTGGGGTGGCAGTCATTAAAACAACAGTATCTTATCGTGAAGTTTCACTCACTAATTTCCTCTTCAGAGAGTGGAAATATTTTGTTGGCGCCCACCTATATAGGTAGAAATGGTCATCGTTATAAAGGGAAATTGCACAGAACGATTTAAGTGTTCGTTTTTCCTGCGTGCTGTTTGGGAGTGGAACAGTAAAGAATAAGGTTCGATGAACGCTCTACGAGGCACTTAACAGTGAACTGCAGAGTAATCATAAATATGCAGGCGTAGACTGCAACAACAAATGGTAGGTACATCCTCTGTTCCAGCTCCGCAGTGTCACAGCACGGAGGTCGATAGACAGCGGAGCAGAGGAAAAGGCAGTCCGTGTTCAGACAACTTAGTTTACTTGATGCAGTTTCGCTTTAAAACTCCTGTTGACATGTCGGCGGTTGTGAAGGACGTTACATGGCTGCATTCCCATAAATTATCTGAGCATTGCTTACGGCAGGAGAAACTAAGGTCTCACAAGGACAGCCCAGTTCGTGACCTCTGATCAACCAGATAACATTGGTTAGTTAGCACATGCGCTACTCACGTTTTAAACTGAGCTCTTATTGTGAACTATGTACTTCAAGAGAAGAGTTTTGTGAACGTGTATATCAAGCAATGCTTGAACACAGTTGTAAATATTTGGGACATTCCTATGGCAATGGGTTGTATTAAGTAAATGTTTTTATCATTTTTATAACATAATGAACTAATATTTCATACTTTGTAGTTCCACCATCTCCCGGAGTAATCAAAGAAGAGACTGCTATACCGGACGATGGTAGTTTCGTTAAGTCATAACAGAAGTTCTATGAGGCTCTTTTCGAATGACGCTGTTGTATGCAGAGAAGTCGCAACACTAGAAAAGTGTAGCGAAATGCAGGAAGACCTGCAGAGGATCGATGCCTGGTGCAGGGAGAGGCAATTGACTCTAGTCTAGTGAAACGGTAGATGGAAGTGGAGAGTTCTGGTGTAATTATTTTTATTGGTATGTTTTATGTTTTCTGGTGTGCTGAACACTAATATGTAGTTGTTCAACAAAAATTTTTCCTGCAAATAAGAGAAATAATAAAAAATCCACTAAAAGTAACGTTTTTTGGTGGTTTTTAATTCGTCACTTGAAAAGGAAGCTATTTGCGCAAAAAGTGGTCCAGTAGTAAAATAAAGACTAGAAAATTACCTAATATTCATATCTTCAACATATTGTTGTAAGCCATATGGTTTTCACCTAAAAACAGATTCGAAATATCGGCAAAAATAAGTATTTTTTCGAAAATAGAAAATGTGCCATTAATATATATATATATATCAGTTTAGGTAAGTGTAATATATACATATTGTATATATTTTAGTCTTAATATGAGCTCTCTTTGGCATGGATTCCATAATTTGTACAGCGCAGCCTTCCACTTCTTCTACATCTAAAACAAATTATCGTTGGAGACAAATGTTGATGTTGTTGGGACGGTTTACCGTCTGAAGATGAATCACAACGATTCGAAACCGGTAACGGTACCCTTTGAATAAAGGAACTGAAAGTAAATTTGTGGTTTGTTGCTGTCCAAACACCATTAACAAATAACAGCCACGGTCTCCATCATGTCATCACATGACAGAATTGCATGACATAATCGTTGACTTAATTCCAAATACTTAGTAATTTACTGAATAGATATGAAAACAGTACATATTAAGAAACTTGTTTTGAACACACAAATACATAGTGAGTGAAGAAATAAATGCGAGATTTAATGACTTATGCATAATTACCTTCAGGTAATCCAGGGAATTCTGGGTCATCCTCTGCTTCTCCTTCAATTTCTGCAGTGAGCATGTTATTGCAGCTGTTCTCCCGGTTCAGGCACATATTAGTATAGTTCAGTCTCTCTTTCTTGCACCCACAATTGGTTTGACAGGTTTTCACTCGTTTGCAAAAAATACATTTTAAAATTGGTTCTGATGCTGGTGGCTGTAGAGTTAGTACTGGCTGCAGACCGCCCTTGCTTCTCTTCCAACCCCATTGCACAGTACGTTTTTCGTTACCACTCCACTGTTGTGCTTGAAAACATACTTTCAACGAATGTTGCTGTGCTGCAGCTTCAGTGGAAGGCAGGGATGCCAAATGGACTGTTTTTCTGTATACGGACCTAAGGTAGCATTTATACCTTATTTTGTTCAAGGACCTACTTTCTTATCAGTGAGTTTGTACAATGCAGTGAAAAAGGTAAGGCCAGCATCTGTAACAGTGTCAGCACGTACTGTAGGGTCTTTAAAATTTTCAGTGGTCTTGGTTAGAGCATGTTTTCCTTGAGAGTTTGGAGAAGCATCATCTTTCCGACGTTGAATGAGGCTGAAGTTATGCCACCTTCTCCCATGGTATGCAAAAACAATATGTTGTCACTGATGTATTGTTCTGATTGGCATTCAGGAGTTGTGAAATTGCCCCTTTGCCCGGCATCAAAAAATACGCATTTGAATGGACACCTTGACAATGATTAACAATGATGACTGACATATCTACATCTTCATGCACAATAACTACAGAGTTGTGCTGTTGTGCGAGATCCATTGCTATGCTTACAATAAGACTATCCTCATCATTTTTTGCCTGTTTGTGTGTGAATGCCAGCAGCTGCGAAGTTGCCCTTCAGCATTAAGATGAGAGGAGTTTTATTTTTCTTATTGCCTAGGAACAATTTTCTGGTGACACTGTCAGGATCATTATTTAGTTGAACATCACGTCTACTGTCTTTTTTTTCCGTGACCTAGCTCGCTCGGCATATTTAGTACGTTATAAGGATAACCATCGAAAACGACTACATCACTGTCCTTGTATGTCCTTGTACTTGGACTTAGTAAAGGAAAAATAACTTTAAAAAATTGATGAAAATGATTGACCCCTAGTCCATGTAACAGTGCCTCAGGTATCCTCCAACTGTGACGTACACACACCTTTTCGGATTTTCCTGTTCAGTTGGTGTGCATGCCTTGTATAAAGCAGACTTGGTACCTTTCCTCATACCACAGACGTCAAAAAGAGACAGCGGATAAGGAGCCAGTTCGTATTTTAAGAACTCTTCATGTTCTTCATCAGATAATTTAACAATTGTGATTCTTTGAAAAATAGTCGTAAGAGATGTGGATGGCTACATAACTTGCTTTGATTGCATTGTTCGTGGTAGATGGTGGCAAAACTCCGTCTTTACTGTAGAGTTTAGCAGTTTCAAAATCACCACACACAGTTCTACTAGCTACAAGAAGGCCAGTCTCCTTGGCCATGTGACAGTTGATTATGCTGCCTCCTACAACACCAGTGCTAAGAGATAAGATGTCTGCGACGTCAGGAAAAGGATAGTGTTGTGTAAACCAGTCCATTAATTTTTTCGAATCACTTGTATCCCTTTCAATCCTTGGTTCTCTCATTTCTACATATTTTTCCGAACTAGTGACTGCTACTCCACACATCTTTTCCATCTCCTCACATATATCTGAGAGGGAAGTCAATCATTTATTCCACCCACAGAGGATACTTTCACTTAACCCACGACCATGAGTGAGCTCTCCAGTAGTTTTCATTATCCTCATTAGGGATTGCTCGACAGTCATATCGATCCATGCTCCACATCAGAATTTGCTGGTCGTTCGTTTTGTGAAACCGTCACCTGTAAACATTTCGTATTCCTGAACACTCATTTTACGTTTCAAGCTGTGCATGTCTCGCAGGCCAAGGTGGAAACATCTGGCTTACAAGAAATGTCCACTAGCGTGTATGTATGAAAGCATTTGGTGGATAACTTGTAGATGGAGGTTCCATTTCTCTGTTCTTTCTGCTTCAATGAACAGCTTAACAAGTGTAACCATTTAAAAGTACTTAATCCATAGCTTTGAAGTAGCACCACTGTTAGTTGATGCTTGGAGCTGTGCAGAAAATTTGGTTATTAATTCCTCTACCACTGTTTTTCGTGTGCTAACAAAATCAGTGACCTGTCTCCATCATTTAAGAATTCTGCATGTTTTTCTTGAAGGTCTGAACTTAAATCCATTGTCTCAAAGAAAATTTTCGCCAGTGTGACATGCGCTAACGTATGAGCTCTAATGCTTCTCGATTAGGCATGTCCTGTCAGGAATTTCTCTGGTGACTTAAGTGCATATATTGAACTGAACAACTCCTTCAACCTACTGCCATCCATTAAGTACCCTATAGCTGTCAAAAACTACATCAGCAGGTGAAACCTACCTATTATAAAGATGAGATTACCAAAATCAGGATCTCCTTGTTGGCAAGGTACTATAAATCCTGTCTTTAAATATAGAGGCTGGTCAGAGGTTTTCAGAGTTGCTCGTTAATTAATCAGTTTGCTCCGTTCTATGGAAATGAGTAAAGCTGAATATACTATATTGTAATAAGATGGTGAAGAATTTATAAATGGCAGACAAGAAACATAGGTTGTGTCAAAAAGGAGACCACCTTCTCCATGAAAACACTCAAGCCTGGAATTCTGGGTACATCTTTCCACTTGCCAAAAAGCCATATCAGGTCTGGGAAATAGGGTCTAATGGTAACAGGTTAAACAAATAGCTGTTTGACATTTTCAGTGCTGATATTCATTAAGCCAAGAAGGGTCGCTTTCTCAAAGTATTTTGAGGAAACAGCTCCCATCTCACCGACTAGGTGGCTGGAATCGTTTCGTTTAATAGGAAAATTCTCTGATCTAGAGCAATAGCGTTTCTAGGGGTTATTAAATGTATTCTCTCCCCCCCCCCCCCCCCCCAGTTGCATGGAAGGTATTATAACCACCCAGTATATGAGTGTTGAACTCTACATTATCGTGAACAAATTGATGGAAAGCTGCAGGGTCTGTTTGTAGCAGTGGTCTCATGATTGCTGACATTTTAAGAACATCAATAAGTTTTCGTGGCCCATACTTCTCATAAAAAGAAGCTCACAGCCCAGTTTATAAGGGGTAAAGGAAAGAAGTTGTGCTGAAAGCGCTAATAACACTGCATAAAATGACTGAAACTCTTTTTTCTCTACTTCTCGGTCTTCATTCTTCTTTGGTATAAGCCGTTCTCAGAAAACTTTGAGAAACTCCTGATCGAATGAAAACTGATAGTCCCCATCACTGCTTTCCATGAGAGTGCAAAATTGATTCATAGCGTTCTCAATTTGTTCACCATGGGGGTCAACCTTTTTCTTTCATCAACCTTTGGCCTACCAATGTACAGTTTTTTTCAAACTTTTACCATGATACTGACACTCAGCAGCCACCGTGTCTGTTATCAGCTGGATCCTGTTGACAACTATTGCACTGAAATCATCTCCACGTAGAGGAGCCCGGTTGATAACTGTATCTTTGATCTCTATTTTAGCCAACTGATCTACCAAATTATGTTTATGACGAGGCAGTCGTTGTTGTGATCTTACTTAATCGTCAAGAATACCTGTTCCACACACAAAACTGCGTGTTTTGAAATAAAAATACTCAGATGATGATGATGTGCTGGATTCAGCAGTTTCTTCAGGTGAGCAGCTATCATTCTTTCAATTATGTAACTTTCCTGACATTGAACATGTACCCTAACACATTTTTTTACCTGCCAAAACAGTTCCCTTCCTATCATTACATTTTTACTAGCATCATGTAACATTTCTATTCCTGTTTCCTTGACAACTTTCACTGCGCCCTCACTCAAGTCTTTGTCACATATAAAACACTTGTTACTGGACATTACAACTGAGTTTGTGCACTGTTTCTCAGCGAAAACATTCAGAAACCAAATTCACGGCGTTGCAGAGAGAGAAGTGACACGACCGAGGCAGCGAACGTAAAGAATCTGGGGAACTGAGAACTGTGAGGCCTTTAAGCGTCAAAACGTATTGTACCTCCCCAGATAAAGGAGGGCTTCTTCGGTTTGCCAGGTAAACGATGAGCGCCGGCAAAGAGAGGAGGGGGAGTGGGGCGCAGCCACAGGTAGAGAGAGAGAGAGAGAGAGAGAGAGAGAGAGAGAGAGAGAGAGAGAGGGAGGGAGGGAGAGAGGGAGGGAGACAGTGAGGGTGCCCATTCGAGTTCAGTGTCACAAAGGACCAAAAGAAGCGCCTCTTCTATGGTTTGCCAGGTAACCACATAGAAAGGCGAGCAACTGCACGTGAAATAATTCACTTTATTGGAAAATTGCGATTTATTTATTTGGTGTCATCCAAACATTACAGATTTTCACCAATGTTTTAACAATGTTTTGAGTGCAAACCACACGACATACAAAAACATGTTACGCACATAAATTGTAGGTAATTTCCGCCTCTTTATTTTGCTACTGGGCCACTTTATGCATAAATACAACTCCTGGAAATGGAAAAAGGAACACATTGACACCGGTGTGTCAGACCCACCATACTTGCTCCGGACACTGCGAGAGGGCTGTACAAGCAATGATCACACGCACGGCACAGCGGACACACCAGGAACCGCGGTGTTGGCCGTCGAATGGCGCTAGCTGCGCAGCATTTGTGCACCGCCGCCGTCAGTGTCAGCCAGTTTGCCGTGGCATACGGAGCTCCATCGCAGTCTTTAACACTGGTAGCATGCCGCGACAGCGTGGACGTGAACCGTATGTGCAGTTGACGGACTTTGAGCGAGGGCGTATAGTGGGCATGCGGGAGGCCGGGTGGACGCATCGCCGAATTGCTCAACACGTGGGGCGTGAGGTCTCCACAGTACATCGATGTTGTCGCCAGTGGTCGGCGGAAGGTGCACGTGCCCGTCGACCTGGGACCGGACCGCAGCGACGCACGGATGCACGCCAAGACCGTAGGATCCTACGCAGTGCCGTAGGGGACCGCACCGCAACTTCCCAGCAAATTAGGGACACTGTTGGTCCTGGGGTTTCGGCGAGGACCATTGGCAACCGCCTCCATGAAGCTGGGCTACGGTCCCGTACACCGTTAGGCCGTCTTCCGCTCACGCCCCAACATCGTGCAGCCCGCCTCCAGTGGTGTCGCGACAAGCGTGAATGGAGGGACGAATGCAGACGTGTCGTCTTCAGCGATGAGAGTCGCTTCTGCCTTGGTGCCAATGATGGTCGTATGCGTGTTTGGCGCCATGCAGGTGAGCGCCACAATCAGGACTGCATACGACCGAGGCACACAGGGCCAACACCCGGCATCATGGTGTGGGGAGCGATCTCCTACACTGGCCGTACACCTCTGGTGATCGTCGAGGGGACACTGAATAGTGCACGGTACATCCAAACCGTCATCGAACCAATCGTTCTACCATTCCTAGACCGGCAAGGGAACTTGCTGTTTCAACAGGACAATGCACGTCCGCATGTATCCCGTGCAACCTAACGTGCTCTAGAAGGTATAAGTCAACTACCCTGGCCAGCAAGATCTCCGGATCTGTCCCCCATTGAGCATGTTTGGGAGTGGATGAAGCGTCGTCTCACGCGGTCTGCACGTCCAGCACGAACGCTGGTCCAACTGAGGCGCCAGGTGGAAATGGCATGGCAAGCCGTTTCACAGGACTACATCCAGCATCTCTACGATCGTCTCCATGGGAGAATAGCAGCCTGCATTGCTGCGAAAGGTGGATATACACTGTACCAGTGCCGACATTGTGCATGCTCTGTTGCCTGTGTCTATGTGCCTGTGGTTCTGTCAGTGTGATCATGTGATGTATCTGACCCCAGGAATGTGTCAATAAAGTTTCCCCTTCCTGGGAAAATGAATTCACAGTGTTCTTATTTCAATTTCCAGGAGTGTAGCTTGTTTTACAATGTATAAGCTGAAAACCAATGAAAAGGTTTTTTTTCAATTTTTGATGGTTTCGCATACTTGTGGGGAAACTTTTTGTTGAACAACTTCATATTCGTGTTCAGCACTGTATAAAACATAAAATAAATCACTAAAAGCCGGCCGATGTGGCGCTTCAGTCTGGAACCGCGCGATAACTAAGGTCGCAGGTTCGAATCCTGCCTCGGGCATGCATGTATGTGATGTCCTTAGGATAGTTAGGTTTAAGTAGTTCTAATACTAGGGGACTGATGACCTCAGATGTTAAGTCCCATAGTGGTCAGAGCCATTTGAACCATTGAACAGCGGTACGTCGGTGACTTTCTGAACTCTGTTGTGTTGCTCTTCATGCAAGCCGTCTTGGTCTTACATTTCACCGAGATAATGCCAGCCCACACACGGAGACAGTTCCTACTGCTTGTCTTCTCTTCCTGCTTTCCAGACCCTACCTTGGCCAAGAAGGTCTCCAGATCTCTCCTCAGCTGAGAAAGTTTGGAGCATTAGGGGCAGGGCCCTTCAGCCACCTGTGGGTTTTGCCGATGTAACACTCCAGTTGGACAGAATGTGGCACTGTATCACTCGGGAGAATATCCTATCTCTCTGTCAGTCAATGCCAAACCGAATAACTACTTGCATAAGGCCAGAAGTGGAGCAACCAATTATTGACTTGCTCAATTTGAGAACCTCTTCCTCTTGAATAAATCCTCCAGATTTTCTGAAATTGTAATTATTTTTTTGTCTGCACATGTTAATCACATCTATCAATTTGCGTCTCCTTCGTGGTGTCTTGCCTTTTTTTCTTTTTCTTGATTTTTTAAACGTTGTTGTGTACATAGTTCCGCGTAGTCAGCACGTACACAACTTTCCCACTAGAGCGTGCCCTACTGAGCGCAACAGCGCAGGCTCAGGACTCGTCCGTCTCCGCACTACGAGATGGCGCTGTCTTAGAGACGGACCAAATTCTGCTTCCGGCGATCCGCGTATTAATATGTAACGCAGCCAATGAGATTGCTGCTAACGTAGAACCTTTTCTCCTCGCAGATCACACCCGCGCAGTGATACCTGAACGCTCGAGGTATTATAACGAGTGCACAGACCTACGATTAGTCAGTCTGCATTTGTCTTCATTAGTCTGCAGTCAAGTTTCAGTCTGCGCCTAATAAGATTACCATATTCCTGTACATAGCCATGAAGATAAATGACTAACCACTTTGTCAAGTATCAGAGATATGTGAGAAAAAGATTAATGTTCCAAGACCAAAGGAACTTCAGATTGTCCACTGTAAACAGCATCCAGAATCAAGTTACGTAATATCTATGTCTTTTTATTATTTTAATAAATGTGTGTGAAAATTAATCAAATTATGTTTAAAGTTGGTCACCGTCAATCTGCTACTCTAAGCGTGCAAGTGCCATTTCTATCGTCTGACCTAACGGCAGAAGATAAACACGCGACGATAAGACCACGAGACATATTGCTGACACCCGCGTACTTCGTTAGAGCGACAAGTCAAATAATCTGATGGCGTGTGTACCGAAGGTCTACGCACACCACAAATGTGTAGTCTTAGAGTGAAATACGGTGACCGATATGAAAACGTCGAACTGCTATTTTTGGTTGCAGTTTTTTGGTACAGTTACTGTGAATTATCAGTCCTCAGAAAAGATTAGGCCCTGCGACACGGACTGCGTGTCACAATGATGGGTCTGTGCGAATAATGAAGTACGTTGACTACCACTTACGCGAACAGAAATTATGAAGCTCAGAAACACATGTATCTTCTACGTAAGTGCCCTTTACGGCTTATATTACACTTGATAACAGAGTAAGAGAAAACTTTAGCGATCAGGAGCTGCCGTAAAGCTACGCGAAGACGACGGCAGACAGGTGATTGTCGAAAGCTTGCGTCTAAAGCGGCGGTTCGGAGCTGAATGAAGGGTCATTCCGGCGGAGTGACGCGCAATTTGCATGGTGAGTGGCCGGATTACCGCCTGAGCAGGCCGTGTGAAGACTCGGCATTACGGCGCTGTTTGTATGCAGATCGCGTCACGGGCAGCCACGTTGCGGCCGCGGCTCAGGCGTAACCGCCGGGGCGCTCTTCTGGCTCTGCTCCGGATCCTGAGGAAGAGTCCCAAAACGCCGACACGTAATGGCTGTTGGATCGAGTTTCCCTCCAGTTGATAGTCTATAGCACGTGTGGGCCTACATCAAGGGTTGCCTGCCCTACGACAACGATTTCAGCCGATTGGGTGGAGAAATGTAGGGTCCCCCTGAATAGGTCAGGCGTGCACTACACGCCGGAAGCGGCTACGAGGGTAGCGGAGTACGTGTGGAGTGCACATGGGGTTTTTTTAGGTTAGAGAATTCCCTCCCTAGGCCCGACAAGACGCCTCCTGAGACGCGGCAAGGCAGGAGTAGGCAAAATGCAACAAGGAATAACAATATTAATGTGCTAATAGTAAACTGCAGGAGCGTCTATAGAAAGGTCCCAGAACTGCTCTCATTAATAAACGGTCACAACGCCCATATAGTACTAGGAACAGAAAGTTGGCTGAAACCAGACGTAAACAGTAATGAAATCCTAAACTCGGATTGGAATGTATACCGCAGAGATAGGCTGGACAGTGAAGGGGGAGGCGTGTTTATAGCGATAAGAAGTGCAGTAGTATCGAAGGAAATTGACGGAGATTCGAATTGTGAAATGATTTGGGTGAAGGTCACGGTTAAAGCAGGCTCAGACATGGTAATTGGATGTCTCTATAGGCCCCCGGGCTCAGCAGCTGTTGTGACTCAGCACCTGAAGAATAATTTGGAAAATATTTCGAGTAGATTTCCCCACCATGTTATAGTTCTGGGTGGAGATTTTAATTTGCCGGATATAGACTGGGAGACTCAAACGTTCATAACGGGTGGCAGGGACAAAGAATCCAGTGAAATATTTTTAAGTGCTTTATCTGAAAACTACCTTGAGCAATTAAACAGAGAACCGACTCGTGGCGATAACATATTAGACCTTCTGGTGACAAACAGACCCGAACTATTTGAATCAGTTAATGCAGAACAGGGAATCAGCGATCATAAAGCGGTTATTGCATCAATGATTTCAGCCGTAAATAGAAATATTAAAAAAGGTAGGAAGATTTTTCTGTTCAGCAAAAGTGACAAAAAGCAGATTTCAGAGTACTTGATGGCTCAACACACAAGTTTTGTCTCAAGTACAGATAGTGTTGAGCATCAGTGGACGAAGTTCAAAACCATGGTACAATATGCGTTACATGAGTATGTGCCAAGCAAGATCGTAAGAGATGGAAAAGAGCCACCGTGGTACAACAACCGAGTTAGAAAACTGCTGCGGAAGCAAAGGGAACTTCACAGCAAACATAAACATAGCCAAAGCCTTGCAGACAAACAAAAATTACGCGAAGCGAAATGTAGTGTGAGGAGGGCTATGCGAGAGGCTTTCAATGAATTCGAAAGTAAAGTTCTATGTACTGACTTGGCAGAAAATCCTAAGAAATTTTGGTCCTATGTCAAAGCGGTAGGTGGATCAAAACAAAATGTCCAGACACTCTGTGACCAAAATGGTACTGAAACAGAGGATGACAGACTAAAGGCCGAATTACTAAATGTCTTCTTCCAAAGCTGTTTCACAGAGGAAGACTGCACTGTGCTTCCTTCTCTAGATTGTCGCACAGTTGACAAAATGGTAGATATCGAAGTAGACGACAGAGGGATAGAGAAACAATTAAAATCGCTCAAAAGAGGAAAGGCCGCTGGTCCTGATGGGATACCAGTTCGATTTTACACAGAGTACGCGAAGGAACTTGCCCCCCTTCTTGCAGCGGTGTACCGTAGGTCTCTAGAAGAGCGAAGCGTTCCAAAGGATTGGAAAAGGGCACAGGTCATCCCCGTTCTCAAGAAGGGACGTCGAACAGATGTGCAGAACTATAGACCTATATCTCTAACGTCGATCAGTTGTAGAATTTTGGAACACGTATTATGTTCGAGTATAATGTCTTTTCTGGAGACTAGAAATCTACTCTGTAGGAATCAGCATGGGTTTCGAAAAAGACGATCGTGTGAAACCCAGCTCGCGCTATTCGTCCACGAGACTCAGAGGGCCTTAGACACGGGTTCACAGGTAGATGCCGTGTTTCTTGACTTCCGCAAGGCGTTTGACACAGTTCCCCACAGTCGTTTAATGAACAAAGTAAGAGCATACGGACTATCAGATCAATTGTGTGATTGGATTGAGGAGTTCCTAGATAACAGAACGCAGCACGTCATTCTCAATGGAGAGAAGTCTTCCGAAGTAAGAGTGATTTCAGGTGTGCCGCAGGGGAGTGTCATAGGACCGTTGCTATTCACAATATACATAAATGACCTGGTGGATGACATCGGAAGTTCACTGAGGCTTTTTGCAGATGATGCTGTGGTGTATCGAAAGGTTGCAACAATGGAAAATTGTACTGAAATGCAGGAGGATCTGCAGCGAATTGACGCATGGTGCACGGAATGGCAATTGAATCTCAATGTAGCGAAGTGTAATGTGATGCGAATACATAGAAAGATAGGTCCCTTATCATTTAGCTACAAAATAGCAGGTCAGCAACTGGAAGCAGTTAATTCCATAAATTATCTGGGAGTACGCATTAGGAGTGATTTAAAATGGAATGATCATATGAAGTTGATCGTCGGTAAAGCAGATGCCAGACTGAGATTCATTGGAAGAATCCTAAGGAAATGCAATCCGACAACAAAGGAAGTAGGTTACAGTACGCTTGTTCGCCCAATGCTTGAATACTGCTCAGCAGTGTGGGATCCGCAACAGGTAGGATTGATAGAAGAGATAGAGAAGATCCAACGGAGAGCAGCGCGCTTCGTTACAGGATCATTTAGTAATTGCGAAAGCGTTACGGAGATGATAGATAAACTCCAGTGGAAGACTCTGCAGGAGAGACGCTCAGTAGCTCGGTACGGGCTTTTGTTAAAGTTTCGAGAACATACCTTCACCGAAGAGTCAAGCAGTATATTGCTCCCTCCTACGTATATCTCGCGAAGAGACCATGAGGATAAAATCAGAGAGATTAGAGCCCACACAGAAGCATACCGACAATCCTTCTTTCCACGTACAATACGAGACTGGAATAGAAGGGAGAACCGATAGAGGTACTCAGGGTACCCTCCGCCACACACCGTCAGGTGGCTTGCGGAGTACGGATGTAGATGTAGATTGTGGCCGACGGAGGCATTGGGTGTGGAAGAAGCTATGTTTTCCCTTATTCTACCACCCATGTACAGAATAACAACTACAAAAAACAGAAACGGCTAAGAAGAAGAATATTATGACATGTGTAATGAAATACAATATTTCCAGTGTTGCCGGCATTAACATAAACTAATATTCCCAGGAATTCAGTACTGCTGTTCTTGTGATCTCCGTTCCCAAGACTATTGATGCAGTTCTCCAGGCTGGCCTATTCAGAGCAAGACTCTTCATATTTGCTTATAAACTGCGGTAAACATTCATTTGCACATGCTTGCTATACTCAGGCCTTAGGCTCCCTCTACAATTCCAGCCGCCCCTCAACCCCCCATATTTACCACTACTACCAAATCAAAGATTTTTTTATTTCTTAGGATGTGTCATATCAACAGATCCCTTCATCAAGTCATATGGTGCCACTAATCCTCTTAGCCGCCATTCGATTCAATTTCATTAACTGTCAAATATACCGGGTGATCAAAAAGTCAGTATAAATTTGAAAACTGAATAAAACACTGAATAATGTAGATAGAAATGTACAAATTGACACACATGCTTCGAATGACATGGGTTTTTATTAGAACCAAAAAAAAAAAAATACAAAGGTTCCAAAAATGTTCGACAGATGGCGCTTCATCTGATCAGAATAGCAATAATTAGCATAACAAAGTAAGACAAATCAAAGATGATGTCCTTTACAGGAAACGCTCAATATGTCCACTATCATCCCTCAACAATAGCTGTAGTCGAGGAATAATGTTGTGAACAGCACTGTAAAGCATGTCCGGAGTTATGGTGAGGCATTGGCGTCGGATGTTGTCTTTCAGCATCCCTAGAGATGTCGGGCGATCACGATACACTTGCGACTTCAGGTAACCCCAAAGTTAATAATTACACGGACTGACGTCTGGGGACCTGGGAGGCCAAGCATGACGAAAGTGGCGGCCGAAGACACGATCAACAACCAAACGCCGCGCGCAAGAGATCTTTCACGCATGTAGCAATATGGGGTGGAGCGCCATCCTGCATAAACATCGTACGTTCCAGCAGGTGTTTATCAGCCAGGCTGCCGATGATGCGATTCTGTAACATATCGGCGTACGTCTCACCCGTCACGGCAGCAGTCACTGACGTTTTGCTGTCCAGCGCCATCTGTCGGACATTTTGTGAACTTAGTTTTTTTTGTCTAATAAAACCCCATGTCATTCCAAGCATGTGTGTCAATTTTTACCTCTGTAACTACATTATTCCTTCGTTTATTAAGTTTTCAAATTTATACTGACTTTTTGATCACCCGGTATCTGTTACCGCTAAAGCTCGAAAGTCGTTAATGTGCAAATTACCTAGCTAAACTCTACATTAACTGATTTTCTCCCTTAACGATCGGAATCAAGACTTTTCCGCATTTTACCTAGGTAATGTGCACATTAACTTCTTCGGTACCCTGAAAGTTCAAAAGTTCAAAAGTTTTTTCTCTCATTTTCTTTCCCTACTCCTTTCCCTCTCTCCCTCAATTTTTAATTTGGTTTCGCGAGCTTCTTGTCGTCGGCAGTTGTTTTCATTTCTCATAGTATGCATGGGCTGCCAGTGTGTGAATTTGTGCGGTAATTTTTTTTAAAGCGGATAAATTTAGCTCCTAGTGCGCAAGAAAGCATCGAATTGACGGGTAAAATTAAAAAAAAAGATCTATTACCGATCTATTTACCGAAGATTAAAAAAAATAGTGTTTTGTTGACAAAACAGAAGTATGATCCCACAACTAAAGATGTAAAGCAAATAATTCGAAGGTTTGATGTGCTGACTGTACAAGGCCGTGTAAAACTTAATGAGCCATTGTCAGACGCGTGAGGAAGTATGACAAAGTTTGTCCATGCCTCAGAATTGTTGACATGTTACAGTCTACTCAGTTGTCAACTGGCCACGGTGGAAGAGACACAATGATGAAGAAATAAATACATTTCATAAAAACATAATCCAAACCCAAATAAAAATATTTTTGGATTTATGCAAACCTTGCCAAGAATAATAAGAGACTGCGAAGAAATTGACTGTTGTGAGGCCGATGGTATCATAGGATTTCAGTAGCAGATGTCTGGTGGAACTCATCGATTATCAAACTCAACCAGATGGGAAATTTAAGTTTCTGCTAGTCCACCAAGACCACTTAACAAAATTTGTTGTATTGACGGCTCTTACATCAAAACTGGCAGATGAAGTTCCCTGTAACTTACATGATACTTGTATCCTTTTTGACGTTCCAAGTATTTTGCCTTCTGATGACGGACGGGAATTTTGTAATAAACTCTCAGAATGTGAAATACAGTTCTGGCCAGAAATCAAAACGGTTAATGTAAACCTACACACAACCGAAGTCAAGGAAGTGTAGAACGAGCGAATCAAGGCATTTGAAAACATACTACTTGAATGGCTGTTAAAGGAAGTCCATACGAAGCCATGTTCGGTTGTCCCGCAAAAGTGGGATTGTCTTCTTCTATTATACCGCGATGCGTAACAAACAGAATATAAAGGGAATTAAAGAAATTAAAGAAAACGCCCTCCTGGAAGAACAAACATAACGGCACACTGAATCCCAAGGCAGTTAGGCATGTTCCAGGCACGTCTCCACGAAGAATACTGCACTTTTTCCGGCACATTGAATCGAGTCCTGGTACTACACAGTTGCATTGAAATCACCTTCTCATACCTGGAACACCCAAGGTGCAGGTGGCGGGGGGGATTGAAGAAGGCACTACCCTAAAAGTTGGCATAGTACTGACGATATCGCAGATGGCGCACGAGAAAAGTAAAGTGATCTTGCAGGAACGTCCAAAAATCAAGAACACTCTTATCACCTTCACAGAACAAATAAGAGATCGAGAGGCCTTTATCCAGATCACAGAGTTGGTCTTCGTACGTGGGAAATATGTCTCACCCGGGAACACAAGGGATTTCGGTGTAATTGCATGGGGAGCTGTACGTAGAGGAAAGGCAGGCATCTTCTGAATCAGCTGCCACACCTCTGCCGAAGACCCACACATCAGTCGATGTCGCCGGCCGCTGTGGCCAAGCGGTTCTAGGCGCTTTTGCCCGGAACCGCGCTGCTGCTACGGTCGCAGGTTCTAATCCTGCCTCGGGCATTGGTGTGTGTGACGTCCTTAGGTTAGTTAGGTTTAAGTAGTTCTAAAACTAGGGGACTGATGACCTCAGATGTTAAGTCTCATAGCCCTCAGAGCCATTTGAACCATTTTCAGTCGATTGTCGTCCGTATCAAGCGTGTGACATCGAGGACACAGCGGCAAAAATGACATTTTTATGGCATGTAGGCGAAGTCGAGTCATGTATTTTCCATTAAAGACCAGACACCAAGTCGCACCAGCGCTCGTGTCGAGGAGGACATGGTGCACAGAACGCCTAACCACAGGGCTATGCAATCGTAGGATATCGGCTTTCCTCAACATTCCGAGTATGATTTCTCGTCATTAGGCGGTGAGCATGACGTGCCGTAGGGTTCCTGGTACTAGGCAAGTCGGCATATACGTAACTGTATTCGATGAGAAAGGTCCTGACGTGTGAGAGCGAGGAAGAAAAAATGGTTCAAATGGCTCTGAGTACTATGGGACTTAACTTAGAGCTACTTAAACCTTACTAACTCAAGGACATCACACACATCCATGCCCGAGGCAGGATTCGAACCTGCTACCATAGCGTTCGCGCGGTTCCAGATAGTAGCGCCTAGAACCGATCGGCCGCCCCGCCCGGCTAGAGAGGAAGAAATATGGGCTACTGCAACGGGTACTACTCGGGAGGGAGTGGCCAGTTCGTCGATCAGGCTTCCCCGTAATCCGGTTCGGCGGCGGGTCCACGATGTAGCCATCGTACTTACATAAAGGCAGCTGCTCTCGCTTGGACGCTGACAAGGTCGAGGCCGCCATCTCGAAGAGAGAGTGTCAGCGTGTCGTATTGGACTTTGAATACCCACACTTACAAAGTAGCCGAACGCCGCCTGAAGTCTGTGTGCCATTGCCTTTGGCATCGGTAAAATCTGCGCTAAATGGGGTAGTGGCGAGACTAGATGAGTGTTACAATCCACCCTTTGTAACACGTCTAGCGCTCTCAGGAGGTTGCCACGAACGGTCGTGCGGATATCTTGAAGCAGGTGTTTATAGTTAAATGAGATCGTGCGCTGTGTATCACTCGTGAAGGTGGTCCCTAAACATTTGAGCTTGTCCACTAATGGCAATGGAGCCACACTCTCTGCTGGAAGACCTCTACCGACGGACATAACACATTTCGTTAGGTTCACATGGCTGCCCTCTGTAGTCCCGTACTGGTTGATCCATGCCAGTGCCCTTGGCACTTCCTCCTCCGATAGAACCAAGAACACCGCGTCATCTGCATAGGCGCGGCAGATGAAACCATGCCCCCTCATTGTTATCCCTGTCAGCCGGTTCCTGAAACAGTTTAACAGTGGCTCAAGGGCGATGGCGAAAAGCAGCATCGATAGCGGACATCCGTGAAGGACCGACCGCATGACATTAACAGGCCCCACCACACGGCCATTGACCAGCATTCGCAACGTGGCACCTTGGAGCAGCGACAAGACGTTGTGTACAAACCTGTGGGGAAAGTCCATCCGTCGGAATACGTTTTCTAGAAAGTCATGACTCACTCTGTCAAAGGCGTGGTCGAAGTCCACTGTCACTAAGGCACCGCGACTGCAGCAGGTCGTGGCCGGGGCTCTGACGTCACGGAAATCGCTGAGCGCCGTCTGAATGTTACTGTCACCACAAAAGCACGTTTGAACATGGTCAACGGCCGATAATGTCCAACTATCCGACCTCCGGATGGATTGGGGACCGGGGTAAGCAAGCCCTCTACGAATTCGGTTGAGAGGGGACTATCAGGGTTCATCAGTTCTTCATACACCGCAGTCCAGCGTGAGCCCATGATGTCGTGGAATGTGCGGTAAAACTCCAGCGGAAACCCGTCGGCACCTAGGGCTTTGTTCGCTGCACCCTTATGAAGAGCATCAGCAACGTCATCAGCTGTAATTGTGGCTGTGAGAATCTCCGCAGCGGCCCCGTGAAGGGTACCTGTCAAGGAACGGAGGACATCAGTCGTTACTGCCATGTCCTGGTCCTCTGCTGCTTAGAATTAGTTGCAGTGATCCACAAAGACTTTTACGATGTCATTCTGGGACGTCAAACGACGACCATCTGGCATGTCGAGGGTGTTGATCAGCTTCCTCCGACACCGCTGCTTCTCTCGGATAATACACTCCTGGAAATTCAAATAAGAACACCGTGAATTCATTGTACCAGGAAGGGGAAATTTTATTGACACATTCCTGGGGTCAGATACATCACATGATCACACTGACAGAACAACAGGCACATAGACACAGCCAACAGAGCATGCACAATGTCGGCACTAGTACAGTGTATATCCACCTTTCGCAGCAATGCAGGCTGCTATTCTCCCATGGAGACGATCGTAGAGATGCTGGATGTAGTCCTGTGGAACGGCTTGCCATGCCATTTCCACCTGGCGCCTCAGTTGGACCAGCGTTATTGCTGGACGTGCAGACCGCGTGAGACGACGCTTCATCCAGTCCGAAACATGCTCAATGGGGGACAGATCCGGAGATCTTGCTGGCCAGGGTAGTTGACTTACACCTTCTAGAGCACGTTGGGTGGCACGGGATACATGCGGACGTGCATTGTCCTGTTGGAACAGCAAGTTCCTTTGCCGGTCTAGGAATGGTAGAACGATGGGTTCGATGAAGGTTTGGAGGTACTGTGCTCTATTCAGTGTCCCCTCGACGATCACCAGAGGTGTACGGCCAGTGTAGGAGATCGCTCCCCACACCATGATGCCGGGTGTTGGCCCTGTGTGCCTCGGTCGTATGCAGTCCTGATTGTGGCGCTCACCTGCATGGCGCCAAACACGTGTACGACCATCATTGGCACCAAGGCAGAAGCGACCCTCATCGCTGAAGACGACACGTCTCCATTCGTCCCTCCATTGACGCCTGTCGCGACACCACTGGAGGCGGGCTGCACGATGTTGGGGCGTGAGCGGAAGACGGCCTAACGGCGTGCGGGACTGTAGCCCAGCTTCATGGAGACGGTTACGAATGGTCCTCGCCGATACCCCAGGAGCAACAGTGTCGCTAATTTGCTGTGAAGTGGCGGTGCGGTCCCCTACGGCACTGCGTAGGATCCTACGGTCTTGGCGTGCATCCGTGCGTCGCTGCGGTCCGGTCCCAGGTCGACGGGCACGTGCACCTTCCGCCGACCACTGGCGACAACATCGATGTACTGTGGAGACCTCACGCCCCACGTGTTGAGCAATCCGGCGATGCGTCCACCCGGCCTCCCGCATGCCCACTATACGCCCTCGCTCAAAGTCCGTCAACTGCACATACGGTTCACGTCCACGCTGTCGCGGCATGCTACCAGTGTTAAAGACTGCGATGGAGCTCCGTATGCCACGGCAAACTGGCTGACACTGACGGCGGCGGTGCACAAATGCTGCGCAGCTAGCGCCATTCGACGGCCAACACCGCGGTTCCTGGTGTGTCCGCTGTGCCGTGCGTGTGATCATTGCTTGTACAGCCCTCTCGCAGTGTCCGAAGCAAGTATGGTGGGTCTGACACACCGGTGTCAATGTGTTCTTTTTTCCATTTCCAGGAGTGTATGATGCATGGACGGGTTTCCTCTAGTACATGATCGTGACATCTTGCGCGTACTGTTGTGCCTTCAAGGCGGTGACGCGTAAGAGAAATTATCTTCGCCTTAATCCTTTAAATTTCAACCTATCGTTGAACAGAGTGGGCATGATTTGAGAGTTCAAATGGCTATGAGCACTATGGGACTTAACATCTGTGATCATCAGTCCCCTAGAACTTAGAACTACTTAAACCTAACTAACCTAAGAAATCACACACATCCATGCCCAAGGCAGGATTCGAACCTGCGACCGTAGCGGTCACGCGGTTCCAGACTGAAGCGCCTAGAACCGCACGACCACACCGGCCGGCTGAGAGTTCAAGGAGAATTGTGAAATAGTATTCCATGGTATGTCGTTGCCACAGGATTTTGTCGCGACCGTAATTCACCATCGAACGACCTAACGCAGGCTTGGTGCCATCGATCCACCACCGGAGTGTTGAAGGATAAGCTGGAAGGCGTCTCACATAGTTCCACGTCGTTTCTACGAGCTGCCTAAATTCCGGATCCTTGAGATGGGCGACATTCAGCTTCCACTGGCCTCGACCGCAACACCTCTTCTGCCTTTGGAACGAAACAGTGCAAATGTAGGTGATATGGTCGGAGAAGGCGGTAGGCCATAACTAAGCGTAAAGCGTGGCAGTTACATAGACACGGTCAAGACGACTTGCTGAATGGCTAGTGACGTACGTATCTACAGGTCGATCACCATGCACGCGGTCCCAAGTATCGGTGAGGTTCAGCTCATGCACGAGCATCTTGAGTTCCTGGCATGTGGTGGAATGAGGATGTTGGTCCTTCTGGGATAACACACAATTGATGTCGTCGCCAAGAATAATATGGTCGTAGCGGTTCACAAACAAAGGAGCGACCTGTTCTGAATAGAGTCGCTACCGTTTCCGTCGTTTGGCCGTGCCCGAGATAGCGTAAACATTGATGATTCGGACACCGTGGAAAGTCACAGCAAGGCCGCTAGCTGCTGGTAGGTAAATCACGTCGTCTGCCGCAATGCCTTCCTTTAAAAGAATAGCTGTCCCACTGCCACAGTCAGCACACGGGTGAGGTAGGAATCATAGCCATAGATATTAGGAAATCTCGCCAGGCGAACTTACTGTAGAAGGACACCATCGAAGTCCGACGCCCTCATCATTTCACGGAGCAATTGTAGCTTGACAGGGGTGCCAACTGTGTTGACATTGATGTAGCCAATCCTGTAAGCTTGTCGTGGAATTGGGACTATTGGAACGCTCGTGGAGGCACAAAGAGCAGCAGGGAACAGGAACGTTGTCCCAGTAGGCTGCACATCCCCATCCAGTAACCCTGTCGATTAGCAGTTGTGGGTTGGAGCAGCAGCATTCGCTGCTGTCTCAACGGTGGGTGTTTCGTCGTCTACATCGTCAGACCACGCAAAGGTGCGTGGATGGTTTGCGTCCAGTGGAGTACCTGTGGAGTCCGAAGGCCGCGTCACGTCTGCGGTGGAAGAGTGGTGCTGGCTCAGCTGCTGTTGAACGTCCATAGGTACAGCGCCTGGCGCTTGCAATGATGGTTGTAGCTCCGACGGGGTGCAGACTGTTGCTTCCACCACGGAATCGTCCATCGGGGGAACAGCTTGATAGGTGTGATCCTCATCGTCTTGAGACTGCGTCCTGCAGGTGTCAGACGGGGCGATCCGCCGTTTCCGCCGTCTCTTCGGTATGGTATCACAGTCAAATCTTCCTCAAGATAACACTCCGTTATTCCATGCTTCTACAGAATCACCTACAGAAATACAAAACAGTGATCTTCAACTGTCTTCTACAACGTTGATTAAGGATACTGATACGAAGAATATTCAATTACCTTGCACCTCCATGGAAGCATCTCTTTATGTTAAAGGAGGCAACACTGAATTACCCTCAGCTTCAGCAGAACCACCATCACAACTGCATACAGAGCCTGAAAAAGAGGACCGTGCAATACTTGATCTGTATTGTGTACTCAATATCAATATGATTTGATCACAAGTGAAAATCGTGTGATTTGTTTGTTCACGTAATTTGTGGTGAAATAGATTGTAAAGAGGAAGGTTGTGCTGAGAATGTATTGGACAACATCTGAAAATAGAATATGGATCAGAAAATGCAGCGTGATGAAGCCAAGGAAGGTTGGCAGTTTCTAATACAAAGCATCCAAATGTCGACGGAAGTGTCACTGTGAGTATTAAAGTACCCGAAGAAGACAGAGCAAGAATTGATACCCGTTCGATTCTGGCTGTGGTTCTTAGTAAAACAGAATATGGCTTTTACAAATTTGGTACTAAAACGCGTGTAGTAAAACAGTTGTAAGCAAAATCTGAATTTAGTGTTTGCAAAGACAGATTTTTAACGAACGAAGATGACCGTGCTGTACAAATACCTTTACGTCAAACAGCGATAAAAGAGTCCCTTGCTACTGGGCACCGTTTCGGAAACTTTGACTGAAAATCTAAATGTACTACAAATAAGTATGCTTGTTGCACAAACCATTTGCTATGTAATTCAGAATGTCACCAATCTTTAGACCGCACTGATAAGCAAGCATAATTTCACCAAATTTTTTGCAAATTCATTTCCTAAACTGTAATAATATTTTAAACCGTCTGTTTCTTTGTATTATTGTTTTTAACTGATTGTTGATTGACTATCAGTTAATTTGTTGATTGCTTGTTCGTATTAACTTGATTCTTCAGATATAGAAAGATAAATAAATAACATTCAGTTAATCTAAGCGAGCAGAAACTAACAGGAAAAAAAGTATTGGTTGCACAAGATACTGTAGGTTTACTTAATCTTCACATGCGATGTGTTTCGCCTGTTCTACGCATCACCAGACAATCTGAGGAAATTACAAACTAGTATAGGTATAAATTGCTATTAAAGGCAATAATAATAAATTAAAAATAACGAGAGGAAGAGAGACACCGATGGGACTACGGAGCACAGAGCCACATTTGTATTTCAGGGGGTGGTGAGGGGTATAAATGTCAACTCATAAAATTTACGCAATGACTGAGCTCGTAACCGAGGCGTCAAACATAATTAAGAGCCCCAAAGTACTGGGACATAACAGCCAGACACAATCAATGCTTCATTACATCATCTAGAAGCAACAGGAAAAAAAGTGAAAGACAATAGCAAAAGAAAGCTACCAAAGCGTGCAAGGGATACCTAACGTAGGCAAAGAATCATATTCAGTGAGCAGAAAATATTCAACAGGGTTGTTACCTCCCACTTCTTTGCGACTCATAATCACGTTTGACGCCTCGGTTACGAGCAGGAAGAAATTTATCGGTGATGTAATAAAGCACTGAAAATGGCTATCTGGCTGTTACCTCCCAGCTGTATGGGACTCTTAATTACGTTCGACGCCTCAGTTACGATCAGCAAGAATTTTTATCGGTAAGCTCAGTTAAGGTCCAATATTTTATGGGCTGATAATTATATCGCTCACCACTCCCTCAAACACAAATGTGGCCCTGTGTACAGGGCCATATAGTCCAATCAGTGTACATCTTGCTGTCGTTATTTATAATTTATTGGTTTATTACTGCCTTCAACAGTAATTTATACCAGTTTTTAATTTCCCCAGATTATTCGACGATACCTAGAACAGGGGAAACATGTCAACTGTGAAGATTAAATAAATCTATCTTGTGCAACCAAGACTTTTTTTGTTCTAGAGATCTCCTTAATTGACGTAATAATGAGATGTGTTGTTGTATGGGAGCCGAAACGTTGATCAAACTCGTCTAATTCAAAGTTGAAGACGTTGCCTATTATCTGACATCTAGAGAAGTTGTAAGTAGGCTGTTTAGGTTTTTTTATTGGTAACGCCGCCGACACGTAGCGCTCTGTATAAAAATCACTGGCTGTGCTGTGTGCAGTCTGTGGCTGGTTTGCATTGTTGTCTGCCATTGTAGTGTTGGGCAGCGGCAGCTGGATGCTAACAGCGCGTAGCGTTGCGCAGTTGGAGGTGAGCCGCCAGCAGTGGTGGACGTAGGGAGAGAGATGGCGGAGTTTTGAAATTTGTAAGAATTGATGTCATGAACTGATATATATATATATATATATATATATATATATATATATATATATATATATATATATATATATATATATTTGCTAACTGTGCCTATCAGTAGTTAGTGCCTTCCGTAGTTTGAATCTTTTATTTAGCTGGCAGTAGTGGTGCTCGCTGTATTGCAGTAGTTCGAGTAACGAAGATTTTTTGTGAGGTAAGTGATTTGTGAAAGGTATAGGTTAATGTTAGTCAGGGCCATTCTTTTGTAGGGATTATTGAAAGTCAGATTGCGTTGCGGAAAAAAATATTGTGTGTCAGTTTAAGCACAGTCGTGTATAATTGTTCTAAGGGGACGTTTCAAAGTGTCGCACACTGATAGCATTTTGCAGTGGCGTAAACTACAACTCTCCGTCTACTCCAAGTCTGAGAGCGTAGCATCTGAGCTGATTCATTGGTCCATTGTATTTTCAGATGAGATTATAGCAGGCAGGTCGCACCTAAGTGAAAGAGTGAAATTTTATTTAGCAGGGGAAATGTGTCGCCTTCGTTTCGGGATGGTTTTTATTTTATTATTCTGTAGGTCTGCATCGAGGCAAAGATAATAGGTAAAAGTGAGAATAAAATTAATTTATTGGTCAGAGTGCAGCAACACATCTGAAGGTGAAACAATAAATAAATGTGTTTCGTTATTTAAAGTGAAAAGTTGAATTTTTAACAAAGACGTGGTCCAGTCACTTTAATGTGACTACCGCCTATGTTAAACGTCAACGTGTAATAACCTCTCACAGAACGCAGCTCGCAGTATTAGCACTGGAGGGTATATAAAGTGTGTCGGTAGGACGCAGAAAACAGTGTGGTCATTGAAACTCCCTAGCAGATTGAAATTGTGTGCCGGACCGAGACTCGAACTTGGGACCTTTGCCTCTGGCGGGCAAGTGCTCTACCAACTGAGCTACCCAAGCACGAATCGCGCCCCGTATCCACAGCTTCAATTCTGTCAGTATCTAGTCTCCTACCTTATATACTTCATAGAAGCTCTACTGCGAATGTTGCAGAACTAGCACTCCTGAAAGAAAGAATACTGCGGAGACATGGCTTGGCCACAGCGTGGGGAATGTTTCCAAAATGTCTCATTGCATTCTACATACGTTTCCTACGTCCCACAGTTGCTCAGCCAGCATTAACAAGATGTTTTCAGTTGGTGAGAGATCTAGAGAATGCCCTGGCCATGGCAGCAGTCGAACATTTTATGTATTCAGAAAGGTCCGTACAGGACCTGCAACATGCTGTCGTGCGTTATTCTGCTGAAATGTGGAGTTTCGCAGGGATCGAATGAAGGGTAGAGCCACGGGTCTTAACACATCTGAAATGTAACGTTCACTGTTCAAAGTGCCGTCAATGTGAACAAGAGGTGACCGAGACGTGTAACCAATGGCACCCCATTCCATCACGCCGGGTGATTCGCCAGTATGGCGATGACGAATACACGCTTTCAATTTGCGTTCACTGCGATGTTGCCAAACACGGATGCGACCATCATGATGCTGTAAACAGAACCTTGATTCGTCCGAAAAAATTACATTTTGTCATTCGTGCACCCAGGTTCGTCGTTGAGTACACCATCGCAGGCGCTCCTGTCTGTGATGCAGCGTCAAGGGTAACCGCAGCCATGGTCTCCGAGCTGATAGTCCATGCTGCTGCAAACGTTGTCGAACTGTTCGTCCAGATGGTTGTTGTCTTGCAAACGTCCCCAATCATTGACTCAGGGATCGAGACGTTTCAGCACGATCCGTTACAGCCATGCGGACAAGATACCTGTCATCTAGACTGCTAGTGATACGAGGCAGTTGGGATCCAGAACGGCGTTCTGTATTATCCTCCTGAACCCACCGATTCCATATTCTGCTAACAGTCATTGGGTCTCGACCAACGCGAGCAGCAATGTCCCGATACAATAAACTGCAATCGCGATAGGCTACAATCCGATCTTTATCAAAGTTAGAAACGTCATGGTACGCACATCTCGTGCTTACATGAGGCATCACAACAACATTTCAACAGGCAACGCCGGTCAACTGCTGTTTGTGTATGAGAAATCGGTTGGAATCTTTCCTAATGTCAGCTCGTTGTATGGGTCGCCACCGGCGCCAACCTTGTGTGAATACTCTGAAAAGCTAATCGCTTGCATATCACAGCATCTTCTTCCTGTCGGTTAAATTTCGCATCTGTAGCATGTCATCTTCGTGGTGTAGCAATTTTAATGGGCAGTAGTGTACATTCGCATCTTCACAGTCCAGCCACATTTCTGTGACCACCGCCAATGGTCGACTTCAAGATACAATAGCCACTCGCAAGCGGAAGTCGACGCTAGCAATGGATAGTCTATAAAGCGTGTCGGAGGGACGCGGTAATCAGTGCAGTCGTTGTCCAATAGCAGAAAAAAACTATTTTATCTGACGTCCAAAAGAGCACGATTATTGGCTTACGAGACATAGGGGCAAACATTTTAGAATCGGCTATATCTGCTAACTGTTCTTGTGGCACCCTTCTTAAAGCATACACTGCATGCCAAAATTTCGCCATCTATCATAAAACCAACGTCGAGGCAGCTGTGATACACCAGGGGTCATATGTGACAGGGGTGAACGACGGCTGCCGAGAGGTGCACAGGCGAATAGACGTGCAACTGTTGAGCAACTGAGTGCCAAGATGGACCAAGGGCTTGCCAACATTGTCTCCTAACGTCCGCTCAGCGAACGTTGGTGCATATGGGCGTCCACAGCAGGCGCCTGGTTGATGCACCTATGTTGCTGGCTGATCATCGGCTTCTGTGGGGTCCTGCCCATTCGTCTCGTATAGGGTGCCTAACGGATGCTGCGTTCTTGAAATGCTTTACAACAAGTCAAGCAAATCACATTAATAGTTTTTATTACAATACAGTAAGATTGATAATACTTAATTTTAAGTTTAAAACTGTGTCGCAGGCAATGGGTGACATGCAAACAAGTTACAGTCCTTTGTTATATACGAGGTCCATGTAAGAAATTAATATGGGTGACACGTCACTGCTACCGTAGTGCTCTCTTCTAGTACTCTGCTAACACTGTCCGGCCGAGTCAGGAGCGGAGCTTATATTCACACCATCTACATCTACATATATACTCCGCTAGCCACCAGGCGGTGTGTAGCAGAGGGCACAAAGTCATATTTCCCCCTCCCCCCCCCCCCCCCCTACTCACTCTGTTGCACTCGCGGATCGCACGTGGGAAAAACGACTGTCTGAACGCCACGGTACGAGCTCTAATTTCCCTTATCTTTGAATGATGATCATAGCGCGATTTTAAATTGGTGGTAATAATATTGTAAGAGGTCCATGATTAAAGAGTTTGTTGCTAGCGCACTCGAGCTGACGTAATTTCAATGTATTGCTCACGCGCTGCCTGCGATATGTAAACTAGAAGAGAATCTGAGACCAAAGAGCGGTATTGACTGCAGCAGGAACTGTGTAGCAGTAGGAGTAAGTTGTTGCTAGCGAGCAGTCGTGTCTGGTGTATCGTGTTGGCTGGGCCGGTCGTGTGCAGCGATGGCAGAGCCTGAGCGTTGTAGGATAAGGTAAAAGCAGCCTCGCGCATATATAGTATTGTTACATCAAGTCCCATGTAAATGTTTAAAAAAAATCTGTTAATAATAATCCTGCTCATAAAAAGAAACTTTTGACATTTATCTCAATTTAAAGAATTCACTAATTTCTCCAATCCTTGGCAATCCCGATTATTGAAAAGAAAAGTCAGTTCTATCCTTTTATATAAGCAAATCTATCGGCCAGCATTGCACTTAGCTTCGCCAGGAAATTTCTTATAGGAGCTGAGATATACGCGTTATCCGGAAATCTAATTAAGGTAAGATTTTTCAGTTTATTCAGAATGATGTATCAGGGACATGACGCAGCATTGCTGACGTCCAAAATTTACCAGGTTAAATTGACTGTCAATTATTGAAAGGTTATAGGTTTGTCACATTGTATTATATTTTTCACTGTTGGGTAGTTACGCTAAATGAGAATATTATTCATATTATTTTATTTTTGTGGGGAGGTTACAATATATGCTCTACTTCCTCGGCGAAGATCGGATTTTGGAATTTAGTGAGAAGCCCCTTCCGTTTAGCGCGTCGTCTATCTGCAAGTGTGTCCCACTTCAAACTTTCTATGAGATTTGTAACGTTCTCGCGATGGCTAAATGTACCAGTCACGAATCTTGCCGCTCTTCTTTGGACCTTCTGAATCTCTGGAATCAAAGCCAACTGGTAAGGGTCCCATACAGACGAACAATACTCTAAGACTGGACGAACTAACGTATTATAAGCAATTTCCTTTGTTAAAGCCTGCATCGCTTCAAGATTCTACCATTAAACCCAAATCTAGAGTTCGCCTTGTCCGTTACTTGTGTAATCTGATCGTTCCATTTGAGATCATTTCGACTAGTCACGCAAAGATACTTAACGGAAGTTACCGCATTCAAAGACTGGGCATTTATTTGTCCTCGTACATTAATGAGTATTTTCGCTTTGTTATACGCAATAGGTTACACTTGCTAATATTGAGAGATAACTGCCAGTCATTACACCACGCATTTATTTTCTGCAAATCTCCACAGATTTTTTCACAACTTTTGTGTGATACTATTTTCCTATACTACAGCATCATCGGCAAAGAGTCTAATGCCGCTGTCAATATCATCAACCAGATCGTTTATGTAACTTGTAAAAAGCAGAGGTGCTATTACGCTGCCCTGGGGCACACCTGAAGCTACGCTTGTTTCTGTTGAAGTCACCCCATTCAGGACTACATACTGCTCTCTGTCTGTTAGAAAACTTTCTATCCAACCGCATATGTCATCGGATAGACCGTAAGCGCGCACTTTTTGGAGCAAGCGACAGTGCGGAAGTGAGTCGAACGGCTTTCGAAAGTCGAGAAATATGTCATCAGCCTGGGAGCCGGTATCTAGAACTTCTTGTATATCATCCACAAAGAGGGCCAGCTGTGTCTCGCATGATGGTTTCTGCAGATGAGCTTCTCAGAGTCTAAAAAGGTCATCATGTCTGAACACTAAATATGTTCCATGATTCTACAAAAAATCGATGTCAGTGAAATTGACCGTTAATTATGTGCATCCGATTTTCTACCCTTTTTATAGATGCCGCTCCTATGGTGGTGACGTCCAGGTCAGGGCGCTATTGGCTGAAGTCGTCTCACTGCCTTCTCTTGTCTTGCGTCCTTCGTCTTCGCGCCGGAGCTTGTCGATACGCTGGAACAGCGACCAAGAATGGAATTTGCACGCCAATAACGCAACTGGATTTTCATTGAGTGGCGACAGGTGGGAGTTTCAGATGATTCACGTTTTATGCTTTATCTGACAGAAGGCCGTTGGGGTGTACGTCGTGAAACGTCTGAAAGCAAACATCCAATGGTTCAAATGGCTCTGAGCACTATGGGACTTAACATCTGAGGTGATCAGTCCCCTAGACTTAGAACTACTTAAACCTAACTAACCTACGGACATGACACACATCCATGCCCGAGGCAGGATTCGAACCTGCGACCGTAGCAGCAGTGCGGTTCCGGACTGAAGCGCCTAGAACCGCTCGGCCACAGCGGCTGGCAAACATCTTGCAAGGGTCCAGGCAGGAGGTAAGAGCGTTATGGTCTGGGGAATGTTTTCGTGGTATTCCCTGTGTTATCTCTTCATTCTATAAGGCACACTGGATCACCATAAGTATGCGCCTATGTTTAGGGACCATGGAGTGTGTTTTTCCTCTGCTCGTTGACATCTACCAGTAGCACAGTACGACTTGTCACACAACTCGGAGTGTATGTGCTTGGATCGAAGCGCGCCAGGATTAGTTTCTTATACTCCCACGGTCACCGAAGTCACTGGATTTAAATCGAACCGACATTCTGTGGGACCACCTCGTTCTGACTGTTGGCGGCATACATCCTCAGCCGATTTTCTGGAATCGGCATGACTCCGTAATCTTGTCGGTACCTTCCAGAACCTCACTGACTATTCCTCCTTACGGTTCGCGCCGCAAAAGGTGATTATTCAGGCTTTCGACAGGTGGTCACGTGAATATGTACAACTACACTCTGCAAGCCACTGCATGGCGCGTGGCAGAGAGTACTTCCTATTGTACAGTATGTTAAGATTTTTTTCCGTTCCATTTGCTTACAGTGAGTGGGATGAATGATTTCTTAAAGGCCCATGTGAGCGCTGTAATTAATCTAATATTGCCTTCTTGATTCATTCAGGAGCGATATGTAACAGGTTTTATTTTATTGTATTCCTAGACTGTTTGGTTAATACCGTTTCTTTAAACTGTATACGTAAGGTTTCACGGGATCGTTGGCGTCTACTTTCAAGCGTCACCCAGCTCAGGTTTTTCAGCAATTCCGCCGCCCTCTGTTGTGGAGCAAACAAATTCGTGATCATTTGTGCTGTTCTTCTTTTTATACCTACAATACCTCCTGTTAGTTGTATTTCGTATGGACTCTACGCAACTGGATATTCTACATTTTGTGTTGTTTACGAATTGCGGTGCTTCCAACTGTGATGTTAGTTTCATCTGCCTCATTAGCCATGTATGGTGTGACGAAATATCATATAGCACTATCGTAAATTGCTAGCAACGGTTCGGTCGTCTCGTGAGCTGGAACTGTAATTTACAATACAGATAGGACCATTTTCTTACATCCAGTTTCAGTTGTGAATGTTACGTAGTGTTTGTTCTACACGTGTTGACATAGTCACCGGAGATTGTATATCTTGTTTGCGAGAAGTGCACTATCCGACTTCCGCAGTGATCATGATCACGTGAACGGCACATACCCTCATCGCTGAATTGGATGGCGACGCCACATCTTATGGCCAGCCTCACTTCTCCCTATGTGGTTCAAAGAAGCCATTGGTCGAAGAGGAGCTGGTTGGTAAACTTCTAGCTGCCTGTGTAATTTTACCTCAGACAGCACAGATAACTGAGAGACTGTGGTAAAATTTTATGTGCGGTTATAATGTACGCATTGAGATTGGCAGTCGTCACTTTGTATGCTTGTTACGAGCTCTCTTCGCGTAAGGCGTACGCCATTTATGTCAATAAGAAAGCAAATAATCATTTTCGTCGTGAGTTCCTTACGTTAAAGCACTTGCCCTACCCGGATTATTATTTTTATGGTTAAAGTGGCTCTGAGCACTATGGGACTCAACATCCGTGGTCATCAGTCCCCTAGAACGTAGAGCTATTTAAACTTAACCAACCTAAGGACTTCACACACATCCGTGCCCGAGGCAGAATTCGAAATTGCGACCGTAGCGGTCACGCGGTTCCAGACCGAAGCGCCTAGAACCGCACGGCCGCACCTGCCGGCCTATTATTTTTATTCTAAAGTTTTAAGATACACTATACAGCTTTCGGATCAATGAATTGTTATTTAGGTTGATCGTATTTAACCTCAGTACACTCTATGGCGTCTCTGATGAACCTTGGAAATGTCTGTAGCAACGGTGGACCCACCAAAAACAACTAGACCGCTCACTGGCGCTGGTGTAGCCGCCATTTGCAGAAAAATGCTGCGTTCTGCACTTCGTAAATTATATCGTATATGCGATAGAACAATGCACACACAATGAGTTAACAGGCACAGGTAACTTTCATAAGGACTCTGTGAAGTGACTAGCTCAAGTTATATTGGAGATCACGATTATTTAAGTGCAAGATAGCTGAAGGAGAAATACAATATAATTATGGAAAGTGAGGTAGATAACATTATGTCATACAAAAGTAAATTAAAGACTGAAAATTAATTGCAAAAGACAGGCCGAAATATGTTTCAGAAAATATAAAACAAGTACACAAAGTGAAAAACTTAGTGAATGATAAAGCAATCTCACTATCTGCTACTTCATAAATTTCATGCAACTATTTTGAACTGAAATCTGGCAATTTGGATGGCCAGGAGGCATGGACGTAGACGACAGCCGCGAGGCGGCGCCCCTATCACGTGCGAGCGTTGTTGTCGTCGCCACAGCGCTGTGCGCTGCCCACGCCCGCGGCGCCAGCCTACTGGCACTCACGAGGGCCCCTATGAAGCAGGACCTCAGAAGTTGCCCAAACCTCCGCCGCCTGTTCACCTCCTCCAATTTGCTGATGACACCGCATTTATTTATCCGACCCTCAACGGTCCCAACATACCCTTCAGACCCACCTCGACAAGTTCACCGCCTGGTGCAACCAGTGGCTCCTTCGCATCAATCCTTCCAAGACCCACACAATCATCATAGGTCGCACCATCCGCTCCTTCGAGCTCCACGATTTCTACCTAACTCCTGCCTTGAAATACCTTGACCTCAACCTCGACCATCATCTCACCTGGACTCCCCATCTCCTTACAGTCCAACACGAAGCCCACAATAGAATCCGCCTCCTGAAACTCCTGTCCAGTTGGACATGGGGACTGCATCGTTTCACCATCCTTCACACCTACAAATCCTTGATTTTTCCCATCCTTCGTTATACCAGTGTCGCCTGGATTTCTGCTCTACCCAAATTCTACACTCCTGGAAATTGAAATAAGAACACCGTGAATTCATTGTCCCAGGAAGGGGAAACTTTATTGACACATTCCTGGGGGCAGATACATCACATGATCACACTGACAGAACCACAGGCACATAGACACAGGCAACAGAGCATGCACAATGTCGGCACTAGTACAGTGTATATCCACCTTTCGCAGCAATGCAGGCTGCTATTCTCCCATGGAGACGATCGTAGATATGCTGGATGTAGTCCTGTGGAATGGCTTGCCATGCCATTTCCACCTGGCGCCTCAGTTGGACCAGCGTTCGTGCTGGACGTGCAGACCGCGTGAGACGACGCTTCATCCAGTCCCAAACATGCTCAATGGGGGACAGATCCGGAGATCTTGCTGGCCAGGGTAGTTGACTTACACCTTCTAAAGCACGTTGGGTGGCACGGGATGCATGCGGACGTGCATTGTTCTGTTGGAACAGCAAGTTCCCTTGCCGGTCTAGGAATGGTAGAACGATGGGTTCGATGACGGTTTGGATGTACCGTGCACTATTCAGTGTCCCCTCGACGATCACCAGAGGTGTACGGCCAGTGTAGGAGATCGCTCCCCAAACCATGATGCCGGGTGTTGGCCCTGTGTGCCCCGGTCGTATGCAGTCCTGATTGTGGTGCTCACCTGCACGGCGCCAAACACGCATACGACCATCATTGGCACCAAGGCAGAAGCGACTCTCATCGCTGAAGAGGACACGTCTCCATTCGTCCCTCCATTCACGCCTGTCGCGACACCACTGGAGGCGGGCTGCACGATGTTGGGGCGTGAGCGGAAGACGGCCTAACGATGTGCGGGACCGTAGCCCAGCTTCATGGAGACGGTTGCGAATGGTCCTCGCCGATACCCCAGGAGCAACAGTGTCCCTAATTTGCTGGGAAGTGGCGGTGCGGTCCCCTACGGCACTGCGTAGGATCCTACGGTATTGGCTTGCATCCGTGCGTCTCTGCGGTCCGGTCCCAGGTCGACGGGCACGTGCACCTTCCGCCGAACAATGGCGACAACACTGATGTACTGTGGAGACCTCACGCCCCACGTGTTGAGCAATTCGGCGGTACGTCCACCCGGCCTCCCGCATGCCCACTATACGCCCTCGCTCAAAGTCCGTCAACTGCACATACTGCTGTCGCGGCATGTTACCAGTGTTAAAGACTGCGATGGAGCTCCGTATGCCACGGCAAACTGGCTGACACTGACGGCGGCGGTGCACAAATGCTGCGCAGCTAGCGCCATTCGACGGCCAACACCGCGGTTCCTGGTGTGTCCGCTGTGCCGTGCGTGTGATCATTGCTTGTACAGCCCTCTTGCAGTGTCCGGAGCAGGTATGGTGGGTCTGACACACCGTTGTCAATGTGTTCTTTTTTCCATTTCCAGGAGTGTATGAAGCCCTCCAAATCCTTGAATGCCTTGCTCTCCACCTCGCCTTCTGTATCCACCTCCTGTTCCCCACAAGGATCCTCTATGACTTCACCCCTTTCCCACATCATCTCCTCTTCCTCAAACACATTCGCACCCTGTATATCATTCACAGACTCGATTCCCCCCCGCCCCTCCCCTGCTGTCTTCTGCCGTCTCTACCCCGAGTCCATTGTCGCGCTTTTACCATTGTGTACTGCCCTCTCTCCATCTGTACACTCTCCACCTCATTTCCCAACGTGACTTCCAGTGTCTACCCCTCCTGGATGATAAGCCTCGACCTGATATCTACCCCTCCTACCAACTCTACCCCCATATTTCCCCTCCCCCCCTCCTCAGCGGTTCCTCTACCCTCCTCTTCCCTTCCCCTGATCGGTGTTTACCTCCCTCCTCCATCTGCTGCCCTTCCAGTGCACCCCTTCTGTGTCTCTACACTCCCTCCTGACTTGTGTTCCATCTCCATCTCTCACCCTGCCTGTTTCCTGCCCCTTGGTTCAGCCCCCGACCCACTTTCTATTCATCCCACACTCTCCAGCCCCCCTCCTCTTTACCCCCTCCTTTCTCCTATTTTCCCTCCTCTCAGTCCTTCACTACCTCAGCAGGTCCCTCCTGGCAGCTTTTACTCTTCGTCATATGTGCTCCATGTCATTTTCAAAGTGTCGTCGTTCTGGTGTGTTTTAATACTGTGGCCAACTTGTAACTTGTGCATGTGACTTCAGTGTATTTTTATGTGCTACACACACTGCTAACTGTGTTTTTTATCTTTATCGGGGGCTCTCGGACTGGCATACTCCCATATCCGTCTGTGGCTGTTGTTGTCGTCTTCATTGTCGTCCATAGCTGTCTTCCTCTGGGTTGTGGCGATTCACTGTCGACGCCCTCGGCCGGTTGGCCTGCGTCTTCCGCTCGTGTCTGATTCCGGCTACTAGAGGTCATGCATGTAACAAACAAATGCTATGTTCTTGAAGAGATATTTATAACTTCTCATCTTTTGACGGAGACATAATATAAGATAGACTGGGCCACTCAGTAGGAATTATGAAGTAAACATAATTTTGTTTCATTCTTCTGTCTCCTTGTTTCTCTTACTCTTGGAATCAAAGGTCATTATTCATATTCGCCCCTGAAACTGTTTCAATTGGGTAATAGTTCCTCACTTCTCCGCTACGGCGTCGAGGGGCTTGGTAGCGACGCTCGGACTATGACGAGGCTGCATTGTTCAATCTCTGATCATAACTTTTGTTGGACGAATGTGCAACTAGGTCACGTCACATCTTATAGGTATTTGTCTTCAGTAATCAGGTGGTGTTTACCCAAACCGAAAATGCCCCCCTGTATATTTGGGCCACCACACTGACATGTATACTTCGTGGAACAGGTATTGCCCATGCTTCACAACGGAGGTTGTTTGTAAACGGCCCTGGTACTGTGTACATTCAAGCCGCATTCAAGCCGCACAGCGTCTGGGGACGCCAACCTCGCCGATCGGCAGCGTGCCTATCGCGGCACAAAGCGCTGTAGGCAGGGCACTACCTTCCTACGCTGCGTCACGCGCCTTCGCAGCGACACGCTGGTGTCCTTCTGCGAGAGTCTATTTAGGCCGTCGCCGGACCATACTCGGGAGCAGATACGTCTCGGAGCTTCCAGCCGGCCGCACCAGCAGCTCACCGTACGGAGACGGCGCCCTCGCCGTGATCACCTATCGCCGACGCCACGCAGGACCGCAGTCGGACGCACAAAGGAGCGACGCCACGTCCCACGTCGTGCTGCCGGCAGCAATCGTCGTCGGAGCCGTCGCCTACATCTGCCGATACCCGACATCCTGAAAGTACCGTCGTCTCAAGGACGTACTCTGAGTGCCACTTTGAATCCTGACGTCGATCATCCTCAGCTCCGCCACCACCACGTCTCATGAGCGTCGTCTTGTAGGAGCATCTCACGCAATGTCTAGAAGAGACCTTTCTGTTTGTACTTCAGTTGTGTGGACAGTCATCCGCTGACACTTTATCCGACTTCGGTTTTTGTATCGATAGTAAACAGTGTTGTTACTAAACATCTTTTATCAGTCCTCAGAGTCCGCCCCCCCCCCCCCCCCCCCCCGCTAGTTGAGTGGTCAGCGCGACAGACCGTCAATCTTAAGGGCCCGGGTTTGATTCTCGGCTGGGTCGGAGATTTTCTCCGCTAAGGGGCTGGGAGTTGTCCTAATCATCATCATTTCATCCCCATCGACGCGCATGTCGCCGAAGTGGCGTCAAATCGAAAGACTTGCACCAGGCGAACGGTCTACCCGACGGGAGTCCCTAGCCACACGACATTTCATTTCATTTCAGTTCTCAATACGAAGATACTTCAGAACCACAATACTTACAGGTAGGACATTAGGAACGGTAGAGTCTTGTTGTTGTTGTTGTTATTGTTGTTGTGGTCTTCAGTCTAAAGACTAGTTTGATGTAGCTCTCCATGCTACGCTATCCTGTCCAGGTCTGTGCTACTCCGAGTAACTACTGCAAGCTACATCCTTTTCAATCTCCTTAGTGTATTCATCGGTAAAGTCTTACTACATAAATGTATTTAATATCCTTGTAATATAATGGTGTAGATACTTGAATAACTCTTATTTACTTTCGCATGTGTTTGTTTGAACTACTGTCTGAATCTACTATCGTTACAGACTAATATGCAAATACGATAACTGTTGTACAAAAAAAAAGCACTCCGTCTTCAGGCTACAAGTGGCCCATGAGGACCATCTGTCCGCAGTGTCATCCTCAACTGAGGATGCGGACAGAAGGGGCGTGTGGTCAGCACACCGCTCTCCGGTCGTTATGATGGTTTTCTTTAACCGGAGCCGCTACTATTCGGTCGAGTAACTTCTCAATTGGCATCATGTGGCTGAGTGCACCCCGAAAATTGGCAACAGTGCCTGGCGGCCCGGATGGTCACCCATCCAAGAACTGTTGTATAAAACTTAGAAAAATATATGTAAGTACAGATGTTTTATTAATTGTGCTTCGATCTCATCTTATGACAAGCCACTCTCAAAATGACGTAGTTAACTATAGACAACGGAACTTAAAAAAGATACGTAAGTACTTTACTTTTATGGTAAATGAGATAGTTTACTATAGATAATGTCAGACTGAGTTTTTAGCACAACAACTTCGGTATACATAGCTAGTGAAGACATATGACTACATAGTACACTTCATCCAGCTTCAAAGTGCTGTTTGCGTGGCCACAAAGTACATAGCAGTATCACGAGAGCGCAGACACTAGTTACGCCAGGCGCCTCAAAGACCCGAGCAGGCGTCACGTAGGTGGCATTCCCGTAAATGTTAACAACAGGATGCTGAAATGTAAAAGAGGAGGTGGTCTTGCCAGTGGTAAACTGAAAAGAAGGAAACAAACAACAACGAAGAAATGAAACACATGAGTAGCAAGGAGCACATGTAGCTTCATAAAGGACGAGAATTAATAGATTAAGAGAAAGCTGACACTGTATGAGATGAAAGTAGAGAAGAGGAATGAGTGAGACGCTCAGCCAGCTGACACAGACAAACTGCTTAAGAAACAAGGTTATGAAATGAACTTAGGAGAGTTACAGTGAGTGAAGTTCGTGGAAGACGACATTCTCAAGTGCATGAAAAACAATAGTGATGTGGTCTAACGCACGCCTTTCTGGAGTGGGAAGGAGCGCCTGGTCCCCAGCACCAATCCGCCCGACGGACTTGTGTCGAGGTCCGCTGAGCTGACCAGTCTGTGGATGGTTTTTCGGCGGTTTTCCATCTGTCTCGGCGAATGCTGGCTGGTTCCCCTTATTGCGCCTCAGTTACACTATGTGGGCGCGATTGCTGCGCAAACAAGTTCTCCACGTACGCGTAGACATCCATTACTCTACCACCCAAACATAGGGGCTACACTCGTCTGGTGTGGTGCGGTGTGGGGCGGCAGAGGGATGAAGTGGACTGCGGTAGTCGTCGTGGGGTTGTGGACCACTGCGGCTGCGGCGGCGACGGAGCCTCTCCATCGTTTCTAGGTCCCCGGTTAACATACAATACAATACAGTACAATGTACAAGAAATGCAAAGCAGAAGTAGAGATTGTAGTTTGGCAGTAAAACGTTCATATCGCTACAGGTACGTCAATGCGTCGGATTCATCCGCAGATAGTGATGTCTGACGCCACATCAGGGCGTTGACATCAGGAACCACTTCCTGCTTTTGCCAACGATAACGCATATGTAAGATTAGGACGGTAGTAGCAGATTAATAGACACGTGCGGCCATACTTAGCCAGTTCCTGTCACAATTCGCGCAGCAACAGTTCCGGTCTACAGTTATCATCAGCCGACGCAGACCAACAGTTGCCGCCGTAACAGCAAGCACCTATCCCGAGTGATCCTCGGATATTTAAGCGCCGAGTTTCTAATAAAACTCGGTTTCAAAGACTGTACTTAATAACTGTTGCCGACAGCATCCAGAACCAAGCTCTATAGATTAGATAGTTACTTTCAATGTGTTATGTTAGTTATTCTATAGGAGATGGTCTCCATTGCCACGCACCTTGGAGCACTCAGAGCTCAGTATACTGTAACAGTACTGCTTCATCTTTTGTTGCCCATATTGATTGTTTTATAGATAACGTCCTATGAGCACATGCTTTGTAAGCCTGCAAGCCAGATACATTATAGAGCAACGATTATTCTGTCGTATGACTTTCGCTCCGTGATACATTGGTTGTTGAGTGCTAGATTTGCTTAAGTGATTGCAGCGTCTCAAAATGGAGACAAGGAAAACCTATGTTTTATAACGCAATGCAACAGCACAAGCCAACCGCAAAGCGGGTAATTTAACGATAGAAATGCCAACGAATTTTCAGTAACGTTTATTATCTGGGGAGAGTGTTTGCAAATTATTTCCACCATAAAAAAAATTCTTAATAATTGATGAGCTATGGGCGTAAGTCCTAAAAGTGCATTTCCGGTAAAAGTGAGTTGAAGATTTAAATGTTTATATCTTAATAAAAAACAGTTATATTCAATGATGTAATAATTCTGCCTTAGACCATACCTTTAGCGTACAGAATCATTTCTTACAACTGAAGATATTTCTTCCCTTTGTGATATAGTACCCAAAATATGATGAATGGTGTACGCCTATTTTCCATCAGACCATGATCCCTCTAAATATCATGAAAATTGATTTTATTATTTTATTATCCAATTAAACTGTACATTAACAAAAAATATATGTTCATGGCCATTATCGTTTATGTTCCTGTTCAGGATCAGTGGCTTCTTCACTGTTTACTCTTTCTAGAAGTTCTTCATACCAGCCTTTTACTGTATCAGAAAGAAAGCGCAACAGGTCTTGAATGTCTTTCAACTTTGCTGCTGCTACAATTGGTTTCTCTATTAATGACAAATCGCACTATCTTCAGGGAGTCTTGTTGATTTCTTAATGAGCTTAAAGGGTATGATTTTGAAGCACCAATTGTGCATCACTGCTAAAGTGCATTCTCACATAGGACTGCAACTTTAAAGGAAATTTCCCGTGTGGCTTTGATGACAAAAAGCCCATTAAACATTTCTTCGAGGCTTTAATAAGCTCACGTCCGTCAATGACTTGAAATGGCCTTTGTTCTCCCTGCATTGTTTAAGGATTGTGACATACTCTTCTTTTCAATGTACAGTTTCCCTCTTCTTCAACTTTCTTCCATAACTTTCTTCTATAACTTCCCCCACGATTTCTTTTCTTGTTGTTGTCTGTAAAGCAATTTTCTGACTAATTACCACTCGCTTCATCATTATATCACACAAGTTAACACGTAAAGCTGCTCAGAGTCGATACAATAACCTATACGCAGTAAACAAGGTGACAACTGCCACTGCTTTCTTAAGACAATTGCTTAACATACACCAAAGATGTCGATCTGAATTTTTTAGGGTGGGTAATTCAAATATAGAGATATCGATTTAACACTTTGACGGAAAAAGGGCGTAAATCCATTTACGACAACAGTCCATTACACTCCGCAATTGTTAATTTACATTAACAACATATTTTTTTAAAGATGCACTGATTTGTAAATAGGATCCAGAACTCGAAGATACCTTTTGGCATACTCTTAGCAAGAGCAATACGCTTTCAGTAACGTGCAGTAGCAAAATATTTTTTATTGTTTCTATCATTGTTGTTGACCGTTAGTGAGAAAACTTTTTACGAGAGCTATTGATGTGTAAGTAGGGTCCCGAACCTGCAAGAATTGAAAACGATATTCGTTGTGAAAAATCGCATCTACTGCGAGGGCATGTTGAGAAGTAACACCTCCGAATTTGTTATGTGAGGAGTCTTAAAGCTTTTTAAATAAGACAAACGTTACTGACGTCCTACATCTTTATTCTTCATGTCTACATGTTTGCAGCGCTCTGCTGCTAGAGAACTACGAATTATAGTGTGTAACGTGGTGGTGGTCGAAAAACAGCGTTCTGCAATCGAGTTTTGAATTCTAAGAGTTTATCCACAATGAGCACCTACTCCTTCAGTGCCAATTCGCACACGAGCGCTGAATCTCTGGAACAATGCGACGCCTTGGGTTGACTGTCATCCATAATTCTCCATACAGTGCTGACTTGGTCCCATCTGCTTGTCATCTGTTTCCAGTACGTAAACAACACCTTCGAGGGCTTTACTTTGATAGTGTTCAAGCGGTGCAACCAGATGCGAGCTTGTGGCTCCGTCAACAAAGTGAAACATTCTATGGTAACAGTATCAACAAACTTGTCTCTCGCCATGGTGACTGTGTTGAGAAATAAATATGTAGACGTGAGGAATAAAGATGTAGAATGTTAATAATGTTTGTTTTATTAAAAAAGCTGTAAGACTTTTCACCCAAAGTATTCGGGTGATTACTTTTAGGCACAGCCTCGAGTAAAACTGAAGTGATATCAGGTGTTCCCCAGGGAAGCGTCCTGGGACCTCTGCTGTTCCTGATCTATATAAATGACCTGCGTGACAATCTGAGCAGTTCTCTTAGCTTGTTCGCAGATGATTCTGTAATTTACCGTCTAGTAAGGTCATATGAAGACCAGTATCAGTTGCAAAGCGATTTAGAAAAGATTGCTGTATGGTGTGGCAGGTGGCAGTTGACGCTAAATAACGAAAAGTGTGAGGTTATCCACATGAGTTCCAAAAGAAATCCGTTGGAATTCGATTACTCGATAAATCGTACAATTCTCAAGGCTGTCAATTCAAGTAAGTACCTGGGTGTTAAAATTACGAACAACTTCAGTTGGAAGGACCACATAGATAATATTGTGGGGAAGGCGAGCCAAAGGTTGCGTTTCATTGGCAGGACACTTAGAAGATGCAACAAGTCCACTAAAGAGACAGCTTACACTACACTCGTTCGTCCTCTGTTAGAATATTGCTGCGCGGTGTGGGATCCTTACCAGGTGGGATTGACGGAGGACATCGAAAGGGTGCAAAAAAGGGCAGATCGTTTTGTATTATCACGTAATAGGGGAGAGAGTGTGTCAGATATGATACGCGAGTTGGGATGGAAGTCATTGCAGCAAAGACGTTATTCGTCGCGGCGAGACCTTTTTACGAAATTTCAGTCACCAACTTTCTCTTCCGAATGCGAAAATATTTTGTTGATCCCAACCTACATAGATAGGAATGATCATCAAAATAAAATAAGGAAATCAGAGCTCGAACAGAAAGGTTTAGGTGTTCGTTTTTCACGCGCGCTGTTCGGGAGTGGAATGGTTGAGAGATAGTATGATTGTGGTTCGATGAACACTTTGCCAAGCACCTAAATGTGAATTGCAGAGTAGTCATGTAGTTGTAGATGTAAGGCTTAAGTTTTTTGGTTTAAGTTAGTCTGAAAAGTCTGAGTCGGTTATTTAAATGTCTCTGAGCACTATGGGACTTAACTTCTGAGGTCATCAGTCCCCTAGAACTTAGAACTACTTAAACCTAACTAACCTAAGGACATCAAACACATCCATGCCCGAGGCAGGATTCGAACCTGCGACCGCAGCGGTCGCGCGGCTCCAGACTGTAGCGTCTAGAACCGCTTGGCCACTCCGGCCGGTTTAGTCGGTTGTGAAATCTACTAGAAGACGTATTATAAACAGTAAATATTTGTTTCAAAATTTTAAAATATTAATTACCTGACTAGATCACAATATAAAAAGGTGGGCACAAAGTAGCTGGCCCCTAACACCCCCCGTATTGCGAGGGTTAAAGAACTGAGCATTAAGATAAGCGAGAAACTGAGAACATGCAATGCTTCTATGAGGAAGTGTTGTTTCAGATATATTGACCTCATGAGCTTCTGTGTCAAGAAATGCATACTGCCAGTCACTTCTAAAGTAATGGAGCGATGTAGAGCACTTTCTACAGTGCGAAGCTCAAATCCCGTCACGCAATCAAATTTGAGTACTGAGTGGTTTTTTTAAACAATTAATCAGAATACCTGAAAGGTTTGTGGAACTGCAGAGACGGTTCGTTAAACAGGTCAAAGCCGCTTTGTTCCGCCGCGCTTGTCAAAGCCAGCAAGTGCTTCGCCTCTAATGTCATCAGTGTCAGGAAGACTTTAAACTCGTGCTTCGTTTCCTCTCTCTCCTTTCGTGCTGGCCAATGTAAATCGAACTTCGTTGTTCGCTCTTTTGACGGCAAGAGACGCCATTCATCAAGGGAGCACTGATTGTATACAGCGTCGCTCTCTGCTGACCCCGCTGACATTGAGCTATGCCTCAGAATTCCGGCAGTGGGCTGACAGATGCAATGCTGTGTCCATCTGGCTGCCGGGGGAGAATGCATGGCCGTACTGCGCTCGCCTATCACTTACCTATCGACGACAGACTCCGCGCCGTGGGCTCACCGCGTTATACGTGTAGCAGTGATGTAGATGAAAACCATACGTCGCATTAACAGGAAAAAATATTAGTCTGCATTGTTATTACTCCCTAGATTCATCTGTACAATGAGCTTTGAAATATTATGAGCATTAAATGTCAAGATAACTAGCTAGTGTCAGTAGCACAGATTCCGCTTACTGGGTTTGCTCTCTGAACGCTCAGCTCAATTGAAACAGAATATTTGGCCGGAGCTGCCAGGTGTAATTTGAAAGCCAGAGAAAACATAATTAAGTCAATGTTCAACTAGCAGAGTGGCTCTAAAATTTCATATGTTGCTAAATACCAAATTATGACTATTAGGGTACGAACATCTTATTCTCGTGGGTCTTTGTTATATTAAAATGTACCTTTCTATAGATTACTTAACAAACGACTGCTAGCCGTTTTCTTTTTGCTCTGTTTGCTCTTATTTAACAGATGATAACTACATCACGATTTAAACTTCAGTTTGCATTCTTTTCCAGAAGTTCATAGTTTCTTAAACAGTATAATTAAAATTTCAGGAACTTTTCTATGAAATTTTTCATATTTATGAAGTCTCTGATTTACGCAATCTCTTACTTAGAAAAAATACATTTACCTAGAGAACATTGTCAACGAATAGAAAGAAGTGCAGTTTTTGTGCTCCTAGGCCTAAACCAAAATCACAGTTTGTTTTCCATCACTAATACCAACAGCCTCTTGCGGCAAAGAGAGAGAGAGAGAGAGAAAAAAGAGAGACAGAGAGAGAGAGAGAGAGAGAGAGAGAGAGAGAGAGAGAGAAATAAACAAAGTACTAACCGCCGCAACGTAACTTAAAAATTCTCTTTCCACTTCAGGCATAAGCTTACCTCCAAAATACTTCCAGATTGACAATATGACGTTGATAATATAACTTAATTTTGGCAAAAGACTTCACTGTTCACACTACTTCATAAATAAGTCAGAACCTTCTTTCAGACAAATCTCCTGATAACCTAACCCTAGAAATATATCACTATAATTTTCAGCATAAAATGATAACACTTCCTTTCTGCAACGAATCTAATTGATAGTGATGAAAGTGAGAAAGCGCTGACATCTTGCATATACTCCATATGATCAAAACTATCCAGATACCTGGCTGAAAATGACTTACAAGTCCGTGGCGGGCTACATCGGTAATGCGGGAATTCAATACGGTTTTGATCCACCCTTGGGCTTGATGACAGCTTTCACTCTCGCAGGCATACGTTCAATCAGGTGCTGGAAGGTTTCTTGGGGAATGGCAACCCATTCTTCACGGAGTGCTGCACTGAAGAGAGGTATCGATGTCGGTCGGTGAGGCCTGGCTCGAAGTCGGCGTTCCAAAACATCCCAAAGATGTTCTGTAGGATTCATGTCAGGAGTCTGTGCAGGCCAGTCCATTACAGGGTGTTACTGTCGTGCAACTACTCCGCCACAGGCCGTGCATTATGAACAGGTGTTCGATCTTCTTGAAAGATGCAATCGCCATCCCCGAAATGCACATCAACAGTGGGAAGGAAGAAGGTTCTTAGTACATCAGTGTAGGCCCGTGCTGTCATAGTGCCACGCAAAACAATAATGGGTGGAAGCCCCATCCAATGAAAACCCGACCACACCATAACATCACCGCCTTCGAATTTTACTGTTGGCACTACACACGCTGGCAGATGATGTTCATCGGGAATTCGCCATATCTACACCCTGACATCGGATCGCCACATTATGTACCGTGATTCGTCACTCCACACAACGTTTTTCCACTCTTGAATCGTCCAACGTTTACACTCCTTACATCAAGCGAGGGGTCGATTGGCATTGTCGGCATGATGTGTGGCTTGTGACCACGAAATCCAAGTTTTATCGCCTCCCGCCGAACTGTCATAGTACTTGCAGTGGATCCTGGTACAATTTGGAATTCCTGTGTGATGGTCTGGATAGACGTTTGCCTTTACAGATTACGACCCTCTTCAACTGACTGCGGTCTCTGTCAGCCAACAGACGAGGTCGGCCTGTACGCTTTAGTGCTGTTCGTGTCCCTTCACTTTACCAGTGCACTGTCACTTCAGAAGTAGTGGACCTAGGGATCTTTAGGAGTGTGGAAATCTAGCGTACAGACGTATGACACAAGTGACACGCAATCAGCTGACCACGTTCGAAGACCGTAAGTTCTGCGGAGCACCGCATTCTGCTCTCTCACGATATCTAATGACTACTGAGATTGCTGACATGGAGTACCTGGCAGTAGGTGGCAGCACAATGCACCTAATGTGAAAAAGTATGTTTTCGGGGGTGTCCGGATACTTTTGATCACATAGTTTACCTACAAATGTGCTACTTAGTCATACTGTTTAGACTCCCACATGGTAACTATTAGGTGCAGTCAAATGAAAACGTGACAGATGGAAAAAAGGTAAGTAACTGTTTATTATTTCAAAAGTAATCGTCGCAACTGTCAATACATTTATCCCACTGTGAGACAGATGGTCAATGCCTACATGGAAAAATATTTGTGGTTGCCTACGAGACCATGACTGTACCCACTCATGCATCTCTTCGTTTGAAGCGAATCGAGTGTCACGAATGGAAATCGCATGAGGTTAGACCTGGACTGTATGGAGGATGTGAAGGGCTTCCCAGTGGAAAATCTCCAGCGTAGTCTAAACAGCTTTGGCAACACGTGGACCGGCTTTCCCCCTCCGACAGTCAACGTTCCTGGATGTTTCGTCTTAATGGGGTGATCCAGCTTTTGTAAAGTGACCACATATCGCTGTGTGTTAATAGTGGTGTCGTGTCCCAGAAAGTCAGTGAGTAGCGAACTAGCAGGCGGCACCATTCTGTTGCAGGATAACGCCCTCCCACATTTTTCCAAGTTTATTGACACTACGCTGCAGACGTTTCAAAATGGTTCAAATGGCTCTAAGCACTATGGGACTTAACATTTGAGGACATCAGTCCCCTAGACTTAGAACTACGTAAGCCTAACTAACCTAAGGACATCACACACATCCATGCCCGAAGCAGGATTCGAACCTGCGACAGTAGCAGCAGCGCGGTTCCGGACTGAAGCGCCTAGAACAGCTTGTCCACAACGGACGGCTGCAGACGTTTCACTGGGAAGCCCTTATACATTCTTCATACAGACCCGATCTCTCCCTATGCGTGTTCCATATTCTTGGTGCCCTGAAGAAAGACATTCGCGCGTGTCGATTTTCTTCGGATGCGAAAGTGGACGCTTGATTACAGTCATGGTTGCACAGTTAACCGAAACATTTTTCCGTTGAGGCACTAACCGTCTTGTTTCCACAGTGGGATGAATCTATTAATTCTTTTGGCGATTGCTTTTAAAATAACAAACGGTTCTCTTTCTTGTGGCTTCACAACCTGCTTGGGTTTTTGCCTTATTAACAATTTCCTTCCATTCCGCTCTTTCGTTTACTTCCCTTTTCCATTGTCTGATTACTATGAGTGTGATGTTTTCTTGCACGTTGTCCAGTCGCAGTTTACACAGTCTCCATTTCAATCTCGTCTGTGTCGGTTTCTCGTGGAAGATCTTCGTTGTAGCTCTTGTGTCCTCCCTCTTTAGGACATGCCCCTGCCAGACTACTCTTTAACTTTTAACTAGTCTTACAATATCAGCTCCTTGTATGCGACTATACAACTCATAATTGTTCCAGGTACCATCATTATTTCGGATCTCTCCATAATTTTTCCGTAGTATTCTTCGTTCAAATGTTCTGCGTCGCTGCTCATCAGTGTTGGTTAGTGTCCATGCTTCACATACGTATGTAGCCACTGGCCTAATCATAAGCTTATACGTAGTCACTTCGAGCTGTCGGTTTACCAGCCTAGATGTCGTTAGCTTTTTAAATGTATGATAACATCTATTATCACCTAAAATGGTGGCTTTTATTTCAGTGGACATGGAATTTACTTTATTAATATTAGCCCATACGTATTCAAAATACTCTGCACGCTGAAAGTTAAAACATGCTGCTGCTGGCCATTTATACAGGTTATTGTCCCCTGATCTATGGCATTTCATGTCTTCAGTTTTTTATTCCTTCATTTCCAGTCCCCTACGCTGTGCTGCTTCTTTCAATTACACCACTACTCTCTGCAGTGACATCCTTCGTCTACGCATAACTGCAATCTTCATCAGGATATGCAGCCAACTATGTGGCTCTTTCACGTACGTGGCCAGATATTTGCAGTTTTCGTATACTTGCTTCTAAAGTCCAACTGAAAAACATTATGGAAAGAGCATCAGCTGGTGTAACTCCTTTATTGATACCGAAATATTCCATTAATTCCCCATGCACTCTCACCATTGCCTTGGAACCTGCCAAGGTTGCCTTAAAAACTGAAATATATTTGGATCGTGTTCCAAGCAGTTTTATACCTTCTAATGTCTCTTCACTATTTAGAGTATCTAAGGCCTGACTGATGTGCATGTAGATATTATTCAGTTCTATATTATATTCCTATGCTTTTTCTTGTATCTGTCTCCGTAGGTCACCGAAATATTTTTCCATAAAGACCGTCTTATATCACAGTGGGATAAGTCTATTAACAGCTTCTGAAATAATAAACAGTAACTTACTTTTTTCATCTGACGACTTTCCATTTCACAGCCCCTTGTACAACTAGAAGACAATGAAAAGCGTCAGATTTAATAATAAGAGCAATCGGTTCTTGTTGGCCAGCTTCCCAAGTAATTCTTTTTCCCTCTCTCTAGAACTTTTCATATCTCTCATTATTCGGCTGTTGATTTCGCTGGCCGTTAGCGGATGATTCTGACGTTGTTCCCGTGTAACATCTGATGTTAGCGTAGTATTCACCGCATCCATCTCTCCTCTCGTAAGGTACAAAGAAAAAACGTTTCGAGATTGATTAATATCACACAAAATGATATGTAATAGCATTCGTACCTATTTTTATTTTATGCGCCACACCTTTTTCCACGAAAGAGAGAAACTCAATCACCCTATATTCGCTAGTGCTTTTTGGCTATTACAGTGTTCATGTATACTTCTATACTCGGATCCAGTACGAAGTGAATGGTGGAGTTACGTTTTTTATACTTATTTGAGTGAATGGTGTCTATTCCTTTGAAAGAACAGACACCACGCAGATCCCGCAGCTCTGAAACACTATAGGCAAACTGAAGGGGAATCACTGTGGGGCATGGCTGGGCTTTTGAGTATTGCCGTGTGCAGGATGCAAATTCGAATACCCCTACGTCAGAACGGCGTCTGCTCGATCTCCCTCCACTCGGCAACGTAGATACTTACAAGATGATGTAAAAGCAGCGTTGATAAAAAACACCATCTAATACCTACGATTACTGAGGCTGCGCAACTCTACTAATGAAATGAAGTCCTGTAGAGAAACAGTTATTAAAAAATTTATCGGTCCGAAATTTCCACACGAAAATGGTTATTTTGTCCATCTAGTCAAAAAACGGTACTATTCAGTCCACATTTAAACTATTGGCTATTTTCTTCGTATTCACAATTCGTACCCTCTTTTCACACACACAGCAGCCAGGAATCTGTAGAAACCCGGCCCGAATTAAACAACGTTCTCACAGTCATTAATTTCACTACTAACATGAGTTAGCTGGCCGGTGTGGCCGTGCGGTTCCAGGCGCTTCAGTCTGGAACCGCGTGACCGCTACGGTCGCGGGTTCGAATCCTGCCTCGGGCATGGATGTATGTGATGTCCTTAGGTTAGTTAGGTTTAAGTAGTTCTAAGTTCTAGGGGACTGATGACCTCAGATGTTAAGTCCCATAGTGCTCAGAGCCATTTTGAACATAAGTTATTGCATTCGGTTCTACTTGAGGATTTCTTAAAAAAGAAACTGCTTGCCAAAAAACGCTCAGTGGTTGAATGCTGCAACATTGCCACACGATTACTCTGAAGGCCAAATTTCACACGCGAATGTCTGTCCAAGTAGACAGTTCTAGAACTTCCAAACTTCACAAAACATTCCGTAACTACATCAGCGTCAGTCACGCCACGTATCAAACGCAAGGAACTCAATACTCCTTCATTTTACACTTTATGAAAGACGGGCACTAGTAACATGACCATCCGCTTTCAAAGCTGGCGAGTGGCTCCTTTCTTGTGGCCTCACTCCCAGTATAACTGTCAGGTAACGAGCGAGAACCGTTTCAATTCTGATTGGCTAACCACACTCGCTGCCAATCAGAATGCTTGCTCTTGCTCATATTCGCGCCAAAACTGGCCAATCCTTACATACAGACGCAGCTATGTCATTCTGATATATAAATATTAAAGTAATGTTTAATAAACGAAAACGAAAAGTCAATCAATGTGGAAATATTATTTAAATACAGATAATACTCCAACGGACTTTCTGGCTGCTCTGTTACAATAGAAATCACACCTAGATATACATCATCAGTGCTGTGGCCTTCTACACCAGACATCACGGCGCCTAGAGTATCAGCAACCAAACTGACAGCCAGCAGCCGCGGGTTGCCCACTTCGCAGGCACACCGAAGCACTACACAACCGACAGTCAATATTGGTGAACTGCCACAACAACAACAACGACAACAACAACAACAACACAGAAAAAGACATCAGCGGCCCCCAGCGTCCACTACCGGCCCACATAAACATAAGGAAGAGGTCACTGCAGATCCTGGAACTATTTTCACATGTCAAACCACGTGATGGAAAATAGTTCTGAGGTACTCATCCGCCGAAGCGCTATAAAGGCCTGCGCTCGGCTGCACATCGGGAATCTCCAGCGGTAATTCGCTTGAATACCGCCCTTCGATTGTGCTGTTGCGGTACCAATCGAAACGATAGGTGTTGCAGGTTACAGCCAGCCAGCCAGCCAGCCAGCCAGCCAGCCAGTCGACGTGCAGCAGTCCAGCCAGCGGCCGTCCCCGCCAGCGGCGAGCAGCGAGCAGCCAGCAGCCAGCAGCGGTCCCCGGAAGCAGTGGTCCGCGCCAGCAGTGGTCCGCGCCAGCAACCCGCCAGCGCCGGTTCCCGCCAGCAGCGGTCCCTGTCAGCAGCCCGCCAGCGCCGGTCCCGGCCAGCGCCGGTCCCTGCCAGGGCCGGTCCCCGTCAGCCTTGGTCGCAGCCAGCAGCCAGCAGTGGTCCTAGCCACCTATAGCAGCAGCAGCAGCAGCAGCCAGCTGGGTCGCCCCCACCGCCAGCTACAGCAGAGTGGGGCTTCGGACGCAGTCTCCTTCATCCTTCGTCGTTCTCCATCACCTTCTAGTCTGTGTCTCTCATCACCCTGCCCGTCTCTCGTTTGCTTCCTTGTCTTGTCCTGGGTTTTTCCTCTCATCATAATGTCAAACCCCACCACCTCTTCTACAGCCACCACCACTGCCTTCATCTACACCTCCCCCTCAGCCGCTGCCACCACTATCATATGGTGAGCCGCATCACTCCCCCTCTCAGTCCATCCCCCCACTCCTCACTCTCCCATCTCCCTCCCTATTTGTCGCCCCATCTCCGGCTCCTCCCTCCTGTGCCTCCTGTGATCCCTTCCCTCCCCTTCCTCCCTCTGCTCCTTCCGTTTCTGGGGCCCCTGCTTGGGTGGATGCCCAGAGAGCTACGGCTCACTCAACTCTCCCCTTCGCCCTCATCGTCATCATCTTCACCATCGCCTTCTCCGACACCCTCTCCATCTCCGGCGCCGACTCCAGCACCGGGATCTGTCACTCCCCGAAACATTCCAGTTGTTCCCATCCCCCACACCTCCTCCTCCACCGCCGTCAAGCGCCCCAGTGGCACCCCTGCCTCCTCTGCTCCGCCTCGTCCCCCTTCCCCAACCCATGGTGCCATGGATGTCTCCCCGCCTGCCCCCTCCTCCTCCTCTTCCTCCTCCTCCACCCACTCCTCCTATCGCTACCTCCTCTCCCGTCCTGATCCCTCCTTTCTTGAAACCTGGAACCTCTTCCTTCACCAGCATTTTCCTGGTGCCCCCATCTCCCTCCTCACTCCTCGCTGTCATTCGGTGCTCATCTCCTCCCCCAGCCCTACCCTCCACACAGACCTCCTTTCCCACATCCCTGTCATCCGCTTTGGCCCTAATGCCTCCCTCATCCCTGCTCCTTCCCCGTCTCCCTCCCACCAACCCAACCCCCGTGTCGCCCACCGACCCTCACTGCCGTGATCACTCGGCTTAGTCCGGCGACAACGGAGGAGGAGGTGTTGGCGGAGCTCAAGGCGCATCCCCATCTGGAGGTGCGTGCGGTTCGCCGCATTCATAACTCTGCCGGCCCCACCCACCTTATGCGGGTCTTTTCCGAACACGCCCCCTCCATCGACCATCTCCTGAAGGAGGGTGCTCTCTTTCACCGCCGCTACCAAGTTGACCCTACCTGTTCCCCTCCTCAATCCCTCCGCTGCCAGAGGTGCTTGCAGCATAATGTGCACCCTACATCAGAGTGCCTTGAGGCCCCCACCTGCCCGCACTGTAGGCAAGCCCACTTCCTCAGGCAGTGCCCCAATCTCCAGTCCCCCCCTCCTGTAATATCTGTAACCTCCCTCACCCCACTTACTCCCAGAAATGTAAAGCCCGACCCCCTCCTACCACTTCTGAGCTCACCGTTCCTGTCCGCCCTCTGGACACCACCACCCCTCCTGGCAATTCCCTTCATCCACCCCCTACATCATCACACTCCTCACCACCGTCCTTCAGAATGTTCATCCTTTTCAGCATCCCACACCCTCCACCAGGTATCCCTCGCCGCCCGTTCCGTTTTCCACCTGAAAATGTATGCCACCTACTCCAACAACCAGGCCCAGTTCAACTTCTCCCGTCTTGACACCCTTGTCTAAATCCCTGTCATGGAGCGACAGCACCGTATCCTTTTCAACAACATCCGCTCCCTTCCCTCCAACAAGAACGTCCTCCTACACACCCTTGCCACCCACCACGTGGACGCCTTCCTCCTCAAAGAAACCTTCCTCCAACCCCACCACACCATCCACACTTCGCCATACCTCCATCACTGTTCTGATAATCCCCTCCCGAATGGGTGTGGTGGACTTGCCATTGGTCACCACTGCCAGATCCCTGTTTGGCTCCAACCTCTGCTTCCCGACCCCGCCAAACACCGATCCTTAGTCTCTTCTTCCCCAGCCTTACCGTTACCTGCACCACCACCTATGTCCGCCCTAACGCCCCTATTCCCTTAGACTTCCTCTCCCACATTGACTGTACCTTCTCCTCCTACCTCAACATCCACAGTCGTTTTGCCGCCCATTTACGGTGGTGGCATCGGTTCCTCTCCTCCCTTCAAGGCGACCTCATCCCCATACCCCAGCACACCTGTCCCAAATCAAACTCCACTCCTGATGTTGTCCTTTCCTCCGCCAACCTCCTTGGCCGCATAATGGTGGATGTCCTGGAGCCCATTGGTAGCGACCATCTCCCTGTCCTCCTCACTGTTTCAGATGGTCGTCGGCCCCACCCCGACCCTCGTAATGACCCTCCCCCTATGTACGTCCATGACTATTCCCGTGCCAACTGAAATGCCTACCGGGATACCCTCTCCACCCAGGTCGATCGGCACCCCGTCACCTAGTACCACCCTGACGATGTAACCCATGCCGCCTCCTTTCTCCAGCAGACCTTGTCTGAGGCCATGGAGGCCCACATCCCTACTGTCGCTATCCACCCCCACCGTCCTACCTTACCCCCACAGGCCGTCCTCCTTTTCCGTGAATCCCGCCGTCTCTACTGTGCCTTCCTCCACACGCGTGACCTGGACACACTACGACGCCACTGGCAACTCCAGCGACACATTCGTAATTTTCTCGCAGCCAAGAAACGCCAGGACTGGCGACAGACATGCACCCATTTAAATGCTACCTTACCTATCAACTCATCCAAGTTCTGGTCAGCCTTCCGTCGCCTTACTGGAACTAAACCCTCCCCCTACTATCCTCTTCTCCATGATGATCACCCCTTCCCTGACACTTTTAGTAAGGCCAATCACTTTGCCTCCCACCTGTCCGATGTCTTTTCCATCCCCGATGATCCCCAGTTCGATTACTCCCTCTTCCTGGATGTCCGCGATCGAACTGACACCTCTGTCCCTCCCCTCGCACCTGGTTTCCAGTACTTGGACAACATTGCACACGCGGAACTCAGTGCCCCAATCACTACACAGGATCTCAATTAACACTCCCACAAAACGCAACAGCGCTCCTGGTCACGATCATGTCACCTACCGTCACCTTCGTGAAGCTCCTGTCTGTTCCCTCTCCACCTTGGGCAGGCTCTACAATGTAATCCTGTCCACTGGTTATTACCCCGACCTGTGGAAAACCTCCCGTATCCTGATGTTTCTTAAACCTGGCAAACCGCCATCCACCATCTCTTCCTACCCTCTCCTTTCCGACCAGCTTAATTCCCATCACTCCGCTATCTTCCTCTCCCTAGACCTCGAACGAGCTTATGACCGCGTATGGCATTCCGGTCTCCTTTTCAAGCTCCAAACCTTCACCCTTCCTATTAACTACGTCCGTCTGATCGGCTCCTTTCTCTTCCACCGTCCGTCCTATGTCACCATCCATAACACGGACTCCTACACCTTTTTTCCCTCCGCCGGTGTGCCCCAAGGCTCCGTCCTCTCCCCCCTTCTGCACCTTTTGTATACGGCGGACATGCCGCCGCCATCTCCCCCTGTCCACCTTCTCCAGTTTGCCGATGACACCGCCTTCCTTGCCCTTGCCCCCACCCTGCAGCACTCCCAACACCTTCTCCAATCCCATCTTGAATGGTTCACTGCTTGGTGCAACCAGTGGTTGCTCAAGATCAATCCCTCCAAAACCACCCCTTTCTTCTGCCTCCTTGATTTCTATCTCACTGTCTATGGTCGTCCTATCGCCCTCACTCCCACCCTCAAGTACCTTAGCGTCACACTCGACCGTCACCTCTCCTGGACCCCCCGTCTCTGGACAATCCAAGCCAAGGCACACTCCTGACTCCGTCTCCTCAAGCTCCTTTCGGGCAGTATGTGGGGTCTGGACCCCTCCAGCATCCTCCACACCTATAAATCCCTCATCCGCCCTATCCTTTGCTACGCCCATCCGGCCTGGATCTCGCCCCCCCCCCTACCTTTTATAAATCCCTTCAAATCCTTGAACGCCATGCTCTCCGCCTCGCCTATCGCATCTGTCTCCCCTCCCCCATGTGGATCCTGTACGATCTCATTCCTTTTCCCAACTCCTCCTTTTCCTTGAAAGGACACAGATCCTGTACACCTCCCGCAAACTCGACCCTCCTCACCCACTTATCTCGCCCATCCTCTCCCACCCCCGCCCACTGCCGCGCCTGTATTCCCACATCCCACCCGGTCTCCATCTCTCCACCCTCCTTCCCCCCCCTCTCCCTGATGATGTCCTCCTCCCCTCCACCTACCCCTCCTATCAACTTTGATTCTCCCTGCCCCCACTTCCTGTGTCCTCTCCTCTTGGCATCCTCCCTCCCTTCTCTTTCCTTTTCTCCCGTCCCCTTCCTCCACCCCTCTTCCCCCGGACTCCCCCCTTATTTCCTCCCCTCCCCCTGTCTCCCTTGCCCATGGCATCTGCCCTCCCCTCTCCCTGTCCCACTCCCCTCCCCCTCCCTTGGCAGGTCCCCGGACTCACACACACTCAGTGAACATTCGCGCTCCGGAGATCTGTTCATGTTTTTAGACAATACCAAAAAAAAAACTATTATATTTCCTAACTTAATTTAGTTTCTTGAGTGTCTGTTCTTGCCTTTTTGCCAATTTTTTCCATCTCTGAAACTGTGATAGTTATAAAGCTAAAATTTGGATACAATCTTCTCACAAATGTCAAACGTTAGAGTACCGCTTTTGAAAACGATTGAATGATATTTAATAATATTTATTTAGGTGCTTATAGGTGGTGAATGCATGGTCGCTAAGAAGTGACACAGGAGCCGTTCTCATGCTGCCTTAGTAGCAGGTTGTACTTGACTCACTGGCTAAGACACAAGTGGCGAATTTCTTTCACAGCCTCTGGCTCTAATACTGCGGGCTGTACAGTAACGAATGTTATGGCACATTAACTTGCTACGTTACAACTGCTATCAGCTGCAGCGGCGACGTGCGAAAAAAGTGTGCCGGACTGGGATTCGAATCGGGGATCTCGTGCTTATATGGCAGCTGCAGTAACCACTGCGTCACAACGTTATCGCAACTGCACGGACTACCTCAGTACTCGTCACGGCCTATCCACTCTCGCGCCGAGTGCCACCTGTCCGCAGCCCTTTCAATTTTAGTCGTGTTCGCTCCTTAGAGATTCCCACAGGAGTATAAAGAACAGAGACTGAAGGTGGGGAGTGTGGGTCGGTCGTGACGGGTACTGAGACAGTCCCTGCAGTTGCAATAACGTTGTGTCCCGGATGGCGCAGTAGTAACCGTACTTGCCCAGTAAGCAGGAGATCCCAGGCTCCAGACCCGATCCACCACTCCTTTCATATTGGTTCCGAGTTTAGAACTATATGTGAACACTGTAATGCCCAAGAACCACTAGAGACAGGTCGTCGCCGCTGATTCCACTAATATTCCGCTGCGGCTGATAGCGGTCACCCCCTTGCAATTTACATGTAACTTTTTTTTTTTATACCTTATATTAAGGCTTTTCCGATTCCATTCACGGATGGAAGTGCGGGATGGATGACTGCTTGTACTTCTCTGTGTGAACTGTGTCTGATTTTATTGCACGATGTCTACTGGACAGACACGTGGACAGCTCAAGATGTACAATATCCGCCCTGAAAATCGCTTCTTGAAATTTTTCTTGTTGTCACTAGATATACGGCATCTTGACATGTGGAATAATCGGGTCTACTGCCGGATGTTTGGGTCGCTTTGGCACAATATTTCGGTCATGTAAATCGTTGCTACCTGAGACTGCCGTATTGGAGGAGCACCAGGGAAGAGACAACACATTACAAGCAGCGCCATGCGGGCGCGGACGGCAGAGAGAGCACCCAGCGCCCTCTGGGCATAAATACTGGACAGATCCTCCAATACGGCAGTCTCAGGTAACATCCGAAGAAGGCAACAAGTTACGTGGCCGAAATATTGTGCAAGAGCGACACAAACATCCGGCAGTAGACCCGATTATTCCACATGTCAAGATCTCGCCGGGAAAGCCTGAAGAATTACATACGGCATCTTTCTTCGAGTGTCTGTCAATTAAGATTTTTCAACATTTCTGTTATGCTCTCGCCCCTGTCAAACAAGCCTTCCTTGCATACGTTCAGTATATCCTGTTGGTCGGACCTGTTGTGATGAAAGGCAGTGTGTCTGTTGCGTCACAGCGATCTTAGGTACAGAAATCGGCATCAACTACACGAAACGCTCGTATGTAGCTTCTTGGAAGATATTGAAATAATGGTAAAATTGTTTGAGGTTCCAATTTGTCGCATTATCTGTCTGGTACAACTGGTTTCGTACCATGCAGGTACATCCTCAGAGGTATTTCAGGTCTTACGTACCACGTTACCTAATTGCCTTAATCCGTGTTCCAGGGTTCAATGTGGAGTGATAACCGACGCAACCACCAACGGTAGTCAAACTTCATAAGACCAGTTATCATGGATAATTTGCGTTCGGAGAGCGCCAGACGTCCCTGTGGTAACGTGAAACAGTCTAGACTGTTGACCATCTGAATTTTGAGATTATGGCACAGTTCTTCTGTTTAGTACAGCTCTTTGCTGCTTACGCCAAACGAATGGCATAGCTTAAATTAAATTAGCAAATTTGCCTCGTATGGTGTTTGTTTCATAAGCCTAACATTGCCGTTCGTTTCGAATAGATAGCTATATTTGCTCTATAATTCCTCAAGTGTCCAACCTGTTGTCTTCGTACTCTGAGTTCCACAGTAATGTAACATCAGAGCCGTTACATTCCCCAGTGTCTCATGATCCTTGTTTTACGAGAAATGCATCAACAAGTTCTCTAGTGTCTCGAGTAAAGCGCTCGCATTTCCCGTCCCCCACATGATATACACGGCGAAGGAGCTAAGTTGCGCTGCACACGATGGATCCAAATTCGCGCTCAGGATCACTCAACGTCGTTTCGCACAAAATCTCTACGATCTGTGCCACCGAGGCTACATCACTGAAACCACATTTGGGAGCAGCAGTGTTTCAAATCTCTGTTCAGACATTCACACTTGGGTTTTCCGTGTTTTCACTAAGTCGATTAAGGCGATTAGCTATCACAGTCCTGTACGGTTTTGTGCTATGTATCTAACACACTTTTCGACGACCGGCCGAACTCCCTTCGTCGCTTCTCCCCACACCACCAGTAGCTGCCAGAGTTCGGAACATCAGGTAAATAACTTTTATCGTGATATTAATTTGACGTTACTTAAAGTTGCGCTCTTACGAATTTCTAGTCGCTTCTTTTGAAGAATGTCAAGTTAAACTATCTCCTTGTACACTCATGCTCATAAATTAAGGATAATGCTGATTCGGTGAAACAGCGCTCTGGTGGGCGGTTTGTGGGTTTAAATCACCTCAGGTGCATTTGACTTGCGGTCGTCGCACGCTGGAGCTGGCAGCAATCCACATACGCAGAGGTATGTCGGTGCATGTCAGAGTAGGGTGCAGCGAGTAAGTGTGCAGACGTTTTCAGACGTGCTAATGGTGACTGTGTGTTGAAAATGGCTCAAAGAACACATATTAATGACGTTGTGAGGGGTAGAATACTAGGGCGACTGGAGGCTGGTCGAACACAGCAGGTCATAGCACGGGCCCTCCGTGTACCACAAAGTGTGATCTCAAGATTATGGCAACGATTCCAGCAGACAGGAAGTGTCCAGGCGCTACAGTCCGGGACGTCCACAGTGTGCAACATCACAAGAAGACTGATATCTCACCATTATTGCCCGCAGACGGCCACAGAGTACTGAAGGTAGCCTTGCTCGGGACCTTACCGCAGCCACTGGAACAGTTGTCTCCAGACACACAGTCTACAGATGACTGAACAGACATGGCTTATTCGCCCGGAGACCTGCAAGATGCATTCCGCTGACCCCTGGTCACAGGAGAGCCCGTAAAGGCTGGTGTCAAGAACACAGTGCATGGTCACTGGAACAGTGGTCCGAGGTTATGATCACGGACGAGTCCAGGTATAGTCTGAACAGTGATTCTCACCGGGTTTTCATCTGGCATGAACCAGGAGCCAGATACCAGCTCCTTAATGTCCTTAAAAGAGACCTATATGGAGGACGTGGTTTGATGGTGTAGGGTAGGATTATGATTGGTGCACGTACACCCCTGCATGTCTTTGACAGAAGTACTTTAACAGGTAAGGTGTATCAGGACGTAATTTTGCACCAGCACATCCGCCTTTTCAGGGGTGCAGTGGGTCCCACCTTCCACCTAATGGATGATTACTCCCCACCTTCCTCCTGATGGACGATTACTCCCCACGTTCCCACCGAGCTGCCATTGTGGAGAAGTACCATGAAACAGAAGATATCAGGCGAATGGAGTGGCCTGCTTCTTCTCCAGACCTAGACCCCATCGAGCACGTCTGGGATGCCCTCGGTCGACGCATCGCTGCACGTCTTCAAACCCCTAGGACACTTCAGAAGCTCCGACAGGCACTGGTGCAAGAGTGGGAGGCTATACCCAAGCAGCTGCTCGACCACCTGATCCAGAGTATGCCAACCCGTTGTGCGGCCTGTGTATGCGTGCATGGGGATCGTATCCCGTATTGATGTCTGAGTACATGCGCAGGAAACAGTGGCATTTTGTAGCACATGTGTTTCGGGACAGTTTTACCAACTTATCACCAATACCATGGGCTTAACATATCCGTGTCGTGTGTGTTTCCTATGTGTATATGCTAGAAGCGCCAGTTTTGTGTAGTGCCACGTTGTGTGGCACCACATTCTGAAGTTATCCTTAATTTATGAGCATGAGTGTATTTTGCTACGATCCGGAGAAAGTGATCGTAGACTACTTGAGAAGGTGTTACGTGGGCCTGAAGAAAAGTTTCAGGCATAAAGTTTCTCGTTATTTTATTTTGAGTCTTGATAGGGATAAATTAAAGTTAGTATAGACTTCGAAATATATATATATTAAATTTCAAATTTACTGGCCATGGAAGCTATTTCGTACCTAGATAGCCGAGCCGTTTAAAACTTGATGAAAGGCGATGTTATTAACTTTATTTTTCCGAATTTTTAAAAGAAATAAACTGTAATGGAGGGGCAACAGCGGCCTTGCTCGCGAGAGCTTTACTGCCCCATAAGTCAGGGCCTGTGGTGGAGATACTGCGGCTGCATGCGTTTATCACGGGCCGTAGCTCATTATGTATTCATTCGGGCGTCGCGCGAAGAACTTCACGAACGGCCGCCATTGTGGCTGCTGGGTGAGGCACTAGTCTCAGACACGTTGGCTACCTGTAGTTGGCCCCCCTGAAACATTAGAAGCAGTTTCTGAGTTTATTCTCAGTTTCGATAACGATATATCCTCTCCAACAAATGTCTTTAACTATAGTTTGCATTTCAATTATGTTTCCTTATACACTAGGACACTTGGGGGGCGACAGTACCTTTTTCAAGTTGTGTAACTGCCAGGAAACGCGGTGTCGTAAAAGAGGCAACTGAAAGAAATTCGCAATGAAAAGAACAGAAAATGTAACAATATCATTGAGGTTACCGCAATTCATGGTGGTCTCCTAGACATTAACAAGGCAGGGCGTTGTTCTTAATAGGGTTTTTGATCACTACAGACGTTATGGCATGCTCTGTCCAATGGTGCCACAAGGTTGGTAAGTCCTTGTGGTAGGACATTCCATTCCTCCCCACCGCAGGATGGTCTTTCGGCCTCCCCACTTGTGACTTGCACCAGGGAAGAACAGCGTTTTGTTACTCGGTTTCTGCGTAGTGAAGGTGTGAAACCTACTGAAATTCATCGACGAATGAAGGTTCAGTACGGTGATGCATGTTTGTCACAACAGCAAGTCTACGAATGGAGTAGGAAGTTCGCAAATGTTGTGGCTTCAGTGGAAGATGCTCCTCGTCCAGGTCAGGCACAACGAGTTGTGACACCACAGAACATGGCAACAGTTGAAGCCATAGTGAAGGAAAACCGCAGAGTGACACTGAATGACATTGCAGCATGTTTACAGATTAGTCATGGGTCAGCACACCACATTGTGCATGATGTGCTCCAGTTTCACAAAGTGTCTGCAAGATGGGTGCCACGGCAGCTGACTCCTGAAATGAGAGAACGACGTGTTGATGTTTGTGAAGAGCTTCTTCGGCACTTTGAACGAAAATGTGATGGCTTCCTTGAAAAAAATCGTTACAGGGGACGAAACCTGGGTTGACTTCCACCAACCGGAAACGAAGAGAGCGAGCAAGGAATGGCGCCATTCCCCATCACCAAAACCAAAGAAGTTTAGAACAGAACCATCAGCAGGGAAGGTTATGTTGACTCTCTTTTGGGACGAAAAAGGCGTCATTTTGGAGCATTTCATGCCTAGAGGCACCACTGTCACCAGTGCATCATACACAGATCTCCTAAAAAATCATCTGCAGTCTGCGATCAAATCAAAGTGACGTGGATTGCTGTCAGCAGGTGTCCTTTTGCAACATGACAATGCAAGACCCCACACTTCCCGTACAGCAGCTGCAACAATCACAGACCTGCATTTTGAGTGTCTTCCTCATCCACCATACTCACCAGACCTCGCCCCAAGTGATTTCCCTATGTTTTGACCACTCAAAGACGCAATGGCAGGAAAGAAGTTCCGTTCTGATGAAAAGGTACGCCAAGCGGTGCATGAGTGGCTGCGCGGACTACCAAACAATTTTTTGTAAAGGAATTTATGCAATTTTTAAGCGCTGGAGGAATTGAATTAAGCGTGGGGGAGATTATGTTGAAAAGTGATACAGCTTTGTACCACTTCTGCGCAATAAATAATATTTACAAAAATATTTAAGGTTTTCATTTGACTCACCCTCGTACATACTATCGTTTGAAAAGTTCCTCCACTTACGCTGCTCGATACACTAACGTACTGTTGTCCATAAACATGGAGTCAGAGCCGAATAGATCCCTTAAAAAACGCACATGGGGAAAGACTACAGTGTCACAATGACTTTAACCGGTGTTCAAAATTGTAGGGGTCAGTAAGCCCATGAAACATTATACCAGAACACACCATAACACCTGAACCACCAAAACGTATCTTGACAGTGTTCGTCAGTGCATTACGTGTTTCCATGTCTCACCATATTAGGATACGTCCAGTACCGTCGAACATGATAGTTTTGGTGGAAGGGCATAGTGCTCCATGGGCGTGCTGACCTCAAAATCTTTCAACACGGTACACTCACCGGACCAAGTTATTGTGACATTGTACTCCTTCCCTGCGTACGTCTTCTCAGGGGTGAATTCGGCCCTGACTCAATTATTATGCATTGCAGTGCACGACCGCATTGAACAGCGCAGTTTGACAAGCTCTTGGAAAGAGGATATTTGTCAAACAATTACCCTTGCTCGTTTCCTCGACTTAAATATCATCTATTACGTGTGGGATGCTTTAGGGAGACCTATTGCAACATTTCTGCATGCACCAACGACCATCCAAAAGGTGTTGGACGAATGCAGTGCTCTGCTGCCCGGCCATAAGGACTTATTACTGAATAGTGACCAGCTTGGGACCATAAGCAAAGCATGCATCGCTGTCCTTTGTGATCACACACCATATTAAGAACCATGTCCAACGTTTTGTAATGTGCAGGGCACCATCATGAATCACGATGACTTCGACGCAAACATTGTCTTTGAATACAATTGTAATTTCTCTTCCATGAGAAAGCTACATTTTTCACAACAGCGATGCATAGCAATATGTTTTAACGTATCACCAAGCAATTTATTTTCCAGCTCGCTCTCTCACTTTTTCATTCAAGACACTGTATCATTTGTATCGTCAGTCGTCATCCATTCGGCACAGGCCACTTTATGGTGTATTGCGAAGGATACTTAGGACACCTTTATCATTTCCCTGTTCCTATTCATTAGCCAATAGTGAGCGGAAGTAACGTCTTCAACGACTTCGTGTAACGCTCAGTACGATCTATAAAATCTCTGATTCGTGTTGCATATTATAACGGGCGATTCCATCTATAACAACTAGAACCTATTCATAACCTTCTGCAGCCAAATACACTGACGGAAAAAATCGCAGCACCAAAAAATAATTAATGTAGAGCAATGAAATGTCGTATTTGTCTAGGTAACATACTTTTGTGATTAACAATGCGAGATCATAGGTTAATGTAAACACGAGATAAACCCTTCCGAGTATGAAATGCTGCTGCATCAATAGCCCTGTAACCACCAGAATGTTGAAAGCAAGCTTGCAGACGTGCATGGATGTTGTTGTACAGGTGTGTGATGTCAGTGTGTAGGATGAAATTCCACGCCTCTGCACTTGGTCGATCAATGCGGGGACGGTTAATACTGTTTGTGAATGACGCTGGAGTTGTCGTCCGATGAGGTCCCATAGGTGCTCGATTGGAGACAGATCTGCTGATCGAGCAGGCCAAGGCATCATGTCGACACTCTGTAGAGTATGATGGTTTACAAAGCGGTATGTGGGCGAGCGTTATCCTGCTGAAAAGCATCCTCAGGAATGCTGTTCACGAACGGCAGCAGTACAATTTTGCAGTCGGGGTGCGTGGGATAACCGTGAGAGTGTTCCTGCTGTCACACACAATATTCTCGAGACCTTAACTCCAGATGTAGGCCCAGTGTGTCGAGCACTCCACAGGTGCTCAACTGGCCTCCTCCTCGCCAACACACGGCCATTACTGGCACCGAGGCAGAACCAGCTTTCTTCATAACACACGACAGATCGCCACACTGCCTTCCAGTGAATGTCGCTTGACACTACTGCAGTCGCAAATGGCGGTGTTTTGGGGTTAGTGGAAAGTGCGCTACAGGGCGTCTAGCTCGGAGCTGTTCTTGAAGTAAGCGATTGCCAACAGCTAGTTGTGGTGCCAACTGCTGCTCGAATTGCTGCTGAAGATCCATTACGATGCGCTAGAACCTTATGCCGGATGTTATGGTCTTCCCTATCGCTAGTACCAATTGGGCGCCGGGAGCCCGGTCTTCTAGCGACCGTACATTCTGGTGACCACCGCTGCAAGCATTCATGTACGGTGACTATACATTTCTGCAAAATCTTCCTGCAATATCGTCCTATTGCACGACTTGGTTCATCTCAGTGAGATGCTGGTAATGGCGTCTTAGTCGCCTTAAAGGCACTCTTGACTAACATTAGCTCACCACGTCCAATCTCAAAGATAACGAACGTTCACGACCGCTACGGCGTGTATTTAAACCAAACATAATTGTTATTCTCACAGTGGTGCTACTAACACCAGTCTTACGCGATTGGCGTGAAATTTGAATAGACTTCATCTTTCAGATGTAGAACACGCCTATCAACATTCTTTTACGCCGGACAACTCCTTCTTGGTGTTGCAATTTTTCTTTCGTCGACATATGACGAAAGCCCCATGAAGTAGCAACCAAAGCGTGTGTTCACCGTCTGACAATATGACGTGGTCTGCAGCTCAGAAGCGGGAAAATATCATTGTAGTTCCATTTTACACTGTCGAAACAACTGCAGAGGTGGAATTTACTGTCGCAATACTTCCGCGGTTTATCTTCTTTTGTGCCATACGGTCTAAAATACAGCAAGGTTCACAATGTGGACACAAATTCGCCTTGAAAGCTGCTTCTACCGAATACATCTGCTTGTGTGTGTGCACAGTAGGTTAGGGCTCGGGTATTATCGCCTTGAAAATGTTCCCTTTTGTATGAAATTTGACCTATCAATGAACAACTACGCCATCTGGCTATTTTTAATGAAATCTGAGGTTGTGGGCAAACTTCCATAGCGCAACGAAACAACAATGTGGCCTTTAATGTATAGTAAATTGAGATAAATTGCTGGCAAGAGCTTCAGCTGTCCCAAAACAACGTATCATCGTATGTGCAACTATCCTTGTAGCAGAGACACGATAATGCAAATTTAACTGAACATGGTATGTTGTAGCACCTCTAGAAATAATAACTATTCTTTTGAAACCGATTTCTCGAATACTAATTGCTGCAGTGCAGATCTGTGTTCTCTGCCACTTGAAGTCTATGGCTGAAAACTGTAGTATATAAAATCGGAAAATAATGTAACTTCTCAAGTCAGTTTTTAGAAAGTTTAATTCTGCTGATGGCAGTTTATTGAAATTTATATTGCATTCGTACATGGTGCTCGAAAGAATAAAGCTTAAATGAATCACATAAACAAACGAACGTTTATGATAGTAGAATGACTTCGCGAGGAAAATGATGCATGAGAAATTTCGTTTTATATTCAGTTTTTATTCAGAAAGTAGGCACGAAATCTCACGAATAAAACACAAAAAAGTGTCTTCTAGAGGGCCACGTGGGTGTACGGTAACTCACATTTAAAAAGATAGAAATATAACCCCATATGTTTTCCAATCCACATAATATATTATAACCAGCTTATCGTGTTATAGTTTTCTCTCTCAAGAAAACTGCGTCAATAACCGCAGCCACACTTCGTTTAAATATTACAAAAAATACACGAAAATCAGTAAACTGAAGCAAAGTAAGCAGAAACGGGTCACAAGACGTCATGGCAGTTTTTTGATTGATCATTCATTTCACACCTTAATGCAGTGTAGATGAAAACTGCATTACGTTCTGCAGTGATGCAATGACAGTTTTGCAAACAAATGGGAGTGTGTGGTCTTTGTAAGATTTCGTTAGCAGAACACAGTACGACTGATTGCTGTGTTCTGGTTTGGTGCTTGGGGAATGTTATAAGATTACAACGTGTGACTCTTGTTTGCAAAATGATCGTTGCATCACTGCAAGACGTAATGCAAGAGTATATAATATCTTTCATCCAAATGCAGTTTCCATCTACACTGCGTTAATGTGTGAAGTGACTGACAACCAAAACACTGTCATGACGTCTTGTGACCCGTTTCTGCTACCTTTGATTCAGTTTACTGGTTTTAATGCATTTTTGTAATATTTGAAGGAAGTGTGGTTCTAATTGTTAATGCAGTTTTTCAGGTTTGTGGATAATTTTGAAAATGACGAATCAGTGGTCGAAAATAGTTACATAACTGATTAAACATTTCATTGTTTTGGTGACCGCGGCTTGACGACCATTTGTGGTGTGAAATATTTTACGTAGGGCTACCGGTATTTTTGAATTTGTTAGCGATTACATCCTCAAAATGTCTTAGGGAACCAATAATTTTTACCACACGTTTTTCTGTTGCGTTAAGAAAAATCTCGTTTTGAAACTTCCTGGCAGATTAAAACTGTGTGCCGGATCGAGACTCGAACTCGGGCCCTTTGCCTTTCGCGGGCAAGTGCTCTACCATTAGAGCTACCCAAGCACGACTCACGTCCCCTCCTCACTGCTTTACTTCTGACAGTACCTCATCTCCTACTTTCCAAACTTTACAGAAGCTCTCCTGCTAACGTTGCAGAACTAACACTCCTGAAAGAAAGGATATTGTGGTGACATGGCTTAACCACAGCCTGGGGGAAGTTTCTAGAGTGAGATTTTCATTCTGCAGCAGAGTGTGCGCTGATATGAAACTTCCTGGCAGATTAAAACTGTGTGCCACAACGAGATCCAAACTTCTTTCAGGAGTGCTAGTTCTGCAAGGTTCGCAGGAGAACTTTTCTGTAAAGTTTGGAAAGTAGGAGACGAGGTACTGGCAGAAGTAAAGCTGTGAGGAGGGGGCGTGAGTCTTGCTTGGATAGCTAAGATGGTAGAGCACTTGCCGGCAAAAGGCAAAGGTCCCGAGTCCGAGTCTCGGTCCGGCACACAGTTTTAATCTGCCAGGAAGTTTCATATCAGCGCACACTCCGCTGCACAGTGACAATCTCATTCTGGAAATCTCGTTTTGCTTACTAATTGATTCAGTTCTTGAAGGGAAATAGTAATATTTGTAGCTCAACAAATTTAAAGATAATCGGCAGTCTTATTTTAAAATTATTCCTTTACTCTCCTGTAAAACATTACACCACCCAGAATGGAGCCCCACTGTGAATCCTGTTCTCGTACATGGGACGAGATAGTTGACGTTTGTAAGCGGCAGAAAATCACCGTGACTACTGCCAAAAGATTGGCATCTGCTGCGAATCTGTGTCTTACAAGAGCTCCGAGAGTCATGTACCAGAGGCACCAATGGCACTTCAAATGTTATCCTCTCCTGTGGATCATGTCTCCTCTGTGAGAAGTACGAGATCAGTCATTACTCGCTCACGGCGAGTGGTGTGTCTGCAGTAGGTAGGCACCCTGTACGGGGTAGACAGGGACCAGGCAGGATTCGGGATATTATATCGATTCCCCTAACCAACAGGACCGAGATTGTGCCCTTCACTGGAGGGAACTCATCCACCTCCTGGAAAGCCAGCTTTGTCATATGTCAGGAGGCAGGGATCTAATGATGGTCGACTGTTCAAACATACAGCGAATAGTGGTACCCCTTAGGTAAATGGCAGCAAGAGACAGAAAGAAATATCGGGTGCACTCTGTGTATATGTCTGGAGGCCTCATTCAAAATGTTGAAAAGGCTACTCCGGCAGTCGCTGAGGGAACAAGCGCAACCAACTGCAGATTGTGGCTCACGTTGGAACAAACGATGCCTGTCGTCTGGGCTCGGAGATCACAACTGAATCGTTCCAGCGACCGGCAGAGAACGTCGAGAATACCAGCCCTGCACACCGAGTTTCAACGGAGCTCATAGATCTGATCGTGCCCACTGGTACTGAGTCATAGTACTGAACCACAGACATCGAAGGTTCTGCTAAAAGCTAGGTTGTGAATTACTGGACTTGCACCATAGGATTGAGAACTGTAGGGTCCCACAAAAGGGTCAGGTGTGCATTACACATGATAAGCAGCTACGCAAACAGCAGACTAAGTGTGGTACACATCGTTTTTTAAATTAGGAGACTCTCCATCCATTCCAGATAACGGCAGCTTTATAAGACCCATAAGTATTAGCGTAAATCCAAAGACATGCCCCCATAGGCGACAGTATGAAAATAGAGGTAGTTAAGTGCCAATGCTTTCGCAACGAAGTAACAGAATATGAAATGCTCCTGAAAAGCAGTGAAACGCACATAATACTAAGTGCTAGAGCTAATTAAAACCTGAAGTTGATAGCAGCGAGATTTTTGAGGAAAATTTAAGCGTATATCGAGGGGACAGGCTAATGGGAAATGGAGGCTGTGTGTTTGTCGCTATGGACAAGTTACTCAAATCCACCGAGATGGGAATTGAAGCTGTATGGGAGATTGTTTGGACAAGATTCTGTCTCAGTGGTGGGCATAAAATTGTACTTGGATCCTTCTGTCGACCATCAGTCTCACCTCCTTATGTAACAAAAACTTTAGACAAGACCTCAATTCACTTGTACCTAAATTCCTCATTTATACTATAATCATTGGAGGAGACTTGCACTCCGTCTTCAGGCCACAAGAGGCCCATATGGACCATCCGACCACCGTGTCATCCTCAGTTGAGGATGCGGATAGGAGGGGCATGTGGCCAGCACACCGCTCTCCCGGTCGTTATGATGGTTTTCTTTGACCGGAGCCGCTACTATTCGGTCGAGTAGCTCCTCCATTGGCATCACGAGGCTGAGTACACCCCGAAAAATGGCAACAGCGCATGGCGGCTGGATGGTCACCCATCCAAGTGCCGGCCAAGCCCGACAGCGCTTAACTTCGGTGATCTCACGGGAACCGGTGTATCCACTGCGGCAGGGCCGTTGCCTGGAGGAGACTTGAATCACCCAATAATCAACTGGGAAAATTACAGTTTTTTTAGTGGTGGCCGGGACAAGACATCCTGTGTTACGTTACTAAATGGCTTCTCTGAAAACTACCTAGCACAGATGGTTTTGAATTACACTTACGATGGAAATATTGTAGACCTAATGGCAACAAATAAACCTGACGTTTTTGAGGATGTCCACATCGAAACTGGTATCAGTGACCGCGACAGGGTTGTGTCAACAATGATTACCAAAATACAAAGGGCAACAGAAACAGATAGAAAGGTATATATGTTCAATGAATTAGATAAAAGTGCAGTAGTGTCATATCTCAATGAGGAACTTGAAACTTTTAGCACAGGGCAGGAGTATATGGAGGATGAATGGCTCAAGTTGAAAAGAGTAGTTGACCGTGGCCTGAACAGATTTGTAGCCAGTAGAACATTTCATAATGGGAGGGACACTCAGTGGTTTACAGCACCTCAAGGAAACTTATATAGAAACAGAGAAAGCTGCATAATAGGTGTAAAACAAAGCATAGTGCTACAGATAAAGAGATCCTGAATGAAACACGTCTGGTTGGCAAAAGTGCAATGCGTGAAGTCTTCAGTGAATACCGTAGTATAATTCTGTGAAATAATCTTTCACAAAACCCAAGGAAATTCTGGTGTTACGTAATGTCTGTTAGTGGCACCAAAGTTAATGTCAAATCACTCGCTGATGAGACAGGAACTGAAATTGAGGGTAGCAAAGCAAAACTCCGTTTTGAAATGTTTCATTACAAAGGGAGACCCAGGAGAACGGAAAAAATTAATGAAACAGCTATTAGCGTCAGTGGCGCTGAGAAACAGCTGACACTGTTAAAACTGAACAAAGCTCCAGCGCCGGACTGACTCCTTATCAGATTCTACACTGATTTTGCAGTTGAGTGGGCACCGCTTTTAATTGTAATTCATCGTAGATTCCGCGACCACAAAATCGTGCTCACTAGTTGGAAGAAAGCACTTACTACACTCCTTTACAGGAAGGATGTTAGAAGTGATCCAGTATCCTCGGCATTGATTTCTTGTGGGATCTTAGAACACATCATGAGCTCAAACATAATGAGGTATCTCGAGTAGAGTGACCTCCTCCCTGACAACCAGCAGGAATTCCGAAAACATCGGTCGTGTGAAACCCAACTCGCCCTTTTCTCACGTTACATACTGAAAGCTTCGCTTAGAGACTGTTAGGTAGATGCAGTATTTCTTGATATCCGTAAAACAGTTGTCGTAATACCACACATAAGCTTATGAGAAGTACGATCGCATGCGGTATCAAGCGGAATTTGTGATTGGATCAAGGATTTCTTGGTTGGGAGAACGCAGTGAGTTATGAAGAGTCTTCGATAGATACAGAAGTAACTGTGGGTGCGCCACAAGAAGACTACTGGGACCTTTGCTCTTCATATTTCTGTTAATGAGCTTTCAGACAATATTAATGCTAACCCCAGACTTTTTGCAGATGATGCAGTCATCTATAACGAGAACTGTCTGAAAGAAGTTGCATAAATATTAAGTCAGCTCTTGATGCGATTTCAAAATGATGCAATGACAGGTAACTTGCTTTTAGCGTTCGTAAATGTACAGTTGTGTACTTCACAAAACGAAAAATCATAGTATCCCATGACTATAGTACAATGAGGCACGGCTGGAATGATTATATAGGCTCAGACGTGGAAAAAGAACATGGTAGACCTCCGTTTGTTGGTAGAATACCGGGGAAATGCAATTAGTGTGTAAAGAAGATTGCTTACAAGTCACTCGTGCGAGGCATCCTAGAATATTGTTCAGGTACATGCGACCCGTACCAAACAGGACTATCAGGGGATACCGCAAGCATACAGAGAAAGGCAGCACAAAATGCCACAGGTCTGTTTGATCCATGGGAAAGTGTCACAGAGACACTGAAGAAACAGAAATGGCAGTCTCTTAAAGACAGACTAAACTATCTCGGAGAAGTCTACTTATGAAGTTTCAAGAACTGTCTTGAAGTAATAAGTCTAGAAATATACAACCAGTAGAGACCGTGAGGACTAGATAAGATTAATTACAGTATGGAGGGACGCATTTAAACCATCATTCTTTCCGCGCTTTATACGTTAACGGAATGGGAAACACGCTAATAACTGCTACAGTGGGACGTACGCTCTGCCATGCATTTCGCAGTGGTTTTTAGAGGGTAGATGCAGATGCGGATGTAGATATTAGTTGGAATGTGGGAAAGTAATATGAAGGACGACCGATAGACTCTCATTACTCAGTGAAAAGTAAATATTGATCCTCCCGCACTCAAAGACGCGAACCGAACAAAGAACTAACCTTGCTAACATCAATACGCAATAACAAAGCACTCCTCGGAAGTGATCCTGAAAATCATTTGCTATAGAATTACGACAGCACAACACTAGGAGGCAATGGTCTCAGCAATAATCGTGGACGAAGTAGGTCGAAATGCCCATCTCTATAATAGACAAGACACATATCAGCAGCCAGTGCGATGTTTACAGCTTCTGGAAGAGAAAAGAGAAGAGAAGAAACAATGACTGCCTATATGCGCTGCCTCTCGAAGACGAATCGCGACACCAAGCAATCCGAGTGGTTGACTGAGTCCACTCTCTAAGTACTGGTTAAAGACTGTAACCTCCCCACAAAATACCAAGTTTAACTTCCCAACAAAATAAAATAATATGAATTATATTCTCATTTAGTGTAACCTCAAAACAGAAAAATTCCTATGCCTCTCAACAGTAAAAAAATATAATTATGTCGTTCACATTCAGTATAACCTACCAACAGGAAAATTGCGTAACGTATCAATAATAAAATGTGACTAATCTCTCAATAAAAAAATGTGGGTCACTTATAACCTTTCAATAATTGACAGTCAATTTAACCTGGTAAATTCTGGACGTCAGCAATGCTGCGTCATGGCCCTGATACATCATTCTGAATAAACTGAAGAATCTTACCTTAATTAGATCGCCGGATAGCGCGTATATATCTGCTCCTATAAGAAATTTTCCTGGCGCAGCTAAGTGCAATGCTGGCCTACAGATTTGTCTTATATAAAAGGAAAGAACTGATTTTTCTTTTCAATAATCGGGATGGCCAAGGATTGGAGAAATTAGTGAATTCTTTAAATTGAGATGAATGTCAAAAGTTACTTTTTATGAGAAAGATTATTATTAACAGATTTTTTTAAACATTTACATGGGACTTGATGTAACAATACAACATATGCGCGAGGCTGCTTTTACCTTATCCTAAAACGCTCAGGCTCCGCCATCGCTGCACACGACCGGCCCAGCCAACACGATACACCAGACTGCTCGCTAGCAACTACTTACTCCTACTGCTACACAAGTTCCTACTGCTGTCAATACTGCTCTTTGGTCTCAGATTCTCTTCTAGCTTACATATCGCAGGCAGTGCGTGAGCAATCCATCGAAATTACATCTGCTCGACTGCACTATCAACAAATTCTTTAATCATGGACCTCTTACAAGACATGCTTTTCACTGCTCAGTCAAAGATAAAGCTACACTAGCAGACGAAAACATTGACTAGAGAGTCTTTGATTCATACGAATGCTTCACCATTAGAGAACTTCTACAAAACATGGAAGTCATTTCTAACAGGCGGCTTTCAAACTGAATAAGAATTGTGGAAAGATATGACAATGGATTCGTTGTAAGTAACTTACTGGCTGGCTTTTAGCATATTATTTAGGGAAAGAATGAAGCATGTGGATCAGGATGGCACCATCAGCGTTTGAACTCAGTTCGTTCCTAATACACTCCTGGAAATTGAAATAAGATGGGGAAACTTTATTGACACATTTCTGGGGTCAGATACATCACATGATCACACTGACAGAACCACAGGCACATAGACACAGGCAACAGAGCATGCACAATGTCGGCACTAGTAGAGTGTATATCCACCTTTCGCAGCAATGCAGGCTGCTATTCTCCCATGGAGACGATCGTAGAGATGCTGGATGTAGTCCTGTGGAACGGCTTGCCATGCCATTTCCACCTGGCGCCTCAGCTGGACCAGCGTTCGTGCTGGACGTGCAGACCGCGTGAGACGACGCTTCATCCAATCCCAAACATGCTCAATGGGGGACAGATCCGGAGATCTTGCTGGCCAGGGTAGTTGACTTACACCTTCTAGAGCACGTTGGGTGGCACGGGATACATGCGGACGTGCATTGTCCTGTTGGAACAGCAAGTTCCCTTGCCGCTCTAGGAATGGTAGAACGATGGGTTCGATGACGGTTTGGATGTACCGTGCACTATTCAGTGTCCCCTCGACGATCACCAGAGGTGTACGGCCAGTGTAGCAGATCGCTCCCCACACCATGATGCCGGGTGTTGGCCCTGTGTGCCTCGGTCGTATGCAGTCCTGATTGTGGCGCTCACCTGCACGGCGCCAAACACGCATACGACCATCATTGGCACCAAGGCAGAAGCGACTCTCATCGCTGAAGACGACACGTCTCCATTCGTCCCTCCATTCACGGGCTGCGCGATGTTGGGGCGTGAGCGGAAGACGGCCTAACGGTGTGCGGGACCGTAGCCCAGCTTCATGGAGACGGTTGCGAATGGTCCTCGCCGATACCCCAAGAGCAACAGTGTCCCTAATTTGCTGGGAGGTGGCGGTGCGGTCCCCTACGGCACTGCGTAGGATCCTACGGTCTTGGCGTGCATCCGTGCGTCTCTGCGGTCCGGTCCCAGGTCGACGGGCACGTGCACCTCCCGCCGACCACTGGCGACAACATCGATGTACTGTGGAGACCTCACGCCCCACGTGTTGAGCAATTCGGCTGTACGTCCACCCGGCCTCCCGCATGCCCACAATACGCCCTCGCTCAAAGTCCGTCAACTACACATACGGTTCACGTCCACGCTGTCGCGGCATGCTACCAGTGTTAAAGACTGCGATGGAGCTCCGTATGCCACGGCAAACTGGCTGACACTGACGGCGGCGGTGCACAAATGCTGCGCAGCTAGCGCCATTCGACGGCCAGCACCGCGGTTGCTGGTGTGTCCGCTGTGCCGTGCGTGTGATCATTGCTTGTACAGCCCTCTCGCAGTGTCCGGAGCAAGTATGGTGGGTCTGACACACCGGTGTCAATGTGTTCTTTTTTCCATTTCCAGGAGTGTACATGACCCAAGTCGCAGACACAATGTGAAGTCGCTCAGTTGCTTCACATATTGGTTTTATAGCGTCTTAGACATTGTGTACTCCAGGATAGCATTTCATTAAATTCTGACTTTAAGAGCATCCTTCTTGATTTAACAGAAGTTGTAGTTTTGCCCTTGTGGTTGTCTAGTTTCAGAATTACAAACAGAATTTATTTATTTTTTACCCTTCCGGTTTCCTCAGAAAAATCTAGGCATGAACTTAGTTGACAGGGTCTGTAAACGTTAACTCATGTTTACATTAATAGACGGCCAACGTAATTACCCATTGGGTTGTCTTGTTCTGAAATGAGTCATCAAAGCAGATCACGGTGCTCCACACAGAATCACAGTTTTACAAGAAGAGTAGAGATATGTGTGTGAGAGAGATAATAAAAGGTCGTAAAACGTGAGATATTAATATGCAACAATGCTCAGAGTACTGCTGATTAACACACAAATTACTTGAAAATATAAATAATTTGTAGAAATCTTCGGAAATAGTAAATATAGTAGGAAGGACTTGTATAACACCAATAGAAAAAGAAATCGAACATACAACCCGACATTTAGGTATAGCGTGTAAAGTGTAGTTCTTTATTCCCAATTTAGCTCCATCTGTAGAACTCATACTTGGAGGAGAGCCAGGTGGGACGATTTTAGAAACACTTGAAACAGAACAATGTGTTTGCCTGTGAAGGACAACTGGAGTCAGCGATATTCAACCTCGCAACGGCTGTTCCGTTAGTAGATAATAGAACTGTAAGCTTCCCAGAACGCAATCAGTAATGCAAGTCTGCTATCTGATGAGACTGTTCATGTTGCATCTGTCTGTATTTAAGTTCACTGTTATTGTTAGGTTCTCGTTTCAGCGTAGCAAACGTCGCCTAGCAACAAACAAATAAACAGTGCAGTGCTTCTAACATTAGCGGCGCCAGCAACAGTTTCGAATGGATGTTACGATGGTCCAGCCAGCGGCCTGTGAGGTCATCTTGCGAAGTATGTTCCGCAACTGGATACGAAAGGTTGGCAACGATAGTACGTTATATAAGATTTGAATATATGAAACATCTGCAATGTCCAACCTATACATATAAGCGGTATTTTACGGTGTATGTCATTAGGCCCAAGTAGTTGCATAGCGGAGAAAACGTTTACTCGTAATCTATGTTAGACAAGATCCGGTAATTTCCAAGAATGGTTGCCTATCGAAGTTTTAGGGACCAAACGATCAATATCGAATGTGCGATCCTAAATCGATCACGCAATTCTGGTGGCAGGCATCACGAGTATGTTTACCGTGGTCACTACACCAATGACAAAAGAAGACGGTTACAAAAATAATTGAAATTACAAGGAAGATGATATACTTTACTCTTAATCGTCATGTGAAAGTCCATGAGATGTGTATGCTACGGGAACAATTCCCTTTTTGGTCATTTATTCGCGGAGGTATGTTACTTAGAGCAACTAGGAGAACGACGGAAAACAGATAAAAATGACGATCACAAATAATTGATCATAACGCCGGCCAGCAGAGTCGCAGATCGCGACTTCGATAGGCAATCATTCTTGGAAATTACACCAGATCCAATCCTTTCGGTTTGATGATTCGTCGATTTCTTGATTTTTGTGGCACAAGGACACTATTTTTATCAATGCCCACCAGTAATGTGTATCCATGCAATATATTGATCTGTTTAATAATTCCGACAATTATTGACACTAGTGGTTGAACATATCGAAACGAGGTTTTCAGTAAATGATAGACTCAAAGTGATGAGCACTTTTCTGTATAGTCGATGCTCATAACTTCTTTCTTTAGACTCGGAATTTCTGCTTATTCGATGGACTTTGAGGTCCACTGCAAAGTAGTGTATAACGGTATGTTGCTCAGTGTGTACTCCGGTGATCATTTCCCCAGAAAAAGGCGGTTACTTGAGATTAAGGACAAGGCTGCAGATTCTATACTGTTCCTGAGGTTTAATTGTCACAGCGACTGGAACTACCTCTACCGTTTGAGTAGACCAGGAATCAATGAGTGTAAACAAATGTAGCCTTCTCTTTACCTACAACCACTCAATTCACATCTGCGCTGTTATAGTCTTTATAAGCATCTGTGGCCAGACGTCCCGAATGGTCAGCCCACAAGCACCTCACAATTATTTATTTCTCTGGGGCTTATCTCGAATCTGTCTGAGTACCTTCCTCATGTAAAGGTCCACAGGTGTCATGACTTTGACAGGTTATATGCTACTTTCTATGTACTCATAACAATTTTCTCTAAAAATATACTTAAAGAACTATGACTTCAGTTTGTAAATAGGATGATGCACTTCGTCCATAGCCTTCGACAGCTGTTTAAGGAGAAGGATATATTAACATTCACAAAAATAAAAAGGAAAACGCGGCAAATCTGGAACATGTCAGTCAGCAGCGTGCAGTATCAGCTCCGTAAGTCGGTGGTCATACGGAAACGGAAATGATACTGCACCTCGCCAGGGGGTTTCGACTTGATATTTTTCACATTTCGTAGCTATTTTTTCGGAGCATTTCACTACAAACACTGGCATGTGTTCTTGTACGTTATTCCTTTTCCTCTGGCTTTCTGAGATCAGTGGGGAAGAAAGTGTGCGGATAAAATTATCGTCGTCATTTATTTGCTGAATAAAGACCTCTTCCAGACTTTTTTCAGAGGAAGCCTTTGCCCAGAAGTACATGTCAAAGATGGATAATTATGATTTTATTTGAGGAGAATTTCACTGCCTTGTGTGCTATGACTGGTGGAAAACAAAGCTTCATAACTTGTAGCGTTTAGGAAATACTAGAGGTGTTTCCGTTTAAATTGCTTGGAACACACTGCACATTTTATGAACAGTGACGTATTGGTTTCTGCTTAGAAAAGCCATTAGTCGGTCACACGTTTGTTCCAACAGAAGACAGCATTGAAGATTAGCGAAGTAGTTTTATATAGTAAGCAATAAAACAGAACCCAAGAATTACATGACTTAATTATATCAGGGATGACTTGCAATAAAAGTGGATAATCTTATACAAGATGACAATACTAGACCAGGTGGATTCCAAAGACATAATCAGCAAGTAACAGACAAAAGAGAAGGTTTTTAATCTATAAACTATAGAAAGCGCATTAATTGCACTTACTGCAGTAATACGCATTGGAGTTCAGTCGTGTACGTGATGACATTTTCTGTTGCTAGTCTTTCTCTGATCACATAATTTGCATTTAAGATGTCAGTCAACAGATTAGTTGAGGTTTAGAGTTATATTCTAGGTGCCTGGAGAAAACCTGTGAAACGATGAATAAATTCATTTTCACTTTTTTATCTTATCCCCAAAATTTTAGGGGAAAGACTTGCTTAAGCACTCAGCCTTTTTTTTCCAGTTTATTATCATCCAAAGACATTATATCGTTATGTTTGAGTACCCTTACATTTTCTATATTTGTTTAGTATTCTTCTTTATCGAGGTTTTATTGCATTAATTTTGTTATTGTACTACTTTTAGCGGTATGATTTATGTTAAGCATATCTACAGTGTTGTAATACCTATCTGTGTAATGAATTTGTTAGTGATGTTGCCGTGCGTTCTTGACCGTGACAACAACAGTGAACGCAAGTTTCTGCAATGCTGAATGAATTCCACTCACGTGGCTAGAATTGATTCCTCATGCACAGGTCACTCAGACAATGGATATAGCCATCTCAGTTGTAGGAAGAAATTAAGGAAGTACATTGGAATTATAACACACCCTACGTAAGAATGCACTATTTTCAGCCGGGTGTAGTGCTTACTGTGCCATCAACACTGGCATAAAAAGGAGGAAAAAAAGATTAAGTTTCTAGAACGACGGAGGAATGATCTCAATGCAGTGTTTTTAGTAGAGGAGAAGAGAAACAAAAAAATATTTGAACCAACAGTCTCTGGGACAGAAGAGGAAAAATTTGAAAAATACTGGAAATAACGGGCGAGATACATATGAAGGGTACAAGTACATTTTTGTTCATTCTGAGATACAGGGTCCTAAAGTTAAATGAGCGGTGAAAAATCTGCAGAGTTTTCAGCGCTCATTTAACTTTAGGACTCTGTATCTCAGAATGAACAAAACTGGACTTTACCACTATTGAAATAAGCCCTTCATATGAGGTGCACAAACGTGACCCCACCAATGGGGTTAGAGTAGTGAGGCTTGCTCTCTTATATAAAGTAGGAGAGGACAAACAGCCCTGAATATTTCCAGTGTGATGAAGAAGTGAACCCAATTTTGACGGCATACTACTCCACAACCGATGGTGTCATGCGTAAATTCCTTCCCATCTAGTCTCATGTGTTTGGAACAGGTCGGTGTCTTATTGAGGCAATGATGTTATGATGAAAGAACATCCCTCACGGTTTCTGAATCTTCTCTTAACTGGTCACAGAAATTTTTAGTTAATAAGTCTAATGTCTCTCAGTTGCTCCTGTCCACCACTGGAATAAGTTGCTCTGTATTCTGCACGTAGTTCAATGCCGTAATGCATTAAAATATTTGGGGTGTCACCGCCAGATAAGACACTTGCTAGGTGGTAGCCTTTAAATTGGCCGCGGTCCGTTAGTATACGTCGGACCCGCGTGTCGCCACTATCAGTGATTGCAGACCGAGCGCCGCCTCACGGCGGGTCTAGAGAGACTTCCTAGCATTCGCCCCAGTTGTACAGCCGACTTTGCTAGCGATGGTTCACTGACTTCTACGCTCTCATTTGCCGAGACGATAGTTAGCATAGCCTTCAGCAACGTTATTTGCTACGACCTAGCAATGCGCCAACATCAGTACTATTGATATTGTAAACCATGCATCGTCAAGAGCGACGTTCGTCATTAACGGATTAAAGTTAAGTATTCCACCAGCTACGTTCGTTTTTCTCAATTCTAATTCCCTTGTCATGTTCCAGATCTCACGCCAGCCTGCATGAGCTAAAACGCGTGCATTTCGGTCTCGTGTAGTAACCCTGTGTTGGCTCTCCTGCCAACCACAAAAATATTGCTGATCCGGTTCTTTCTGTCAGTCTCACAAAATTATACAAAACGTTAACATATGCGACCATTTCGATATGCGAAACAGTAAAGCAGACGCTTCCATTTTCTCCCAGTTAGGTTTATTTCTCATTTCCCCTAACTATATTACCAATGTTTTATCATACTTTTGAATACATTACGGGAGTGGCAGTGATCAATGTCTTACAAATATTTACTATTAAAAACAGTCTTGATCACGATTTATTGTTCAAGGTGACCGGTTTCACCCACTGCTGTGGTCATCTTCAGACCATTGAGTAGGAACCTCATTCTGTTGGAGAATCACTACTCTAGTGGATCACCTCGACAAATAAATCGTGATCGAGACTGTTTTTAATAGTAAATATTTTTATCATACTCTTCCCTCGCTCCCTCTTACCCCACTTTTCTCGCGTCTATTGCTGCCAGTGCAGTTATTTTAAATCTGTTTGTCATCTTGTTGAGATCAGGTATTCTGCCAGTGGTCCTCATCCTGCAAACACGGTATTTCGACGCTGTGACTAGAAATCTTCGCCAGGTGTTCCGTGAGACTGGCAGCCTGGCTGGCGGGATCCCATGTTTATGCCTGGGTGATGCCTAGAATTCCGTCTGCTGCCCGCTGTTGATCAGGTGTTGCCTTTTCTATCCATGTCCTGGAGGCGCCCTTCCACAATATTGCAGGTGTTCCACATTCCGTCCGCGCTCGCTACCGCACGCTCCCGCAGCGGTGGCCGCATCATAATGTTCCGTATTCGGTCCACTGACCGCAGCACCTCGTCCTCTGATGTAAGTGCAGAAAAGTCAGAGATGTTATGCTCAATTATTCTCTGGGTTCAGCGGTGGTGGCCTTGCATCCTCTGCCATCAGCGAGGACAGGCGTCTGTTCCGTCCAAAAAAAGTACGGAGCAGGTCGCAAACCCACATCTAGGAAAACTGCCCATCTTCCTGGGGAGGCTAGCGTCTCCTAATGAGATATATTGGCTGTCTTTTGCCGACAAACAGGACCCTGAGACCACACAAGAATACACTTCCCAGTGAGAAAAACGCAAGTTTCCTCTCTAGCATATACAAATAGTACTCACAATAAAAAAAACACAAAATAGTTGTACGAAAGTGGAAAAATGATCCTTAGCGATGTGTGACAGCAATTTCACAAGTGTATATATCCCTGGTGCATACGGGGACCCTAATCTATCTCTCTCTCTTCACTATTATTAAAATAAAGAACACAGTGAGCATGGTAAAAGTTTAGATCTGTCAACTTTCTTGCGAGCTGCCGTAGAGTGTAGTCACCACTGTTGCTCGTTAACCCAAAACGAAAAGCAGTATGACCTGACCGTGGCTAACAGACAAAAATATACAGCGTTTTGTCCAGTATTCATTATTGGTAAACAACAAAAGTTCTTGTAAGCAAACTCGGGAATTTGAGTTATAAAACCCATAAAAAATTTATTGATTTCGAACACCGACTGAGTAGCGCATTATTTACTACGGCTGAACTCCATCTACAATCCATAATTGTGAATATACCAAAAGCACTTCAAATCTAATTGATTTGTGACTTCAATTTCAGGGTCCTCCTTCAGCCACCGGCCAGTCTTATATACCCGAGAGGGCGACTTTCAATGATCGTTTGTTAGGCTCAAACCAACCAACCAGAACGATGTTCCAAATTTCATTGCCGTATAACTAGAAGAAAACATAAACAGGTGTACGCCTTTGACCTGATTAAAGTGATGTGCTGTAGGCGATTGTGTGGTAAATAATTCATTCATTATCATCAAAACACTAATCACTATGACTGAACAGTTTTATTACATAATTAATAGTGTCTAAAATCATAATTTATAATAAAAGAAGCACATAATTCATGTGTAAAATTAACTAATCTTTTAGTTGATCAGTTTTATCGCAGATCCAATACAAATTCAATCACAGGCAACGTTGGTAATGAATATATTAGTCAGCTGGAAATAAAAACGAAATTTGTGACACATGCTGCAGACCAGATTTTATTGAAAAAAGCTATCACAAGTTGCTACGCAAGCGTTTCTAAAGCTTCTAAGAAGTCAGAATTTTTTGTTAGAGAACTAGTGTAGACCTTTGGCGGTACCACCTTGATTGACAACCAAGAAATACGGGGTGTTTCATAGTGCTTTGACGATTTCGAATTTGAAAGACGCGCGCTAAAAACAAGATACAGCGGTGGAGCCGTCGTCTGTTAGTAGTGGAGAGTATCATTTTTCATCCCATATACAGATCACTAATCATGTACTGGTCGAAGCAACATTGTACGTTCGCAACGGAGTGCTATTTACGTTGCGGCAAATCCGTCGTTTGCGTGCAACGTGGGTTTCGTAACCATTTCAAGATTCAGCCACGATACCCAGTTATTGATCGTGGAACAGTATTGAATTAGGTAAGAAACTTCCGAGCGACTGCCAGTGCTTTGAATCGAAAGTTAACTGGCTCTGGGGAAACCGTCCTAATTTCGTACTAGACTTTTACCTATGGGGTTTTCTTGAAGGTTGCAACTGATAAAAGATCGAATTCACATTGAAATTTCCATAATTCCTCCGGCAGTTGCGGAAGATGGGCTGAAAAACTGTGTGAAAAGCCTCGAGTATTGTGCAGCCGCGAATGATCATCATTTGTTCGATGTAGGATTTTATGAGTAAACTTGAATAATTGTTGTATCTTGTGTAAAATGTTCAACCTCATTTCGTGATTAGTTTGTGTGTTATTCAAATTTGAAATCGTCAAAACATTGTGGTGCACCATGTAAATAAATTATTGTCATGTTCTGAAGGCTCAGCCGTGTCGTAAGCATTGATTTCTGTCTTCTGTCTAGTACTTCACAACCTAATATTTCTTAATCCTATCGTTCTCGTGAGATCTTCAAAAGTAACATCTCGTGGGCAGCACCTTTTTTTAAAACTAAAATGAATTCCGTCCGAACAGACCTCGGAACGCCCAACGATACCGACCGACCACCATGTCATCCTTAACCAATAGGCGTCACTGGATGCAGACATGGAGGGCCATGTGGTAAGCACTCCTCTCTCCCGGCCTTGTCAATTTTTGTGACCGGAGCCGCTACTTCTCACAAGGGAACCTTCCCATCGCACCCCCCTCAGATTTAGTTATAAGTTTACACAGTGGATAGGCCTTGAAAAACTGAACACAGATCAATCGAGAAAACAGGAAGAAGTTGTGTGAAACTATGAAAAAATAACCAAAATATACAAACTGAGTAGTCCCTGTGCAAGATAAGCAACATCAAGGACAGCCTGAGCTCAGGAACGCCGTGGTCCCGTGGTTAGCGTGAGCAGCTGCGGTACGAGAGATCCTCGGTTCAAGTCTTCCCCCGAGTGAAAAGATTAATTTTTTTTTCAGACAATTATTATCTGTCTGTTCGTCCGTCCGTCCGATGCGAGGTAACTGCGCTGTAGTATGGGGACGCTACACCTTAACAAACATCGAAACACTACGTCAGTCGACGACAGCGCACGGAAGAGAGAGTATTCCTGCTAACGAGGCTTCCTGGCTTCCAGTTGACTGTTCGCTACTTTGGACGAGAGTGCATTAAATACGTGAGATGTATTCCGTGGGAAATATGAATCCAGCAAATACAGCTCGCGACTTCAATAACAAGGTCAATGAATATTTTCCGAACCCAAACTACGGCGCAGTTACCTCGCATCGGACGGACGGACGACAGATAATAATTGTCTGAAAATAAAAGTTTAAACTTTTCACTCGAGGGAAGATTTAAACCAAGGACCTATCGTTTTTTTTTTTTTTTTTTTATGTATTGACTACCCTGGTCGCCTATTGCTTATCTAATGAGACACTTTTTCATGATTCTATCGCAAAAGCTATTGTAAGGTGAATTTGTGCAGCTAATACTGTCTTTTGGCAATAAAAAAGCAAAGTTAAACCTGTCAACGTTAGACATTTAGCCGTTCCTCATAATTGATTAAGCCTCTGTAAATCAGAAATGGTTAACAATTTAGACAAAAATAAATTGCCAGTCCTGTTGCAATTTTTTTTTTAAATTTCTAATAAGACGCTACCCCCCCTTTTTTTTTATCTGGACAGGAAAGGAAAAACTACAAAAAAATGTCTATTTGCCACCGCCACTTGTATTCTAACAAAAAAATAAAATTAAATGCACCTCTTCAGGCGTTGGCACCTATCTACACCTATTCCAAAACAACTAACCTATTACTGCAAAGGTGTAGGAAAGGAAGAAAGTAGGGGGGAAGAAACATAGAGAGTAGCGATAAAAAAATGAAATTTGTTGTGAATAGGAACTTTTTTGTTTTTTTTTTTAGTTTATTGTATTGCATTTTTGTTTTCTTTATTTTTCTTTTTTTTTGTATGTATGTTTTTATTTATACATTTTTTTTTGTATTATGGCAGTCGTTGCACCAGAATTCTAGGAGTCGCTTGCGCCGTCTGATTGGCGGAACATCCAAACGTGTCTTCTCGAAATTTTAGTGGGGATTCCGTGTGTAGTACGTTCAGAACATCATATCGGCAAAAAAGCATCAGCATCTCATGGCTTGGACGTTCCAGCTGGAAGGCGGGTCATGAAAGGCGCTCCGTAGAAAATTGGAAAAGAACTGCTTGTATCTGGGGTTGCGAACAAGTGCACAATGTCGATCGTTAAGGTACGTCCAATAACCTAGTTCTGATTTCTCATCGGGCCCAAAAAGGTAGCGGACTGTATGACCGCGTATCCAATTCACGGCATTAGTTTTTGTTGTGGGGTAATGAATCACATCCGGGAATAGAAGCGTCAGGAAAATAATCTGAGCAGGCGGCTGTCGGGTGAGGAAAGCCAGGATACGCTGCGCGAGCCTCCAGACGTCAGCAGACGGACCACATGAGAACCGATGAGCGTCCGTGTCCTCTACACCACAGTGAACACAGAGTGGTGTGTCAGCAAGGCGGATGCGGTGCAAACGAGACTGATTGACCTGTTTGCCATTGACGGTGATATACCAGGTGGACTGAACGCTGGTGTCGAGGTAACCAGCATGCACTGCTTTCCACACACGGCGCCATATGATCTGGGGAAACTTGTGTTCAATGGGGTTGGGGGTTTGACACATTTGTAAGGTGTCGTATACAGTCTTTGTCTGGAGTATACGGAGAAGGGGTAAGGAGTGCAGAATGTAACTGATTTCAAAGAAGAAGTACCGAAAGTGATAAAAGGGGGGTGGAATGTCGGATAACATGACCGGGGCTGACATGGAGACTGGTGCGTATTCACGCAAAAGCAGTCCGGTCAGGCTCGTCGGGCAGCGACGCCAGACTTTCAGTTGGGAGCTAACAAAAAGTGCGGTAACTCTGTCTAGCACATGGAATAAGCCCACTCCACCACGCTCCCGCGGGAGGGCAAGGGAGGAATATTGAACTTTAAATAACATCCCGGCACAGACAAAAGATCCCATCGCCATCAACATACGACGTGCGAGGGTAATCGGAACCGGGAAAACTTGTGCCACATGGGGGATGCGTGAGGCGTGATAAACATTCACGTATTGCGCGCGCTGTATAATGTCGAGGGATCGAAGCCGGTGGTCCACAAGGCCAGCCCTGATCGTTTGTAGGAGACGTCGACCGTTGGTTGCCGCTGAGCGACGGAGGTCATTCATAAAATCAATGCCCAAACAGCGGACACTGGTGGCCACACTTAGAGGAGCGACAGATCTTTCTGGTAGACCCTCACCAATGAGCAGAACCTTCGATTTGGAAATGTTAAGAGAACTGCCCGATGCCTCCCCATAAGTCGTCACCCAAGTCAGAGCAGCGCGAACATCGTCTTCATTGCGGAGGTAGAGGACTAGATCGTCAGCATAGGCTGTACAACAGAAGCGGTGCCCATGCAATGTCAGGCCCACCAGGCGTTGGCGAAGCCCCTGTAGGAGGGGCTCTAATGCCAAAGCATACAGTATCGTGGAAAGTGGGCATCCCTGTCGGACAGAGCGCTCGATCGCTAGAGGCGCGGTGAGGCGACCATTACAGAGTATTCTTGAAGTTGCGCCGCTCAAGAGCCGCATTACCACGGTGATTGTACGAACCGGAAAACCCATGTGTTGGAGGACCGATTTCAGAAAAGTATGGTCGACACGGTCAAAAGCTTGACGGAAGTCAAGCGATGCCAATGCGCCAGGTAAATGTCGCGAGCGCGCGAGCGCAATCATGTCCCTATAACGGCAAAGGGCCGTATGGATGTTGTTGTCACCGCCCAACGAAGTCTGATCAAGGGAGGTGACGGATCTTGCTGCCTTCTTGAGGCGTGAGGCCAACAAACGGGTGAAAATTTTCATGTCACTGTTGAGTAGAGTGATGGGCCGGTAATCACAGATCCGTGATCGCCCATGTGGCTTAGGGACCAGGATGATGACCCCATCAAGGAAGGTGGCTGGGATCATCGTTGTGGGTGACATCAATTCACGACAGATGGACGTCCAAGCAGGTAACAAAAGGTAGCTAAAATACTTGTAAAAGTCGAGGGGGAGGCCGTCAGGTCCAGGGGACTTGTTGGCAGCCCCCACCTTGATTGCATCTAGGACTTCATCAGAGGTCACTTGTTCCTGAAGTTCTTGAGCCACATCCTCTGGCATGGTGTTGACAGTCATTGCTGCCACCTCCTCAATTAAGGTCGGGGGATGAGGGACGGCAGCGAACAGTTGACGGAAATGAGAATAGAAAGCGTGACCAATGTCGCATTGCGTAGTGTGTCGTTGTCCTTCCGCATCTGTGAGATCGTGGATGAGGGTTCGACGACGACGTCGGCGTTCCCTGAGAAGGTGGTACATCGATGGTGTTTCATGAGGCATGTGGTCACGGGTGCAGGATCTGACAAGAGTCCCTTCTAAGCGCCGTCGCGTGAGGGAAGTGATCTGCGCTTTAGAACGATGCACCATCATCTGACGATCAGGAGAGAAGGCCATCGAAGTGCAGTCACGAAGGACTGCATAATAAAAGTCCATGGTGCTCGCTTGCCAGGCTTTGAAGTCTTTGCCATATCCTATCAGCGCCCTGCGCAGAGCTGGTTTCGCGCATGATACCCACCACGATAAGGTGGATGCGTAGGCGGGGCGACGACGATGACAGAGGGCCCACGCATCTTCAACGATTCGTCGGCAGTCAGGGACAGTCAGGTGGGAAACGTTGAATTTCCACAAGCCGCGGCTGTGCCACACTTGTTGGCGGGCGAGGACGACATCGCAGATGTAGGCGTCATGGTCAGAGAAAGCCAGAGGCCATACTTCGGCATGTCGAGTGTCGGCAGCAAGGGAACGTGTGAGGTATATACGATCGAGACGACTAGATGAATGCGCCGTATAATACGTGAAACCTGCACGGGTGCCATGCACCTTTGTCCATGTGTCAACAAGCTGGAGTCTGTCGATGATGACGGAGAGGGCCGCACAAGGGGAATGATGCGGTAATTGATCTTCAGGCCTTTGCGTGGAGTTGAAATCGCCACCGAGGACCATATCATCTAGGGGACCCTCAAACAGCGGCGTTACCTCGTCAGCAAAGAAAGTGTGTCGATTACGACGTCGACTGGAGCCGGACGGCGCATATACATTGAGGATACGGACGCCGAACAGCGTGAGAGCCATACCCCTAGCATTAGCAAGGTACACTACATCTTCAGCAGGGAGTCCAGAACGGAGGAGGATGGCAACTCCACTACCGTTGTCAGAAGCATGGGAGATGTGTGCCACGTAGCCAGTGGGGGCATGGAAATCGGCGACAAACACTTCTTGGAGGAGGGCAATGTCGACATCAGCAGCATAAATGGTCTCACGGAACATTGCCAGTTTATGGGGGGCCCGAATGGTGGCCAGATTCATCGTCGCTATGCGGTAATGTTGGGGGCGTGCTCCCACCATTGGCACAGATGTTTCGGCAGAGATGTCTGGCTGGCGTGTAACATCTGACGTAGTCACCGTTGTCGTAATCACTGGCTGGAAGGTGGGTCAGGCACCTCCATGGGGCACTGCCTGATGGGAGGACCACCATCTCGAACTGCTCCTTCGTCGATATCATCAGCCCAGGAGACTGGAACAGACGGTGAGCGACTGTCACACTCCTCGAGGGCGAGTTGTAGCGACGCTGCTGTAGTGGGGTCCAGGGAGGCAACCTCCTTGGAATCCGTCATATTCGTGTGAGATCGTTCTTCAGATGGGACATCAGGAGCAGCCTCTCCTGTCGTCAGAACGCTCGAAGGGAGATCGCTGTCGTGTATCAGCTCCACTGCCTGTGATGCCACATGAAGAAGTGTGTCGTCAGATGGCGTTTGACTCCTCTTCTTCCGTTTTCTGGGCGACCGTTGCTTTCGGAGGTGCTGTTCTGAATCAGAATGTGGATGTTCGATGTCCGAGGTCGCGCCAGTCTGAAGAAAGGCAGAGGTAGGCACCGCATTCGCGTCGATGTCCATCGAGCGCTGAAGAGTTGGTGGTGTCGTAGCCGTCAGAGGAGATGGTGCCGGTGAGGCCATGGCAGCACCGTCATTTCCAGTGGGGAGTGCCGGGTGGAGAAGAGGTGCTTCCTGAAGTGACGCATCGGGGCTGCGTACGGCTGTGGCGTAGCTATCTGGTAAAGAAGCGGCCGTCACTTTGGGAGCTGAGTTACTGGTCGGGACCTGGAGCAAACGTCGGCGGAGACATTCTGACCGAACATGGCCCTCCTGTCCGCAACCGGCACACGTCCGCGGCTGGCCAACATACATAACGATGGCTCGCACGCCACCTATCAGCAGATAGGATGGTACATGTTTGGAGAGTTCGATTTTGATTTGGCGGACACCATTCAACACGTTGTATGTCGTGAATGTCTGCCATTTCTCCGCGATGTGCCCCACAACATTGCCATAGGGTCGGAAAGCTTCGACGACCACATCTTGCGGCACTTCGAAAGGGAGCTCAAAAACCCGGATTGTTCGAAGTCCGAAACCAGCGTGATCGACCGTCACCTCTCCAATATGCCTGTCAGAATGTTTGAACTTGAGTCCGCGTGCGTGTTGTCGAACTACGTTAGCACACGCTTCCTCCGTCGTCATCTTAATATAGACGATGCTGCTAGTGATAGAGAAATGAATACCTATCACTTCCTGAGGGTCCAGACGTAGCTCTTCGCGAATGAATTGCTCAATTTCAAAAGCGCGTGGTCTAGCATGTTCGGCTTGGAATGTTACTTTAACTGTCGCTCGGCGGTAACAGTGCGCCATGAGGTGCAATAGAAATGGACGCTACACAACACGAAATACCGCGACGCGGAAGTAAACAAACTACGGTGCGCTGTCCGGCGCGCGGAGCCGGTCCGCACGCGACCACGGCCGAAAGCCGACTGTGGTTCGGCAGTTGCTCACACTAACCACGGGACCACGGCGCTCCTGTGTGTACACTAACCTTGATATTGCCTATCTTGCGCATGGACTACTCAGTTTGTATATTTTGGTTATTTTTTTCATAGTTGCACACAACTTCTTCCTGTTTTCTCGATTGATCTGCGTTCAGTTTTTCAAGGCGTATCCACTGTGCCAACTTACAACTAAATCTGAGGGGGGTGCGATGGGGAGGTTCCCTTGTCAGTCAAGTAGCTCCTCAGTTTGCCTCACAAGGGCTGAGTGCACCCCGCTTGCCAACAGCACTCGGCAGACCCGAACGGTCACCCATCCAAGTGTTAGCCAACCCATACAGCGCTTAACTTCGGTGATTTGACGGGAACCGGTGTTACCACTGAGACAACGTCGTCGGCACCTTTCCTTTAAAAGTGTTTGTAACGGAGGTGTTGTGTCTGAGACCTGAACCTACCACGTTTGCTTCACCTCGCTCCACGTCTTTAAGAAATTAATTTGTTTCAGTTACATCTTTATAAACTTCATTGGATTCCTTTCGTGCTCAGGGCTTTTAGGATACTTTTCCATAAGTTCTTCATCTTTCTTACCTACTTCCAGGTTTCACTTTTGTGCAGAAGAATGCTCTATATAAACCTTGCTGAAAGAGGCCCTCATGTTCATGGCGTTGCTGATTAACAAACTTGTTTTTGTCCTCGCAATGGCTAATTTTCTATTAATTTTTGAACTGTGTTTGTTGCCTACAGAAATGGTGTTATCTAAGTTCCCAAAATGCTCTCTTGATCGATTATTGCGGTAAACAGTTTTACTTTTGTAGTAGCTGTTTGCTGGCTCATGCTCATTACAGATAATTTTGTCTTCTTTGCATACATCTTTAAGTTCCATTGTTTGGAAAAAGGTGTTAGTACCTCCGACACACCATTCATGTTTTTTCCTGAGTCTGCGATTAGATCAGAGTCATTAGCGAAAATTTTTGCATAGGATTCTCTCTCCACATACCTTTATGCCTTTTGTTTACTGCTTTACTGGGCCGATCGTTCATTGAATGATAATGTAAACACTAGCGTTGCTATTCTTTCACTCATACTTGCTGTTATTTGTATGGACTGATGCTGATATAGTTCCCAAGAGTGCCTTGTATCCTTCCCATAGAGTTATACCTTCTTCATACTTTGATACAACAAATTCCACATAACTATGTACAACGCTATCTTCATGTGTATGGTTTTCTTGTCCTTTTTACCCTTTCTTTCAGGAAACTCACAAAGCTAATATTTTTTCTTCCGTTATCCTTTTCTATCTAAAAAGGAACTGATCTTTCTTTATACAAATATAACACTGTATGTCAGGTTTTATTGTGATCTTTATTCGCCTGTCTCTTTCCACGTTTTGCCCTCATAAGTACGAGTAGAACGCTTAAATTTGGTAGCTGGCTTGACGGATTTGGCTTCTGGTCCTCCCTAAATCTTTCCATAATTCACTATTTTCCCCCCATTCTTTCGACATTTTGTTTTAGCTTCTCTGTCCAACTGTGATTCGTTCCTAGCGTTGTAAAGGCTAAAGGAGTTACTATGGTATTTTCAGAAATGTTCACGTCTTGTAAATCGTCCCACTTCGATCGAGCTAATTTTGACCTTCCTTGTGTTGCTAATTTTGAGTAGTCTTTTTGTGAGTGTATTGTTGTCCATTCTATATAGAGTGTGATTCATCTGCCCCTACCGCTGTCATTTTATGCAACCCGCAATGTTATTTTTGGCCTTGAAAACCCACGTGTCAGATTTTCAGATTTCTGTCGCTCGCTACTCGCAAATTATTCCTCCTACAGAGAAGATACAGTACCTTTTAGTAGGAAATTTAATGTAGCTGCATTTTGTACTAAGTTACATTTTCGCTTGAGGCCATGGTTTTCGAGTTATTCAAGAAAAACTTTCTAAATCGACCTTCAAACGTACTTCCACCCCATTCCCACCCTTCATCTACATCTACATCTACATCTACATGACTACTCTGCAATTCACATTTAAGTGCTTGGCAGAGGGTTCATCGAACCACAATCATACTATCTCTCTACTATTCCACTCCCGAACAGCGAGCGGGAAAAACGAACACCTAAACCTTTCTGTTCGAGCTCTGATTTCTCTTATTTTATTTTGATGATCATTCCTACCTATGTAGGTTGGGCTCAACAAAATATTTTCGCATTCGGAAGAGAAAGTTGGTGACTGAAATTTCGTAAAAAGGTCTCGCCGCGACGAAAAACGTCTATGCTGTAATGACTTCCATCCCAACTCGTGTATCATATCTGCCACACTCTCTCCCCTATAACGCGATAATACAAAACGAGCTGCCCTTCTTTGCACCCTCTCGATGTCCTCCGTCAATCCCACCTGGTAAGGATCCCACACCGCGCAGCAATATTCTAACAGAGGACGAACGAGTGTAGTGTAAGCTGTCTCTTTAGTGGACTTGTTGCATCTTCTAAGTGTCCTGCCAATGAAACGCAACCTTTGGCTCGCCTTCCCGACAATATTATCTATGTGGTCCTTCCAACTGAAGTTGTTTGTAATTTTAACACCCAGGTACTTAGTTGAATTGACAGCCTTGAGAATTGTACTATTTATCGAGTAATCGAATTCCAACGGATTTCTTTTGGAACTCATGTGGATCATCTCACACTTTTCGTTATTTAGCGTCAACTGCCACCTGACACACCATACAGCAATCTTTTCTAAATCGCTTTGCAGCTGATACTGGTCTTCGGATGACCTTACTAGACGGTAAATTACAGCATCATCTGCGAACAACCTAAGAGAACTGCTCAGATTGTCACCCAGGTCATTTATATAGATCAGGAACAGTAGAGGTCCCAGGACGCTTCCCTGGGGAACACCTGATATCACTTCAGTTTTACTCGATGATTTGCCGTCTATTACTACGAACTGCGACCTTCCTGACAGGAAATCACGAATCCAGTCGCACAACTGAGACGATACCCCATAGCTCCGCAGCTTGATTAGAAGTCGCTTGTGAGGAACGGTGTCAAAAGCTTTCCGGAAATCTAGAAATACGGAATCAACTTGAGATCCCCTGTCGATAGCGGCCATTACTTCGTGCGAATAAAGAGCTAGCTGCGTTGCACAAGAGCGATGTTTTCTGAAGCCATGTTGATTACGTGTCAATAGATCGTTCCCTTCGAGGTGATTCATAATGTTTGAATACAGTATATGCTCCAAAACCCTACTGCAAACCGACGTCAATGATATAGGTCTGTAGTTAAATGGATTACTCCTACTACCCTTCTTGAACACTGGTGCGACCTGCGCAATTTTCCAATCTGTAGGTACAGATCTATCGGTGAGCGAGCGGTTGTATATGAGTGCTAAGTAGGGAGCTATAGTATCAGCGTAATCTGAAAGGAACCTAATCGGTATACAATCTGGACCTGAAGACTTGCCCGTATCAAGCGATTTGAGTTGCTTCGCAACCCCTAAGGTATCTACTTCTAAGAAACTCATGCTAGCAGATGTTCGTGTTTCAAATTCTGGAATATTCCATTCGTCTTCCCTGGTGAAGGAATTTCGGAAAACTGCGTTCAATAACTCCGCTTTAGCGGCGCAGTCGTCGATAACAGTACCATCGGCACTGCGCAGCGAAGGTATTGACTGCGTCTTGCCGCTTGTGTACTTTACATACGACCAGAATTTCTTCGGATTTTCTACCAAATTTCGAGACAATGTTTCGTTGTGGAACCTATTAAAGGCATCTCGCATCGAAGTACGTGCCAAATTTCGCGCGTCTGTAAATTTTAGCCCATCTTCAGGATTTCGCGTTCTTCTGAACTTCGCATGCTTTTTCCGTTGCCTCTGCAACAGCGTTCGGACCTTTTTTGTGTACCACGGGGGATCCGTTCCATCTCTTACCAATTTATGAGGTATGAATATCTCAATTGCTGTTGCTACTATATCTTTGAATTTGAGCCACATCTCGTCTACATTCGCATAGTCAGTTCGGAAGGAATGGAAATTGTCTTTTAGGAAGGCTTCTAGTGGTACTTTATCCGCTTTTTTAAATAAAATTATTTTGCGTTTGTTTCTGATGGATTTGGAAGAAATGGTATTGAGCCTAGCTACAATGACCTTGTGATCACTAATCCCTGTATCAGTCATGATGCTCTCTATCAGCTCTGGATTGCTTGTGGCCAAGAGGTCAAGTGTGTTTTCGCAGCCATTTACAATTCGCGTGGGTTCCTGGACTAACTGCTCTAAATAATTTTCGGAGAATGCATTTAGGACAATCTCGGAAGACGTTTTGTGCCTACCACCGGTTTTGAACAAGTATTTTTGCCAACATACCGAGGGTAGGTTGAAGTCCCCACCAACTATAACCGTATGAGTGGGGTATTTATTTGTTACGAGACTCAAACTTTCTCTGAACTGTTCCGCAACTGTATCATCGGAGTCTGGGGGTCGGTAGAAGGAGCCAATTATTAACTTAATTCGGCTGTTAAGTATAACCTCCACCCACACCAATTCGCACAGAGTATCTACTTCGACTTCACTACAAGATAAACCACTACTGACAGACACCAACACTCCACCACCAATTCTGCCTAATCTATCTTTCCTGAACACCGTCTGAGACTTCGTAAAAATTTCTGCAGAACTTATTTCTGGCTTTAGCCAGCTTTCTGTACCTATAACGATATCCGCTTCTGTGCTTTCTATTAGCGCTTGAAGCTCAGGGACTTTTCCAGCGCAACTACAACAGTTTACAACTATAATTCCGACTGTTCCTTGATCCAAGCACGTCCTGTAATTGCCAAGCACCCTTTGACATTGCAGCCCATACCGCACTTTCCCGAGGCCTTCTAACCTAAAAAACCGCCCAGTCCACGCCATACAGCCTCCGCTACCCGTGTAGCCGCCAGCTGAGTGTAGTGAACTCCTGACCTATTCAGCGGAACCCGAAACCCCACCACCCTATGGCGCAAGTCAAGGAATCTGCAGCCAATACGGTCGCAAAACCGTCTGAGCCTCTGATTCAGACCCTCCACCCGGCTCTGCACCAAAGGTCCGCAGTCGGTTCTGTCAACGATGCTGCAGATGGTGAGCTCTGCCTTCATCTCATAAGCAAGACCGGCAGCCTTCACCAAATCAGATAGCCGCTGGAATCCAGAGAGAATTTCCTCAGATCCAAAGCGACACACGTCATTAGTGCCGACATGTGCCACCACCTGCAGCTGGCTGCACCCTGTGCTCTTCATGGCATCCGGAAGGACCCTTTCCACATCAGGAATGACTCCTCCCGGAATGCACACGGAGTGCACACTGGATTTCTTCCCCTCCTTAGCCGCCATATCCCTAAGGGGCCCCATTACGCGCCTAACATTGGAGCTCCCAACTACCAGTAAGCCCAACCTCTGCGATTGCCCGGACCTTGAAGGCTGAGAATGATCCTCTGAAACAGGGCAGGCAGCTGCATCTGGCTCAGCCAGAGACAGTGCCTGAAACCGGTTTGTCAGACGCACCGGGGAGGCTTTCTGGTCAGCTTCCGGGGACGCCTTTCGCTGCCTGCCACGCCTTGGAACGACCAAGTCGTCATTTCTAGTATGTTGTTCATGGCACTCCCTCTGCATAAAAATTTCCGACTATGCGAACTACTCCCGATATTCGACATTTTTGGTCTTCATTGACTGGCGCTGGCCGCGGTGGCCGAGCGGTTCTGGGAGCTTCAGTCCAGAATCGCGCGACTGCTTCGCTCGTAGGTTCGAATCCTGCCTCGTGCATGGATGTGTATGATGTCCTTAGGTTAGTTAGATTTAAGTAGTTCTAAGTTCTATAGGACTGATGATCTCAGATATTAAGTCCCGTAGTGCTCAGAGCCATTTGAACCACTGACTGGCCTTATTACGCCAGTGGTTTAGTCGAGCACTTAAGTTATAAAACGGACGTTTGTCAAAATTTTACCCCACAATTTTGTGAATTTTAACAGCACGAAATAGACAATTACGTCGTTGTATTAGTCAGAGCTTCTGAGTAGCAAGCTAGTGTGCTTTCAATGGTTAAGTTTGTATCGAAATGTCAATGTAATTAGTTTTTGCAAGACGTTTATGAAAGTATTTTTTTTCATAACTCTCATAGTCACATTTAAATTAAAAATGATAATGAAATGGCTGATTATGCTGGTGGCTAACAGCTCATCAGTAGGGATCAAAAAAGGTCGAATATTGGGAACAGTTCGTGTACTCGGAAATTTTTTGAAATGGTAAGAGGTAGTGCCACGGAAAACATACTAGAAATACTAACTAGTGAGAGATGAGTGGGGGGGGGGGGTGTTTGAAAGTCACTTTTGTATGTTTTTCTTAAGTAACTCTAAGCCGTGGGCTCTAGCGAAAACGTCTCCCAAAACAATGGTTCAAATGGCTCTGAACACTATAGGACTTAACATCTGACGCCATCAGACCCCTATAACTTAGAACTATTTAAACCTAACTAACCTAAGGACATCACACACATCCACGTCCGAGGTAGGATTCGAACCTGCGACCGTAGCGGTCGCGCGGTTCCAGACTGAAGCGCCTAGAACTGCTCGGCCACTACGGCCGGCAAAATGTCTCCCAGTACATTTAACTACATTAAATTTTCTACAGAAAAGGTTCTATTCATTTTTTTCTGTAGGATTAATTGTTTGTGCGTAGCAACCGATAGAATATGAAAACCTCACGCGTGGCTTTTTCAAGGCCAGAAATAACAGTGCCGGCTGCATGAAACGACTGTGGTAGGAGCAGTTAAATGGTCCTGTATATGGCCATAAATTTCAAACACCTCTTGCACAGATTGTTAGTGAACTTAACTAGTAGCCTCTAGAAGCTTTACGTTCTCTTCTTTGTCCAATTCACGTTTTCAGATGTGTTAACATATATGTACTTAAGAATTTGCCGCTCCTGTTTTCCGGTTTCTGTTAATTTGGAAAACCCCAGAACAGCTACAGTCTCCCGTAAAAGAATTGTCTTGTAATATGGCAGTTTTGAACTGCACGATATTTTTGCTCTAGTGGTTCTCTGTAAGTCTCCGCTATGAGTAGTTGTCATAATGTGTTAATTGTCACTTCATCTACGTATACATCTACATCATTACTCTGCAGTTCACAATTAAATTCCTAGCAGAGGATTCGCTAAACCACTTACAAGCTATTTCTCTACCGTTCCGCTCTGGGGCAGACACAGGAAAAACCAACACTTAAATCCTTCTGTGCGAGCTCAGAGTTCTCTTAATTTATTTTGATGATCATTCCCCCCTGGGTACGTGGGCGGCAACGAAATATTTTCACAGTCTGAGGAAAAAGTTGGTGATTGAAAAATCATGAGAAGATTCTGCCTCAACGAGAAACGCATTTGTTTCAATGATTGTCACTCCAATTCACGTATCATATCTATCGCAGTCCCTCCCCTATTTCGCGATAGTACAAAACGAGCTCATCTTCTTTGATATTTTTCAATGTCCTCCGCCGATCATACCTTAAGCGGACCCCACACCGCACAGCAATACTCCAGAAGAAGAAGTACAAGCGTAGTGCAGGCAGTCTCTTTAGTAGACCTGTTGCATTTTATTGGTGTTTTGCCAATAAGTCGAAGGTTTTGGTTTCCTTTTCCCACAGTTTTATCTATGTGATCATTCCAACTTACACTACTGCCCATTAAAATTGCTACACCACGAAGATGGCGTGCTACAGACACGAAATTTAACCGAAAGGAAGAAGATGCTGTGATATGCAAATGATTAGCTTTTCAGAGCATTCACACAAGGTTGGCGCCGGTGGCAACACCTACAACGTGCTGACATGAGGAAAGTTTCCAACCGATTTCTCAAACACAAACAGCAGCTGACCGGCGTTGCCTGTTGAAACGTTGTTGTGATGCCTCGTGTAAGGAGGAGAAATGCGTACCATCACGTTTTCGACTTTGATAAAGGTCGGATTATAGCCTATCGCGATTGCGGTTTATCGTATCGTGACACTGCTGCTCTCGTTGGTCGAGATCCAATGACTGTTAGCAGAATATGGAATCGGTGGGTTCAGGAGGGCAATACGGAACGCCGTGCTGGATCCCAACGGCCTCGTATCACTAGCAGTCGAGATGACAGGCATCTTATCCGAATGGCTGTAACGGGTCGTGCAACCACGTCTCGATCCCTGAGTCAAGAGATGAGGACATTTGCAAGACAACAACCATGTGCATGAACATTTCGACGACATCTGCAACAGCATGGACTGTCAGCTCGGAGATCATGGCTGGGGTTACCCTTGACGCTGCATCACAGACAGGAGCGCCTGCGATGGTGCACTCAACGACGAAGCTGGGTGCACGAATGGCAAAACGTAATTTTTTCGGATGAATCCAGGTTCTGTTTACAGCATTATGATGGTCACATCCGTGTTTGGCGACATCGCGGTGAACGCACATTGAAAGCGTGTATTCGTCATCGCCATACTGGCGTATCACCCGGCGTGATGGTACGGGGTGCCATTGGTTATCTCTTGTTTGCAGTGACGGGACTTTGAACAGTGGACGTTACATTTCAGATGTGTTACGACCCGTGGCTCTACCCTTCATTCGATCCCTGCGAGACCCCAAATCTCAGCAAGATAATGCACGACCGCATGTTGCACGTCCCGTACGGGCCTATGTGGATACAGAAAATGTTCGACTGGTGCCCTGGCCAGCACATTTTCCAGACATCTCACCAATTGGAAACGTCTGGTCAATGGTGGCCGAGCAACTGGCTCGTCACAATACGCCAGTCACTAGTTTTGATGAACTGTAGTATCGTGTTGAAGCTGCATGGTCAGCTGTACCTGTACACTCCATTCAAGCTCTGTTTGACTCAATGCCCAAGCGTATCAAGGCCGTTATTACGGCCAGAGGTGGTTGTTCTTGGTACTGATTTCTCAAGACCTATGCACACAAATTTAGTGAAAGTGCAATCACATGTCAGGTCTAGTATAATATATTTGTCCAATGAATACCCGTTTATCATCTGTATTTCTTCTTGGTGTGGCAATTTTAATGGTCAGTAGTGTAAGTTATTCGTACTTGTAATCTTAAGGATTGTAGTTGAGTTTACAGCCTTTAGATTTGTGTGATTTATCGTGTAACCGAATTTACCGGATTCGTTTTGGTACTCCTGTGGATAGTTTTGTGTAGTCGTCCCACTTTAAATCGCTCCGTACGCCTAGTTCCAGGTATTTAATGGATGTGACTGTTCTGTCATGTTCGGCCGTTGCGGCCGTGCGGTTCTAGGCGCTACAGTCTGGAACCGCGTGACCGCAACGGTCGCAGGTTCGAATCCTGTCTCGGGCATGGATGTGTGTGATGTCCTTACGTTAGTTAGATTTTAGTAGTTCTAAGTTCTAGGGGACTGATTACCACAGATGTTAAGTTCCATAGGGCTCAGAGCCATTTGAACCATTTTTTGTTCTGCCATCGTGCAACACTGCAATAATGGCTCTTACTACCTATTCATGTGCAATCTGTTACATTTGTTTATGCTGTATGTTCACTTCCAAGCCCCCTATACTTATTTAGCGTTCTGGCTTCTGCGAATACAACAGCTTCATCTGAGAAAAGCTTTATGGAATTTTCGACGATATCCACTGGGTCAATTATACGAGGTGCGACAATAACTAATGAGACTGATTTTCTTTGCAAGATGTGGCAACCCTGCAGACTCGCGTAGACACAGTATCTTTGACCTTGGTCTATAAGCTGCTTCTAGTCGAAGCGGCACTTCGATGCAACTGCTCAGCAGTGAGCTGTGCTGTAATAAGTCAACATGTCTTTGTCTCTCTCGTCGCAGAAATGGAACCGCATAATATTGCGCAACGGTATACCATTTCTTTTTGTGTTGAATTGGGTGAAAATGCGACGACAGCTTACAGTAAGCTTCAGAGGGCTTTCGGAGAGGAGATTATGTCATGAGCTCAAGTTTTTCGTTGGCATAATATGTTTAGTGAAGGCAGAACGAATGTTGAAGATGAAGACAGCAGTGGACGACCAGCAACCTCACGGACGGACGTCATCTTGGCGAGGATGCGTGAGCTCGTACGATCTGATCGAAGATTATCCATCAAAATGATTGCAGAAGAACTTTAACATCAATCGAGAAATGGCTCGTCTAATAATAACTGAAGATTTGTGCAAAAATGGTCCCCAAAAATCTCGCACCAAAACAGCAGTTTTTAACCTCAAAACAAATTTCAGCACTACCACAGCCAACTTATTCACCAGATATCGCTCCATGCGACATTTTTCTATTTCCAGGAGTCAAAACGGCGGTCAAGGGACACCATTTTCAAACAACACAAGATGTCCAAAAAGCTGTGATGAGGGTCTTGGAGGATACTACAGAAGATGAGTTCCAGAAACGTTACCATCAATGGCAGAAGCGCTGGAAAAAATTTGTGCAATCAGAAGGGAACTACTTTGAAGGAGACACTACTAAACTTGGCTAAAACAGCATGCAACATTTTTTTTCACATAAGTCTCATTACTTTATTGTTGCACCTCGTACGTACACTGCTCTGCAAAACTTAAGAACAAGCTAGATGAACAGACATGGCGCATTAACTACTCTTTTGAAGTGAATGAAAGTGCGGGAGCATGCTTCCAGAGATCTCCCAGTAACACGCAGGAAATTGCACATCAGATGGTGTGAGGTCAGTGGGACTAAAGCGTAAAATGGGGCTGGCCAAACAAGACGAGGCAGTTGAAGAAACGGTTAAAGACTGCATCAATCGGTGAAAATTTGCTGTGCTTGTGGTGGTGGTCATCACAAAATGGCCTAGAGACACAATCTGGATAACTTGCAAATGGTTCAAATGGCTCTGAGCACTATGGGACTTAACGTCTGACGTCATCAGTCCTCTAGACTTAGAACTACTTAAACTTAACTAAACTATGGACATCACACACATCCATGCCCGTGGCAGGATTCGAACCTGCGACCGTAGCAGCAACGCAGTTCCGGACTGAAGCGGCTAGAACCGTTCTGCCACAGAGGCCGACGGATGACTTCCTACGAGGAAGACTCATTGGAATATTGGAAGGAGGACGAAATGTTGCGAGTGTAGCCCAGGAGTTTTGTGCCGCTCACATCTTTGTTTCACGCGCATAGGGATCATTCCAAACCACAGACATTGTTGTCGGAAGGGGAGGAGGTAGTCGACCACGGTCAACTCCAGCAGCAAATGCCCCCAACATCGTGCAACAGGTAAGAAGAGACCAATGTCTGACAGCGAATGCAATTGCAGCCATATTTAACACTACTCTAAGGCAAGCAATCTCACGCTCCATAGCGCCACGGCAACTGCATGGCTCTGGTCTCTTTGCCCGACGACCAGTGCCTTTTATTTCGTTGACACCCATACATCGGCAGCATTATTTGCGATGGTGCTAGGAGCATAGGGACTGAAGAGGATGCTCTTCACGAATGAGAGCAAACTCAGTCTGAGTAGCGAATCTGTATGTACCGCCAAAAGGCGAGAGGAGGGAACACGTAATGCATGCAGGAAAGTTGTCGAACATGATCGATCTGGTGGGCGTACTGACTTCCAAGTCTTTGAACACGGTACATTCACCGCTGAACGTTGTCACGCTGCACTCCTTCACCACGTGCATCTTTTCAGCGGTGCATTCGACCGTGACTTAATATTTGTGGATGACAATGAGCGAGAGAATCGAAGAGCGCAGATGGAGAAGCTCTATGAATAACTCGATGAAGATATCCGACGAATGGACAAGCCTGCCGGTCTCCCCCTCCCCCTCCCCCCCCCCCCCCCCCCCCGACCTAAATCCTGTCGAGCGCTTGAAGGATGCGTTGAGAGCATGCATTGCCATCCGTGGTGGCCACACGCCATTTTAAAAATCATTTCACGCTTCTGTAATGACCAAGGGGTCACCGTAAGTTGTGACCACAGAGTAATTAATTTCGCCGAATAAAAGTGTCATTTCCGTCGCTCTTGTGTATTCTTCAATTAGCTTCTGTACTGTAGTATAGAAATTCTTTATATTTATGGTCCAAGTTTCATCGAGCTACGTTACTTGCCAGTGGCACAGAATGCGGAAGTACCGGGTGATCAAAAAGTCAGTATAAATTTGAAGACTTAATAAACCATGGAATAATGTAGACAGAGAGGTAAAAATTGACACACATGCTTGGAATGACATGGGGTATTATTAGAACTAAAAAGGCAAAGTTCAGAAAATTTCCGACAGATGGCGCTGGACAGCAAAACGTCAGTGACCGCTCATGACAATCGTGTATAACAGGAGCTGTAATGAGAGAGAGAGAATCAGATACACCAGCAGTGGCAGCATATTGACGTTACCTGAAAAGGCGCTTTTCGTGAAGCTATATTATCATAATGGCTAATGTGCTAGTTCAGCGTTACGATCCTATCGCCATTGGAGGGGGTTCAAATGATTCAAATGGCTCTGAGCACTATGCGACTTAACTTCTGAGGTCATCAGTCCCCTAGAACTTAGAACTACTTAAACCTAACTAACCTAAGGACACCACACACATCAATGCCGGAGGACGGATTCGAAGCTGCGGCCATAGCGGTCGTGCGGTTCCAGACTGTAGCGTCTACAACCGCTCGGTCACCATCGCCAGCATAGGGAGGGGATTCGAACGGGTAAAGGTCCGTTGACAAATGCAGCTATGGCGAGAATGATTTCGATGTTCGAAGCCACGGGTGTTTGTATGATAGTCCCCGTAGTGGCCAACCGAGCACAAGGCTTAATGCTGCTGAGACAGTTCAGGAAGAAATGGAGACTGTAGCGGGTTCGTCTATGCACGGGGAAGTCAGCGCTCGTGCAGTCGCACGTCGCACCGGCATTCCATACACTACTGTTTGGTTGGCACTTAGGCGTACCCTCCGATGCATCCGCACAAAATCGATCGGCATCATGAACTGTTACCTGGCGATTTAGTGAAGCGGAGGGCATTTGCGGTGTGGGCGTTTCAAAAGATGGCGGAAGATGATGATTGGTTGAGTAACGTGTTGTGGACTGACAAAGCTCATTTCACGTCCCGAGGGTCTGTCAACGCCCACAGCTGCAGAATTTGGGCTACCGAAAATCCTAGAACTGTCGTGGAAACTTCATTGCAAGACGAGAAAGTCACGGTATGGGTCGGATTTACCACATCTACCGTTATCGGGCCTTTTTTCTTCGAGGAAATGCGTGATTCTGGTTTTATAACTGCTACCGTGACGGGTGAGAGGTACGCCGATATGTTACAGAATCGCATCATCCCCAGCCTGGCTGATAAACACCTGCTGGAACGTACGATGTTTATGCAGGATGGCGCTCCACCCCATATTGCTAGACTCGTGAAAGATCTCTTGCGCGCATCGTTTGGTGATGATCGTGTGCTCAGCCGCCACTTTCGTCATCCTTGGCCTCCGAGGTCCCCAGACCGCAGTCCTTGCGATTATTGTCTTTTAAGTTACCTGAAGTCGCAAGTGTATCGTGATCGACCGACATCTCTAGGGATGCTGTAAGACAACATCCGATACCAATGCCTCACCATAACTCCGGACATGCTTTACAGTGCTGTTCACAACGTTATTCCTCGACTACAGCTATTGTTGAGGAATGATGGTGGACATATTGAGCATTTCCTGTATAGAACATCATCTTTGTTTTGTCTCACTTTGTTATGCTAATTATTGCTATTCTCATCAGATGAAGCACCATCTGTCTGATATTTTTTGAACTTTTGTATTTTTTTGGTTCTAATAAAACCCTATGTCATTCCAAGCATGTGTACCAATTTGTACCTCTCTATCTACATTATTCCGTGATTTATTCAGTTTTCCAATTCATACTGACTTCTTGATCACACGGTAATCGTCGTATGAGACTCCGTTGGGGTCTACCCGAAGATAGTTTTACGTCTGAAGACATCTCTCTACTAAGAGTAATATGCTGTATTCCGGTTGGGGATGATCACAGAATAACAACCCCATTGTTGAGATAAATAGGCACCTTCTGTTATCCTCTTTCCTTATCCATATTTTGGATCGAAAAGTACCTTTGAAGTTGCATTAGGATTTTTTTTATTGCTATTAAGCAAGATCATCAGCCCACATGTGTTCAAATCATTAAAGTTCCTGTTCACTGTACTCGTCACACTCGAATAGCCAGAACTTTTCCCTATTCAATTCCGAAATCATTTACTAGAGCCGGCCGCGGTGGCCGTGCGGTTCTGGCGCTGCCGTCCGGAACCGCGGAGCTGCTACAGTCGCAGGTTCGAATCCTGCCTCGGGCATGGGTGTGTGTGATGTCCTTAGGTTACTACTACTTAAACCTAACTAAGTTATAGGGGATTTATGACTTAAGATGTTGAGTCCCATAGTGCTCAGAGCCATTTGAACCATTTACGAGAGTAACACAGTCAATAAACTGCTATTTACTTATGCACTCGTCATTCAGTGATGGTCTTTAAATAAAGTTTTTGCGCGCCATAAATACTCAGTAAAAAAATTTACTTAGTACCGCCACGCTTTTAGTTCAAGGTTTACACACGCGATTTTCTCCAGAACATAATATTTCTCGACTCTTAAAATTTCACAAATACTTAATGGTACACACCAGCTACCTTTATCACTGTACCGAAACGCGGAAGTCACAATATCACTTCATTTTACACATAATGCATTTACACACTTTCAGTATTAGTAGCTCCTTCGAAAGCTAGTCCACCACTTCCTTCTTCTCTCTCCCTCTAAGCACCTCCATCTCATGCGTTAGGTGGCAAACCGCCTCACTTCTTATTGGCTGTATAGAATTACGGGCAATCAGAACTGACTTTCAGGGCGCGGCTCCCGCCGAAATCTAGCAAGAACCAACCACTGCTCTCAGCTCATTGACGTCATTAAAATAAGCAACTCAAAACTCTTGTTAAACAATAAAATGAAATAAACTTTAAGTTGTACTTTACGTCTGGAACATAACTGTATAGTCGCGAACCTTCTCGCTGACTCCTACTTATTGAAACATGCTTGGACATCCGTCATCCACTAGCAGGGGAACCACTGGTGGATTCGTTCCCACGATACAAAGAAAGCTGGAACACTTGCAAGTTCCTTTAGAGAATTACAAACTGAAAATTTAATATTGACGAACGTCCCAAGTACTCTCTTTCACACTCACCCTAACACAAAACATAGATATCTACTTGAAATTCTTCAATTCATTAATACAGCAAAATTACGAAAGGTTTTCTAAAATGAGAACTTTCCAAATTTGAATCTAAACACTGAAAGTGTTATCATATCTTTTCAAATAGTCACAGTTGGTGAACAATTAACATATCTATATATAGTTTTTTAGTGTCGGATAATTACGTTTTTTATTGACTTTTCTTTTTTAACTTTCAAATTATGACAGTTATTGACTTCAGATTTTGAGAGAGTGTTCCTTTACACAACAGAAGTTTATGTACCTAATATGAAGTTCCTCAGGCTCTTTGTAGACCAGTTATTAATTTTTATATTTCCAGAGAATGTAACTACTCTGTAAGCGCCACTCCGCTACTTTCACACGCTGCAGTCACTCCTTATGGTCATGACGTACGTCTGCAGGACACTGCTCGCCCGTTTCAGATCGTATAAGATTCTGACTGCTTACACTGGAGCCCTCATACAAGAAAGCTTTAATAGACAAATGGGCGACCGCGCCCTAGCTGCGGCGCCTCACATCCATTACATGCATTCTGTACAGGGAGACATTTTCATTGAAAGTCGTGTGCCAGGTGTCATAGAATAAGTACGAAATTGCAGCCTGCTCACCGTTTTGTTGCCCATCCACCTCTGGACCGTCTTTTTTCCCGCGGCCCCCGGGCTACGCTGCCGTTTGGGATCCGTCTGCAACGTGTGCTAGAGTCGCTTGGTGTGGAGTCTGTACAACCCCAAATCCAGGGTTTTAACCGCCTGCCACCCTGGTTGCTGAAGAGGCTCGGAGTGATTTTAGATTTATTGCAGTACAAGAGAGATTACACTCCTGCCACCGTTTTTAATGCAGCATTTTCTGCCATTTTGGTTGCTCAGTTGTTTTTCCGGATCGTGTCCTCAAGGTCCGATGCCTCAGACTTTTACTGTCTTTGATGCAGAATCGTCTGCGATTTTGAGGCCACTGGAGCTGATGAGACATTCTTCCTCTCCTAAATTTCTTGTCTGTTCCGATTCATTCAGTGCCCCTCACTCATTGCACCGTTTGTATCCGGCAGACAAAACTGTCCAGACCATCGAGGATGCCCTCCTCCGACTACAGCGACTGGGGAAGGTTGTAACTTTCTGCTGGGTTCCGGGGCATCTCGGCATTGCTGGAAATGAAATGGCAGATCTCGCAGCCAAGGAGGCGTGTCTCGCCCCACACGCATCTCAGTGTGCTATCCCCCTGCACGCACTCACCTCTCTGTTGAGCTCACGGGTCGTGCGTCGGTGGGAGGATGAGTGGCTGGAAGTGACTGACAATAAGCTCCGTATAGTCAAGCCCACAACGCGTGTGTGGTGTACTTCCTTTCAGCCCCATCGACGGGACGAGGTTCTCCTCACTCGGCTTCGAATAGGCTACAGCCCTATGACGCATGGCTTCCTGCTCCGGCGGGAGGACCCTTCAATTTGTGGTACTTGTGGCGTTCAGGTCACTGTGCGCCACGTTTTATTAGATTGTGTTTTATTTTCTGACCAGCGGGCCGCGGCTGACTTGCCAGCGGACCTGCCATGTCTTTCAGGCAACACTCGACGAATGTGGTTAAAGTTTTAAAGTTCTGTGCCATGTCAAATGTTTTTACACAAATTTTAGGGAGAGGATTTTAATTTGCTCACTGTGTGAAAAGCTCGCCCATATTTTATGTAAGTGGCCAGCCAATGACAATTTTGTGTGGCATTCTTGTTGCTATGTTTTCCCTTTCCTTCGGTTTTACTTTCTTATGTAGTATTTTCCCTCTTTTCCTGCTTTCTTTCAGCGTGTTTTTCAGTTTTATTAGGTCTGTCCACATTCGTTCCTTTTAATGTGTGTCAGGGCGCTGATGACCTGGATGTTGAGCGCCCATAAGCCCCAACACACACACACACACACACACACACACACACACACACACACACACACACACACACGCTCCTTTGTTGTTCGGAAATACGATGCATGCGTGCATGTCCGAAGGAATATTGCATCGTAATTCCGAACAACAGAGGCACTGCAACCTTTCCAGTGGCAACAAAGACAAGGGCAAGCAACACTTTTAGACTCTACCTGCGCCGGCCGTGGCTATTATCGCCGGCAGCCAGCTACCGCGGCGCCTTATTATGCGCGGTTCCTGCGCCCCCGCGCGGCACGCAGCCCTACCCTACGTCACGCACGCCGGCACTCTGCGGCGCCAGGTCGAGGGCGCCCTCCGCGCGCAGACCAACCTCGTGGCCGTCTGTTGTCGCCGCGCGCCGCTCCAGAACTGCACTCCTTCCATTTCCGGACGTCTTCACTCACTACTTCGGTTGTTGTCCTAGCGCTCTCCGGAACTACACTACTGACCATTAATATTCCTACACCAAGAAGAAATGCAGATGATAAACGGGTATTAATTGGACAAATATATTATACTAGAACTGACATATGACTACATTTTCACGCAATTTGGGTGCATAGATCCTGAGAAATCAGCACCTGGCCGAAATAACGGTCTTGATACGCCTGGGCATTGAGTCAAACAGAGCTCGGATGGCGTGTACAGATACAAATGCAGCTTTAACACGATACCACAGTTCATCAAGAGTAGTGACTGGCGTATTGTGACGTGCCATTTCGTCGGCCACCACTGACCAGACGTTTACAGTTGGTGAGAGATCTGTAGAATGTGCTGGCCAGGCAGCAATCGAACATTTTCTGTATCCAGAAAGGCCCGTAAAGGACCTGCAACATGCGGTCGTGCATTATCCTGCTGAAATGTAGGGTTTCACAGGGACCGAATGAAGGGTAGAGCCACGGGTCGTAACACATCTGAAATGTAACGGCCACTGTTCAAAGTTCCATGAATGCGAACGAGACGTGACCGAGACGTGTAACCAAAGCCACCCCATACCATCACGCCGGGTGATACGCCAGTACGGCGATGACGAATACAAGCTTTCAATATGCGTTCACCGCGACGTTGCCAAACACTGATCCGACCATCATGATGCTGTAAACAGAACCTGCATTCATCCGAAAAAATGACGTTTTGCCATTAGTGCACCCAAGCTTCGTCGTTGAGGGCATCATCGCTGGCGCTCCTGTCTGTGATGCAGCGTCAAGGGTAACCGCAGCCATGGTCTCCGAGCTGATAGTCCGTGCTGCTGCAAACGTCATTGATCTGTTCGTGGAGATGGTTGTCGTCTTGCAAACTTCTCCATCTGTTGACTCAGGGAGCGAGACGTGGTTGCACTAGATGCTAGTCATACGAGGCCGTTGAGACCCAGCACGGCGTTCCGTATTACCCTCGTGAACCCAACGATTCCATATTCTGCTAACAGTCATTGGATCTCGACCAACGCGAGCAGCAATGTCGCGGTACGATAAACCGCAATCGCGATAAGTTACAATCTGACCTTTATCAAAGTCGGAAACGTGATGTCACGCATTTCTCCTTCTTACACGAGGCATCACAACAACGTTTCACCAGTTAACGCCGATCAACTGCTGTTTGTGTATGAGAAATCGGTTGGAAACTTCCCTCGTGTAATCACGTTGTAGGTGTCGCCACCGGTGCCAACGTAGTTTGAATGCTCTGGAAAGCTAATCATTTGCATATCACAGCATCGTCTTCCTGTCGGTTAAATTTCGCGTCTGTAGCACATCATCTTCGTGGTATAGCAATTTTAATGGTCATTAGCGTAGTTGTTGCTTTTCAAGCAAAGGCTGTATCGTTACTTCTAGTTTCAAATCATTTCGAGAGGCTCCTGAGGAATCGACTATGCCCACAACGAATCAGCCAATTAGATCCTCTGCTGGTACCATACAGTTTGTCTGCAGCCATATTGACAGTTTTGACCAACTTCACGTCAAAAAATTTGACCAGGTATGCTCTAAGGCTTCCGTACAGGCTTAATTTTGTACAGACAGTTCAGCCGTTCCAAGAATCGAAAATCTCGACTACTTTTAACCTCTTTGCTTTTTGATACTGGCTGATATCGGTCCCAGGTATTCCAAGACTTTCGACAACATTTTAATTTTAATTTTGAAGTCGGATAACAAATGATAATAGAAATATTTTTGTATGTGATGTAACCACAGTTTAACAACTATCAGAGTTTTATCCATTACTTGTACTGTGAAACCTTGCTTCCTGTCAAATTTCATATGTCAATGGAAACTACCTTCTTCGTATTACCAGTGAGTTTATGAGTATTAAAGTGTGGAAAAATCTTTTGCTTGCATTGACGTAGAAGCATCTAGTGCTTACAGTACCAAGGGACCTAAGACATTAGCATGTGACAAGATTGAACCTGATACACTATGTGATCAGAAGTATCCGGACACCTGGGTGAAAATGACTTACACGTTCGTGGCGCGCTCCATCGGTAATGCAGTAATTCAATATGGTGTTGGCTCACCCTTGGCCTTGATGGCAGCTTCCACTCTCGCAGACATTCGTTCGGTCAGGTACTGGAAGGTTTCTTGGGGAATGGCAGCCCATTCTTCACGGACTGCTGCACTGAGGAGAGGTATCGATGTCGGTTGGTGAGGCCTGGCACGAAGTCGGCGTTCCAAAACATCACAAAGATGTTCTGTAGGATTCAGGTCAGGACTCTGTGCAGGCCAGTCCATTACAGGGATGTTATTGTCGAGTAACCACTCCGCCATACGCCGTGCATTATGGACAGGTGCTCGATCGCGTTGAAAGATGCAATCGCCATCCCCGAATTGCTCTTAAACAGTGAGAATCAAGACGGAGCTTAAAATATCAATGAAGGCCTGTGCTGTGATAGTGCTACGCAAAACAACAAGGGGTGCAAACGCCCTCCATGAAAAACACGATCACACCATACCACCGCGGCCTCCGAATTTTACTGTTGGCACTACACACGCCAGCAGATGATGTTCACCGGGCATTCGCCATACCCTCACCCTGCCATCGGACCGCCACACTGTGTACCGCGATTCGTCACTCCGCACAACGTTTTTCCACTGTTCAATCGTCCTGTGCTTACGCTCGTTACATCAAGTGAGGCGTCGTTTGGGATTTACCGGCGTGATTTGTGGCTTATGAACAGCCACTCGATCATGAATTCGAAGTTCTTCACCTCCCGCCTAACTCTCATAGTACTTTCAGTGGATCCTGATATAGTTTGGAATTCCTGTGTGATGGTCTGGTTAGATATCTGCCTATAACACATTACGAACCTCTTCAACTGTCGGCGGTCTCTATCAGTCAACAGACGAGGTCGGCCTGTACGCTTTTGTGCTGTACGTGTCCCTTCACGTTTCCACTTCACTGTCACATTGGAAACAGCACACCTAGGGATGTTTAGCAGTGTGGAAATTTCCCGTACATTCGTATGACACAAGTGACACCCAATCCCCTGACCACTTTTGAAGTCCGTGAGTTCCGCGGAGCGCCCCATTCTGCTCTCTCATGATGTCTAATGATCACTGATACGGAGTAGCTAGTAGTAGCTGGCAGCATAATGCATCTAATATGAAAAACATATCTTTTTGGGGGTGTTCGGATACTTTTGATCACATAGTGTACGTTTAAACGGTCCTGAGACGAAGCAGTCTTAACAGGCGAATGGACAATCACACAGTCGGATAACAAACAATTTTTTCTGTTGATATAATTAGAAATGAACAATTTTAGAATTTTTTCCTTTATTTGTGCTGTAAAACCTGTATTTTTGCGAAATTTCATGATTCAAGGTCAACGAGAAGTATCCTAAAGGTTTTGGTCAGTGAATTTGTAAGTATCAAAATATGTGACACTAATGGCCGTATCCTTTAGCTGCATTGGCTTACAAGCTTCAGTTTTATTCCACCGCCAGTGACATAGATCTAAGTATGTAGTATAAATTTCAATGTGGCACGTTTACCTTTTGCTGAGAAAAGAAGTTTTTAATAGTCGGACAGACGGAGAGGCATAGAGAGATAGACAGAGCGACAACAAAGCCATCCTGTAAGAGTTCCGTTTCTACCGACTGAGGTACGGAATCCTAAGAACTTCGGAACTTATGCAGTGCAGAAACATTAATGAATGGGTTATCTTGCCAAGCTTCTGAACCGAATATCAAACAGAAGAAAGATTTTTTCGAAAAGAAAATAATAATACGTTTTCCTATGTAATACACTAGCTGACAATCCCGGCATACATCGAGTATTTATTTTGCCACTTGTCTATTACAAACGAAAGCAAAAAGTGAAATGTGTTTGTAGGTAATATCAAGGACAGTTTCTGTATTCGGAGCGCGGCTACTTCGAACGTCTACACCGCGATTTTGTAAAAGTCTCTACAGCAACGTTTCTTCATAGCTCTACGTACCAGCCGGCCGAGGTGCCGGAGCGGTTCTAGGCGCTTCAGTCCGGAACCGCGCGACTGCTACGGTCGCAGGTTCGAATCCCGCCTCGGGCATGGATGTGTGTGATGTCCTTAGGTTAGTTAGGTTTAAGTAGTTCTAATTTCTAGGGGACTGATGACCTCAGTTGTTAAGTCCAATAGTGCTCAGGACCATTTGAACCATTTTTCTACGTACCAGATGGCGACTGTCCTCGCTTACAAACGTTTGCGTTTCGCAGTTGAAAGCTGTCAAACGCGTTACCAGGTGTGAGGGATTCCTTAACTTGACTCGACTATAGAAGTGTGTTAGTAGTGAAGAATTAATGAATTGGTTAAAAACAGTCTTGGTAGCAATTTTAGTTTTTTTTTTTTTTTTTTTACTACGCGTTTCGTCTTATTTAGGAATCTTAAGGTTGATCTTAATTTAGTATTTCTTGGAACGATCCTTTAGACAGTGTAGCCAAAGGGCATCGACGAATACATCAGGCCAACATCGCCTTCGTTAAACTCAGTAAAAACTTTTCTAGATGGACGCGAGTGACTCCAAGCTCTGCATAACGCGTTCCCGTTCACAGGAGCGAGTAACAAAATAAGATTGGGCTCAGGTAGTAAGCTACGCTGTCCAAAGGATCTCGTTCTAAGAAATACCAAATTAAGATCAACCTAAAGATGCCTAAATAAGGCGCAAAGGAGAAGTTGAAAAATAAAAAAAAAAAAAAAAAGAAATTGCAACCAAGACTGTTTTTAATCAATACTGTTAAGCACTGGTTTGCTGTATGCCACATACGGATTGGAAGAATAAATGTATTGAAATTCTATGCATTATTCGGCATTTTTCACGCGTCTCAGTGTTTATGATGTCATATCTTCTGAACTGTGTTCTGTACCGTGATATAATGTTGTAGGTGGATTTAGCTGCTTATGTCGATACTGTCGCAGAAATTTATTGCGAATGAAGTTAGTAGCGCAGAAGTAATAAATTGAAACGTCATAAATGAGGCAGCAGTTTTTCGGGCATCTCTTTTTTATGATATATCTCCTGAACTATGATAGGTTGTTGTCACCCCTACAGAGATTGTTGTCAGGTAGTAAGGGGTATGTGCACCAAAAAATCCCACTTTCGGTTTATGGTACAGCAACCTCTTGAGAAGTTCAAGAGAGAGTAGGCAGTCTCGGTTGCAAAAATGGTTTTTTATTTATTTAATTATTGATGCCTTTCACTCTCACAGGAGCATCATCAGACACCTGAGGGAAAAAACAAGTTTCCTCAGTACTTTGTGAGCCACAAATCAGCTATAAAGTGACATTGTCATTTAAATAAGGCAACTACGAAACCAACCCCGAGTTGTGAAAAGCGCGTAACCAAGTACAAACACATTGGGTAAAAACACTCGAGGACCAATGGTAGGTGTACAGAACGTCCCGCAATCACCAAAATTGGCATGTCATCCAATAAAATATACAGGACACATCGACCTACGGTAATTAAAAAAAATATATGTTTCAAGGCGAACAGCAGTAAGCGGAACAAACATAAATAACCACGTAAATAAGGGCAGAGATAAAGGAACAAATATTGAGGGCTAGGAGACCTTGGTTCACAGAGTATGTGAGTCATATAAAGCATAAAATCGTACAAGAATCACACACTACATGTGTTCAAGCGTACTCACTCGTAACACAAAACAGGGCACGTTAGCGACATAGACCAGGTTTATAAAGTGTGCTTATGGCACAGGTTTACGGCTCCTACTACAGAGCTATTAATCAAAGTAACCGACACTTTACTAGATGGAGCTGCCAGCCGGGAAAACAGCGAACGTATTTATAGAGTTATGATAAACTTAGATCCGTTGTATAACATAAAAGCAAGGAAGCACAACTAAACAATATCAGTGTATAAACCAAAGCCACGTGTGCACAGACATTTATTTAAAAAGTGACATCATAGCTTCGAAGTAATCTTGTTATGAAAGGTCGGTTGTCGGTTGAGCAGGCCTGAGCTCTGAACATACCATTTTCGAAACTTCAAACTCTTCGAGGATGATCATTTTGCTGCCTTTTCGCATAACATGCAAAATATCGAGATTATTTTTGGATGGTGGGCGATGGTGAGCAGTTTTCAAATATTGCGTGAAGGGAGAACATTTTTTAATTTGCCCTTTCTTTATTAAAAGTTGGTCATAGAAATGGGCTATGAAGGACATGTCGTAAACATGCCCTGTGTTAAGAGCGAGTATGCGTAAACAGAGGCAGCGTCTGATTCTTCTAAGATTTTATGCCTTATATTACTCACGTGAGCCAAGGTCTCCTAGCCCTCAATATTTGTTCCTTTATCTCCACCCTCATTTACGTGGTTTTTTATGTTTGTTCCGCTTGCCGCTCTTCTGCATGAAACATTCTTTTTTTCCCTCCACAGGAGGACGTGCCCTGTATATGTTACTGGATGAGGTGCCATTTTTGGTGACTTCAGGACGTTCTGCACACTTGCCAGTGGTCCTCTAGTGTTTTTGCTCGGTGCATGTGTCCTGTAAATTTTTTTCGATGGCGTGGCATTTTTGGTGTTTGCAGGACTTCTCGTACAATTGCCAGTGGAGCTCGAGTGCTTTTATCCCGTGAGTTTCTACTTGGTTACGCTCTTCTTCACAACTTGGTTCGTGGTTTCCCAGCTGCTTTATTTAATTGACAATGTCACTTTAAAACTGATTCGTTGCTCACAAATTTGTAGTGAGAAAACAGATTTTTCCCCCAGATGCTCCTGTGAGAGTGAAACGGGTCAAAAATTAAAAAAAAAAAAGTCTTTTGCAACCGAGACTGCCTATTCTCTCTTCTAGAACCAGATAAGAAGCTTCGAAAGGCACAGAGCATTAATGCTCTATCTAACATATCCTAAAAGGGTAACTCACACTGTATTTCTCATATACACTGTTCAGCCAAAAAATTATGATTACTGAACACCACGAGACTGAACACTGCCTGGATTCGTTACAGGCATATAAAGTGCTGAGGAAAGTACGAGGACTATTTGTTTTTTCGAGGTCAGATTGCTCGTGAATTAAAACCATGGTGAAATCTGATGAAACTTTGTGAAGATGTGTTGCGCAGTGTCTGTAGTATGCCCATCGATCGCGTCACGTCTTACTCTTCAGTTGCGAGCGCATAGTGAGCACGTAGAACTGCCTGGAACGATAGTGTTTCCCGCCATGTGTGAAGTGCGCGCTATCATTCGACTCCTTCATTTTGAGGAGTCTCCCCTGGCTTCGTGCAACTTACATAACAGCAAAGTGCGACAGTGGTGCAGGAACTCACTTGAGCCGCAACAAAGACACTCATGCAGCTATTTCAGTGAGAAGTTTTTGATCACCCACCATATTGTCCAGACTTAACTCCCTCTGATTTTCATCTCTTGGCTGACATGAACCACTCTCTATGAGGATGGCATTTTGGCACAGACACCGAGCTGCAGACACCGTGAAGAATTGGCGGAAAGCACAGGTGGCTGCCTTTGATGAGAAGCGTACCGAAAGGTCGGCACAACGTGTAAGTAGGCTGTTTAGGTTTTTATGTTGATAACGCCACGTAGAGCTCTGTATGAAAATCACTGGCTGTGCTGAGTGCAGTCTGTGGCTGGTTGGCATTATTCGCTATTGTAGTGTTGGGCAGTTGGATGTGAACAGAGAGTAGCGTTGCGCAGTTGGAGGTGAGCCGCTAGCAGTGGTAGATGTGAGGAGATAGATGGCAGAATTTCGAGAGCGGACGATCTGGGACGATCTGGACGTATATATGACAATTTGAATATTATTAAGGTAAATACATTGTTTGTGCTCCATCAAAATCTTTCTTTTGCTAAGTATACCTATCAGTAGTTAGTGCCTTCAGTAGTTAGAATCCTTTATTTAGCTGACAGTATTGCCGCTCGCTGGATTGCAGTAGTTCGAGTAACGAAGATTTTTGTGAAGTAAGTGATTCATGAAAGGTATAGGTTAACGTTAGTCAGGGCCATTCTTTCGTAGGGATTATGGAAAGTCAGATTGCGTTGCGCTAAAAATATTGTGTTTCAGTTTGGTGTTGATCAGAATAAGTAAAAAGAGAAATGTCTGAGTACGTTCAGTTCTGCTCAGCTGTTTGAAAATCAAATAACGTAATAGGCTTATCAGTACAGTAATTCATAAATTTTCCAAAGGGGACGCTTCAAACGCTACGACAAATGTCTATGTCGGAGCAGTGACTATGTGGAGAAGTACAGGGGATAGGTAAAAGAATGTGAATACTCGTACTTAATTGGGAATGGTTTATTAATAAGGGGCGGGACCCCCATTTGCTCGTAATAGAGGTGCAATTCTGCTTGGAATACTGGCTTATAATGATTGTTTGGTCTCCAGCGGAATGTTATGCCACTCTTCGATCAGAAACTCTCCTAACTCCAGTCGTGACGAGGGCGGTGTAAATATGCTCCCGAGTCTGCGCTCCAATACCGCCCACAAAGGTTTGATAATGTTCAAGTCCGATGATTATGCTGGCCAGGGAAGACGCTGCAGTTCAGCTGCGTGCTCCTCATACCACGATTGTACTGTCCTGACTGTGTGAGTGAGTGCATTATCGCCCTAAAATATGGCATCATTGTTGGGGAACAACATTTGATTTATCAGGTGCACTAGACCACTTAAAACGTTCACATAATCGTTGGCTGTAATACGGCCCTTGAGAGTAATGGTGGGGCCAGCAGAATACCATGATACAGCTGCCCACACACTGGCACCTCCACGCTTAACCGTTGGAATTAAGCAATCAGGATTGTAGGCTTCTTTCGGCGTTCTCCAAATGTAAACCTGGCATGATGTTGGAAATAACGAAAAGGTTAACTCGTCGGACCATGCGACATATCCACATGCAGGTCTGATTTCTGCCGAGTATTAACCGAGTGGGAATAACCTAATATTGTAAACAAGAAATGACAGTAAGGAATATATATATTGAGAAGCCATTGTCAAAATACCCTGACTCGTGAACAGGAGTCGACAAGAGGTTCATTTATGCTCCTGACACCATGTTTTACGCTTCTTTTCGTTGTTTGTTGTCACTAATGGTTTCGGTATTGCAGGTTGTTCATGAATATTACCTTTATGGAATTCTCGCCGGGCAGTGTCGTTAGATATGGAGTCTCGAAGAAGGCTGCTGAGCTCTGCAGTCACTTTAGCCACCATAGTTTTTTGTTGTTTTCACACAATTCGTGTTAGCGTACGACGACCGCGGTCATTTAGTATTGATATGCGCCCACAATTACGTTTACACGATGATGTTTTGTATATTTGTTTATTTACACGTCAAGTTCCGTAGGAGCAAATTGAGGAGCAAATCTCCAACGTCACAGGACGTGTCAGTACATGAAATTACAACATAAAAGTAATAACAGATAAAAATAAATGTTCATGAACCCGAAAGAAGTCAGTCCGTAAGTTTAAGTAAGCTCAATCAACAATACAATAAGAATCAGCTTAATATTTCATTGAACTTCTCGACAGAACAGAAGGAGTGACCCATGAAGAAACCCTTCAGTTTCGATTTTAAAGTGCGTGATTTACTGCTAAGATTTTTGAATTCGGGTGGTATCTTATTGACAATGGATGCAGCAGTATACTGCACACCTTTTCGCACAGGTGTTAACGAAGTCCGATTCACATGCAGGTCTGATTTCTGCCGAGTATTAACCGAGTGGGAATAACCTAATATTGTAAACAAGAAATGACAGTGAGGAATATATATATTGAGAAGCCATTGTCAAAATACCCTGACTCGTGAACAGGAGTTGACAAGAGGTTCATGAACTTGCACCACTTATTGCCCGAACCGCCAGTTTCTGAGCCAAAAATATCCTTTTATAATGGAAAGAGTTACCCCAAAATATAATACCATATGTGACAAGTGAATGAAAATAATGAAAGTAGACTAATTTTCGTGTCGAACGATCACTCACTTCTGATACCGTTCGAATACTAAAAATGGCAGTATTAAGTCTTTCAACAAGATCCTGAACGTGGGCTTACCACGACAGCTTACTATCTATCTGAACACCTAGAAAAATGAACTGTTCAGTTTCTCTGATCATATGCCCGTTCTGTGAAATTAAAAGCCAGGTTTTGTCGAATTGTGCGTTAGAAACTGAAAAAACTGAGTCTTGCTGTGATTTAGCGTTAGCTTATTTTCTACAAGCCATGAACTTAGGTCATGTACTGCACTATCTGAAACCGAGCCAATGTTGCACACAACATCCTTTACTACCAAACTAGTGTCATCAGCAAAGAAATATTTTAGAGTTACCAGTATTACTAGAGGCCATATCATTTATATAAATAAGGGACAGGAGTGGCCCCGACACTGATCCCTGGGGCACCCCCACTTGACAGTATCCCACTCAGACCCCACATCACATTGTGAATAATGACCTTTTGCTGCCTGTTGCTAAATTAAGAGGTGAACCAATAATGAGCTACTCCCTGTATTCCGTAAGGTCCAACTTCTGGAGTAATATTTTGTGATCAACACAATCAAATGCCTTAGTTAAATAAAAAAATATGCCTAGTTTTCGAAACTTTTTGTTTAGCCCACCCAGTCCCTCACAGAGAAAAGAAAATATAGCATTGTCAGTTGTTAAACGACTTCTATAGCCGAACTGTGCATCTGATAGGAAATAGTGTGATATAAAGCGATCAATTATCCTTACATACACAGCCTTTTCAATACCTTTTGCAAACACTGATGGCATAGAAATAGGTCTAAAACTATCTTCATTATCCCTTTCTCCCTTTTTATAAATCGGCTTTTCTACTAAGGTACTTTAATCGCTCAGGAAACTGACCATTCCATATTTTGGGTAGGCTGTCATAACAGTTGAAACAGTTGCTCTTTATAAATTCAATAAGTTGGCTGTTTTGGTTACTGATGTTCCAGCTATTGGGGCCCCTACAATCTGCCCTCTTTGGAACACTTGTGTCTTTCACTGAACGTCGAACCCGGCCTCTGAATGCAAATACAAAGTGTGTACTACTCGTAGACAACCTACACTGATACCTAGTCCGTACTGAACACGAACAATCTAGCGCAACACGTGCCGTATCTGCGTCTTTGACCATCAAACGCAACCATCCCATTACTACCACTGTTCACATTACTTTGTCTATACCCTGTAGGTGGAGCGAAGTGTAGCTAAATGTTGCAAATAAAACGTTCTTGATTTTCACTGCGCTTCCCATTTAGCGACCTATCAGATCACGAGAAAAAATTTCCCTCGCTTATACGCGTAGCAGAGATGAATTGGTAATCAGTCTGGCTTCGATACAGGATGCAAATAGGGAAGCGTATTGACATGGGCGGCTTTCACAACGGAGACTTTTTATGGCGCGGTGCCTGCAAACGAAAATTTTGGAAACGGGAAAGCTGATCAACTGCTTGCGTGCTACTGTTGTCAGCATCAATGGAAAGTGGTGTTGTAAAGTGGTGTTGGATATGCACATCTCATCACGGAACGTGGAGGTCAGAGGCCGATCTGCCGTTTAAAACAGGACAGGCGACAGTATGTGGCACGAAGGACAATGCAGCTGCACTTTGCAGCGCACGTTGTTGAGATGGGGCTGTACAGTAAAATTTATTCACACTAGTCCAACGAAATAGGCAATTACGATTGTAACTAGCATGAAATAATCGAGATTGGACCATGGATCAATGGAAAAGTGTGGCCTGGTAGAATAAATGAAGTCTTTTGTAGCACCAGGTCGAGGGTCGTGTCCAGATACGACATCATCTAGGCGAGTGGTTGCTCCAGTTTTGAATGTTACGCTATGGGGGACTTTTACCTGAGCATCCATGGGACCTGCGGTGGTAATCGAAGGCACCATAACAGCTGGGGACTATGTGAAAATTATTTGCGGACTACCTGCATCCCTTCATTCTAGGTGTCTTGCACGACACGGATGACATCTTCCAGTAGGATAACTGTCTATGTCACAAGTCCACATTCGTGCTACAGTGGTTTGAGCAGCGTAATAATGGACTCACAAGTCGTAGACACGTGGCCTGACCTGAATCCGATGGAACTCATTTGCGACGCCGTCCGGCACCAGCTCAGCGCCCATAACCCTCGGCCTGTAATTCACTATACTCCTGGTATAGCAGGTACCGGGGACCTATGAGAGAGTGCTGCAGAACTTCATGCGGCATTGCCTTGCCCGTATCCATAACATAACACATATGCATTTCCGACTGTTGGTTCCCTATCTCAATATATCCGGTTGTGGACTCACTACCATCTGTTTCAGTTATACCCAAAAGCCTTGAGTCACCCTGTCCGAAAGAATTTTCTCACGGCGAGTTAGTACATCATAATGGAACAACCTGAATATGTTGGCATGATGCAGTTACTTATCACTATTTTACCTAGAAGAGATAATCGCGGGACAGTCTTAAATTAATGATCAGTTGGACGTCTTAATTTTTTAACGGCGAAATAAGCAACTTTTTTTGCAAACGGAACAACACACTGTCCAGTTTCTTAATCCCACAAACAAACAAATCCCCTAACATTAATCACCTATTACGTGGTACCTCATTTTTTTCAGAAAGCTCTCATTGATTGGTGACACAAAATTGTATTCACAGCCACTCATTGCGCCTGGATAAAAGGTCAAACGTTAGGGTATTTCTGGTAGAATAATTATCAGACTCGAGAATGACATGCTGGAACACGCAGCTCTCAGTGGGAGAACCTCAGTTGGTGTTTTGCCAATAAATCGAAGGTTTTGGTTTCCTTTGCCCACAGTTTTATCTATGTGATCATTCCTACTTACACTACTGGCCATTAAAATTGCTACACCAGGAAGATGACGTGCTACAGACGCGAAATTTAACCGACAGGAAGACGATGATGCAAACGATTAGCTTTACTGAGCATCCACACAAGGTTGGCTCCGGTGGCGACACCTACAACGTGCTGACATGAGGAACGCTTCCAACCGATTTCTCATACACAAACAGCAGTTGACCGGTATTGCCTGGTGAAACGTTGTTGTGATGTCTCATGTAAGGAGGAGAAATGCGTACCATCACGTTTCCGACTTTGATAAAGGTCGGATTGTAGCCTATCGCTATTGCGGTTTATCGTATCACGACACTGCTGCTCGCGTTGGTCGAGACCCAATGAGTGTTAGCAGAATATGGAATCGGTGGGTTCAGAGGGTAATACGGAACGCCGCGCTAGATCCCAACGGCCTCGCATCACTAGCAGTCGAGATGACAGGAATCTTATCCGTATGGCTGTAACGGATCGTGCAGCCACATCACGATCCCTGAGTCAACAGATGGGGACGTTTGCAAGACAACAACCATGTGCAAGAACAGTTCGACGCCGTTTGCAGCAGCATGGACTATCAGCTCGGAGACCGTGGCTGCGGTTACCCTTGACGCTGCATTACATTCAGGCGCGCCTGTGATGGTGTACTCATTTCAAACCTGAGTGCACGAATGGCAAAAGTCATTTTTTCGGATGAATCCAGGTTCTATTTACAGCATCATGATCGTCGCATCCGTGTTTGACCACATAGCGGTGAACGCACGTTGGAAGCGTGTATTCGTCAGCGCCATACTGGCTTATCATCCAGCGTGATGGTATGCGGTGCCATTGGTTCCACGTCTCGGTCACTTCTTGTTCGCATTGACGGCACTTTGAACAGTGGACGTTACATTTCAGATGTGTTACGACCCGTGGCTCTACCCTTCATTCGATCCCTGCTAAACCCTACATTTCAGCAGGATAGTGCACGACCGCATTTTGCACGTCCCGTACAGGCCTTTCTGGTTACAGAAAATGTTCGACTGCTGCCCCGGCCAGCACATTTTCCAGACCTCTCACCTATTGGAAACGTCTGGTCAATGGTGGCCGAGCAACTGGCTCGTCACAATACGTCAATCACTAGTCTTGATGAACTGTGGTATCGTGTTGAAGCTGCATGGGCTGCTGTACCTGTACACGCCATCCAAGCTCTGTTTGACTCAATGCCCAGGCGTATCAAGGCCGTTATTACGGCCAGAGGTGGTTGTTCTGGGTACTGATTTCTCGGGATCTATACACCCAAACTGCGTGAAAATGTAATCACATGTCAGTTCTAGTATAATATATTTGTCCAGTGAATACCCGTTTATCATTTGCATTTCTTCTTGGTGTAGCAATTTTAATGGCCAGTAGGGTAGCGTGAGCCACCGGTGGTCCACGCTTGTGATGGGAGGGTCTAGTGTGAGCCGCTGATGTTGCATGCCAGTGTAACGGGTTAACGTATTGCGCACTGCCTATGAAGGTATTTTAATGTAGTTCAATGGAACCATTATCTACACAAATTCGGTTTTTGGTGACATGCATTGCGTTTAATTTACAGTTTATCCTCCACAAACTAATTTCATCGCTGCATAATTTATCAAAAGTAATCTAATTTATTTTTTAATATTACTGCTATGTAACTCTTAATCTAAGACATATCATAAGAACGTAGGGAATACACAGATCTCGTCGTTGGCTGATCTGATGTTTTGCCAAGAATTTGTATGCAGATTTATCTCAGATTCTGCTACAGATGTGTTAAATGCATCTTCTAGGAGCAAAAACTCCTATCTTGTGAAGCCTTTCGACAGATGATGAAATATTATAAAGCAATGTAAACCCGGAAAACATTCTGCATTAAGTTCTTTTGCTCTTGGTTCACCTTGATGATATTGTACATCGCATAATTACAGATCTAGGTTATTCAAACTTCGCACCAAATTTAAGTTGTGAGATTTCCAGCACAAAATGCACTATACAAGTACAGTTAACTTTCAAATTAATTTATTTCTCCTCCAAATTCTGTGAATTGCTTAAAAAAGTTACGTTGCTTTCATATTGGTACTAGTGATCGAAACTCTTATGTTAAGCATGAGTTGTTGATGATGGAAGTTCGACTCTTGTATCACACCTTGCAAGGTGTATGGATTTTCAAATTAAATATTTCCGCCGGTAGACTCTCTGTATAACTTATTAAAGTACACACAGCTCACGTACTGATACTACATAAACATATTATAAATTAATATATGACCATAACACAATCTCTGTACTACGTACTAAATTAATCTAAATATCTAAAAATTGTTTGCTTTACATGCACACAGACGCTACTGCACACCTAACTTACAGCCTTAAGTGCACTGAGAATCAGCAAAGTAAACGATAACGATATTTTGTGTGTGCAAAGAGCAGTTCGTCCATACAACTTTGACTGAATAGCAACATGATGATGATGTGGATACTTTCTTCTGATGCTTCAAACGATTATTATCCAACAAAGCCTCTGGGATTTCGGAGATCTTCAAACATGTTTCCCTTCATTCATCATCGTCTTAAATAGGCTTCGGACAATCGGCACAGATGCAACAGCCACGGTATACCCTGGAACAAATCGACACATTTTGATGTAAGCTGATACACTTTCGAAGTAAGCTGATGTTTTTTTGGTATAACTTAATACATTATTGCGGCAAATTGATACAGATCTGGGCACAAGTAGATACATTTTTGGGGCAATATAATTTATTTTTGGGGTGTATTGATAGTTTTTCATACGTTGGTATATTTTAAGGGCAAGTTTAGACATTTTTGGAGCTGTCTGACATTTTTGGGGGCAAACTGATACATTATTTGCTTGGGTGAGTTTAAACATTTTTCGTTTAAGATGAGACATTTTTGGGGCAAGACTGTACATTTTTTTTTTGAGTAAGCTGATACTGTCAAATGGAGTGAAACTAACCGGTTTTGGACGTCAAACTTAAATATTTCTGAATCCAAAAAAATTAATATATTGGTTTCTTCTTTAATAATGTGGGTATTGAGATAAAGTTTCGGTCTTTATTACTTTTTGCTCTAACAGCTGTAAAATTTTGAAAACAACTGTGATGGTCGACTCCATTTATTAAGTGATAATTGTGGATTGTTTAAGACTCTTGGTTGACTAATTATACAGAAAGTTTATCAGAAATTGAAAAATAAATGTGGAATAATCTCAAATTTCAATGTTAATATCAGAATAATATACGAAGAATGTTTAAAGACAAAAAATGTGATCACAAATTTGCTTTATAAATTCCAAGTAAGCACACATTATTCTTCTTTAGCACTAAAAACTGTCTGAGTGTCTTGTGGTTTACCATATCACAGTGAATCCTTTAATAAATGGTCCTTTGGGAATTTTATACTCTTGACTAGCCTTGTTAATGCTTATTTTTCCATTTAAAATTTCTGTGTGAGACAGTTCCAACATATCCGATCTATATTTCCTCATTTCACCTGATTTATGTATGTACACACATGGTATTTTTACTGTGGCAACTCTTGTGATCTCAACTGTACGATGGAACAAACAGAAGGCTGACCAATGTCAAAAATTCAATGGCTAAACTACAGACACTTGGAACAATGACTCACTCACTGCACCACTATAATGTTATTGAAAATTGGTTCACCATCCACTGTGTCTAATTGTTACTGTGTTCATTAAGCTTCATTCTTCTCGCAGTCACTAATGTCTGTTCATAATAGAACCGCTCGAGAAAAGACAGTCGACTTCTACCTGATTTCACCAATAATCGCAAAGTTTTGTGTATCTATTAAGAGATAAGTATAATATTAACTTACGTTGTTGCTCTAGTTGTTGTGAATGGTGAGTGCACGACATACGTAAAGATCTAGATGCAGGAGTTATTACTCAGTCATGCAAATAAAAGTTTTAGCTCACTCAAAAACTAAAAGGTGAGTTGTTCTGAAAACCATTAATGTTCAGATAGTAGTTCCGAATAGTGTACTTTTACTCATCCCCAACAATTAAGAGCTTTAGAGAGGTAAATATAATAACTACATTAAAATAACTTTAATCACCAATGTGTAGTTATTTAGCATAAAATGTTTTCATCTCGGTCAACTTGCGCCACTTGCACCATGGGCAGGTCAGTGACCTAGGTCACGTAATGTTACAAACGTAAATAAAGATCACCTGCCCCTTTCATTATACTATATAGTAACTCGTAAATTGTGTGTGTAGAGGTAGATATAGAGATGTAGAAAAGAGTATCAGTAGCCACGTAGAGGTAAAAACTCTGAAACAGTCAAAATGTTTCCACTACATTTCAGTCTGGTGTACCTCTTCACTACAAATTGAGGAGTCAATGAGTCGATAGTAATGGCAGAAAACGCAGTTTGCCTTTCGAGGCCAAAGGCAATTTAGCTAAATTCATGGGTTCTGAGAAGACATGTAATTAGCTCCACTTCAGCTACTCGGCACGTAAGCGTATTCCAGTTCGAAAAATCTAGCAGGGACGTCCTTGTGCGTACGTGTAATTGCATAATCTAATTCATCATTCGGTATCCACAAGCCTCAACAGTCTCTTCTGAACAATCTACGTGCCAAACGTTTCTGATGTTACCTGCGTGTCCCGCACTGTCCAATAATGGATTCCTCTGAAAGCCATTTAATTCGGTAAAGGCTCGCCGATTAAAGCGCAGAGGCGTCCAGTGAAATTCCAGAACTATACTATGCACCAGTCGCCATTATACGCCCTCTTGTCGGAATTGGCGTCAGCTTGTTCACAGATTCTGAGAGCGAGACCGCGGAATTCTGCGTGGCACTACGTTAATCGGGTTGCTCTCCACGTGTCACGTAACAGACTTTAACCACTTCAGCTCACTGTAATTAAACAAGTAGCGGCACATATGCGGTAATAATACGCAACCAATTTACACTCCTGGAAATGGAAAAAAGAACTCATTGACACCGGTGTGTCAGACCCACCATACTTGCTCCGGACACTGCGAGAGGGCTGTACAAGCAATGATCACACGCACGGCACAGCGGACACACCAGGAACCGCGGTGTTGGCCGACGAATGGCGCTAGCTGCGCAGCATTTGTGCACCGCCGCCATCAGTATCAGCCAGTTTGCCGTGGCATACGGAGCTCCATCGCAGTCTTTAACACTGGTAGCATGCCGCGACAGCGTGGACGTGAACCGTATGTGCAATTGACGGACTTTGAGCGAGGGCGTATAGTGGGCATGCGGGAGGCTGGGTGGACGTACCACCGAATTGCTCAACACGTGGGGCGTGAGGTCTCCACAGTACATCGATGTTGTCGCCAGTGGTCGGCGGAAGGTGCACGTGCCCGTCGACCTGGGACCGGACCGCAGCGACGCACGGATGCACGCCAAGACCGTAGGATCCTACGCAGTGCCGTAGGGGACCGCACCGCCACTTCCCAGCAAATTAGGGACACTGTTCCTCCTGGTGTCGCGACAGGCGTGAATGTAGGGACGAATGGAGACGTGTCATCTTCAGCGATGAGAGTCGCTTCTGCCTTGGTGCCAATGATGGTAGTATGCGTGTCTGGCGCCGTGCAGGTGAGCGCCACAATCAGGACTGCATACGACCGAGGCACACAGGGCCAACACCCGGCATCATGGTGTGGGGAGCGATCTCCTACACTGGCCGTACACCTCTGGTGATCGTCGAGGGGACACTGAATAGTGCACGGTACATCCAAACCGTCATCGAATCCATCGATCTACCATTCCTAGACCGGCAAGGGAACTTGCTGTTCCAACAGGACAATGCACGTCCGCATGTATCCCGTGCCTCCCAACGTGCTCTAGAAGGTGTAAGTCAACTACCCTGGCCAGCAAGATCTCCGGATCTGTACCCCATTGAGCATGTTTGGGACTGGATGAAGCGTCGTCTCACGGGGTCTGCACGTCCAGCACGAACGCTGGTCCAACTGAGGCGCCAGGTGGAAATGGCATGGCAAGCCGTTCCACAGGACTACATCCAGCGTCTCTACGATCGTCTCCATGGGAGAATAGCAGCCTGCATTGCTGCGAAAGGTGGATATACACTGTACTAGTGCCGACATTGTGCATGCTCTGTTGCCTGTGTCTATGTGCCTGTGGTTCTGTCAGTGTGATCATGTGATGTATCTGACCCCAGGAATGTGTCAATAAAGTTTCCCCTTCCTGGGACAATGAATTCACTGTGTTCTTATTTCAATTTCCAGGAGTGTAGATAACTTATGCTCTTAGAATATCTGCTATCAGGCAACGGGCCTCCATCATAATATGAATGACAGTCAGAGCCTCTTAACATTCTTTTGCTACAAATAATACCTGCAGAGTGCTGAAGGATGTCATCAGACTGACTAAAACAATACATTACATTTACGGAGTAGAAAGCTCTCAGAAAAAATTAAAACTATATGGTGAATAGTGAAAACGGTATCAGCGCTGAATGTGTATGTTCAACATATTACAGCTCTTTTGTGTGAGAATAAACGTGTAAGTGATCCACCAGAATTAAAAAAATATTTGATAATCACGTCTTTTGAGTCGTCGGAAAGTTAAAAAGACTTTTGTAAATGTGGTTTTCGGAGGCATCTTTTTCACACGTGGAATCAGCAAACATGAAAAGTGAAACAGAAATAATTATCACACCATTAAAAAGCACAGACTCCAGTAGATATGAAGAAATTTCAAATTGGAATATGAAGATCGGTGCACCGTACACTAGTTATTACTCAGTCACCTGTGCGATGAGTTTTCAGGTGTGGCCCTTTTACTAACAGACTGCGATAACCATTTGTGATGTAGCTTTATAAAGTGGTGAATGAGACGACGTAGATAAATAATATCCAATGTGTTTGCTACCAGTGTTATCAAAGCATTCTGAGAAAGCCGTATATATAATTTGCTGTCAAATTTTTAGTTTGGCTTCAGGACGGGAGTAGACACAAAATGTGTTATTATTTTGTGTGTGAGGCATTACCAAGGCGAAACGATAGACTAATGACAATAAGTTTATTTTGATTTACCGAAAGAATTTGATTGTGTGGGCCATACAGTACTTCTGTGTATGTTGGACTATTGTGGGTTTAGAGAAAAGGCTCAAGAATGGTGCACCTCATACCCAGAAAGTATGAAACAAAAAAATGGTTCAAATGGCTCTGAGCACTATGGGACTCAACTACTGTGGTCATTAGTCCCCTAGAACTTAGAACTACTTAAACCTAACTAACCTAAGGACATCACACACATCCATGCCCGAGGCAGGATTCGAACCTGCGACCGTAGCAGTCGCGCGGTTCCGGACTGCGCGCCTAGAACCGCGAGACCACCGCGGCCGGCAAGTATGAAACAGAAGGTTGTACTTCAGTGTCAACAAACAAGGAAGAGGTCTGAATTTAACTGGGGTCATGTGGAAAAATATATCAACTAAACGTGAGAGATGACATAAAAGTTTTCTCTTTGCGGATGGCAAGTTACATTGTAAGAGCCGTTGAACATAATATAAATGATTTAGCTAATAGGATAATCGTTAACGTCAGCACTTGAACATTAGACAACAGAGTAAAGCTTAAACTTAAAAAAAAAAAAAACACAATGTATGCAGTTTCTAATACTGAACTCTTGTCAAACTGATTTCTTTTTCTTTGAAGGTGGTCAAACACGGTGAAAATTACAATTTTAAGTTGTTGGGACTTAGTTTAGATGGAAGGCTTTCTTGAAAGTGTCACGTTCAAGACGTTATGCAGAGACTGAATGCTGGTATCATCACTTGAAGAACGAGTGAGGGGAAAGCAGCGTCAGCTGTTTGTCACTGTGCTGGCGTCATTTCCCTTCATATGTTTTCTTATTCCAATCTTTGATCACAATATAAATTCTGTGGTGTCACCGCCAGACACCCCACTTGCTAGGTGGTAGCCTTTAAATCGGCCGCGGTCCGACAGTATACGTCGGACCCGCGTGTCGCCACTATCAATGATTGCAGACCGAGCGCCGCCACACAGCAGGTTTAGAGAGACTTCCTAGCACTCGCCCAGTTGTACAGCCGACTTTGCTAGCGATGGTTCACTGACTTCTACGCTCTCATTTGCCGAGACGATAGTTAGCATAGCCTTCAGCTACGTTATTTGCTACGACCTAGCAAGGCGCCAGTATCCGTACTATTGATATTGTGAATCATGTACCATAAAGAGCGACGTTCTCCATGAATGGATTAAAGTTAACTATTCCACCAGCTACGCCCGTTTTTCTCAATTCTAATTCCCTTGTCATGTTCCAGGCCTCACGCCAGCCTGCGTGAGCTGAAACGCGTGCATTTCGGCCTCCTTTACTAACACGCTTGGCTCTCCTGCCAACCACAACATTTGGCGACGAGGCAAAACCGCGTTCGTATCGATATTGCCCTTATTTACTTGTGTAATGGCTTCGCCACAATCTCCAGATGTACTGCCCGAATTTTATCGCTTACAGAATCAGCAGACGCAGGCATTACTGGATGCCCTTGGACAGCTCGTCCAGGGTCAACGTGCGATGCAAAACGATGCGGCAGCAGCCGCTTCTCCACTAACGCAGCCATAACACGCTGTTGAACCAACTTTCCGACCTTCTGATGCTGCACTGGAAAGCTGGACGGAGTGGTCACGCCAATTTGGATTCCATCTCGCCGCCTACAGAATTCTAGGTAACGAGCGGCAGCCTTTTCTCCTTTCATCCGACGCGACGTAGCAACTCTGTCCTACGAAGAAATTTTGTCTGCATTAGACGCTTATTTCAAAGAATCAGTCAATGTAGTTGCGAAAAGGTATACGTTCTTTCGTACAAAACGTAAGACAGGTCAGGCTAATCGGGAGTGGGTTGCAACCTTGCAAGGCCTTACTAGGGATTGTGCTTTTGAGTGTCAATGTGGACTCCCTTATTCAGATACTTTGGTACGTGATGCAATTGCACAGAACGTTTCTGATGTTCGTATAAGGGAACAAATTTTGAAACTAGTAAATACCTCCCTTCAACAAGTGATGGACATATTGGATCGGCAGGACACACTTGACTTTGCTCAGGAATCATTTGAAACTTCGCCAGCAGTGTGTCAGGTTAACCGGCCCGCCGGGCGAGCTGTACGGAGCAGTAAACAACCCTCATGGCAGGCCACGCCGCTGCCGCCAGGCCCTCAGCCACGTGTGCCGAGCAGGCAAGCAAATGCCTTGATCAAATCATGCCCGCGACGTGCTACTAAACAATCGCGTGAGAATTGCCCGTCACGCCAAGCTATTTGATTTTATTGTAATAAAAAAGGACATGTTCAGAGTGTTTGCCAGAAAAAGCTCAGATCGGAAGCTCAAAACCATTCCAGGCCCTTTGCTTCGCGCCAGAATCGGAATCGAACTAAGGATACTCAGGCTCGCGAAACTTCGCCCATGGAAATTCATGTAGTTCATTCCACTCCGCCCAGTGCCACTCTCTCTAACAGTGACTGTGTTCGTCCCAGAAATAGTGTGCGTCGACATCGCCGGAACTCCCGTCAAGTCGCAAGTGATTATGTACCAGTGTCAGTTCACGTAGCACGAGACAGTCGCTCTTGTCGTCAGCAGGACAATAATCTTTTTGTAGACTTGGACATTAACGGCAAAGTGATACCATTCCAGCTCGATACCGGAGCTGCAGTTTCACTGATCAATCAAGACACTTACAAACTGCTGGGCACACCTCCGTTGCTTGCCGCAAATGTTCAGTTAACAAACTATTCAAGGCAACGTATCCCTGGGTTAGGACAGTGCAGCCTTCTTGCAACATACAAAGGACAAACAAAACTTGTGTCATTTTACGTCCTTCGTTCTTCTTCTGCAGTGAAGTTGTTTGGTTTCGATTTATTTCAGTTGTTTAACTTGTCTATAGTAAATAAGGTCCTATCAGTGAACCAGACTGTGCCTTCAGACAGTGTTTCTCGTCTATGTGAAGAATTTGCAGACATTTTTGCATCGCGGGTCTCGGTTGCGCTAAGAACTATAAAGCACATTTGGAACTGAAAGTAAACGCGCAACAGAAATTTTTCAGAGCGCCCAATGTTCCCCACGCATTGCGTGATGAGGTCGCAAAAACATTACACGATTGGGAATCGCAAGGTGTAACTGAACGTGTGCAGGCTTCTCTCTGGACATCACCCTTAGTAATTCTGCCAAAACCTTCCGGAAAGTTGAGACTTCGTGTGGACTTCAAGGCAACAGTGAATCCACAACTAGTGATTGCAACTTTTCCTTTACCTCGCCCGGAAGATCTTTTTGACAAACTGTGCCCGGGTAAATATTTTTCGAAGTTGGACCTAGCAGATGCGTACTTGCAAATACCGGTGGACGAAGAATCCCAGAGCGTTTTGGTGGTTAACACGCATCTTGGTTTGTATCGATTCAAACGACTGCCATTCGGGTGTGCATCCGCCCCTGCATTGTTTCAGCAATATCTACAAACTGTTTGTGCGTCGGTCCCTACTGCAGAAAATTATCTGGACGATACTGTGACCTCCGGAAAGACGGAAGAAGAACATTTGACATTTGGCCAATCTCAAAACATTATTTCAGGTCCTGCGACAAAATGGTCTTCGCTTGTGAAAGGACAAATGTGTGTTTTTTGCTCGGGACTTGCCATACCTGGAACATGTAATCAATGCCCAAGGCATACATCCCAGTCCCACGCATCTTCGTGCCATACACGACTTGCCTTCGCCGCAGAATTTGAAGCAGCTACAGAGTGTGCTGGGAAAATTATTATCGACGTTATATACCACACGCCTCTTCCATTTCAGCTCCGCTCCATCGTTTACGCCGTAAAGGTGTTCCGTACGTCTGGATGACGGAACGCGAACGCGCCTTTCGCCAGTTGAAATCGGCGTTTCTTTCCAATACTTGCCTTACGCCACTCGATCCCCAGAAGCCTCTTTTGTTGATGGTGGATGCATCGGATTTCGGGATCGGTGCTGTGCTAGCGCACAAAGATGGATCGCACGATCGCCCTATTGCCTTTGCGTCCAAATTGCTCTCGTCTGCGCAAAGAAATTATTCACAGATCGAGAAAGAAGCATTCGCTCTCGTATTTGGTGTTACAAAGTTTCATGATTTCTTGTATGGTCGTCACTTTACCATAATCACAGACCACAAACCTTTGACATCGCTTTTTCATCCGACCATGCCTGTACCTCCACGTACGGCGCAGAAATTCATTCGCTGGTCTATTTTCCTCTCGCAGTACCGCTACGATATCTTGTATCAGTCCACTGCTAAGCACGGAAACGCCGACGCGTTGTCCCGCTTCCCTGTTGCTGAGGATAGGGCATTCGGTTCGTCCGAACTTGCTGGCATGTTCATTGATGCGGAAACCGATGACGTGGTCGAATCGTTTCCGATTGATTTTCGTCGAGTAGCTACAGCCACAGCTGCCGACCGTGTCCTTGCTTCCGTTCTGCTTTTGTTGCTACGCAATGGCCCTTATCAAAGTCACGGATCGGGGACCCGTTGGTTCGCCGATTTTTTGCTCACAAGGAGAGACTTTTTGTACGACGTGGTGTTTTTCTGTTGCGTTATGATAATGATCAGTCCAGGGCCGTGGTACCACGTTCGTTACAGTCCTCTGTCTTACAGCTTCTCCAGCAAGGACATTGGGGTATAGTGAGAACGAAACAACTTGCTCGTCAGCACTGTACTTGGTTCGGAATCCATGCCGCGATTACAAATATGTGCGCTTCTTGGATGGTGTGTGCCGAACAACAATCCGCGGAAATTCTTTGCATGGCCAAAAGCCACTTCCCCTTGGCAACGCTTACACATCGATTTTGCTGGTCCATTCTGGAATGCTCGATGGTTGGTTGTGGTAGATTCATTCAGTAATTTTCCTTTTGTTGTCCGGATGTCTTCCACGACGTCATCTGCCACCATCCTAGCGTTATCTGCTATCTTTTGCATTGAAGGTCTTCCACAGACTATTGTTTCCGACAATGGCCCACAATTCATGTCAGCGGAATTTGTCATTCTGCCGGGCCAATGGTATTCAACATCTGACGTCCGCGAAGTTTTCGCCATAGTCAAACGGTGCCGCTGAACGATTGGTCAGGACTTTAAAGTCCCAGATGTTTAAGTTGAAAGAGTCGCATTCTCGGGAGGACGCGTTATTGCTCTTTTTGTTCTCGTATCGCTCTCAGCCCCGCGATGTGGCGCTCGCCGGCTGAGTTGCTCCACGGTCGCCCTCATCGAAACTTAATGTCTTTGCTACATCCGCCGCATCCGGTTCCTGTGCAGCGGCAGACACCTGCTTTTGCTCCAGGCGACGTTGTCTACTATCGCCACTACCGAGGTTCACGGCGTTGGCTCGAAGGGCGCATTCTTCGCTGCCTCGGTCGCGCTATGTATCTGGTTTTGGGGGCCTCTGGTGAGGTGCGTCGGCAGCTCAATCAGCTGCGCCTCTGCCGCTCGCCGTCTGCTTTCAGCGACGGTGCCGTCCGGTCAGCGCCCCGGGGACCCATCTACTGGCTCGCCTCAGCCCCAGGTGTTGCCGACGCTGCCTTCCATTTTGCCCCATAGCGACGCGCCGCTGCCGCCGTCGCCGCCGCCGTCGCCGCCGCCTGTTCTCCCGCCGGCGACGCCTGCAGTGGACGCGTCGCTGCATCCGCCGGCGCCTCCCTGGATCACGCGCCGCCGATCGCTTCCCGTGACCGGTTGTCCTCCGACATGGAACTCTTGCCCGCTCCGGACCATATGTCGTCTTCGCCCGTCGGGTGCCCCGGCCCGATGAGGGTCGACCCTTTGGCCCCTCCTGTCTCTCTAAGGGCGCATACACCGCATTTTGGCGTGCACCCTGGAGCAGGTTTTCAGGAGTTTCCTAGCTCCCCGCGGTCCGAATGGCAGGGTGCGGGTGGCACAGCCTCGCCTGTTGTTAGGCTCCCTACCTCGTCGCATACGTCAACATGCGGCTCTCCCCACGGCGGGCGGAAGCCTTATTCCACAACCGTACGCCGATTTGCGGGGGAGGAATGTGGTGTCACCGCCAGACATCACACTTGCTAGGTGGTAGCCTTTAAATCGGCCGCGGTCCGGTAGTATACGTCGGACCAGCGTGTCGCCATCATCAATGATTGCAGACCGAGCGCCGCCACACGGCAGGTCTAGAGAGACTTCCTAGCACTCGCCCACTTGTACAGCCGACTTTGCTAGCGATGGTTCACTGACAAATTACGCTCTCATTTGCCGAGACGATAGTTAGCATAGCCTTCAGCCACGTTATTTGCTACGACCTAGCAAGGCGCCAATATCCGTACTATTGATATTGTGAATCATGTACCATAAAGAGCGACGTTCGTCATTAACGGATTAAAGTTAAGTATTCCACCAGCTACGTCCGTTTTTCGCAATTCTAATTCCCTTGTCATGTTCCAGGCCTCACGCCAGCCTGCGTGAGCTGAAACGCGTGCATTTCAGCCTCCTTTACTAACACGGTTGGCTCTCCTGCCATCCACAACAAATTCCTTTGACGATGACCGATTTCAGTCAGTAATGACCGTCTTGAGATCTACAGTATATATAAAAAATATAACTAAGTCGATTATGTCGCAGCTGGTGCAATACTTCACGCCTAAGGGCACCTTAACATTTGCAGCGCTCAGAGTAAATGAGTATCTTTCAGAGATAAAGGAGAATTTTTCAACTAGTGCCAATTTTCTCCGGTTCTGGCGGCACCGGTCAAATCTTCCAGTTATTGAGGACGAACAGTACACGTTAATTTACGCATCAAAAGGGAAGTTGATCTTAGCGCCAGTTGTAAGTTACTGGTTCATGTGATTGCCGGTAGATGTCACCCTGGTGCTGTCGACCGTTTAGTTTGTTACAGGAATCACGTATCTGCATTTGTCTGAAATTTGGATTTTTTCTATAATTGCTAGAACATGCAGAAAATTCCATTTTTCAACACGATGGAGCAATATCTTATTATGACTTTCATGTAAGAGCATTTCTAAACTGTAAGCTGTCTGAACAATGGATGTGGTAACAGGCGTACGTATCTTGCAGTGCACCATTGCTCTCACTCTCACGGTATGGCATTTTTTGCAGGGGTTTGTGTACGTTATTTGCCTCACCTTCCAACGAGTTTGGGAGAATTGTGGCACCACATGGCAACAGCTGTCAATAAAGGACTTCAACATGTGTTCGAAAAAATAGGAAACAAACTTGACTGTCGCCAGGACGTTTGTTGCGTATCCGACAGATGGAACATTGAGCGATTGTAAATGATAAAAGAAAAGTTTGATTGTAAATATACGAAGAATACCACAAGATTGTATGTGCTTTCATTTACATGTGATACACTTGTAAAATGAGATGGTTTCTATGAAACTAGAAACTGTCACCATACGTAAGTTAAAGGTTATCTACGTCTCTCCATCTTCACTCCGCAAGCCACCTTACGATGTGTGCGGAGGATACTTTGTGTGCCAAATAATCATACTGGCTAATTGCTTTGCCCCTATTGTTAAGACTACTCAAGTTATTTAAAAAATCTTCGTAACTTACTTGTCATATCATTTTCAGCATTGGGGAAAGCAAAAAACATCGAGTCTGTCTTCTAATATGGTCGTTCAAAGCCGTTGTTGGCATCTTCAGCTTTGAAAATGACATTTGTTCACTGTGTGATTGTAAGTTGTAGGTGGATTCTTAGAACGGCTTCGATGTTAGGAAAACGAACTGCGACATTTTATAAGTATCACATTGACAAAATTGGGTACTGAAGAAATCGGATTTCCAGAACACAGAACTCGTATCAAACTGTCAAAATTCCGCTTCTTCTTTTTTAGACCTCTGAGCTGTAGTGCCAGTTGTTTGAGCGTGATCCACTGGGAATTTGACCCGAGTTTGGCCTACATTTGAGAAATGACTGCTAACTTAATTTGACTGAAAAATTCAGCTGAATAAACCCATATAAAATAATTACATCTACTTCTTAGAGGACAATGAGGTGGTCCATATCTAAGTTATAAACCAGTGCCTTATAATTTTTCTCTATTTCCAACTAGCTAAGTACCTGGCGTTGGCTGGGTATATATTTTTTCCAATTCTAATAATCGATTTCCTCCTTCCCCTCTCTCTCTGTCCACCCCCTTTTCGTCCAGCCCCTCCTGTTCACAGGTCCTTTCCAACCCTGTTTGCTCCTTCCTCCTCTGTCCGTCTCCTCCTCCTCTAATCCCATATCCTCGTCCCCATTTATTTGTCTACCTCCACCTCCCCTCTTTCTTCATCTCCTCCACCACTCTCTCTGTCCATCTCCTCTACCACTCTCTCTGTCCATCTCCTCTACCACTCTCTCTGTCCATCTCCTCTACCACTCTCTCTGTCCATCTCCTCTACCACTCTTTCTGTCCATCTCCTACTGTACATCCGCTTTTATGATATGTTTGGATTATGTTATGTGTCCCTAGGTGGGGCCGGTGTCCAGGCATAGTCTGTGCATAAATGCCCCTTGTCGAACATTATCAGCATAAGCTACACACATAAATGTATATATTTCTTTAGCATCGTTACAGCATTACTGTGTTTGTTCCTCCCTCCTTACGGAACTGCCCACTTGCGTGAAGTAGACTTATTGATTGTGTGATGAGGTAGTCCGCGGTGGATCAGTCACACCCACCCATCACCTCAAACTGAGCAAGATGGTTGTGGTGGTGGTGGTGGTGGTGGTGGTGGGAGGGGGGTGTAGAATAGTTTCTGTACCCCTCCAGCCGTCAAATTAACGTAGAAATATACGTGGTCTCCAGGTAGAACCAGTGATAAAAACTACGCAGCACGTCACAAAATGTGCAGCTGTGTAAACTATCTCAAGTAAACTCTGTGATTAGGCCTGGAAACCACGTGACGTTCACGGGCCACCGTGCCATCGTCTTCCACGTGGCGTCGTGTGGATGCACCATGGAGGGGCATGGAGTCAGCACACCGCTCTCCAGGCCATCCTGGATTTTCCAGACTGTGTAGCCAGCACTTCCGGTTCAAGCGGCTCATAATCGAGAGCTGGCTGCAGCCTGATCCAGTCCTCCTACCAAGGGAAGGTCCCAGGCACTACTGGAAGTTGAGCACCCATCATCTGCATGAGAGTGGTGCGCCATGATTTCACTGCCTTCCTCACAACAGACATGTACACTATCTCCAACTTGTACCAGGATTCATTAGACAAGAGTTTCCAAATGTCCCACGAATAGAATTCTTGAGGGTTAGGTGTGGAAACGTGGAGACAAGAGAATTAATTGGTTTACTTTCTACAATTCATCTGTCATAGAATCCGTTATTTAAGTGTTAGTGGCATGTACTCTGAAGTGAGTAGAAGCTCTACCATGCACGTTCCAGTCAAAAAGGCACATGTTGTAGTAGAGTGGAACTTAGCAAAGTGGGATACTTCCACTTATTATAATCCTTCTCCTTAAATAATTATTTACCGTTTCCTTTTTTTATGCTATACATAAGAGATGTAGTTTTATATATGAAATTTGTAAATTACTATAGAAGCTACCTTTCTAATCTTTATTATTCTGCTTATAATTTACTGTCTTCTGCTAACAACAGCGTACATCATTTCGGAAGAAACATTGTACTTACAAAAATATTCTAAATATACGATTTGCTAAAAACGTGTCCACTGGAAAATAGGACCCCATTAATATTTCAAATGAATTAGAAACTGCAAAAAGGTGGGAATTTAAGGAGATGGGACCTGGATAAACTGACTAAACCAGAGGTTGTACAGAGTTTCAGGGAGAGCATAAGGGAACAATTGAAAGGAATGGGGGAAAGAAATACAGTAGAAGAAGAATGGGTAGCTTTGAGGGATGAAGTAGTGAAGGCAGCAGAGGATAAAGTAGGTAAAAAGACGAGGGCTAGTAGAAATCCTTGGGTAACAGAAGAAATATTGAATTTAATTGATGAAAGGAGAAAATGTAAAAATTCAGTAAATGAAGCAGGCAAAAAGGAATACAAACGTCTCAAAAATGAGATCGACAGGAAGTGCAAAATGGCTAAGCAGGGATGGCTAGAGGACAAATGTAAGGATGTAGAGGCTTGTCTCACTAGGGGTAAGATAGATACTGCCTACAGGAAAATTAAAGAGACCTTTGGAGAAAAGAGAACCACTTGTATGAATATCAAGAGCTCAGATGGAAACCCACTTCTAAGCAAAGAAGGGAAAGCAGAAAGGTGGAAGGAGTATATAGAGGATCTATACAAGGGCGATGTACTTGAGGACAATATTATGGAAATGGAAGAGGATGTAGATGAAGATGAAATGGGAGATACGATACTGCGTGAAGAGTTTGACAGAGCACTCAAAGACCTGAGTCGAAACAAGGCCCCGGGAGTAGACAACATTCCATTAGAACTACTGATGACCTGGAGAGAGCCAGTCCTGACAAAACTCTACCATCTGGTGAGCAAGATGTATGATACAGGCGAAATACCCTCAGACTTCAAGAAGAATATAATAATTCCAATCCCAAAGAAAGCAGAAGCTGACAGATGTGAAAATTACCGAACAATCAGTTTAATAAGTCACAAAATACTGACACGTATTCTCTATAGACGAATGGAAAAACTGGTACAAGCTGACCTTGGAGAAGATCAGTCTGGATTCCGTAGAAATATTGGAACACGTGAGGTAATACTGACCCTACGACTTATTTTAGAAAAAAAGAATAAGGAAAGGCGAACCTACGTTTCTAGCATTTGTAGACTTAGAGAAAGCTTTTGACAATGTTGACTGGAATACTCTCTTTCAACTTCTAAAGGTGCCAGGGGTAAAATACAGGGAGCGAAGGACTATTTACAATTTGTACAGAAACCAGATGGCAGTTACAAGAGTCGTGGGACATGAAAGGGAAGCAGTGGTTGGGAAGGGAGTAAGGCAGGATTGTAGCCTCTCCCCAATGTTATTCAATCTGTATATTGAGCAAGCAGTAAAGGAAACAAAAGAAAAATTCGGAGTAGGTATTAAAATCCATGGAGAAGAAATAAAAACTTTGAGGTTCGCCGATGACGTTGTAGTTCTGTCAGAGACAGCAAAGGACTTGGAAGAGCAGTTGAACGGAATGGACAGTGTCTTAAAAGGAGCGTATAAGATGAACATCAACAAAAGCAAAACGAGGATAATGGAATGTAGTCGGATTAAGTCCGGTGATGCGAGGGAATTAGATTAGGAAATGAGACATTTAAAGTAGTAAGGGAGTTTTTCTATTTGGGGAGCAAAATAGCTGATGATGGAGGAAGTAGAGAGGATATAAAATGTAGACTGGGAATGGCAAAGAAAGCGTTTCTGAAGAAGAGAAATTTGTTAATATCGAGTATAGATTTAAGCGTCAGGAAGTTTTTTCTGAAATTAATTGTATTGGGTGTAGACATGTATGGAAGTGAAACATGGACGATAAATAGTTCGGAGAAGAAGAGAATAGAAGCTTTCGAAATGTAGTGCTACAGAAAATGCTGAAGATTAAATGGGTAGGTCACATAACTAATGAGGAGGTATTGAATAGGATTGGGGAGAAGAGAAGTGTGTGGAACAACTGGACCAGAAGAAGGGATCGGTTGGTAGGACATGTTCTGAGGCATCAAGGGATCACCAATTTAGTATTGGAGGGCAGCCTGGAGGGTAAAAATCGTAGAGGGAGACCAAGAGATGAATGCACTAAACAGATTCAGAAGGATGTAGGTTGCAGTAGGTACTGGGAGATGAAGAAGCTTGCACAGGATAGAGTAGCATGGAGAGCTGCATCAAACCAGTCACAGGACTGAAGACAACAACAACAACAGCAATTGCGAATAATGACAAGTATCAGCTGTAGAATGGAATGAAGACAGTGAAAATTTGTGCTGGACCGGGACTCGCACGCGGATTCCCCGCTTATCGCGAACGGCCGCCTTACCAGTTTTCTATCCGTGCGCGACTCACAACCAGCCCCAAACTTCCACATATTGTCAACCATGCCGGCGGGTGTGGCCGAGCGGTTGTAGGCGCTTCAGTCCGTAACCGCGCGGCTGCAACCGTCGCAGGTTCGAATCCTGCCTCGGGCATGGATATGTGTGACGTCCTTAGGTTAGTTAGGTTTAAGTAGTTCTAAGTTCTAGGGGACTGATGACCTCAGCTGTTAAGTCCCATAGTGCTCACTGCCATTTGAACCATTTGAATTCGTCAACCATACGTTACGATCTGTACTCGCACGTCCATTATGTGAATTCCCGTACATATTGGATGTTGTTCTCGAAAGTCGCATGCACGGCATCCGCAGATAAATACTATATTGCAGTGCCGGTGTTATTCTGATGACGGTGCAGAAATTTTCATTGTTGTCATTCCATTCTATAGCTGATGGTAGTCATTATTTGCAACTGCAAATTCATCTGAGGTGTTTAGTAACAGCAGCCAACGGGGTCGCCGCAGTGGTAACACCGGTTTCCGTCAGATGACCGAAGTTAAGCGCTGTCGGTGTGGGCTAGCACTTGGGTGGGTGGCGATCCAGTCTGCCGAGCGCTGTTGGCAAGCGGGGTGCACTCAGCCTTTGTGTGAGGAGCTAGTTGGATGTAGCGGCTCCGGTCTCGGAAACTGACCTACGGCTGGGAGAGCTGTGTGCTGACCACATGTCTCTCCAGTGACGCCTGTGGCCTGAGGATGACACGGCGACCACTCGGTACCGTGTGCCTTCATGGCCTGAGCGGGAGGAGTTTAGTAACAGCTGTGGTCGCCGCAGTGCGTCGTCATCAGGATAACACCGGCAATGCAATATCTTATTCTCCAATATTTGTTTCACGATTCATATCTACAGCTAAATCTACATAGATACCCCGCAAGCCAAGGTACGGTGCGTGGCGGAGGGTACCCTGTACCACTACTAGCCATTTCCTTTCCCGTCCCAGTCGCAAATAGAGCGTGACAAAAATATCTGTCAATATGCACGGGTCCTAATTTCTCGTGGTCTTTACGAGCAATGTGCGTTGGCGGTAGTAGGATCATTCAGCAGTCAGCTTCAAATGCTAGCTCTCTAAATTTTCTCAATAGTGTATCTCGAAAAGAATGTCGTCTTCCTCCGAGGATTACCATTTGAGTTTCCGAAGCTTATGTGTTGTTCGAACCTCTTGTTGTTGTCGTTGTGGGCTGCAGTCCTGTGACTGGTTTGATGCAGCTCTCCATGCTACTCTATCCTGTGCAAGCTTCATCATCTCCCAGTACCTGCTGCAACCTACATCCTTCTGAATCTGTTTAGTGTATTCATCTCTTGGTCTCCCTCTACGATTTTTACCCTCCACGCTGCCCTCCAATACTAAATTGGTGATCCCTTGATGCCTCAGAACATGTCCTACCAACCGATCCCTTCTTCTAGTCAGGTTGTGCCACAAACTTCTATTCTTCCCAATCCTAACCAATACCTCCTCATTAGTTATATGATCTGTCCATCTAATCTTCAGCATTCTTCTGTAGCACCACATTTCGAAAGGTTCTATTCTCTTCTTGTCCAAACTAGTTATCGTCCATGTTTTACTTCCATACATGGCTACGCTCCATACAAATACTTTCAGAAACGACTTCCTGGCGCTTAAATCTATACTCGATGTTAACAAATTTCTCTTCTTCAGAAACGCTTTCCTTGCCATTGCCAGTCTACATTTGATATCCTCTCTACTTGGACCATCATCAGTCATTTTGCTCCCCAAATAGGAAAACTCCTTTAGTACTTTAAGTGTCTCATTTACTAATCTAATTCCCTCAGCATCAGCCGACTTAATTAGTCTACATTCCATTGTCCTCGTGTTGATTTTGTTGATCATCTTATACCCTCCTTTCATGACACTGTCCATTCCGTTCAACTGCTCTTCCAAGTCCTTTGCTGTCTCTGACAGAATTACAGTGTCATCGGCGAACCTGTAAAGTTTTTATTTCTTCTCCATGGATTTTAATACCTACTCCGAATTTTTCTTTTGTTTCCTTTACTGCTTGCTCAATATACAGATTGAATAACATCGGGGAGAGGCTACAACCCTGTCTCACTCCCTTCGCAACCTCTGCTTCCCTGTCATGCCCTTCGACTCTTATAACTGCCATCTGGTTTCTGTACAAATTGTAAATAGACTTTCGCTCCCGGTATTTGACTCCTGCCACAAAAGCTTTCTCTAAGTCTACAAATGCTAGAAATGTAGGTTTGCCTTTCCTTAATCTATTTTCTAAGATAAGTCGGAGGTTCAGTATTGCCTCACGTGTTCCAACATTTCTGCGGAATCCAAACTGATATTCCCCAAGGTCAGCTTCTACCAGTTTTTCCATTCATCTGTAAAGAATTCACGTTAGTATTTTGCAGCTGTGACTTATTAAACTGATAGTTCGGTAATTTTGACACCTATCAACACCTGCTTTCTTTGGGATTGGAATTATTATATTCTTCTTGAAGTCTGAGGGTATTTCGCCTGTCTCATACATCTTGCTCACCAGATGGTAGAGTTTTGTCAGGACTGGCTCTCTGAATGCCGTCAGTAGTTCCAAAGGAATGTTGTCTACTCCCGGGGCCTTGTTTCGACTCAGGTCTTTCAGTGCTCTGTCAAACTCTTCATGCAGTATCGTATCTCGTATTTCATCTTCATCTACATCCTCTTCCATTTCCATAATATTGTCTTCAAGTACATTGCCCTTGTATAGATCGTCTACATACTCCCTCCACCTTTCTGCTTTTCCTTCTTTGCTTAGAACTGGGTTTCCATCTGAGTTGTTGATATTCATACAAGTGGTTCTCTGGCTGGCCGAAGTGGCCATGCGGTTCTAGGCGCTGCTGTCTGTAACCGCGCGACCGCTACGGTCGCCGGTTCGACTCCTGCCTCGGGCATGGGTGTGTGTGATGTCCTTAGGTTAGTGAGGTTTAACTAGTTCTAAGTTCTATGGGACTGATGACCTCAGAAGTTAAGTCCCATAGTTCTCAGTGCCATATGAAGGTCAACTTTGTTTTTTTTTTGTTTTTTTTTTTTTTTTTTTTTTTAATGGGATGCTGTAGTTTGGTACTAAATTTATGATAGCCGCTATCGAGACGAGTCCAGTGATGTGTAACAGTCAGGTCTTTGAAGATCATCGAAGGTCAAAAAAGTTGCATGAACCTCCATTTACAGAAGGTGTTCAAAGTGATGACCATTGGTATCAATGCAGTGCTGCAATGTTCTTACCATGGATAGAGTGGTATTCCTGATCACTTCGGCACCTGTCGAAGCACAATTCTCTCTAGTATAACGTGCAAATAGACAATAATCCCCGAATACGGCATATCTATCTAACGTGTCATTGACTTGTAAACACCACTTGACGGTTTCGGAATGCAACAGTAATAGGAACGGTAAGACTAGTATCTTCAAAGAAAATGTCAATATACTTCTCAATTAGGGAGAATTCCAACGAAATTCAGCGAGAGCTAGAGACATGCGCTGAAAGATATCCTCAACGTAATCACCCTACACGTCTTAAATTCAAATACGTGTACGATAGACTGAGAACAACTGGTTCTTTAACGCATCGGAAACATATCTGGCAAAGAAAAGTAGCTAACGAGGAAACGGAAATTGGTACTCTTGCCACTGTGGTTCGAGATCCTTGTTAGTTCGCGTCAAATCGCAAGGGTATCTGGAATGAGCCAGAGTAGCGTTTTTCGTGTTCTACATCGCCATAAATATCACCCTTACCATATCAGTCTCCACGAAGAATTAACTGGTACGGATTGTATGCGTCACACTGAATTCTACCGATGGGCTCAACTTCATATTCAGAGGGATGACATATTTATTAATTTGATTTTATTTACAGACGAGGCTACATTCACGAAGCATGGAAATGTTAATTTGCCTAACATGCATTATTGGGCAACTGAAAATCCATGCTGACTGCGGCAAGTTGCACACCAAAACCCGTGGTCGGTGAATGTATGGTGTGGGATTCTTAAGGACAGAATTATAGGCCATTATTTCGTCGAAGGCATTATTAATGGTAGGAAGTACACCACATTCCTCAAGAAACGTTAGGTCTGTTATTGGAAGAAATACCTTTAGGATGAAGGAACATAATGTGGCATCATCACGATGGGTGTCTGGCACATTTTCGCTGATGGCTAGAAATGAGTTGCAGAGACAATTCCCAAAACGTTGAATTGGACGCGGGGGACATGTGTCATGGCCAGTTCGTTCGCCAGACATGACGCCTCTGGTTTTTTCTTGCGGGGAATCATAAAAGACATTGTTTATAAAGACGTTCCAACTACACCTGATATGCAAGAGAGAATTGTCAGAGCATGTGCTCATGTGATAAGGAATTCCACTCAGTCCATGATAAGAAGATTGCAGCACTGCATTGATGCCAATGGTCATCACTTCGAACACCTTCTGTAAATGGACGTTCATGCCATCTTTGTGACCTTTGTTGACCTTCAAAGACCTTGCTGTTACACATCATTGCATTCGTCTCGATAGCCGCTGTCAGAAAATAAGTACCAAGCTGTAGCATCTCATTTAAAAAAATTAAAGTTGACCTTCATATCTCTGAAGCAACCACATCTAGCTACAAAAAACCGACGTCATATTGTGGCCCCCATTGTCCTATGCAATTTTTCTCCCACAAAATTTTCAGCTCCTGTCATACTTTCGGAGGTATTCTTGGTGGAAACAGTTAGTGACTCACATTGTATATAGAAAGAACATCAGCGATCCTACCACACTTCCCTGGGGCACTCCTGGTGGTATCCTTGTCTTTGGTGAACACTCTCCGTCGATGACAACATTCTGGGTTCTGTTACTTAAGTAGTCTTCGGTCCACTCACATCTATGAACTTATATACTCGTACCTTTCGTAACAACCTGCAACGGGACATAGTATCGAACGCTTTCTAGAAATCTAGAAAGATGGAATCTAATCTGTTCCTCTTCATCTATTGTTCGCAGTATGTATTTGTAAGCCCTTGTCCTCGTCTACCTAAAGAATACGTTGTTTCTGAAAACTGTGTAATTAAAAACTTATTTTCATTTAAAATTGTTAATTTTTATTATTATCAAATTCTAAAATGTAATCTTCTCGACATTCCAGCATTACTGTCTTGCAGCCCTAAATTTTCTGCTTCCAAAAATGTTTAAATGAGATGCTCGAATTAGAAAATTTAATGTACGAGAAAATTCTTGACAAGCATGAATGATCAAAGTGGATACTCAAAACTCCATGTAATAAAATAGTGCCTGTCATTTTTATGATCCTAAGAGGGTAAAACTTACAGTGAACCAAGGTTAATTAATTGTTTTATATTTGTGTGTTACCTATTCTCTTATATTTTATGTTATTATTGAATATGTAATTACTGTGTATCTTACCATTTTCTAAAAATAGTTCTACGCTTGTCCTTAAACAGGCGTTGGACACGAAGCGTCAGTCTGACACACATCATTCAGCATGCGAAGTTAGTGTATCGTAATGTTCATACATTTAGTTAGCGGCAAGCGCTTGAGTAGTTTGGTCTATATATCTGCTCGTTCAGTTACTCAGAATATTTAACTACATTGATTATTACAGGAAAATGTATGTTACTGAAGTCCTTGTATAGCTGTAATCGTCAGCTGTTGATTTTCGTTTGACGGCATAGCTCCTACGAAAGCTGCTGCCTGTGTTGTGTTATGTAAGTTACTACTTGCAAGCTAATCATCGTGTATGTCCTTAATAATAAATTTTGTTGTGCTGAGTTAATTAGTAACTGTGTAAAGAACCTAATTATCACCGAAACAGGGATAGATTGAAATTTACAAGCCAGAATGAATTTTCATTCTGCAGCAGAGTGTGTGCTGAATAGTAACTTCTAGATACGTTGAAGACGTTTGCGAGAGCTCGTGCCTGAAGCCTTCATCTACATACTGCGTGAACATTAATAAAACCGACAAATCTGACGGATGAACGTTACTTTGAGCACGTGCCGTGTGTTTGTGTGTTGCAGGGTGCGTGATTGGCGCGGCGTACTGCAAGCAGCAGAATGGCCCGGTATTCATGCCTCGAACAAGCCGAGATGGTGTTTGTGTGCGGTGTGAAGGTACGTCACATAAATCGACATTTTGGTAAAAGAAAAAAGGTTTCTGTTTGTGTCACGTGTGAATTATAAATTATTTCAAGACTGCGTACGTGTGCGTGATGTATAAGAAAGATTAAAAAGAAGTTAAATAATGCCACCAACAATCACAAACATCGATGTGATATAAAAATAAAAGAACATTCTTTTTATCTGTGTAATGAATATGAACATGACCAGAGACTATTGCTTTATTGAAATCTCTCCTGTTTTGTTTTGTCTAGCGGTATGCCGCCATTGTAGCGCTGTCTGATAAATAAGGTAAGTTTTGTCTGCATTTTTGGAAAATATAATAGAAATTGTTATTAGAAAGTGTGTATTATTGACTTAGTTGTCACCTCTCATGATCGCAACCATTAATAATAATTAACAAAGTTATACAGAACTTCGTAGTGCAGGGAGCTCACCTCGCCTAGCAGGATTTAGTCGGCCATTACGCTGACTGTAATATTTAATTAAAATTTCATTGTTGTTGTTGTGGTCTTCAGTCCTGAGACTGGTTCGATGCAGCTCTTTTCATATCATAATATTACATGTAAATGCGAGAGACTCCTCAATTTTAATCTTTCATTAATTTCAAAGTTAAAGACAGTAGTGATAAATTTCATTTACTAAGAGCCACAGCTCTGAATGAGTTCAGTATGTTTCATTTTGACCGCTTAACGGCAGATGAGATTCTCTCCAGTTTTGCCTTACAAATAATGAGCAAGAGATATTGAAAATCAATATATTTAATAATCTCTGCAATATCTCAGTTAATCTTTGTGACATTTGGTACATAAATAACCAGTAGCCCCTGAGACCCATATTAATAATTACAACTTGCGTAAGAATACGCATATTTTCTTTTCTAAATAGCAGCGCCCACGCAAACTATTTATTAGAAGGCGGTTTGTCGCGGGTTGTGATTAAAAAATATTGTATCGTACGTACTTCGGGGCAGCCGATGTCGGTACGAGTGTAATCGCGGCATAAGTTAAAGTCTCATGCTAGCACACAATATTTCAAGCCACCCCAACCAAAATCATAAAATATAATTACAAAAATAAAAATATACAAAGATCCCGTGGTAAGTGGTCACCCTCACACATATACACTTATACTGTGATAACGGCCAAGCAGATGGAAACGGTCGAGAGGCAGCTCGGGTATAACAGAGAAAGTACCCTCATAGACACCAATCACATCACACAATATTTCAAGCCCTTCTTGTGCGTTTGTGTGATCATGGGTCCTTTTAAACAGACGAATATGCAAGGAGGCGGCGGACTGTTGATTCGCTAGATTTGAAGGACCGGATTCTACAGGATATTGAGACGAATCCTAATACAAATTCCTGGCAAGTGGCTCGCCAAGATGGTGTAAGCCAAACTACGAGTAAGTGTATCGTGCATGAAACCGCAACTATTCCTATCACCTGCAACGAATGCAAGGTTTATCAGCAGCGGATTTTTCTCTAGGGATAGAATCTTGTGGATGAGTTTTGCACCAGAACGTCGCAATTACGGAATTTCTATCATGAGCCATCATTACAGACGAAGCAACCTTTACCAGAACTGGTATCATCATTCTTCCTAATCTGCATCTGCGGGCTACAGATGATCCTCCGGGTGTGGTGGAGGCAGCTCCACAGCATCGTTGTGTGGGCAAGGGTTCTTGGCGGCCACATACTTGGACCGGTTATTGTTCCACAACACTTCGACGGAGCAATGTAGCTGGACTTCCTGCGGAACACTGCTTGACCTGCTTGAAAATACCTTCGAAAATACGACAGCTCATGTGGTTTCCGCATGACGGAGCACTACCCCACTTCCGCCACAGCTCATGTGGGTTCCGCATGGCGGAGCACTACCCCACTTCCGCGATACAGTTCACAGACATCTCAACAACATCTTCCCCGGACGTTTGATAGGACTTGGAGGCTCTTTAGCACACCCTTCTAGAACATTTGACTTAAAACCCACAGGTTTTTGCCTTTAGGGGCATCTGAAAAGCATTGCGAATGCAGAACCAGCTCCTGATGTGTGAATCATTCAACAAAGTGTTCACGACGCCTGTGACGCGACTCGGAGGGATACTGTAGCGCCTAGAACCGCACGGCCACTTCGACCGGCTTTCATATTCCCTTTAAAATGAAGTAGTGTCTTCCTAAATCTTCTGTCATCGAACTGACAGGCCCTCAAGCTACTTTTTCAGTGTCCGAAATCAGTGAAGTTTCTTTTACACCTTGCTCTGGCAACACAGAAATTTTAAAAGTGTGGTCAGAAACTGTTTGCGCCAATGTCTCGTGAGAGAAATATACGCTAATGACATGAGCTACAATCTTACTGCGCTGAAAAACAATCAGGAAGTCGTGCGAGAGATCCTGTTCCGCAACGTTTCTTTTTGTACCTCCAGTTCGCTGCAACATATGGCTTGACATATTTTTACCTTCTGCTTTTTATCCTTCCCGCGTGTAATTAAACATGGGGAAAATAAATACGCCGCCGGACAACTTTATTCCACAACGGCGTAAAAAAAAAGGAACAACAAAAAAACCCGAGAACGTCGTCCATTACACCGCTGCCCGGCTGTTTGTTCTGGCTGCAGGCGGTGCGGTGCCGCGCCAAGGAAAACTCCGCGCAGGAAGCAGAAAGAAACGGCGTTTTCCCCGAGCGCTGTCCTCGAGCGTCTCTTGAGGAAAACTTCTGCGACGTCTCCTCAACTTCTCGGTCGCCCGGACCGCGGAAATTCGGATGGAGGGAAGGCCTGTAGCGATAAGAAGTGGGTAGTGGAGTTTTTGTCGTGATCTACAGCGGCAGCTAAAAGCCTCGGTCAGAAGTATTGCTTTATTTCGGGCGTATATTTTACATACATACTGCAGCGGGAAGAAATGATCTCTCTTTGTGCTTGAGGTGTTTCGTGATATTTAGCGTAAAAAAATGCGTCCACAGAGCTGAGATGATAAATGTTTTCTCAAACAGCGATATTCGAACTGAAGATCAACAGCGATCATGGAAATGTAAATAACCTTTATATACAGTTTACTGCAGTTAAGCGTAATCTTATTATTGCTCTTTTGGTTGTAAGACCCATTATTAACGTGATACAGCTCCCCATTCCTGTTGCTGATCATCTGTACGCCTCATTTCAAAGCAATATCTGCATCGCAGATAACTAGGGGTGCTCAGTAAGTAATGTAGCACAATTTTTTTTTCTGAGAGCAGGTTGGTTTTATTCAAGATTGCAACACACTATATTATTCCACACTCTTTTAGCCACAAAATCCTATTTTTGAACGCGACCACTGTTCAATCCAAAGCCCTTAACGCCACCTTACTGGGAGGATCTCTATTCCTACATGGTACTACTCTATTGGCCGACATTGGAGCCAACGTCTTTCCGCAAGAGTAACCTCTCCATCATCCACGCACTGCTTCCCGCAGAGTGCATTCTTCATTGGACCAGACAGATAGATGTAAGAAGGTGCGAGCCGACCGGTGTGACCGAGCGGTTCTAGACGCAACAGTCTGGAACCGGGCGACCGGTACGGTTCCAGATTCGAATCCTGCCTCGGGCATGGATGTGTGTGATGTCCTTAGGTTAGTTAGGTTTAATTAGTTCTAAGTTCTAAGGGACTGATGACCTCAGCAGTTAAGTCCCATAGTGCTCAGAGCCATTTTTAAGAAGGAGCGAGATCCGGGCGGTAGAGCGGATGAGGAAGAAAAGCCCGATGAAATTTTGTTAGATCCTCCCTGTGCGCATACTCGTGCGAGGCCTTGCGTTATTATGGAGAAGGAGAAGTTCATTTGCATTTTTGTAGCGATGAATATGCTGTAGTCGTTCCTTCAACTTCCTGAAGTTAGCACGGTATACTTCAGAGTTGATTGTTGCACCACGAGGGAAGGCATCAACAGAATAAACTCTTCAAAATCCCAAGGTTGGTATTGAGCAGAGCTGAATTGCTTGCTGGGCTGGGTCTTACTGGACGAGACATGAAGGCCGATCAGCTGCCCTAGGTGAACAAAGGTACAAAGGCGGTCAGCATGAGGCCAAAATAGACAATCCCAGGGTGGGAGAATATGGAAGGCAGTTGTTCGCATGGCTGGAGTGCAAAATATGTACAGGGTGGCGCAGGGAAACGGAAATTTCGAAATAACGTAATTTCCATGAATAAATTCATAAAACTAGTAATTTATTAACGAAAGTGAATGTATTCAGTATGCCGTTATTCAGTATGTCTTTACAATCAAAATGCCAGAAAGTGTCTTAACTTTTTAAAGTTGACATAGGAAAGATGTGGTCCCATTCGGCGTTCACATTCTAACAGCCTGTTATGAAAACTCTGGAATGCGTGGTGTAGCAAATCTTGGGGAATGGCAGTGATTTCGTTTTCAATGTTCTCCTTCAGTTCATGGATTGTTGCAGGACGTGTAAGGTACACCTTGCCTTTAAGATATACCCACAGGAAGAAGTCGCACACACTAAGATCAGGGGATTTCGCAGGCAATGCAATGTCACCGTTACATGAAATAATGCGTCTTCCAAACAATTGACGAACTGCTGCCATCGATTGTCGAGCAGTGTGTCACGTGGCTCCGTCCTGCTGAAACCATATGTTTTCTACGTTAAGATTAAGCTCGTGCAGTCTCAGTGGAAAGAATGTTTGAAGCATTTCAACATATCGAGCGGAAGTTACTGTCACTGCACTACCATCCTCACGTTCAAAAAAAATAAGGGCCGGTAACACCATGACATGATACAGCACTCCATATTGTGACCGTGGGGCTATGTAGTGGTTGCTGGTGAAACTCACAAGGATTGTCCTGTGCCCAATAACGAAAATTCTGTTGGTTCACGAATCCGTTCAGGTGGAAATGGGCTTCGTCTGATATCCATAAGTTACCAAGGAAATTCGCGTCCTCGTTGCTTTTAGCCAATATCTGGCTACTCAACTCCATAAGTGACGCTGGGTCTCGTTCATGTAAGTGTTGCACAATCTGCAACTTATAGGGATGGAAGTCTAATTCGTGCAGTATTATTTGAAAGCTTCGTCGCTTAATCCCTAGCGAAGATGCATGCTGTCGAACGGAGCGGCGAGGACTTCTCTCGATTGCAGCTCTAGCAGCTGCAATGTTCTCTGGGGTACGTACCGTTGGAATGCCACCTGGAGGTTTCTTTTTCAAGGCAGATCCTGTTTCTTCAAAATTACGCACCCACGTTGTAATCGCATGTGCAGATGGGTCACGTCCATGACGTGCAAGCTCCTAATGCTGTCGAAATGTTCTCTGCGCGACAGTCGCACTATCACCATTTTTGTAAAACGCTCTCACAGCTACTGCACGTTCCGCACCACTCCAATTCTCCATGATTACTAAATGGCAATGTGTTCACATCAATTGTGCAAAGTTTCGAACATCTGCCGGCGCTACAGTGCTGCCAACTGTAACATTCAAAATTTCCAGTTCCCCTGCGCCACCCTGTACCAGTAATGGCAGCGTTTAAGGCAATCTAAAATATGACTACTTAGAACTATCAGAAATTCAATAATAATTCACAGTTCCATAGTAAAGCAAATCTGAGTAAATCAGTGATCTCAAAAAACCGAGACGCATGCCATGAAACAATATCTTACAAACTACAGAATTTAATAATTTACAGTGACTGAACATCTTCTCAATATACCCATACATTAACAACTTAAGCGCTTCACGCGATTTCCACAAACAGTTCCTTGGGTGATAACATAACACTACAGCTATCATCACGGAAAGGCACATATACGTATCTATTTTATTTATTGGTTTATTACGTTTTTGTGTCTTTTTCATTATGCAGACGTCTGTCAGAACATCACATTCGCCAAAATAACACAGCAAGTGTAAACAGCATGAGTGCGCATATCTTCTCACACTTGTGTAGTTATTTAAGGAATGTTTTACTCTTATACCAGTAACTTTATTTAAATGGTGATTACTAAGTGAACGCATTATTGTGACCAAGATAGATACGAAGCCCACACCTACTACAGTAGTACAAGTTTATATGCCAACTAGCTCTGCAGATGATGAAGAAATTGAAGAAATGTACGATGAAATAAAAGAAATTATTCAGATAGTGAAGGGAGACGAAAATTTAATAGTAATGGGTGACTGGAATTCGAGTGTAGGAAAACGGAGAGAAGGAAACATTGTAGGTGAATATGGATTGGGGCTAAGAAATGAAAGAGGAAGCCGCCTACTAGAATTTTGCACAGAGCACAACTTGATCATAGCTAACACTTGGTTTAAGAATCATGAAAGAAGGTTGTATACGTGGAAGAACCCTGGAGATACTAAAAGGTATCAGATAGATTATATAATGGTAAGACAGAGATTTAGGAACCAGGTTTTAAGTTGTAAGACATTTCCAGGGGCAGATGTGGACTCTAACCACAATCTATTGGTTATGACCTGTAGATTAAAACTGAAATGTGAGAAATTAAGGAGATGGGACCTGGATAAACTGAAAGAACCAGAGGTTGTACAGAGTTTCAGAGAGAGCATAAGGGAACAATTGACAGGAATAGGGGAAAGAAATACAGTAGAAGAAGAATGGGTAGCTCTGAGGGATGTAGTAGTGAAGGCAGCAGAGGATAAAGTAGGTACAAAGACGAGGGCTGCTAGAAATCCTTGGGTAACAGAAGAAATATTGGATTTAATTGATGAAAGGAGAAAATATAAAAATGCAGTAAATGAAGCAGGCAAAAAGGAATACAAACGTCTCAAAAATGAGATCGACAGGAAGTGCAAAATGGCTAAACAGGGATGGCTGGAGGACAAATGTAAGGATGTAGAAGCTTATCTCACTAGGGGTAAGATAGATACTGCCTACAGGAAAATTAGAGAGACCTTTGGAGAGAAGAGAACCACGTGTATGAATATCAAGAGCTCAGATGGCAGCCCAGTTCTAAGCAAAGAAGGGAAGGCAGAAAGGTGGAAGGAGTATATAGAAGGCTTATACAAGGGCGATGTACTTGAGGACAATATTATGGAAATAGAAGAGGATGTAGATGAAGACGAAATGGGAGATACGATACTGCGTGAAGAGTTTGACAGAGCACTGAAAGACCTGAGTCGAAACAAGGCCCCCGGAGTAGACAACATTCCATTAGAACTACTGACGGCCTTGGGAGAGCCAGTCATGACAAAACTCTACCAGCTGGTGAGCAAGATGTATGAGACAGGCGAAATACCCTCAGACTTCAAGAAGAATATAATTATTCCAATCCCAAAGAAAGCAGGTGCTGACAGATGTGAAAATTACCGAACTATCAGTTTAATAAGCCACGGCTGCAAAATACTAACGCGAATTCTTTACAGACGAATGGAAAAACTGGTAGATGCAGACCTCGGGGAGGATCAGTTTGGATTCCGTCGAAATGTTGGAACACGTGAGGCAATACTGACCTTACGACTTATCTTAGAAGAAAGATTAAGAAAAGGCAAACCTACGTTTCTAGCATTTGTAGACTTAGAGAAAGCTTTTGACAATGTTGACTGGAATACTCTTTTTCAAATTCTAAAGGTGGCAGGGGTAAAATACAGGGAGCGAAAGGCTATTTATAATTTGTACAGAAACCAGATGGCAGTAATAAGAGTCGAGGGGCATGAAAGGGAAGCAGTGGTTGGGAAAGGAGTGAGACAGGGTTGTAGCCTCTCCCCGATGTTATTCAATCTGTATATTGAGCAAGCAGTAAAGGAAACAAAAGAAAAATTTGGAGTAGGTATTAAAATTCATGGAGACGAAGTAAAAACTTTGAGGTTCGCCGATGACATTGTAATTCTGTCAGAGACGGCAAAGGACCTGGAAGAGCAGTTGAACGGAATGGACAGTGTCTTGAAAGGAGGATATAAGATGAACATTAACAAAAGCAAAACGAGGATAATGGAATGTAGTCAAATTAAATCGGGTGATGCTGAGGGAATTAGATTAGGAAATGAGACACTTGAAGTAGTAAAGGAGTTTTGCTATTTAGGAAGTAAAATAACTGATGATGGTCGAAGTAGAGAGGATATAAAATGTAGACTGGCAATGGCAAGGAAAGCGTTTCTGAAGAAGAGAAATTTGTTAACATCGAATATAGATTTATGTATCAGGAAGTCGTTTCTGAAAGTATTTGCTTGGAGTGTAGACATGTATGGAAGTGAAACATGGACGATAACTAGTTTGGACAAGAAGAGAATAGAAGCTTTCGAAATGTGGTGCTACAGAAGAATACTGAAGATAAGGTGGATAGATCACGTAACTAATGAGGAGGTATTGAATAGGATTGGGGAGAAGAGAAGTTTGTGGCACAACTTGACTAGAAGAAGGGATCGGTTGGTAGGACATGTTTTGAGGCATCAAGGGATCACAAATTTAGCATTGGAGGGCAGCGTGGAGGGTAAAAATCGTAGAGGGAGACCGAGAGATGAGTACACTAAGCAAATTCAGAAGGATGTAGGTTGCAGTAGGTACTGGGAGATGAAGCAGCTTGCACAGGATAGAGTAGCATGGAGAGCTGCATCAAACCAGTCTCAGGACTGAAGACAACAACAACAACAACAACCAGTAACTTTATTTAAATGGTGATTACTGTTGACTGCAATCTCTCAAGCAGACCTTAGTAACTGTTTAACCAATATTTAACATTTTACTGTCATTTAACATGAGTGCACATGCGCAAGAACGCTGGCTTATTTATTTATGAACGAGCTATTATTTGTACTTATTGTAAATCATCTGATTTTGACCGAATGCTTATACACTCCTGGAAATTGAAGTAAGAACACCGTGAATTCATTGTCCCAGGAAGGGGAAACTTTATTGACAGATTCCTGGGGTCAGATACATCACATGATCACACTGACAGAACCACAGGCATATAGACACAGGCAACAGAGCATGCACAATGTCGGCACTAGTACAGTGTATATCCACCTTTCGCAGCAATGCAGGCTGCTATTCTCCCATGGAGACGATCGTAGAGATGCTGGATGTAGTCCTGTGGAACGGCTTGCCATGCCATTTCCACCTGGCGCCTCAGTTGGACCAGCGTTCGTGCTGGACGTGCAGACCGCGTGAGACGACGCTTCATCCAGTCCCAAACATGCTCAATGGGGGACAGATCCGGAGATCTTTCTGGCCAGGGTAGTTGACTTACACCTTCTAGAGCACGTTGGGAGGCACGGGATACATGCGGACGTGCATTGTCCTGTTGGAACAGCAAGTTCCCTTGCCGGTCTAGGAATGGTAGATCGATGGATTCGATGACGGTTAGGATGTACCGTGCACTATTCAGTGTCCCCTCGACGATCACCAGAGGTGTACGGCCAGTGTAGGAGATCGCTCCCCACACCATGATGCCGGGTGTTGGCCCTGAGTGCCTCGGTCGTATGCAGTCCTGATTGTGGCGCTCACCTGCACGGCGCCAAACACGCATACGACCATCATTGGCGCCAAGGCAGAAGCGACTCTCATCGCTGAAGACGACACGTCTCCATTCGTCCCTCCATTCACGCCTGTCGCGACACCACTGGAGGCGGGCTGCACGATGTTGGGGCGTGAGCGGAAGACGGCCTAACGGTGTGCGGGACCGTAGCCCAGCTTCATGGAGACGGTTGCGAATGGTCCTCGCCGATACCCCAGGAGCAACAGTGTCCCTAATTTGCTGGGAAGTGGCAGTGCGGTCCCCTACGGCACTGCGTAGGATCCTACGGTCTTGGCGTGCATCCGTGCGTCGCTGCGGTCCGGTCCCAGGTCGACGGGCACGTGCACCTTTCGCCGACCACTGGCGACAACATCGATGTACTGTGGAGACCTCACGCCCCACGTGTTGAGCAATTCGGCGGTACGTCCACCCGGCTTCCCGCATGCCCACTATAAGCCCTCGCTCAAAGTCCGTCAACTGCACATACGGTTCACGTCCACGCTGTCGCGGCATGCTACCAGTGTTAAAGACTGCGATGGAGCTCCGTATGCCACGGCAAACTGGCTGACACTAACGGTGGCGGTGCACAAATGCTGCGCAGCTAGCGCCATTCGACGGCCAACACCGCGGTTCCTGGTGTGTCCGCTGTGCCGTGCGTGTGATAATTGCTTATACAGCCCTCTCGCAGTGTCCGGAGCAAGTATGGTGGGTCTGACACACCGGTGTCAATGTGTTCTTTTTTCCATTTCCAGGAGTGTAACATTTTTCTATGAAATATAACATAATCATTAGATTAGCCCAGAAAGTGGTCGAATTGGGTGTTAGATGACACAACCTTTGAAAACAGAGCCAAATGAAGCATCTGTAAAGCAGGCGTAAATAATTGTTTAAACAATGTTTTATTTATTTATAAACGAACCTTTACTTGTAACTGATTACAAATGATCTGAGTGTGACCGAATGTTCATAACATTTCTTTTATTTAAATATGATTGCAGTCTTCTAGTTTGATCCGAGTAGTGAACAACTTGAGTGAAACCATGTCTATAGAACACGAGAACGTTGTACCTTTGGTGGGGACGGCCTTTAGCCAATGAGAATTAGGTGGTGGCGGAACATTACTGGAGTCAAGTAAAGACATACACTTCATGAGTGGTATGCTCTAGGCAGCAATTCAATCCTTAGTACTTTGAGATATGGAAGAAGGCAGACCTGCCTGAGATAACGTCTGATATTAGGTTATGTAGGTGATAAATTCGGGCGGTGAACGGCCCTTAGAATACTTTAGCTTTCATGGGGACTTTAACTTTCGCGAGATATGAATGTGCTCCATTGCACAACTTTAAGCTTGTATTACAGAATGGAGAATAGGCAGAGCATGAGTTTCTGTTTGTTGCCTCTCATGGGCTTTTGGGAAAATCATCAATGCTGAACTCTGAAAAACACTTTGTGTATTCTGATCACGAAATCATTTTCCGCACTTCACGGCGGATTTGGGGATTTTGCTACCATTCTTTTAACACTCTTGATGCAACTTTACTGTATTTAATAATCTTTTTTGTGCCTGTATTATACGTAGTTATCGTAGAATCACTTCCTGTTTATCTCCGATACACTTTCATGAACAAACATTATTTAGCATAATTCTCTGATGTGTTCTGTATCAAATACAGACGTTAAAACAAACTTCTCATTAATTATTCATTTATTTTCATTCAATATTTCTATTTGTTTTGTTAACTTGCAATTCTAGTCAAGGCATAGAATATCTGACTGCAGTATCACGGCCACAGGTTATTATCTGCAGCGAGTTAGCTGCTGGGCATGAATTCAGGATGTTGCTCGACCCTATGACACAAATGAGCTATTTTGATTAAACAGGGCAGTGCATAGCCCACTTACCTAAATTAAGAGCAACATCAGGTAAAGTCGTATTTGGCTTGCTCGTACGAAATGCTAGTAAAAGAGTTTACTACTCAGCAGAATATCCATTAGATAACGCCGCACTATCTACTTCAGTAACGCTTCGCAAAGTTAAAAATTATGATTGGTGTACGTAATTAATAAGAGAAGTCAAGAACCTGGGGAAGTACTTTTACACCTCATTCCGAACAGCATCACTTCTGGCAAGGCAAGCTACAGATAATTAATTTCATTACGATATTACAGTACCTGTGTTATTCTGATTACGAGAAAAAGTTTCTTTGGATGTGCAAAATTTGTGCCGGACCGGAACTCATACCGGAATTTCCCGCTTATCGCGAACGGTCGCTTTATCATCTTTAAAAAAAAAAAAAAAAAAATAAAAAAAAATTGTCATCTTGCCCGCTGTGATCACCTTATCGAAGCGGCCGGCCAAAAAGAGGCGGCCGTCATTGCAATAGGCATCACCAGTCAACAACCATCGGAGTGTCCAGGGCCGCTGCACATAGTCAGAGACTGTTTCTATTACTGTAGGGGAATCGTGCAAACATCACGTCTGCATATCAACTTCTTTTCACACCCACCACACCCCAGCTGGGCGGTGGGTACATGAATGACAACCCCAAATAGTTACCAAAATGGTTTCGGTATTGCGTTCTGTTCGATAAGGCTAGGAACTCATCTATCATGTATTGCCACAAATCGAGGACTTGCTTTTCGTATTTGCGGTACATCTAGTGTATCGCTATTCCTTGTACCTGAGCGACCACATTCATCCGGGACATCGGTAAATAGACGGCATCGGGATGAAAGAGGTACAGGGGCACAATCGAAACATGGGGGCGGCCTAGGAGGAAAGCCATTATCTGGCGGATCAGTTTCCAGCATTCACGTGCAGGGCCACAGTTCAGTATCTACCGTCGCGCAACGGGGACACATGGTGTTGTCGGTTAGGTGTCCGGCATGTAGCCTTCGTCGGGTCGGAAATTTCTCGTTGGTAACCACAGACCACGTCGACCGCTCTACAGTGGACAGGAAGGGCGCGTGGATGGCTCGCCAAACCCGCATCCATTCGACCTTGGGGTGGCATCTTAAATGTCGTAAGCCGGATTCCAGCGTTGGACAACAATATAATAAATCTTTACTGTCGGATTCCGTGTCTCCAGTGTAACTCCCAATATATAGCTGTGCTCCACGAAAAACTTCCTAATATGTGACAGTGAGGGCTATAAATGTCCAACAGGTACCGGTGGGCACAGCGTGTGTGGGGCCAGGAAGACTGTCTGTAGGTGAAAGCTAGAGTCGCCGCATTGAGCGAAGGTACAGCCCAATGCTCTGTGCTTGACGTGAGTGACTCCAACACCTCGTTTATGGAAGGTAAAGTAAGAGTAACAAAACCGATCTTAAAAACTGCACCAGCGTTCACCACTTGTGCGAACACTGCCTTTATGCTAGAAGCCATCGTGTCTGTCATCGGTAATACATGGGCGTAATGATGAAGTTGAGAAGCCATGTGCACATTGAAATACTGAGCGCGTTGAAAAATGTCCAATGATCTAAATTTATTGTGCCGAGCCTGTATGCGGAGTCGTCGTACGACCTTATGGTACGTAAAGGCCGCCGTACGTTGTATTTGTCGATGGAGCGGTGTCCCTAAACATTTGAGCATCTGGTCTTTGTCAGAGTTACATCCAGTTTTGCAGGCACGCCTCAATCCACTTCCATGTAGCGTGATGTCCAGAGGTTGATCTCACTGCCTGCCACCGCCCCGTGCTGTTGGAGCCAAGAAAGCGCCGTTCGTATTTCGTCACCAGTGCAAGCTAAGAACATCACATCATCAGCGTACGAGCCACATCGAAAGCTCACGTAGCGGAGGCTAAGACCTTCCAAGCCTCTCCACAGTCCCTGAAGAGCTGGTTCGAGGGCAACTGTGAAAAACACGGCAGAAAGAAATCAACCGTGTCTGATGGACCTGTTGACACGGACGGGGTCTGACCGGTAGCCGTTTACATCAATTCTCGTGACTGCCCCCTGGATATAACGAAGCACAATGGATGTCATCGTGCATGGGATACCGAGGCGTTCCATAACTGCACGCAGGAAACCTTGTTTGACGCGATCGAAAGCATGGTCAAAATCCAGCGCAACGAGAGCGCCGTGGAGGCGGCAAGTTTGCATCACGCCACCTCGCCTCTACAGATTCTCAGAGTAGTAAACACATCAGTGTTGCCTCCGAGGCAGGTTTGATCAGTGTGAATGGCTGCCATTACCGCAGTTTTAAGCCTCTCTCGGAGGATGCGTCTCAACAGTTTGTAGTCGGCGTTTAGCATCGTAATCAGATTAACACAGGCACTGCAATATCGTATTTATCTGCCGATACCAGGCAAGCTACTGCCAGGTACGACGTCTGAGCTGTGCGTGAATATACATAATGGGTGTACCATTTCAGGTCGTAGACCTATGGTTGACGACATATGGAAGTTTGGGTGTGGCCGTGAGTCGCGCACGGATACCGAAATGGTATGCTGACCGCTCGCGATAAGCGAGAAGTCCGGGTTTGAATCCCGGCCCGGCACAAATTTTCACTGTAGTCATTCCATTCTACCACTGATGGTAGTCCTTATTTCCAATTCCGAATTCATTTGTTTCGTTAGTCATCTAAAGAAAAGTTAGATTTACTTTAGCAAAATCTATTATAAAAATGATTTTTGTCGACTATATTGGCAGTTAATTTCAACAACTATTGTCATCTTATTTCAAGTATCTGTCATTACATCTCTTAAATGCTATCTTAAAATTACTATGTATTCAATAGAAAAGCAACAAAAGTGAATGAAGAGACAAGCACGTTTGATAGGTCCGACTGAAACAGCTCTTGCTTAAATTTCATTGGGTGAAATCTGTCCACTAACAGGGCTGGTTTAAGACCAAAGTGTCACAAGCCGTCATTTGGGACACCAAGCGGAGAGAGGCGCCACAAGCTCTGCAAGTGTAAAGCCAAGTCTACGCCGGACGCACTGCACAGCGCTGCACAGAAAATGTGTGCGCGGCATAGATAAGCGTAGAGTGGCACAGAGGAACGCAGAATGGAACACCACAGGTGTGCAGCAGTGAAGCAATGTGTGTCAAACATGGCTCTGAGCACTATGGGACTTAACATCTGTGGTCATCAGTCCCCTAGAACTTAGAACTACTTAAACATAACTTACCTAAGGACATCACACAAATCCATGCCCGAGGCAGGATTCGAACCTGCGACCGTAGCAGTCGCGCGGTTCCGGACTGCGCGCCTAGAACCGCTAGACCACCGCGGCCGGCCCAATGTGTGTCAATAAGAATGGAAAACGAGAAACGCCGTTCAAGCAGAGCCGCTTATGAACGAACCGTTTCATTACTGACGGAGCTCCAATGCGGCGCTTTCCCGAAACTCTTGCTTTGGTTTTAGGCGGAGCGTCCGGTGTGGACGTGGCTTCAGATTTCTATACAGCACCGATCACAGTTAGTAGCAGCCGCTTGTGGAGCCAAGCTGAGAGATGTGCCCATGTGCGAGAAGTGTATGCACCGATTATTACAGTTAATAGCGAAAACTGATACGAGTGGAAGTGTATACGGGTAAAGATGGGAAGGCACCAAATTATAAATCGCTTATGTGGAACAATGTTCGCGAAACGGTCCTGTCTGCTAAGGTAAAAACTAAAGTAACTTCAGTCTAATGACAATTAATAACTTCCTTTCTTCTTTGCAAAGTTTGAAAAGTAACGTTTGAAAAAGTAGTCATTAAAGATCTTCGTACTAAAAGTAATAATTACATTCGTTAATATATCAATTTATTACTGTTAGAAGTATAATGAACCAATTTGCTTGCTGGTGCAAGAAGATAGAATTTATTGAAGAAAGTTCGCAAAGTTAGTTAGTATTGGTTCCTGGCTCTGTGGTAAATGCCTGTGTTTTAGCGGTAAATATTAATTATCACAACGATAACTGAAGGTACACTGAAGAGCCAAAGAAACTGGTGCACCTGCCTCATATCGTGCAGGGTCCAAGCGGGGACGCAGAAGTGCCGCAGCACGGCGTGGCATGGACCCGACTACTCTCTGAAGCAGTATTGGAGGGAGCTCACACCATGAATCCTGCAGGACTGTCCACAAATCCGTAAGAGTACGAGGGGGTGTAGGTCTCTTCTGAACAGCACGATGCAAGGCATGCCAGATGTTCTCAATAATGTTCACGTCTGTGGAGTTTGGTGACCATCGGAAGTGTTTAAAGTCGGGAGTGGGTTCGTGGAATCACTCTATAGCAATTCTGTGGGGTCGGGTGCAATTCTGTGGGATGTCGCATTGTCCTACTTGAATTGCCCAAGCCCGTTGTAATGCACAATGTACATGAATGGATGCAGGCGATCAGACAGCATGCTTATGTACGTGTCACCGGTCAGTATCTAGACGTAGCAGGGGTCCCATATCAATCCAACAGGACAAGCCCCACACCACTACAGAGCCTCCACAGGCTTGAACAGTCTCCTACTAACTTCCATGGATTCAATAGGTTGTCTCCATACCCGTACACGCCCATCCGCTCGATACGATTTGAAACGGGACTCGTCCGACCGAGTTCCAAAAGAAATCCGATGGAATTCGATTACTTGATAAATAGTAAAATTCTCAAGGCTGTCAATTCAGCTAAATACCTGGGTGTTAAAATTACGAACAACTTCAGTTGGAAGGACCACATAGATAATATTGTGGGGAAGGTGAGCCAAAGGTTACGTTTCATTGGCAGGACACTTAGAAGATGCAACAAGTCCACTACAGAGACAGCTTACACTACACTCTTTCGTCCTCTGTTAGAATATTGCTGGGCGGTGTGGGATCCTTACCAGGTGGGATTGACGGAGGACATCGAAAGGGTGCAAAAAAAAAAAAAAGGGCAGCTCGTTTTGTATTATCACGTAATAGAGGAGAGAGTGTTGCAGATATGATACGTGAGTTGCGATGGAAGTCATTGCAGCAAAGACGTTTTTCGTCGCGGCGAGACCTTTTTACGAAATTTCAGTCACCAACTTTCTCTTCCGGATGCGAAAATATTTTGCTGAGCCCAACCTACATAGGTAGGAATGATCATCAAAATAAAATAAGAGAAATCAGAGCTCGAACAGAAAGGTTTAGGTGGAGTGGAATAGTAGAGAGATAGTATGATTGTGGTTCGATGAACCCTCTGCAAGCACTTAAATGTGAATTGCAGAGTAGTCATGTAGATGTAGATGTAACATGTTTCCAATCATCAACAGTGCAATGTCGGTGTTGACGGGTCCAGGCGAGGCGCGAACCTTAGTGTCGTGCAAGCATCAGGGGTATATGAATCGGCCTTCGAACTCGAAAGTCTGTATCGATGTTGTTTCGTTGAATGGTTCACACGCTGACACTTGTTGATGGCCCAGCATTGAAATCTGCTGCAATTTGCGGAAGGGTTGCACTTCAGTCACAGTGAACGCTTCTCTTCAGTCTTCATTGGTCCAATCCTTGCAGTATCTTTTTCCAACCGCAGCGATGTCGGAGATTTGACGTTTTACAGCATTCCTGTAAATTCACGGTCACTCGTGAAATGTTCGCACGGGAAAATCCCCTACTTCATCGCTATCTCGGAGATGCTGTGTCCCATCGCTCGTGCGCCAACTATGACACCACGTTGAAACTCACTTAAATCTTAATAAGCTGCCATTGTGGCAGCAATAACCGATCTAACAACTGCGACAGGCACTTGTTGTCTTATATAGGCGTTGCCGACAGCAGCGCCTTATTCAGTCTGTTTTTGAATACGCATATATCTGAATACGCATGCCTAAACCAGCTTCATTGTCGCTTCAGTGTATGAGAAAAATGGAATGCATACTTTGCTTTTGGGTACAACGATCCGCTAGGTTGCATAGTTAACACTCCGGAGAAAGCATGATTGCCTAGTTAATATTGAGGCAGGTGAGACCAGTGAGCTAAGAAGGCAGCGGCTTGCCGTTTGTGAGATGTTCTCTAATTGTCACGTCATCATACTGAAACATATGTGGTATGCAAATAGAATAGCTAATTCACAGGATAAAATTAGAGCCATATGGTCAGTTGTGAAGGAAGTGTCTGGTCAGCAGCACAAGGTTGACGATATAAAGTCAGTTTGCAGTAATATTATTTCTGTTACTGATAAATCAAATATATGTACATTATTTAACAGCCATTTTCTGAGCATTGCTGGTGAATTAAATAAAAAATTAGTTTCTACAGGAAATCATATAAATTTCTTAGCAATGCCTTTCCGAGATTGTCGTCTGAAATACTCCTCTGTGATACGCACAAGAGGGAGATTGAGTCAATAATTAAATCACTGAAGACTAAGGACTCTCATGGCTATGATGGAGTGTCTAGTAGGATATTAAAGTACTGTGCTGCACATGTTAGCCCTGTATTTAGCCATATTTGTAATTTTTCCTTTACGAACGGTCAGTTACCTGAGCGATTAAAGTACGCAGTAGTAAAGCCGCTTTATAAAAAGGCAGAAAGGGATAATGTAGATAACGTTAGACCTATTTCTATGCCATCTGTGTTTCGAAAAGTTTTATAATAGGCTGTGTATGTAAGGGTAATTGATCAGTTTATATCACACGATTTGCTATCAAATGTACAGTTCGGCTTTAGAAGTCGTCTGACAACTGAAAATGCTATATTTTCTTTTCTCTGTAAGGAACTGGATGGGATAAACAAAAAGTTTCGAACGCTTGGCGTATTTTTTTGATTAAACAAAGGCATTTGACTGTGTTGATCTCACAATATTGCTCCAGAAGTTGGACCATTACAGAATAAGGGGAGTAGCTCACAATTGGTTCACCTCTTACTTTAGCAACAGGCAGCAAAAGGTCATTATTCACAATGGTGATAACAGCTGTGATGTGGGATCTGAGTGGGGTACTGTCAAGTGGGGGATGCCCCAGGGATCAGTGTTGGGGCCGCTCCTGTTCCTTATTTACACTCCTGGAAATTGAAATAAGAACACCGTGAATTCATTGTCCCAGGAAGGGGAAATTTTATTGACACATTCCTGGGGTCAGATACATCACATGATCACACTGACAGAACCACAGGCATATAGACACAGGCAACAGAGCATGCACAATGTCGGCACTAGTACAGTGTATATCCACCTTTCGCAGCAATGCAGGCTGCTATTCTCCCATGGAGACGATCGTAGAGATGTTGGATGTAGTCCTGTGGAACGGCTTGCCATGCCATTTCCACCTGGCGCCTCAGTTGGACCAGCGTTCGTGCTGGACGTGCAGACCGCGTGAGACGACGCTTCATCCAGTCCCAAACATGCTCAATGGGGGACAGATCCGGAGATCTTTCTGGCCAGGGTAGTTGACTTACACCTTCTAGAGCACGTTGGGAGGCACGGGATACATGCGGACGTGCATTGTCCTGTTGGAACAGCAAGTTCCCTTGCCGGTCTAGGAATGGTAGATCGATGGATTCGATGACGGTTAGGATGTACCGTGCACTATTCATTGTCCCCTCGACGATCACCAGAGGTGTACGGCCAGTGTAGGAGATGGCTCCCCACACCATGATGCCGGGTGTTGGCCCTGTGTGCCTCGGTCGTATGCAGTCCTGATTGTGGCGCTCACCTGCACGGCGCCAAACACGCATACGACCATCATTGGCGCCAAGGCAGAAGCGACTCTCATCGCTGAAGACGACACGTCTCCATTCGTCCCTCCATTCACGCCTGTCGCGACACCACTGGAGGCGGGCTGCACGATGTTGGGGCGTGAGCGGAAGACGGCCTAACGGTGTGCGGGACCGTAGCCCAGCTTCATGGAGACGGTTGCGAATGGTCCTCGCCGATACCCCAGGAGCAACAGTGTCCCTAATTTGCTGGGAAGTGGCAGTGCGGTCCCCTACGGCACTGCGTAGGATCCTACGGTCTTGGCGTGCATCCGTGCGTCGCTGCGGTCCGGTCCCAGGCCGACGGGCACGTGCACCTTCCACCGACCATTGGCGACAACATCGATGTACTGTGGAGACCTCACGCCCCACGTGTTGAGCAATTCGGCGGTACGTCCACCCGGCCTCCCGCATGCCCACTATACGCCCTCGCTCAAAGTCCGTCAAGTGCACAAACGGTTCACGTCCACGCTGTCGCGGCATGCTACCAGTGTTAAAGACTGCGATGGAGCTCCGTATGCCACGGCAAACTGGCTGACACTGACGGCGGCGGTGCACAAATGCTGCGCAGCTAGCGCCATTCGACGGCCAACACCGCGGTTCCTGGTGTGTCCGCTGTGCCGTGCGTGTGATCATTGCTTGTACAGCCCTCTCGCAGTGTCCGGAGCAAGTATGGTGGGTCTGACACACCGGTGTCAATGTGTTCTTTTTTCCATTTCCAGGAGTGTATATAAATGATATGCCCTCTAGTATTATGGGTAACTCTAAAATATTTCTGTTTGCTGATGACACTAGCTTGGTAGTAAAGGATGTTGTGTGCAACATTGATTCGGTTGCAAGTAGTGCAGTACTTGACCTCAGTTCATAGCTTGTAGAAAATAAACTAACGTTAAATCACAGTAAGACTCAGTTTTTACAGTTTCTAACACACAATTCAACAAAACTTGACGTTTTAATCTCACAGAACGGGCATATTATTAGTGAAACTGAACAGTTCAAATTCCAGGTGTTCGGAGACATAGTAAGCTGTTTTGGAAAGCCCACGTTCAGGATCTTGTTCAGAGACTTAATACTGCCATTATCACTATTCGAACGGTATCGAAAGTGAGTGATACTTCGACACGTAAATTAGTCTACTTTGCTTATTTTCATTCACTTATGTCGTATGGTATTATGTTTTGGGGTAACTCTTCCCATTCTAGAAGGATATTTTTGGCTCAGAAACGGGCGGTTCGGGCAATAAGTGGTGTGAGTTCACGAACCTCTTGTCGACCTCTGTTCACGAGTCTGGGTATTTTGACATTGGCCTCTCAATACGTATATTCCTTATTGTCGTTCCTTGTTACCAATATTAGTTTATTTTCAACAATAAGCAGCTTTCACTCGGTTAATACTCGACAGAAATCAAACCTCCATTTGGATCAACTTCCTTAACTCTTGTGCAAAAAGGTGTGCAGTATACTACTGCATCCATTTTCAATAAGCTGCCACTCGAATTCAAAGATCTTAGCAGTAATCCACCCGCTTTCAAATCAAAACTGAAGAGTTTGCTCATGGGTCACTCCTTCTATTCTGCCGAGGAGTTCCTTGAGAAATTAAGCTGATTCTCATTGTATTGCTGATAGCGTTTGCTTAAACTTATGGACTGATTTTCTTTCAGGTTCATGAACATTTATTTTTATCTGTTATTTCTTTTATGTTATAAGTTCATGTACTGACACGTTCCATGACCTTGGAGATTTGCTCCTCAGTTTGGTCCTACGGAACTTGACATGTAAATAAATAAATAAATAAAAATTAAAGTTGTGAGGACGGGTCGTGAGTCGTGCTTCGGCACCTCTGATGGTAGAGCACTTGCCCGCGAAGGCAAAGGTCCAGAGATCGAGTCTGGGTACGGCACACAGTTTTAATCTGGCAGGAAGTTGCAATTCGTGTTAGCTTTTTACAACCATGACTTCTTATGCTGATTGTGCGGTAATACTCCCTCCTGTCGGGCCTCTTTAATTTTACTGTAGGCGGTATCTACTCGTATCTTTCCCCTAGTGAAATATGCTTCTATGTTATTACATCTGTTCTGTACCCGTTCCTGCTTGTATATTTTGCACTTCCTGTCACGATCAATTTTTAGACATTTCCATTCCTTTTCACCTTTTTCACCTGCTGCATTTTTGTATTTTCTCCTTTCAGCAGTTAAACTCATTATCTCTTGTATTATCCAAGAATTTGTCCTAGGCTTGTCATTTAACGTATTTGATCGTCTACTGTCTTCACTATTTCATCTCTCCATTATGCCTATTCGTCTTCTACTGCATTCCTTTCCCCTGTTATAGTCAATTGTGGCCTAATGCTCCCTCTGAAACTCTCAACAACCTCTGGTTCTTTTAGCTTATCCAGGTTTCTTAAGTCAAGTGTTAGCGATGATCACATTATGCTCTGTGCAAAATTCTTCCAGGCGGCTTCCTCTTTCATTCCTTTCCTCCAGTTCACATTAATCTGAATTTTTTTCTCTTCATTTGCTAGCATCGAATTCCAACACCCATCAGAATTCAATTTTCATCACAATGAACTATCTGAATAATTCCTTTCACATCAGCATATATTTCTTCAATATCTTCATACATTTCTTCAATCTCTTCATCTGTGGAGCTAATTGGTATATAAACTCGTACTACTGTGATGAGTGTGGTCTTCGCGTGTATCTTTGCAACGATAAAGCGTCTACTATGCTGTTCGAAGTAGCTTACCCGCATTACTATTTTCTCATTCATTATCACACTTACTATATAAATAAAACAGTTTCTAATTCACTTGTTTATTTTGGATACAGATATGTGCAGCGGAGAGGACATACATCTGGAAACAGCTGTGCTTGGTCTGCGACTGTGAAAAGGCGTCTGTACTCTTCACCAACACCAGCCATGTAAATAAACAATTCATCACCTAAAGATGATGGTTTGAACCATCGAATCACGTAATGGCAAAATAGAAAAGTTACTGTCGCAGAAATTGTTTTATTTGTATTGATCAACTGTCAGAACCCTTAGAATGCCGTCCTTTATGGACAAAATATACAGCAAACCTACTCCTGCATTACGGCTATTTTATTTTGTGTATAACCCTGATCCACCTCACGAGTAGGCCTGTTCCTCCTGTCACCGAACTCCACTAATTGCCACTATATCTAACTTCAACTTATACTTTTTAAATTTTCTGACATTCCACTCTGGAATTCGTAGAATTATCCTGATGACGACGTCCTCCTGAGTGGTCCCCACCAAGAGATCAGAATTGCGGATTATTTTACCTTCAGAATGTTTTACCCACGAGGATGCCATCATCATTCAATCATAATCCCTTCGCGAAAAATTACGGCTAGGGTTTCCCCTTGCTTTAAACCGTTCGCAGTATCAGCACAGCAAGGCCGTTTCGGTTGATGTTACAAGACTGTTGCCCCTACAGCTCTTGAAAATTCTGCTGCCACTCTTCAGGACCCAGTTATTTGTCTGGACTGTCGACAGATACCCTTCTGTTGTAGTTGCACCTACAGTATGGCTATTTGTATTTCGGAGGCATGCAAGCCACTACACTAATGACAAGGCCCATGGTTGATAGGGAAATAGAAGACTTATGGAAGCTCTAATGAGGAGTGATGTGTTTCGTTACCGATTTGCTCTGTAAGCGGAAAGTGTCACGGAAATGTTCAAAAATCTCTGTAGAAATGCTACATGAGAAAGGTAGTGCATCACAGATTTACTGTCAAAATTCGAATGCCTAAATTTCAAGAAAAGTGGGGCAATATATTTGCTTCTTCCCAAATCCATCTCGGCAAAAAAGCTCGATGAGAAAATGAGGTGATATGGGGAGGATTACAGACACTGGCTCTTTCCACATATCATTCGAAAAAGGAGCAGGGATAATAGCTTCACCAGAAGTACCCTCCGTCACACACCACAGGATGGCTTGTGGAATGTAGATGTAGATGGATATATACATGAAGTAAGCTCGCATAGAGGACACAAATACTGAGTGAGATGGCTCAGTGATAAGGTACTCGACTGAATGAAAGACAGCAAGCAACTCGGAAGACCACTTGGGAAATGCTGCTTGCCAGATACAAAAGAAAGTCGTTTCTCCATCAGATAGTGACAGGTGATAAAAAAATGGATCTTCAGCGTCGTAAATCATGGTTGGATCCAAGCAAACCATCGACATCCACTGCAGGACTAAATGGCTTTGGGGAAGAAGACAACGCTCTGTGTGCTCTGTGGGATCAGAAGAGCGTCATCTATTATGAGCTGCTAAAGCCTGGTGAAACTGCTCACACTCGTCGCTACCAACAGCAAATGATCGACGTAAATCGAGCATTACGTGAAAAACGACGGGAATATGTAGAAAGGCAACACAGTCATATTGCTCCATGGTAACTCCCCATAACACACCAAAACGCATCACGGAAACGATCGAGGCGTTCAGTTTTGAAGTACTAGGGCATTTGGCTTGTTCTACAGACTTGGCTCCGTCCGATTTCATCTATTTGCATCGCTGGTACACGCTCTCGTTGAAGAACGCTTCAATTCATAGAAACTGTACGAAAATGGCTCACCGACTTGTTGGCTTCAGAAGAATGTTTTTTTCGCGTGGCATTCATAGCGTGCTGGAGAGGTGGAAGAAATGTATAAATAGCAATGGAGATTATTTTGAATAAAACGTTGTTTATCAGTTTCAAACAACAAATGTGTAATTATTGCATCCAAATTCCGTTTTCATACTTCTACACCTGGTAGACACACACACTGAGGTGAAAATGTGCCTCATCAGGGAAGAACACATTTGCGTCACGTGGTATGGTTGCAAACTTGTCTTCACAAGATATTCTCCATATTACATAATCCCAAACTAACAACTGTTGGACCACGCACATTTTATGTGGGTGAAAATTCAATTCATTATGAAGAATGTGGTGGAAAGAACGTCTTGAAATGCTAAGAGCAAGTGCATTTTTCCTAGCTGAGCGTTTCAGAGATTGCAGTACTGTTTCTCTAACTCGTATGATATTTTGTGGATTTGTAGCACTTCTCTCAGGTTGTCTTCGTACGGATGACACATCCCCTGTTGTTCTGAATGCATTTATCAAATTTAAAATTAATTGATGCCCTGGAACACGTCCGCATGGGGGTACTGCATATCGAAACGAAAAGCACGCTGCACTGCAATGATAGAGTGGGAATTTTAGGAATACACTTCAACACAAAATGACCGCGCCTCACGCGTCCACTGCATTATCGCAACTGAACAACAAGTGAATATAAACCTTCCGTCGGTCACTATAACCACGCCCACTCTATCCTCCATTCGACTAACAGTACCGCCACAACGAGAATTCTAAAAAAGTAATTTACGCCACTCCACCCTTTACAATCCAGAGTGCTGCTTCCCAAAATCAATCGCACCGTCAGGTCGCTGCACTCGGCATTTATGGCCTGAAATCCATCACTCTCCGGTTCTCAGTCGCCTCCACTACGTCTCCTCGGCTACAAGTTCTCTACACGCTACAAATGCAGTTATATGAACATTCTGCCCACAGTTTCTTCATGCAAAAATGTCACAAACCACAATATCATATGCAGTACTGTGGAACACCGAGATCATGACCTAAAATATGAATGTTAATCTGTCACTGTTGTTAAAGTGAGAGAGTGGCGTGCCACCTCTTTCGAAATCTGCACGGCCTGTGTTTATCAGGGAAAAAAGTATCAACAGGTCTGCCCCATGAAAAGTGTGATAGGACTGTTCTTTGTTCTCGATGTGAATAACATGTTAAAGAGGGAAAATGACAGCATTAAATATATGTGGACGGCACCGTACAAAACGTATAACAAACATAAAACATCTAGGAATTAATGTCGATTCTCAGTTAAAGTCAAGTGAACACATGAGGACTCTTGCAAACTGAATGTCGTCAACATGTTCTCCCCTTAGAGGTACTGCAATCAGTGTGTAACACCAGTGTAGTTTACTTACGTACTACTCATACATGGTGTTTCAAAAATGACCGGTATATTTGAAACGGCAATACAAACTAAACGAGCAGCGATAGAAATACACCGTTTGTTGCAATATGCTTGGGACAACAGTACATTTTTAGGCAGACAAACTTTCGAAATTACAGTAGTTACAATTGTCAACAACAGATGGCGCTGCGGTCTGGGAAACTCTATAGTACGATATTTTCCACATATCCACCATGCGTAGCAATAATATGGCGTAGTCTCTGAATGAAATTACCCGAAACCTTTGACAACGTGTCTGGCGAAATGGCTTCACATGCAGATGAGATGTACTGCTTCAGCTGTTCAATGGTTTCTGGATTCTGGCGGTACACCTGGTCTTTCAAGTGTCCCCACAGAAAGAAGTCACAGGGGTTCATGTCTGGTGAATAGGGAGGCCAATCCACGCCGCCTCCTGTATGTTTCGGATAGCCCAAAGCAATCACACGATCATCGAAATATTCATTCAGGAAATTAAAGACGTCGGCCGTGCGATGTGGCTGGGCACCATCTTGCATAAACCACGAGGTGTTCGCAGTGTTGTCTAAGGCAGTTTGTACCGCCACAAATTCACGAAGAGTTTCCAGATAGCGTGATGCAGTAATCGTTTCGGATCTGAAAAATAGGCCAATGATTCCTTTGGAAGAAATGGTGGCCCAGACCAGTACTTTTTGAGGATGCAGGGACGATGGGACTGCAACATGGAGCTTTTCGGTTCCCCATATGCGCCAGTTCTGTTTATTGACGAAGCCGTCCAGGTAAAAATAAGCTTCGTCAGTAAACCAAATGCTGCCCACATGCATATCGCCGTCATCAATTCTGTGCACTATATCGTTAGCGAATGTCTCTCGTGCAGCAATGGTAGCGGCGCTGAGGGGTTGCCGCGTTTGAATTTTGTATGGATAGAGGTGTAAACTCTGGCGCATGAGACGATACGTGGACGTTGGCGTCATTTGGACCGCAGCTGCAACACGGCGAACGGAAACCCGAGGCCGCTGTTGGATCACCTGCTGCACTAGCTGTGCCTTGCCCTCTGTGGTTGCCATATGCGGTCGCCCTACCTTTCCAGCACGTTCATCCGTCATGTTCCCAGTCCGTTGAAAGTTTTCAAACAGGTCCTTTATTGTATCACTTTTCGGCCCTTTGGTTACATTAAACCTCCGTTGAAAACTTCGTCTTGTTGCAACAACACTGTGTTCTAGGCGGTGGAATTCCAACACCAGAAAAATCCTCTGTTCTAAGGAATAAACCATGTTGTCCACAGCACACTTGCACGTTGTGAACAGCACACGCTTACAGCAGAAAGACGACGTACAGAATGGCGCACCCACAGACTGCGTTGTCTTCTATACCTTTCACATCAGTTGCAGCGCCATCTCTTGTTGAAAATTGTAACTACTGTAATTTCGAAAGTTTGTCCGCCTGAAAATGTACTGTTGTCCCAAGCATATTGCAACAAACGGTGTATTTCTATCGCTGCTCGTTTAGTTTTTATTGCCGTTTCAAATATACCGGTCATTTTTGAAACAGCCTGTATGTACACTCAGTTCTTAGTTGTGGAATTATTTTCTGACAAGCGTATGCACAAAAAGTGAACATAGTTTGCAAACTATGGAGAAGGGCCATAAGAATAATAACCAAAAATGGTAGTTGAGCTCATTGTAAAGAACTGTCCAGGATATTGGATTTTAACTACACGATATACCTACAGTCACCAATCAGCTGTACACTTTAGAAACAATAATGAAAATTACTGCGCACCAGCTCTGTCCATGTACTGAGAAATAAATGTGTACAATAAACTGCCCAAGGTGGTTAATAAAATTACTATAATGAACTTAGTGAAAGCTGCAGTTAAAAAGTACCTGATGAGCAACAGCTGCCATACAGTGAGGCATCACTTAGATAATACAGAGCAGGGTATCTGCTAAAAAAGTGATTCATATTAATGATAATAACGACAATAAAACATTTCTCGTTTTGAAACTTCCTGGCAGATTAAAACTGTGTGCCCGACCGAGACTCGAACTCGGGACCTTTGCCTTTCACGGACAAGTGCTCTACCATCTGAGGTACCGAAGCACGACTCACGCCCGCTCCTCACAGCTTTACTTCTGCCAGTATCTCGTCTCCTACCTTCCAAACTTTACAGAAGCTCTCCTGCGAACCTTGCAGAACTAGCTGTCCTGAAAGAAAGGATACTGCGGAGACATGGGTTAGCCACAGCTTGGGGGATGTTTCCAGAATGAGATTTTCACACTGCACCGGAGTGTGCGCTGATATGAAACTTCCTGGCAGATTAAAACTGTGTGCCCGACCGAGACTCGAACTCGGGACCTTTGGCTTTCGCGAAAGGAAGTTTCATATCAGCGCACACTCCGCTGCAGAGTGAAAATCTCATTCTGGGTTTCTCATTTTACATTATACTTTGCCACTATTTTTTTTTCTTTTATTCTTTTCTTCTTTACCATTTCTCCTTTCCTCAAATGGTTCAAATGCTCTGAGCACTATGGGACTTAACTTCTGAGGTCATCAGTCCCCTAGAACTTAGAACTACTTAAACCTAACTAACCTAAGGACATCACACACATCCATGTCCGCGGCAGGATTCGAACCTGTGACCGTAGCGGTCGCGCGGTTCCAGACTGAAGCGCCTACAACCGCTCTGCCACTGCGACCCGCTCTCCTTTCCTCCCTAACTTACGCAATGTGTAGTATTAATACCTCATCCTCTTTTCGGGCTCAATATCTCACACAATATAAAGGATTGCTGACTCAGTTTTTCAGGCTAGCAAATGGGAAGTTACCGTACACAAAATGGAAACGAAACATTGTGCTGTGGTGTTGACATGAAGTGATAGCATGTGTATCGTCACTTTATGGAATAACATGTATGTAGTTCTTGTAGTGTGTGCAGTGACTGAGTGTAGGAAATGCATGAACATTGTAGGATTAGCACTATTTCAAACAGAGTGGTCTTGTTTGAGGGAGGGTGGAGTTTCCAGTCTTCATCCGGCCATTATGAACTAGGTTTTACGCACTTTACTTAAATGACGTGAGACAACTGCCAGGATGGTGCCTACTATAAAGGCCACTACCGACTAATTGTTCCACCGTTGTCAAATTAGAACTGTTAGTTCAAATGGCTCTGAGCACTATGAGACTCAACTGCTGTGGTCATTAGTCCCCTAGAACTTAGAACTACTTAAACCTAACTAACCTAAGAACATCACACACATCCATGCCCGAGGCAGGATTCGTACCTGCGACCGTAGCAGTCGCACGGTTCCGGACTGCGCGCCTAGAACCGCGAGACCACCGCGGCCGGCCAGAACTGTTAGTACCCGAACGCATATATACAGCGGGTCCTAGGAGGAATGTCCAGTATTCATGAATATGACAGGAACGATAATTCGAAGCACCAAATCTTAGTAAACATGTGTTCTAAACTCCATATCCTAAGAGCTCTGAACACTTGTTCCGTAGAAGAGATTTTTTTTTCGGAGTAGCGAATACGAAAGTGCGCTCATAGCCTTTAAGGTATTGTATTTAAACTGGTGTTCCACTGACTACTCTTTATTGATGATTGTATTAAAAGTTCGATGTGCCTACGTGGCTTCTTTCTTGTTAAGTTCTGGCAGTACTTTTTATTATGAGGCATACATCGATGTATCTGACAGATGTAGAAGAATGCGAAATTATTCATGATCCAGTTAAATACATTTTACTTTTATCGGGAAATAAACGTCGTTATATTTTAAAATTACTTTTTAGTAGCAAAAATTATTTCAGTGCTTACTTTCTACAGCGATCAGAGATTTTAGGCTGATGGTTAATATTTGCCGATTATTGAACAATGGACTATCGCTGCGCTGCACTATGAAACGATTTAACAGTTCTTTTCTCAATATAGTTTCAAAATTAATTGCTCAAGCTTAATTAAATTGCTTTTTTCACAAAACTATTATTGAATTGCAGTTTAAATTAAACTTAAACTCTTTCTTAGTTAAATTTTCTTCATATTACGTCTTCGTAAGATAGGTAGAGAATTTTTCCGAAATTAAAGTTTGTCAATCCTTTTGATGTCGTATATTTTTACAACCCAAGACCCATATCACTCACACGAGCTAACACTGAACCAGAACGAACACTCAGTGAGCAAACAAGGTGATCGAACCAAAATGAGCTACCAGAATGATCTAAACAATGTTAGAGCGAGACTTGGATTAATGCAAACAAACGAATTCTAATGTACAGTACTCTTACTCCTTTACTCTCTTAGGATTATATTGTATTCCTTTTTATGACTAATACTTAAATATTTCAACTAAACTAGTTAAAGTATCTTTTTTATTAAAATTACGACTTAAAGCCATCAAAGCGTGACTACAGTAGATAGCTTAGAGACCATGTTTACTGGACATATTTCTCTCGTTTTGGTCCATACCATCACCTCTCAACTATGGATAGTAAAAGACTGCACAGAAAAGATATTTTCACAGTACATTTTAGAGCCGATGTTTACTCATCTACATGTACATGATTGCTCTGCTATTCACAATAAAGTGCCTGGCAGAGGGTTCAATGAATCACGTTCGAGGTGTGTCTACCGTTCCACTCTCGAACGGCGAGCGGGAAAAACGAGCACTTAAATATTTCTGTGCGATCCCTGATTTATTTTATAGTGATGATCATTACTCCCTATGTAGGTAAGTGCCAACAGAATGTTTTCGCAATCGGAGGAGAAAACTAGTGATTGAAATTTCATGAGAAGACCCCCTTGCCACGAAAAACGCCTTTGTTTTAATGATTGCCACTCCAAATCACGTATCATGTCTGTAGCACTATCTCAATTATTTCGCGATAGTACAAAACGAGCTGCCCTTCTTTGAACTTTTTCGATGTCACCCTTCAGTTCCACCTGATGGAGATCCCACACCACATAGCAATATTCCAGAATAGGGCGGACAAGCGTGGTGTAAGCAGTCTCTTTAGTACTAGACATTTTTGCTTCGAATGATCGTTCTTGTGATATCCGAGAAAATTGATCATCCCTCCTGTATTCGAATTACGTTAAATAATTATAAGCCCGCGACATGTCTGATATCTTTGTAAAAGTGGTCTGTGAATGAACAAAGCTGCCACCACCACTACTACTACACACATAAAAGACTTGACGCGTGGGGTGACCATCAGCCTGCGATTGTTCGCTGATGACTTTGTAGTGTACAGTAAAATGCCTTCTTTGAGCGACTGGAGGAGGATACAGGCTGAACTGCATATAATTTGTATCTAGAGCAATGAATGATAGCTTCTTGTAAATATGAAAAAAAGTTAATGCAGACGACTAGGAAAAACAATCCTGTATTCTTCGAATACAATATTAGTGGTTTGCTGCTTGCCAAACACACATCCAATAAATACCTAAGCTCGGCGTTTCCAAAGCGATTTGAAATGGAGCAAACGCGTAAGATCGGATCTATGAAAAGCGAAAACGGAACCATTGTGCGTCCCATTCTTCAGAACTACTAGAGTGTTTCGGATTCCCTGCAGGTCGGGTTAAAGGAAGACGCAGAAGCAATTTAGAGTAGTGATGCTAGGTTTGTTTCTGGTAAGACTTATCAGCATGCGAATAGCTTCGGAACTCAAATGGGAGTCGATGGAGGAAAGAATGCTTTTTCTTTTACGGAACACTATTGTAAAACTTTTGAACACGAATATTTGCAAGGAACTGCAGAGCAAACTACCGCCATGAATATATATGACGGACAAGAACTGCGAAGACAAGTTAAGAGAAATTAAGGTTCGTATGGCAGCACATAGAAAGTAGTTTTACCCTAGCTGCATTTGCGAATGGAACAGAAAAGGGAATTACCAGCAGCAGTACACGTTATCCTCTCCCATGCAACGTATAGTGACTCGAGAAGTATGTTTGAACATGTAGATTATGATTATTGCTGATGGACTGTAGTTGTTGAGGGAGCATATAAACATCCGTCTCTCACTGTGAAGATGGCTTCTTTTATAGTTTTCGTACTATCAGACAAGCAACATCCAAGTTGCGTTGGCGAATGCACTGATATACTTAAGCTAAATCTTCATTTGCGACTATGGATCAGTTTTCTTTTCTTTTCTGCTTATTTTTGTCAATAAGGCAAGTGAGTAGGAGGGCAACGGCCAGACTGATATGATAGCTTTCCATTCTTATATTTACTTGTCTAGCCAGCGAGACAACAGAGAGGGTAGACAATAGGTGGGACACACAAATCCTGCACACTGTGGGCATTATAGGAAGGTGACGGAGAGGAAGGATATGCGCAGTAGTTGGAGAGCGGTAGGAGGAGGAGGTTGATGAGCAGGAGAAGGCGCCGGGACAATATTGACACGGCGGTCCGCAGGCAGCCGCGAGTGAGCCTAAGGGGCTTTGTGTGTGCCGCTAAACCTGCGGCGCATGGTACATTCTCCTACAAACGCACCCTCTGCCCCTCTCCAACATGTTTTCTGTCTGCACTAGCAAAACCACGTTGTGGTCGCATCTGAAGAGTGACAGTAGATTCACTTATTTACATGAAATAAGACACAGCTTATATGTGACATAAATTAGCAATATAAAAATGCAGCGAGACCTCCGGTTATATTTTTTTAGGTTCCGGAGAAATGTAGCAACGCGTGAGATTGTACTAATCCCGAGACTTATCTTAGAACATAGGTTAAACAAAGGAAAACCATCGTTTATAGATTTTGTTGATTTAGAAAAAGTTTTTGCCAGTTTTGAAACGAACACACTCACTGAAATTCTGGGGGCAACAGGGAATATTAGCGATAAGAGAGAGGAATTCAAACGTTATTTACAACTTGTACAAAAAACAGACTGCATTTATAAGAATTGACGGACACGACAGAGCAGCAGTGATTAAGAAGGGAGTGGGATATGTTTGTAACCTATCCCTGATGTTATTCGTTCTGTACATTGAGCATGCAGTAGAGGAAACCAAGGAGAAAGGTGGAATGAGAATTAAAGTTCAAGGAGACGCAGTACAAACATTCTGGTTTGGTGATGACATTTCAATTCCGCCGGAGACAACAAAGAACTTGGAGCATGTACTATATCGAAGTATGTCCTAACACTTCCTTACCTTGTATCTTTCTTTAAAGAGTTCTTTTACATTTAAACGTATAAAAAACGATGTAAATGAGAGTAATACCAAAATTACAGATGAGTCAAAAACAACTTTACAACTTTAGAATGATGTGAAAATTTATTGAGGTAACTTACATAATCGGTAGCTGTGTCCTTCTTCATGGACGAAACTATCGCTGGTGTTGTGTAACTGGATGTGCTTGAAAATTTTTAACTCCAGGCATCGATAAAGATGACCCAGGTGGGATGGCTTTGTACAGCAAGACGGTGCACCACTTCATTTCCTCATGGAAGTTCGTGGTTTCCTCGATAATAGCTTTCCAAGTTGGCTTTAAAGTGGCAATTGCAAATCGCATGGCCACTTCGCTCTCCATACTTGACACCATTGGAGTTCATTATTTTTGGTTTTTTGAAAGACGGTATATATGTTCCTCCCCTATTAAACAGTTCAGCCGACCTGAAAAATCGAATCTACACCGCCTTTGCGCAAGTTACGTCCTATTTGCTCCGACGAGTGTGGGAAGAAATTGATTACCAGCGTGATGTATGCCGCATTACAGATTAAGCCACATCGAACCAAAATGACACTTGACATTTTTGTGTGAAATTTGAGGTTGTTTGCTACAGAATGACACATCTAGCGATTCTATAAGTTATCTCAATAAATTTCTATATCATTCCCAAATTGTAAAGTCCTTTTTGACTCACTCTGTATTTATGGTAGTGTGCATAATTTAAAGGCTGCAGCGTTCGATTGGGAAGAATTCACACTGTATGCTCATACGAAGTTATCGTGTGATGGTTAATGGTGAGGAATAATGCGCACTTGGTACATCGGTGAGAAGTGTATGATTACACTTATGTCTAAGGCCATGGTTTGAAAATAGATATGCCCGGAACTAGTTTCCACAAAGAAATGACTATTATCGCAACTATGACGGATATTCAAGGAAAATAAAGACTTAAAGAAGTGTCACTGTCCGAAAAGAGTTCAAACACCAGAAAACGTTGCTCTCGTGTGGAAACATCATCAAAGAGAACCTGTGTTTGCATCCTTACAAATTAACTGACTAACAAGGACATGACTACTATCGTAACTATGATGGATGTTGAAGGAAAATAAAGGCTTTAAGAACTGTGACTGTCGAAAAGAGTTCAAACACCAGAAAACGTTGCTCTCGCGTCGACACATCAGCAAGGAGGCCCTGTATTTGCATCTTTACAACTTAACTGTTGTGTATGCGTCAGACTAATTTTCGCATGTTGCTTTCTGCCCGTAGTTTCTGAGCAAAGTGGAATCAGGACTTTTGGATCTTCAGTTTTTCATTTCTTCAGATAAGGCCTGGTTCAGCCCGCTAGGCTATTTGAACTTAAACACCCAGTGCACCTTTACACATTAGAAAATTGCCAACAGTACTTTTACGAGCGTTGCATGATCCCAAGATAAGTGTTTGTTGTGCAATATTTGACGTCCGCGTCGTAACACCATTCTTTCACTAAACTGTTAATGCTGACTGATATGTCCAGAAAGTTTAATCCTTTCGTGGATTAACTCAGAGAATTTGGACAACTAGACGAATATTTTCAGCCTTGACAATCTTTTGATGAGTGCACAAAGCATTCGGTGAGGCGAGGACGGACAATCAGAAGACGCAGTGCAATCTCTTTACCACCTCTGGCAATCTCTCTCCCTCTGGTTGTTACTTGTGTGGAAAACTCAAGCGTCAGGTGCACTCAAATAATCCTCACACAACGGCACACCTACAGCAGGACAGTGAAACCTCTATTGCTGCTATTACTCAGACGGAGCTGCTAAGCGCGTCTCACAGTTTGATAAATAAAGCACAGCGCACCATCGACGTGTGGAACAGGAAAGGGAGGTAATGACAGTGGCACGTAAAGTGCCCTCCGCCAAACACCATTGGGTGGCTTGCGGAGTATAAATGTAGATGTAGATCTCCAGCTGCTGGTATCACAGTGACACAACGAACTTTTTGAAAACCTGTTACTCCACGGAGAGCTCCGAGCCAGACGCAGTGTAGCGAGCATTCGACTGACCCCAAACCATTGCCATTTGTGACTCAAGTAGCGTCAAGGGACAGCTCATTGGAAGGCAGGTCTGTTGTGTTTTCTAATGAAAGCTGGTTTTTCTCCAGTGCCAGAGATGGCAGTGCGTTGGTTAGGAGGCTAGTTCAGGCCCTGCATCCAACCTGTTTTCGTGCTAGATACGCTGGTCCTACACCTAGAGCTATCGTCCGGGGTGTGATTTCGTATAACAGTAGGAGCACTATCGTGGTTATCAGACGCACCCTGACTGCAAATTTGTACACCAGTCTACTGGTCCGAGCTGCTGTATTGCCATTCATGAACAGCTTTCCAGGGGCTGTTTTCCAGTAGCATAACGTTCGCTCACACACCGCTGTTGTAACCCAACATGCTCTACACAGTGTTGACATGTTGCCTCGGCGTACTACATAACGAGGCCTGACTCCAATCGAGCACATATGAAACTTGATTGGACAACTCACACCTCATCCTCAAACAGCTTCAACCGTCCCTGTATTGACCTACCAAGTAAAGTAGGCAGCGAACTTTATCCAACAAACTGACATCCGCCGCTATACAACACAATGCACGCAAGTTTGAATGCTTGCATTCAACGTTCTGGCTGTTACAACGGTTATTAATGTACCAACCAATATTTCACATGTACAATGGCTTATCTCGCACTTAAATTAATCTGTGATCTTGGAATGTAAATCACTTAAATTTATTATCTAGGCAAATGTATTCCCGAAATTTCATTACTCTACATTAACTACTTTTTGATGTTGCGATTTTTTGTCGTCGGTGTGTTTTACAAAGGATGGCAGATGCTAACCATCCACTAGCTGGAAAGAGTGAAACGCTCTCTCAAATGGGGAATTGCAGAACTGCGAGGAAACTGCAGCTTCATTTCTACAACAGGTATCAACTCATGAATACACCGAAATGAAGTCCTCCCAATGTTCCTGTAGAACTATTACAGCTCTTGTCACAGTACTCCTGTAATATACGTCGACTGTTACAGCAAAACTAAAAGGTTATGCAGAGTTCAAAAATAGATGAGGAAAACCATACAGGACGCGCTTACTTCAGTCCACAAACTGCGGAAGAAAGAAAGCTTCACCTACCTGGCGATCTTCCATATTTCTAGCTGAAACGTTCGCGGCTATGCACATGATAAAACACGCAAGATCTCTCAAAATATTCAAGAGAATAATAATCACCGACTCATAAAACATTCTGAAATTGATTAGTAACAGCAATTGGAAGAAAAGAACTAGTAAATACAACCTCGACCTAGTAGATCACTATCATTGGTCAAAGAAGACTGATGAAACTGTAGAATATGTGTGGATCAAATCTAATTCTGGTGTGAAACTTAATGAAATCGCTGGTCGACAAGTGAGAGATGTAATTACCAGCGGGAGACATGATGCCATAATATTCTCGTGCACACATTACCTGCGCCCATTGTGAGATTGCGTCTCAATTACGAACCCTTAGCCGCCCACTTACATAGAATCGGTGTACTGGAGACACTCCACGCTACTGTTAATGTGATGGAGTGACAATTGATGATGTAAATCACATCATTATTCAGAGAAAGCGTTATAATAAAGACGAAGTAAAATTTTCAAAGGAACTTCCGATACAATCATGGGTGCAAATGATTCAAATGGCTCTGAGCACTATGAGACTTAACTTCTGAGGTCATCAGACCCCTGAGCTTAGAACTATTTAAACCTAACTAACCTAAGGACATCACACACATCCATGCCCGAGGCAGGATTCGAACCTGCCACCGTAGCGGTCACGCGGTTCCAGACTGCGCGCCTAGAACCGCATGGCCACTCCGGCCAGCACAATCATGAACGCATATGATGTCATAGTCAGTTTTATAGCACAAGAAGACGTCAAAGCGTAAAAGGAATTGTGGCTATTGAACTTCATTCACGAACTGAATTAACTGATTTTATACAAGTGACTGTTCAGCTGTCAATTGTATCTAGTTGTCTAAGTGAATACACATAACATTTTCGATCTGAAGACAAATTTACTAATGTATCCCCTAAAACGTGTGATGACAAAAAGCAAATGTTACCTTGCTATGCTTGTCAGTTTTGTGATAGCTAAGAAGTATGTATGCTAGAAGCCAATAATAAATAAATAAATATGTTCGAGGCGTCTGCCATAGATATGTCTTCGTCCATCGACGGCAAAAATGCAAGACCTGAAACTACTTAAGTCTAGCGCATATAGCAACTGATGCAGACAACCCCATCGACAATGAACAACTATTAGTATACTGTGGTTGCTGCTAGAGTTCAAAATTAAACAAAACATTAACTATATTGATCTCAAATATTAAATATTTTTATCTTGCAGCACTAGATCGATGGACCCGACTACCGCAACAAGTCTTCCAACTAAAAATAAACAGCTGAACAAAAGGTTGCCACAGGGAAACTGACACCTTATAAATCACAAAAAATCACACACGATTACACCGTGCCGCTGTTTTCGTAATCAAACTAGAAGAGCACCCACCATTGCTGAGAATGTTCATCTCCTCCTCTCTCAGTCCAGCTCCCCTGCCTCTCTATCCAACTGCTATTCTTTCTTTTCTCTGTCCATCTCCTCTTCCCCCATTTCTCTGTTCATCTCCCCCTCCCCTATTTCTCTGTCCATCCTCCCCCCCCCCCCCACTCTTCTCTCTGTCCATCCCCACTTCCTTCTACGCTCTATGTCCATCCGCTTTCTCTGTCCAGTTCGTCCTTTCTGTCTCTTTTTTACTCCCCCCCCCCCCCCCCCCCGTCGCTCCATCTCCTACTTCCTCCTCTCACAATCCATCTACTTCTCTTTCCTTCGTCTGTGCATCAACTCCTCCTGCACATCTCTATCCATCTCCTCCTCCCACAGTATTAATTTTCAGCTAGTGAGTAATAAGTGTGCTAAGTTTTGTTGAAATCGATTCAGGTGTTTAGAAGCAGCTTTTTATCTGTGGCTTTGCCCTGCTCGTCACGTGTCACATCTATTTAACGTATTTCACACGTATTTTGACACATATTTCATCTGTATCTCTAGCGAATTTCTCCCTGCAGTTTCGTTTTATCTCAGTTCAGTTTTTATGGCGTCAGATCACATGAATTATGTGTTGCACAATGATATGATTTTCCATGTGCATTCGGTAATGTATATGGACAGTGTCTGCGAAATGTGCTGCGAACGGAATTTGTAGTAAAGAAATAATAAATTAAAACGTCATGTATCACGCATCTCAAAATTGATGACGTCATAACTCCTGAACTATGTGTGGTACAGCAGCATATTTGTAGAGATATATTCAATGATATACACTATTGGCCATTAAAATTGCTACACCAAGAAGAAATGCAGATAAACGAGTATTCATTGCACAAATATATTATACTAGAACTGACACGTGATTACATTTTCACGCAATTTCGGTGCATAGATCCTGAGAAATCAGTACCCAGAACAATCACCTATGGCCGTAATAACGGCCTTGATACGCCTGGGCATTGAGTCAAACAGAGCTTGCATGGCGTGTACATGTACAGCTGCCGATGCAGCTTCAACACGATACCGCAGTTGATCAAGAGTAGTGACTGGTGTATTGTGACGAGCCAGTTGCTCGGCCACCATTGACCAGACGTTTTGAATTGGTGAGAAATCTGGAGAATGTGCTGGGCAGGGCAGCGGTCGAACATTTTCTGTATCCAGAAAGGCCCGTACAGGACCTGCAACATGCGGTCGTGCATTATCCTGCTGAAATGTAGGGTTTCGCAGGGACCGCATGAAGGGTAAAGCCACGGGTGGTAACACTTCTGAAATGTAACGTCCACTGTTCAGAGTACCGACAATGCGAACAAGAGGTGACCGAGACGTGTAACCAATGGCACCCGATACCATCACGCAGGGTTATACGCCATGATGGCGATGACGAACACATCCTTCCAATGTGCATTCACCGCGATGTCGCCAAACACGGATGTTACCGTCAAGATGCTGTAAACAGAACTTGGATTCATCCGAAAACATGACGTTTTGCTATTCGTGCATCCAGGTTTGTCGTTGAGTTCACCATCGCATGCGCTCCTGTCTGTGATGTAGCGTCAAGGGTAACCACAGCCATGGCCTCCGAGCTGATAGTGCATGCTGCTGTAAACGTCGTCGAACTGTTCATGCAGGTGGTTGTTGTCTTGAAAACGTCCCCATCTGTTGACTCAGGGACCAAGACGTGGCTTCACGATCAGTTTCAGCCATGAGGATAAGATGCCTGTCATGTCGACTGTTAGTGATACGAGGCCGTTGGGATCCAGCACGGCATTCTGTATTGCCCTCCTGAACCCACCGATTTCATATTCCGCTAACAGTCATTGGATCTCAACCAACGCGAGCAGCAATGTGGGACACGATAAACCGAAATCGCGATAGGGTAGAATCCGACCTTTATCACAGCCGGAAACTTGATGGTACGCATTTCTCCTCCTTAAACGAGGCATCACAACAACGTTTCACCATACATTGCCGGTCAATTGCTGTTTGTGTATGAGAAATCGGTTGGAAACTTGCCTCATGTCAGCACGTTGTAGGTGTCGCCACCGGTGCCAACCTTGTGTGAATGCTCTGAAAAGCTAATCATTTGCGTCTTCTTCCTGTCGGTTAAATTTCACGTCTGTAGCACGTCATCTTCGTGGTGTAGCAATTTTAATGGCCAGTAGTGTAAATGAATACAATGTGCAAAATGTATTCCGCGTAGGGTTATTAGTAAAGAAGGAATAAATTAAAAGGTTATGCCTGATGCGGTATTTTTACTGCATGAAAAGCGCAAATGTTGTAAGCGAGAAGCTTATTTTCTTTTATCAGTTTGTGGTGAATATGAGCGATAAAAGGTATCGTAAAGGTTTTAATTATGTGTAAAGTTTCTTGCAAGTCACTATATGCTCTCATTCTCAAACACTGGATACATGTAGTCTAGCTATTTGCTCGTCGAGAGCTACACATCTTTTTCACCTCCACTCCTTTGAGGCGTACGTTGTTCTTACCTTCCCATTGGTTCAAAAAGGTTCAAATAACTCTGTGCACAATGGGACTTAGCTTATGAGGTCATCAGTCCCCTAGAATTTAGAACTACTTAAACCTAACCAACCTAAGGACACCACACACATCCATGCCCGAGGCAGGATTCGGACTTGCGAACGTAGCGGTCGCGCGGTTCCCGACTGTAGCACCTTGAACCGCTCTGCCACCCCGACCGGCTCACATTGGTTCTTTCCAGGCAGTAAGTGCTATGTGTATCAAGCTTGGTTGAAATCAGTCCAGTTGTTTAAAATGTGTTGTGGAACACACATACCGAAGTATACATTCATCCACTTTTATAACATCTGTGCATTAACCACACTAGTTACGATCTTGGGGTGCTACAGGATCGATATCTCTGCGGTTGGCCCAGGAGACGTCATCCATCCCCAGTAACAACGATATGGTCTCTATTACTAGCAATCCTTTCGTCCTCGCATGGATTGTCGCCATTAGCAGTATAATTCCGCCACACGTGCAGACTGTCGCAGACGATTTTCTTCCCACTGTCCTAAACCGCTTCACTTCAAAAGTTTTTGTGTATGATATGCCAGAAAACGTTTAGTAGGGCTTACAGTATAACATTTGGTGATGGTCACCTTGCAAATGGGGGTGTGGAGGGGCTGCACTTCTTTCCCGGCTGCAACGGTACGTAACGGTTATTGCTGAGTAGTTGTTATTCTAAGCAGCATGCCATACGAGCAAGCCAGTTGCGTCATTATCTGTGGTTGCTCGTACTTTACGTACTTGGGCTAAGTACGGCTCTATTTAACAAGAATAGCTCGAGGTAGGCATACGGCTCCGCAGCTATTTCGCTGTGAATAATAACTTGTAGCTGTCACCCTAAAGTCAAATAATCTATGCATTGGCTAGAATTGCGAATTAATAAAATACGCAGAAATATAAAATAAAAGATAAATGAATAATTTGATAAAAAGGGTTCTATTCTAACGTCTGTTTTTGATGTAAACGCCGGAGGATTATGTTGATTTAAGTTTCTTCATGAAAGTACTAAACGGAAAGTGGTCCTACGATAATCAAGTATAGCGCATGCAGATATACTCTTGTGAAACGCAGTAAAGTTACAAGAATGATAGCAAAATCCGAAAATTAATTGTTAACGAAGGTAGGCGAAAAAGTCCGTTTCATGATCAAAATACACGAGATAGTGACCAGCTCAAAACAGTTCAGAGGTCAACACGATGATTCACAAATTAACACGCGCGATACAAGAATACTAGCTCATACCCTGTCTCTTCTCATTTCCTTAAAACAAGCGGTAAAGTGGTCCTACACTGGAGAACATTCAGCCTTCGCGAAAAATAAAGTTCCTAGGTGCCGTTCACCGCCCAGAATCTATAATCCACACAGTCGAACACCACTCGTTACGACAGGCAGGTCTACTTTCTTCCAGAACTCATGTAAAAATGCCAGAATCGCTCCTCCAGTCGAATATTCCTGGAGTCCACATAACTCCTGTAGCGTTCAGCACTGTGGTTTTACATTGACGGAAGACTGTCCCCACCAAAAAAACTCATCGTTCTTAAATACTACAGACATGATTTGATTCAACCTGACCACTTTCTGGACTAAACTAATATATTATAGCAATATTTAAATAAAGAAATGTTGTAAACATTCGGTCACATTCGGACCAATCACAGCATTGGGGATGAAGTGATGAGGAGGACAACACAAAACCCAATCCCTGAGCAGAGAAAATCTCCTGTCCCAGCCGGGAATCGAACCTGGGCCTCTTGCCGTGGCATTCCGCCCCTCTGACCGCTTGTTTTTGCCACCCAGTCAGGAATCGAACCCGGGCCCTTTTCTTTATTTCTGTCGCACTGGCCACTTTTTTCCTTAAGACGCAACAATCTTTGTTGAATAAACTTAACAGGACATATATATACACAATGCGACAGTTCTTTAAGATACAATTAAAACATGTGCAAATGATTTTTAGCCGGTGAAGTGGCGGAGCGGTTCTAGGCGCTTCAGTCTGGTTCTAAGGGGACTGATGACCTCAGAAGTTAAGTCCCATAGTGCTCAGAGTCATTTGAACTATTTGAAAAGGTTTTTAGTTTAATAAAAATATTAGGAAAACATTAAATACAACAAAATATATCACTTTTTTGTCGATGCATGAGAACGTGGATAATGGTGTTGCATCATGTGACGGGTAGGCATGGCACACCCCAACTCTGAGGGGGGTCAAGGAAGACGCTGCGGAGACAACCGGCAAAAGTTTGTCGGTAAGATGGTTTTCGGGTGAGGGTGCTATGCGTGGTTACAACTTTGTACCAGAAGTCGAGGACTGTATGCGGATCACTCTGAAAGAGGTATTCTGAAGCCTGTCCTCGAAACCAGATGAATGTAAGGTGCTCAGCAAGAGGGTAGTGAAATATCTGCGGCAACAACAAGAAATCTGGGGTTACCGTCATGGGCGGGGCACAGAGGTAAAAGTCCACGATTTGTAGGATTAAGAGGCAAACGTTTCGATTTAGGAGGCACGAAAGACGGTGCTCGTCGGTGTCTTAGAGCTGACAGTCAGGGCAGAGTGGGGAGGTGAGCAGTCCTATGTGACAAAGTCGTCTATTAGTCGGGAATTTGCCATATAATAGAACATACCAGAGTGCGGACACAGACGAAAGTAAATAGGGTGCATGCACACGCCCCCAAACCGTTCGCCAGTTAATGTCAGCATACTGTAGCACCATGGGGTCGCAAGGGTTGGACAGCATACACAAACGATAATAGTCTTTTGTGCGGGAAGGACGGGTGACTGGAAGATCGGCTCGAACGTAGCTGAGTTCTATGAAACAATTGGCGACGTGGTACAATAATGGAGAAATAGGTGCCACATTGATCGGTTGATCGAGAGTAGCCGGTCTGTGGATATCTAAGAGACTGCGTGTTAAGGACAGGACCGGTCCCCGCCAGTGCCGCAACATAGTTTGGACAAAGAGTGCAGAAGATCGTGCCCGCACGTTGACGAGTCCGAGGCCACCTTTTGCAGGAGGCAATGTTAGAGTGTTGTAGCGGACTTTGAAAAGTGCCCCTGCTGACACGGAATATCCGAAGGCTGATTGGATGCGGCGGCCAAGGAGTAACAGCATTGGGAGGATCTGGGCGACGTGTACCAGTTTAAGGGCGACATACATGTTGACATAGGACGCACGTTGGAATTGACTTAAGTTACGGTGCACTGGACCCCGAACATGGTGCCAAATCGACTGCAAAAGCCGCCGGTAAGCAAGGGCCACTGTGCGGTGTGTGGAGCTCGTAAATTCGATACCCAAGTAACAAAGGGTAGTACTGACTGGGAATGGGTCGGCACCATAACCGGAAGGCCACGCTCAGTGTGCATCATAGTCGATTTGTAGACATCAAGAATGCTACCCGAAATAGTCCATACTGGTGGATCCATTGGATGGCGTCATTGAGTTTCGTGGAGGAGCAGGTGAGAAAAACCGCGAGTCGGCGAATGGCATCGACAAAGAGTAATGGGAACTCCATACGTGTCGCCACCATGAGGAGGAATGGGTGTCGAACGCGATCAAAGGCACTCGTGAAATCGATATATACCAGTGCTGCACGAAGGCGACACACTGCCGCCAACGCGATGAGATCACGGCATTCTGCTAGGGCTGTTTGTAGGGTGTCCCCACAACCACGTGCAGTCTGCTCTGGTAAAAGAACCCTAGGTAAGACGGTGCGTTTGTGCGCTGCTAAGGGGCATGCATAGATTTTATAGTCTGCATTCATTAATGTAGGCGGTGATATGCAAAGACATGAGACCCTCCCTTCAGCTTAGGCACAGGTAGAAGAATGCCAGTGACTAACTCAGGTGTAATTGGGAAGGATAGAGTAAAAAGTTACTGAATCATTTCCGTCCAGCGAGGAAGCATTAGCCGGCCGGTGTAGCCGTGCGGTTAAAGGCGCTTCAGTCTGGAACCGTGTGACCGCTCCGGTCGCAGTATCGAATCCTGCCTCGGGCATGGATGTGTGTGATGTCCTTGGTTAGTTAGATTTAAGTAGTTCTAAGTTCTAGGGGACTGTTGACCAAAGATGTTAAGTCCCATAATGCTCAGAGCCATTTGAACCATTTTTTGAGGAAGCATTAACGTGGTGAACGCCCGCTAAAACTCCACGGGGAGACCATCCAGTTCTGGTGATTTGTTCTTGGCTCCTTTGTTGATCGCATCTACCTCCTCTTCTGCAGTGATTGCAGACATCATGGACGTTGATTCCGCTTTGGTGAGGGTCCGATCAGGGGGAGGATGGAGATCATAAGGAATTGGCGTCGGCATCGGTTTGTCGTCATGAAATTGGCGATAATGTTCAGCAAAGGCAGACACCACTGCGGCCTGTGTTGTGTGGTGAATACCGTCGGAGGTCGTGATGGTGGGGACGAAAAGTCGACATCGGCGACGATGGTTGGATGCGGCATGGATTATGGATGGCGTTTCGTCATGGAGAAGGTCCAATCGTCGGGAACGCACCACTACACCATATAGTCGTGCACGTTGGAGAGAGAGGAGACGAGCTTTAGTACGCTGTCGTTCCCTATGGATGTCAGGTGATAGATTGAGCTCATCAAGCTCACGGAGGAAGGCGTAGTGAAAATTTGTGGTGTCTCGATGCCATGCCGCTGCTTCCGTGCCACACTGCATGAAAACTTTTCTGATCGCACATTTCAGCCACCAATGGAACTTGGATGTGTACTGCGGGAGGCGTCGTTCGCAAGACCCTCATGTAGCGGCAATATATTGTCAGCAGTGTGGATCATTAAGGAGGGAAACATTAAGCTTCCAGTAACCTCTGCTGCGCCATACTGACTGAGGTGTCAAAGCCAGGGAGGAAATGACGGTGCAACGGTCCGAAAACGCAAGCGGCCATCTTTCTGCTTGGGAGACTTCGTTGCCAAGGTGGGCAGAGACGTAAAACCGGTCCAGTCTGCTCGCAGAATGTGCTGTATAATGGATAAAACCGGGGATATTACCATGAATTTTCTCCCAAACGTCCACTAGATGAAAATCTTCGATTAAGATGAGCAGCGCTGGGCATGGCGAATAACCAGGAATTTGGTCCTGCGGAATGGAGGACGCAGATTTTTAAAAAAGAGGTGGAGCCCCTCCACGCCCACACCGGCATGATGGCCAACACAAAAGGTCTACTGCCATCTCTGCATAAGGGTTAGTATTCACTAAAGTGAGGTGTCGCTGGATGTGGGTACTGCGATGTTTGCGTACGTCTGGTTAGGATTAACCATTAATACGCGCTCATCTGGAGATAAATTGGTCGAAATCTGACGAAGGGTAGCGGTTTTAAGGGCAGAGGAGAAAAAGCGCCAGGGCAAGAGCCAAGGGAAAATAACCTCTGCGATAGCTAGGTCGGGTGGTAAGAGCAGTAGCGGTTTTCTTGCTGCCTGCGATAGGTTGAGCAAGGCTAGGCATTGTTAGTAGTGGGTATCATGCTTGTCGATACCTTGGCGTTGTGCGTTGTGCTGCTCGGCGGCTGGCGCTGGGTGCTGGTACGGAGTCCTCGTTCAGCGTTAGCGACCTGTAACAGTTAGGTTTGTTATCGATCTTGTGTCCGATAGGTCATATACCGGGGACACAGTGTGAGGGAATGTTGGCAGTTTGTTTGTGCGCCTGTGGGCGAGCTCGGTCGGTGTCCCTGCTGTGGCCTGCTTACCGGCTCTAGTAGCAGCTGGTAGTTGCCAGTCAGTGTTGCTGATGTGCAGGGGCTTACCGACGTTTTTCGGTGTTTGCGTATGTTAGTTTACCACAGGTGGCTATGTCCTAGCTACCAGTGTCTTTGGCCGCTTGTGTTTCCACCTGTGGTTGTGATCGAGGACCCAGATGAAATCGCCTCCCCTGATAAGGTGATCATAACGCCCAGAAAACAGGGCCGCCACGTCATGTCCGAAAAAAAAAAAAGTGGACCGCAGCCGACGGTTCGTGGAGCCAGACGGAGCGTAGATATTGATGACGCGCGTGTCGAAGATGGTAACAGCCATGCCCCTACCAGAAGGAAGGATTGTCGTGTCCGTGATTGGGATTCCTTTGTGTATGTAGAAAGCCACTTCACGCCCTTATTGATTACATGTGGACGTGTGTGATCCGTAGCCGTAGACTTGTACTAGTGTGACAACGCGAACTTCCCGAAGAAGGACGATGTCGACGTCAGAGGATCGAAGCATGTCACATAGGAGCAGCAGCTTGGGTGCAATGCCGATCATGTTGATGTTCAGTGTGGCGAACCGGTACGTTTGTTTCAGTGGTGATGGATGTGCATCTACCATCACCAAGGGGAGTATGAGGAGGGCACCGACAGGAAGTCCCGCCCCATCTGCTGCAGTGCCTCGCTTTTGATATTAACAGGCAGCCTCGTCTGGGGGAGGCAACTCATCCGGAGGAGGGGGTGTACCTTCCTCGACGTCGTCGGCCCATGCTTCTGTGCCGTGGGTCTCTCCAATATCCATGGAATGGCGTCGTGGTGAGAGAGATCTGGAGCTGTCGACGGGGAGACAGGCGTCTCAGCCTGCGCACCGATCGTTTCACTGTGCCTGGCGATGGCGACCTCCATGGCGGTCCCGTCCTGTGAAACGTCTTTTTCACCGTGAAAGCTGCCCGCCGACCGCTGCATGGAAATGTCAGCTGGTTGGGTGTCTTCTTCGTTGTCTGGGGTGGCGACGCTTTGAGAACCCGTGGGTGAACGGCGGTGGCGTTTCCGCCTACGTGGCGAGCGTTGTTTGCGCACGTGTTCCTCAGTGTCGGACGACGGCAAGGAGGAGCGTCGACCAGGTTCGAAGGCGTCGGTGGGTACAACGAAATGGTCAAACAGGTGTTGTGAAGAAGTACTGTTCTCCTCAGTGTCCGGTGCGGGAGCCTGTTGGGCGGCAAGGCTGTCAGGTGCGACGTCTGCACCGTCCATAGGTGAATGTGACGGTGGGACGTGGCGACCGGAGGGATCGGGCGACGGGGTGGACGAAACTATAGACGAGGCGAGAGCCGCTGCGTAAGTGATTGGTAGGGCGGTCATCATGTGTGTGACGGACGCTTCCGACAATGGGAGCTGCGCGACACGTCGTTGAATGCACTCAGACCGTAAACGACCTTCTTTCCCGCAACCAGAACAGGTGCGAGGTTGGCCGTCGTTAATTACAATGGCACGGCAGCTTCCGATACGTAGATAGGAAGGTACGTGTTTCTGCAACTCGATGCGGACCTGTCTGACACCTTTAAAACGGGATAGGTTTGGAATTGTATCCATCGTTCGGCGACATCTTCCAGAACGTTGCCATAGGGACGGAGCGCCGCGATGACGACGTCTGCAGGAAGTTCGAACGGCAGTTCGAAGATCCTTATCGTCCGTGTGCCGAGACCTGCGTGATCGACGGTAACGGGTCCGACATTGCCGTCGGAATGACAGAAACGTAGTCCACGTTTTGCCTCTTGAAGCACTTTGTCGCACGCCGCATCGTTTATCATTTTGACGTATACAGTACTGCTGACTATGGACAGGTGGATACCAATTAGATCCGTTGGTGGTATTTTAACTTTGTCACGAATAAATCGTTCTACGTCCAGGGCCTTGGGTCGGGCGTAGTCTGAACAAAAGTTGAAACGTAATGTCTTCTTCCGATAGTTGTGCGCCATGGTGGTCTAGAAGGAATTTTCTCCCAAACGTCCACTAGATGAAAATCTTCGAGCAAAAAATGGCTCTGAGCACTATGCGACTTAACTTCTGAGGTCATCAGTCGCCTAGAACTTATAACTAATTAAACCTAACTAACCTAAGGACATCACACACATCCATGCCCGAGGCAGGATTCGAACCTGCAACCGTAGCAGTCGCTCCTCCATTCCGCAGGACCAAATTCCTGGTTATTCGCCATGCCCAGCGCTGCTCATCTTAAAGATCGCCATACTGACTGAGGTGTCAAAGCCAGGGAGGAAATGACGGTGCAACGGTCCGAAAACGCAAGCGGCCATCTTTCTGCTTGGGAGACTTCGTTGCCAAGGTGGGCAGAGACGTAAAACCGGTCCAGTCTGCTCGCAGAATGTGCTGTATAATGGATAAAACCGGGGATATTACCAGGAAAACGGCACTTACAGCACACGGTGCGCGCTTCCCCTGAGCGCTGTGACGCGTGACCGCATCGCAGCACTGCCGGCGGCAGACTGCCACTTAGCTAACGTGTGCGGACTACGTTTTGAGATATAGAAGGTAGCTTTTTGCTACAGCATGCAGTAGTTGAACGTCTCTCGAATGAATCAAAGAAGGCGTTTCAGACTACAGTGACATACCATGTGACAGGGTAAAATGACATACTGTGTACACAATATGTCATTTTACCCTGATGTGCTCTCTTGTTCTATGCTATGCTATGTAGGCCAGATATACACTATGTGATCAAAAGTATCCGGAAATCTGGCTGAAAATGACTTACAAGTTCGTGGCGCCTCCATTGGTAAGGCTGGAATTCAATATGGTGTTGGCGCACCCTTAGCCTTGGTGACAGCTCCCACTCTGGCAGGCATATGTTCCATCAGGTGCTGGAAGGTTTCTTGGGGAATGGCAGGCCATTCTTCACGGGGTGCTGCACTCGGGAGAGGTATCGATATCGATCGCTGAGGCCTGACACGAACTGGGCGTTCCAAAACATCCCAAAGCTGTTCTGTAGGATTCAGATCAGGCGTCTGTACACGCCAGTCCATTACAGGGATGTTATTATCGTGTAACCACTCCCCCACAGCCCGTGCATTATGAACAGCCGCTTGATCGTGTTGAAAGATGCAATTGTCATTCCCAAATTGCTCTTAAACAGTGGGAAGCATGAAGGTGCTTAAAAAATCAATTATGCCTATGCTGTGATAGTGCCACGCAAAACAACAAGGGGTGCAAGGTCCCTCCATGAAAAACACGACCACACCATAACACCACCACTTCCGAATTTTATTGTTGGCACTACACACACTGGCAGATGACGTTCGCCGAATACGGCGTATCCATCAAGTGTGCCACTGACGTGTAAACAACATTCGACGGTTTCGCAATACAACTCTAATAGGAACGGTAAGACTAGTATCGTCGGATCAAGAGAATCTGAACAATGTATTCCTTCCAACAAGAAGTCGATATCCTTCTCATTTACGGAGAATGCCAACGAACTTCAATGAGAGCTAGAGACTTATACGCTAAAAGATATCCTCAACGTACTCACCTTACATGTCGTAAATTTAAATATGTCACTGGAATCTTCTGATTTTTTCTTGTAGTTTGTGTAATTAATGTAGATTTTGTTTATTGCTAGCGCGTAATTGTAGAGAGAATCTCCTTTGTAGTTGTAGTCTTTCATTGTTGTAGAGTACAACAGTTGCAGCATTCATGTAGAGTTGCACCAAGTATTTCGCAGCTGTGCTTGCAATTAACTAGATATTATTTTCTATGTTAATGTATTCTCTTATTTTTTCTCTTCAAATTGTTTTTTTCTGTGTTGTCGTGTGAAATATTGTGACAATAATGGCGTGTGAAAAACGTAATACTAGGCTCCAAAGTAAACTGAGAAATGACAGTGAAGACGAAAGCAGTGTGTTAGCGCCACCGAGTAATGAATTAACTAATGTTCAAAGTAGTAATTTGGTAATTGTACATAGGGAAATGGAGCGGGCTGCAAACAATGGTGTAGACAGTGAAATAAGTAGTGAACAGGGAACAATTATCGATCGATCAGTTGGCAACAGCACGCCTCAGGATTCCGAAATGACAGGACACATTCTTGCAAATACTGTAGATTCAGGTTTTGCGTCCTCACCGCTTTCTCAAATAAGTCAAGACACATTTTCTGTTTTTCAAACTGCGAATATTGCCGGTTCAAATGCATTGCCGAATAGCACTAAGGAACATGTTTCAGACACCAGTGCATTGTTATTACAATTAATGCAACAAATGGGACAAAATCTTCAAAAGTTAGACACAATGGAACAAAATCAGAGACAAACACAGCAAAAGCTTCAAAAGTTAGACACAATGGAACAAAATCAGAAACAAACACAGCAAAAGTTAGACGCAATGGAGCGAAAGCTTCAAAAGTTAGACACAGTGGAACATACGCTTGAACAAACACGTGAAGATTTAACTACTGAATTACATAAAATCGAATCGAAATGTCAAAAAGTCTGTAATGACGTAAAAACACAAATTTGTGAGCATTTCCAACCTATTTTTTCGCGGCATGAAAATGCATTACAGAATCACGAAGCAGCCATAAAAGAACTGCAAACTATTGTTCATGAAAATCATGAGACCTTGCAAGCTAAAATTGACTCAGTTGCATCTACCGATTCGGTTACGCAACTTGCAAAAGCTCAAGAAAACTTAAAGGACACAGTAGATACTCTGAAAATTGGTTCAGAAAGACACATGGAGGACATTAGTTCATTATCAGAGAAAGTAGTTGAACTTTCGGATCAGCTAAATAATTTATCTACGAAGGTGGATGATAATCTGAATGACACAAAACCGGTAGTCTTTAATGACACAGAAGAGTTCGAACAAATTAGGAAATTCAAACAAAATCAGAATCAAATTAATACGCAACACCAAAGAGAAATCCGGGAAGTACAAGATCAGCTGACACAGGTAATACAAGAATTACGTATTTCAGAGGACACTCGCACTCCAATACGGGAAGAGGGACATAAAAATACGGAACTGACACAAAATAATAACACAGGGCACTTTGGAGATTATGAAAGAAATTGGCAAAGTACACCAAATTTTGAGATGGAACCGCCGAAACGACGTAACAATGACCGACATGCGACCCGCCGACACAATGATTTTGACTATAAGCTGTTCATTACTACACGTAAATTCAAAACATTTAAGAATTCTGGCAACGACATTCATCCACAAGCGTGGCTCCATCAATTCTCTCATAGTTTTCCTCCCAACTGGTCATTAGAGCACAGATTAGAATTTATGTGTGGCTACCTGGAGAATGAACCAGCTGTAAGAATGCGATCGGTCATTCACGATTGTCATAGTGAAGGAGAATTTTATCGTGCCTTCCTCTCAGCATATTGGTCTCAAGCTACACAAGACCGAGTAAAACATAGCATCATGATGATGAAACACTTTGAACAATCTGAATTTTCCAGTCTCGTAAAATATTTTGAAGACATGTTACATAAGAATCAATATCTTTCAAACCCATATAGCCCTTCAGAACTCATCCGCATTTGCATAATGAAATTGCCTAAACATTTAAGGAATATTATTTTGGCAGGGCGTTGCAAAGACGACATTGAAGCTTTTCAGGGACTCTTACAAGAATTAGAAATTGACACAGACAGTCGCGGAATGCGAAAACAGGAAAAAAGTCACTACAGTTCACATCCGTCACAATTCCGTGACGACAAAACAATAACTGGACACGACAGGTCTATTCTTACAACGCAAATCGTGACCAAAACAGACACCACCCATATGACAACCACTGGCGGAGTAATAATAGTTACAGAGAAAGATCGCATTTCCGTAGTAATGATTATAACAGAGACAATCGTAGAAACAGACAATATGGGAGCCAAAACAATTACTATCAAGGGAGACAGAATAACTTCAGACGCAACAGTTCAGCGCGCAGTTACGATTCAGGGAGAAATTCTCCACCACTTTACCGACAAGAAAGAAATTACAGAAACTACCGACAAAATGACAGACCGGAAATCCATCAGAACTGGCGAACTTCAAACAGGGTAGGGCCCTCTCGGCAAGGTGAATTTTTAGAAGTTATATCCCCTAATCCCAATAACGACGCGCGCCAACAAAGAGACAGACAATGACTCGCACCGCGGGCAGCCACGTGCGCCGGCTGGTTCAGAGAAAAATAACATAGACGCTAACCTTCCAGTATTCTTTAGCGACGTATACCGCATGATAACTGCGTTCAAGTTAACTCTGTGCGCTAGGAACAGTAAAGGATTGCACCACATTTCACATGTAAAACCGTTTATTTAGAGATAATCTGCTTTTTAACTTTATCTTTGCCATAAAACATTTCACTTTACATTTCTAGTATGCTTTGTCACACTGAGAAACTGTTAACATGCAACAATGTTTTGAAGTTAACTATACAGTCTAGAACCTAGGGAACATATTTAAACAGAAATTACGAGTGCATTGTTATAGTGAACAGACATCACAGTGTTATTGCGTGTGTACATTCTTGCTTGTTAGTTGCACGATTACGTAACGACTATAAGGCTTACATACTTAGAACATTTACCAGTACTGCTAATGAGATTTTAATGCAACATTTTGGTTTACTTGAAAATACATTCTGGATTTAAAGTACTTTCTGTGAGATACCAGATGATACAGTGGTTAGTTTATGTGACAGCTACACGATTTTATCACGACGCTACTAATGAGTGACAATTTACAATGTTGCACAGTTTTTCTGAATTTTTCTGGAAAGTAAAACATGTTTTAGTAGTAAAGTTTGTGGTATAGCTACAATGAGACAGCCTTTTCTGTAGCACAACAATACGTACAGTACAGTACTTACTTCATCACGGCAATAAGCGTAATAACTAAGATATCTATACGCAAAGCATTTCAATTTCGTTTATCATGAGGTAAGTACATTGACTTCTGCAGAACAATCACTATGACACTTCCACAGAGATTGTCTTACAGCAAGACGCACATTTAGCGCTACAGGACACGCATTAAACTATTTATTTTTCAACATAATTGAATTACAAAGAAAGTTTTCCGTGATACATTTCATTCCATTGCTGTAATCTGTAACACCTGAGGATATAATTACATTATTCCTCAGGGGGGTACACGCTTACTTTGTGTACCATGTGTTTGGCAAGCACAAGAAGCCCTAGCTAATATGTTATTTGTTTATACAACTTTACACATTGGTACCATATTTCTCTAACACATAAATTACACAGCTATCTGATCATTTAACTGAGAGAGACAAACATTTACTTTACTACATCAGTGACAGATGTTTACGTAATTACACCATTGGATAACTTCACACTTACGAAGTTGTATTTTGTCTGTACTTTGTGAATTGTTCATATTTTTTCAGAACCATTGTGATACTATGAGAGCTTTGAATGATGTATTTGGAATGGGGTCATGATTTTTAAAGTACGTTTGAGGTAGATGACCCTTTTGACATGAGCACAGATTTTTTTTAGGTTTTAAAATAGGAAGCCACGACGATTTTGAGATTTGGTTGAGGTTTTATGATGTTATGATGACGATGTGTATTACGCTGTTGTGGTATGTTTATGATCAATAGGCTGATGCTATGTGAGGAATTTGATTATGCTATGTATTTCTTATGATTAAATATTGAAGAAGTGTCGACAAATATGTATATGTGTAATAAAGCAAGGAATTATGAGTAGTGGTTAGAGACTCTGGTTTGTGCAAAAGGTTGTTGGAAACCAAGAATCGTACTTTAAGAGTTATGAAATGTGTGTATATGCGTGAATGTATCACTATGCTGGCGAAAATTTTTTGGATACAATTATATTTAAATGATTTTATTTCTACAGATTTGTAACGCAAATTCTTGACCTGTGAATTTTTTTTATATGAGACTGCTACTGTAGCGGAAACTGGTGTCGTAAATATTTCGATAAGACAGTTAAGTGACCACCTGCATGTAATGCGTCGTGGGCACCCAGCTGCGCGACAACCACCTGACAAAAGAAAGCCATTAGTGTGTGCCTGTCAGAGGCACAGGTGGAAAAAAAAAGAGGCCATTATCCTCGCTATTGAGATTCCTTTGTAGAAAGCATCGCAAATACTACACGCCCAAACTTGAAAACATATGATTACACTGTGGAACTCTTAATTTATGATATTTACTAAAATGCCTAATGAAATGACGAGAAACAATTCATGGCTATTGTCCTGCTAGTTGAGAGAAATGACATGTGGCTTGCTTTATGCATTTATTTACTCATTTTGTTTAATATCTAGTTTCTAACTGCACTGAAGCATTGGTTAAAATAAATTTTATGGATGTACTAATATAAATATTTTATGCCTACAGATCCAGTAAATAATAACTTTATGATGTACTTAAAAAAAAACGAAGTAGCACAAAAAGACATTTCCCTTCACAGAAATTGCATACAGAATTGTCTTTTCAAGTACATGGTAATATTTTTTTACAATAAATTTTTGTGGTGCACCACTTTAATTGCATAGACATTAAGATGTGAATAGACATTGTCCTTATCTGCATTGTTGTCTTTAGTGTAACATTTTATCTGATTGAGCTTTGCCATGTTTAGGTATAAGTTATAGCATTTGCTGCGGCTGTTTGCCATTCATAGTGCTACTGAATGTCACTTTGTATTACTAGGTTAAGCTAATTTTATTACTGATTTATTTTTCTTGTTTGCTTATATTAGTTGTAAGATTGCTGCCTTTTTTTGCCAATTTCCATTTTTTTTAACATTGCTGTTTGTGTAAATTGTTTTGTGCTGCTGCATTGCCTCATCCCTTAGTTTACCATCTGAGCTCAGTAGATTTAAGTTAGCTTAAGAGGGGGTAGTCTATATAAGAGAATGATTTGCGATGGATTGGAAGAAATGCGCTGAGAGGTTATATGAGAAAAGTACAGAAAGCAGGTATAGATAGGACTTTTTGCAAATAATGAAGAACGAAGGGAGATCTCCGAGAAGTAAAGAAAGTTTTGTTTGCAAAATACTGCAGTAAAACAAACCCTGCCCTTTCCTTGTGTTATCCCACTATGTGTTTGTGTACCCTTGTGTATTTATGTTCTTCCTGTCTTTAAATGTTTATCTGATAAGACTTATGTTGCAGAATTTTTCTAATATTCAGCTACATTCACTATGATGAGGAATACTGTTATCCTCAAATATAATTTGCATTAATAACATGATATTTACTTTGTAAAGATGTTTACACATTATTTATCCCGTTTTGTTCTAATGCTCATGTGTGAAGTTGATGTTTCAAAACTTATTCTGATCTTTTATGTATGTGTACTTATGTCGTAATTTTTGTAACACTGATGTATTTGCTATTTCGATTCTTTTGTAAAGCCTGTACTACTACAAATGTTATCTGTATTGTTATGTTCTTTAATGATATATTTTGTACCTTTGTTATTGTATTCTTATGTTATAAAATTGTAATTTACACCAGTTCATCAAATTAAGTAACTCGTAAATTACATTCCTCTGCACACGTTTCTGTTGGTCATACTATATGGATAATATGTGGGAAGTATGGACTGATAGTGTTTGCACGTGTGTTAACAATTCAGCAAGGGACTGGATAACGGCATTGCTGGTTCTAAGGACATTTCAAAAAATGTTTTGTGAGTGCACAAGTGGTGGTTATGGACTTGCTATATTATCCACAAGACTCTTCAATGGTGATTGTGCGCCTGCACAGTCAAACAGATGGCTGCTGGCCATCTCAACAAGGACTACAGTGGGTCTACACCTTTGATGACCCACCAATACCATTATTTCTACAAGGACTGCAATGGGTCTGCACCTCTGGTGGCCCACCAGTACCGTAATCTCTACCAGGACTACAGTGGGTCTGCTCTGTGATGACCTACCTACCGATAGTCTTCAACGTCGACTGACTCTGCTGTGGCCCATTACCTGTCTGCATGTCAAGAGTCAGCACTGTCTTTCGTTGGAAGGACAACACTACTTCTTCAAGACTGCATGGAAATCCACTACTTCCATGTGCATTTTCTTTTATTGCTCAGTCTTTGAGAAAAACACTACTATTTTACTGTGATGAATGATCAGGACTGTCTATATGGACTGTGAGAAAATTTTAGCTTTTGACCGACATTGTATCAATAAGTGTGTGCATTTGATATCTTTGTTATAGTAATTATGAAAAATTTCATCAAATCATTATTGACCACTGCCCATAACAATTTGTAAAAATTTTTTGTGGGGAGCATGGGGGCTATGTAAGTAGGCTGTTTAGGTTTTTTATTGGTAACGCTGCCGCCACGTAGCGCTCTGTATGAAAATCACTGGCTGTGCTGTGTGCAGTCTGTGGCTGGTAGGCATTGTTGTTGTCTGCCATTGTAGTGTCGGGCAGCGGCAGCTGGATGCTAACAGCGCGTAGCGTTGCGCAGTTGAAGGTGAGCCGCCAGCAGTGGTGGACGTGGGGAGAGAGATGGCGGAGTTTTGAAATTTGTAAGAATTGGTGTCATGAAGTGATATATATATTATTACTACTAAGGTAAATACATTGTTTGTTCTCTATTAAAATCTTTCATTTGCTAACTATACCTATCAGTAGTTAGTGCCTTCCGTAGTTTGAATCTTTTATTTAGCTGGCAGTAGTGGCGCTCGCTGTATTGCAGTAGTTCGAGTAACGAAGATTTTTGTGAGGTAAGTGATTTGTGAAACGTATAGGTTAATGTTAGTCAGGGCCATTCTTTCGTAGGGATTTTTGGAAGTCAGATTGCGTTGCGCTAAAAATATTGTGAGTCAGTTTAAGCACAGTCTTGGATAAATTTTTCTAAGAGGATGTTTCAGTTCATATCAAATCGCAAGGGAATCTGGCCTGAGCCAGAGTAGTGCTGTTCCTGTTCTGCATCGCCATAAATATCATCCTTGCCGTATCAGTCTCCATCAAGAGTTAACTGGTATGGATTGTATGCATCGCATTGAATTCTGCCGATGGGCTCAACTTCAGATTCAGAGGGAAGACACATTTATTAATTTGATTTTATTTACTGACGAGGCTTCACTTACGAACCATCGAAATGTTCATTTGCATAACATGCATTATTGGGCAACTGAAAATCCATGTTGACTGCAGAAAATTGCACAGCAAAAATATTTCTGCAAGAAACGTTATGTCTGTTATTGGAAGGCCGGCCGCGGTGGTCTCGCGGTTCTAGGCGCGCAGTCCGGAACCGCGCGACTGCTATGGTCGCAGGTTCGAATCCTGCCTCGGGCATGGATGTGTGTGATGTCCTTAGGTTGGTTAGGTTTAAGTAGTTCTAAGTTCTAGGGGACTGATGACCAAAGGTGTTAACTCCCATAGTGCTCAGAGCCATTTTTCTGTTATTGGAAGAAATACCTTTAGGAGCAAGGAACAGAGTGTGGTATCAACACGATGGGAGTCCGGCACATTTTTCTCTGATGGCTAGAAATGAGTTGCAGAGACAATTCCCATATCGTTGGATTGGACTCGGAGGAGATGTGTCGTGGCCGGCTCGTTCGCCAGACTTGACGCCTCTGGATTTTTTCTTCTAGCGATTCGTAAAAGACATTGTTTATAAAGACGCTCCAACTACACCTGAAGATATGGAAGAGAAAATTGTCAAAGCATGTACTTCGATAAGTGCCTATGCGATAAGGAATACCACTCAATCCATGGTAAGAAGATTCCAGTACTGAACTGATACCAATGGTCATCACCTCGGACACCTTCTGTAAATGGACGTTCATGCCACCTTTGCGCCCTTCGTTGACCTTCAAAGACCTTACTGTTACACATCATTGGATTCGTCTCGATAGCCGCTATCAGAAAATAAGTACTAAACTATATATCCCATTTAAAAAACAAAATTGACCTTCATATCTCTGAAGCGACCCCACCTTGCAACAAAAAACCAACGTCATGCCGGGTGATCAAAAAGTTAGTATAAATTTGAAAACTTAATAACTGCGGAATAATGTAGATAGAGAGGTAAAAATGGACACACATGCTTGGAATGACATGGGGTTTTACTAGAACAAAAAAAAGTTTCACAAAATGTTCGGCAGATGGCGCTGGATAGCAAAACTGCTACCGTGACGGGTGAGAGGTACGCCTCTATGTTACAGAATCGCATCATCCCCAGCCTGGCTGCTAAACACCTGCTGGAACGTACGACGTTTAAGCAGGATGGCGCTCTACCCCATATTGCTAGACGCGTGAAATATCTGTTGCGCGCGTCGTTTGGTGATGATCGTGTTCTCAGCTGCCGCTTTCGTCATGCTTGGCCTCCCAGGTCCCCAGACCTCAGTCCGTGCGATTATTGGTTTTGGGGTTACCTGAAGTCGCAAGTGTATTGTGATCAACCGGCATCTCTAGGGATGCTGAAAGACAACATCTGACGCCAATGCCTCACTATAACTCCGGACATGCTTTACTGTGCTGTTTACAACATTATTCCTTGACTACAGCTATTGTTGACGAACGACGGTGGACATATTGAGCATTTCCTGTAAAGAACATCGTCTTTGGTTTGCTTTGTCTTACTAATTATTGCTATTCCGATGAGATGAAGGGCTATCTGTCGGATATTTGTTGAACGTTTGTATTTTTTTGGTTCTAATAAAGCTCCATGTCATTCGAAGCATGTGTGTCAATTTGTACCTCTCTATCTACATTATTCCGTGATTTATTCAGTTTTCAAATTTATACAGACTTTTTGATCACCTGGTATTATGGTCCCCGTTGTCTCATGCCACTTTTCAGCTGCTGTCATACTTTCGGAGTTATTCTTGGTGGCAACAGTTGGTGACTCAGCCTGTGTAGTTTATGGGAAGTGTGTGAAGCGTTTAAAAGTTTTTAATTCAGGGGTTCTTTATGAAAACGTTTATTCATTATGAAATATTAACTTCTATAGTTTTAAAGATATAGAAAATAGTATGATGGTACTGCATGCGCCTAATTTTAATGAGATCACAGATATATTCAGATTGGCGTTAATATTTTACTGCGAATTATTATAAATTTTCAAAGAGATGTGAGAAGCCGTCTTTGAGCTTGTTGAACACTCCATCATATTTAATGCTTTTCCGTGCCCGCAATAGCTGTCCGAATTCCCATGACTAGGATTTACCCATTTCCGGCGAAGCTGCTCGTCTTTGTACCTGGACTCGGTCAGCTGGCCGGAACTGTCGCGGCGCACCCTGAGCCCTGCACCCACTGGTGTTCTGCCCTACAACAAATTCATCTTCCCTCACACCTCCTCCAGGCGGCCAAATCGCTCACCTACCTACGCGTAACGTTACGCCGTCGCAGTGTTGGTGTGGGTCTGTATTGTCCTCACTGAATTGTCCTGTAGGCACGAAGCCCAGTATCAGTGTCGTGGCAGGTGGCTAATTGCCCCCGGTGTGCTGTTACCATTCTGGTAGTGCTGTGGAATACTGTGGAAGGAGGGCAGGGCCGCGAGCGAACCACTTGCCGCCCACAGGGCTATCGATTGCCGCCCAGGCCGGCAGCCGGCAGCCGGCAGCAAGGGCCAGCCCACTCCCCGGGACCGCGCGTCGCCGCCTCCCATTGTTAGCGCAACCAGCCGGCCGCGTAATCACTGACACGCTCAGGGCCAGGGGCGTTCAGACGTCGCCGGCTTAGCTTGCCACGCCACGAGTAGACATGACCCGCGGATTCGCATCTGTCAGGGGAGCCCCGTACCACTACAACCCGATGCAAGATGCTGAGGAGCGAATGTTTAACAAACACCGAACGCACAACGCATCTTCTCAAAATACCGGGTGATCAAAGAGTCAGTATAAATTTGAAAACTGAATAAACCACGGAATAAGGTAGATAGAGAGGTAAAAATTGACACACGTGCTTGGAATGACATGGGGTTTTATTAGAACCGAAAGAACAAAGTTCACAAAATGTCCGACAGATGACGCTGGACAGCAAAACGTCAGTGACTGCTACCGTGACGGGTGAGAGGTACGCCGATATGATACAGAATCGCATCATCCACAGCCTGGCTGGTAAACACCTGCTGGAACGTACGATGTTTATGCAGGATGACGCTCCACCCCATATTGCTAGACGCGTGAAAGACCTCTTGCGCGAGTCGTTTGGTCATGATCGTGTGCTCAGCCGCCACTTTCGTCATGCCTGGTCTCCCAGGTCCCCAGACCTCAGTCCGTGCGATTATTGGCTTTGGGGTTACCTGAACTCACGAGTGTATCGTGATCGACGGACATCTCTAGGGATGCTGAAAGGCAACATCCGAAGCCAATGCCTCACTCTAACTCCGGCCATGCTTTGCAGTGCTGTTCCCAACATTATTCCTCGACTACACCTATTGTGCTGTACACTTCCCCCCCCCCACCCCCCTCCCCCCCATGAACCATGGACCTTGACGTTCGTGGGGTGGCTTGCGTGCCTCAGATACGCGTACCTAAGTGCAACCATAACGGAGGGGTATCTGTTGAGAGGCCAGACAAACGTGTGGTTCCTGAAGACGGGCAGCAGCCTTTTCAGTAGTTGCAAGGGCAACAGTCTGGCCTTGTAACACTAACCAATATGGCCTTGCTGTTCTGGTACTGCGAACGGCTGAAAGCAAGGGGAAACTACAGCCGTAATTTTTCCCGAGATTATGCAGCTTTACTGGCATGGAGAGCTGCATCAAACCAGTCTCAGGACTGAAGACAACAACAACAACAACGGCTATTGTTGGGGAATGATGGTGGACATATTGAGCAATTTCTGTAAAGAACATAATCTTTGCTATGTCTTACTTTGTTATGCTAATTATTGCTATTCTGATCAGATGAAGCGCCATCTGTCGGACATTTTTTTGAACTACGTAACCATCATTAGATTTACAGATCATAGGTCAATATATTGAAGCAAAGATATAGAGTGAACTGTGTATAGCAAGCTATATGGCCCTATTTGTACAGCTGATGTCAGCATTTCGTGGTCTAGTGTCTAGCGTTGCTGCCCCTGGATCATGGGGCCCCGGGTTCGATTACCGGCCGGGTATGGGGATTTTCTCTGCCCGGGGACTGGGTGTTTGTGTTGTCCTCAACCATTTCTGCATCATCATCACTCGTGATAGTGGCTGGATTGGACTGCGTAAAAATGTTGGAGTGTGAAAATGGTGGGTCTTTGTACGGGCGCTGGTGACCGCGCACTTGAGCGCCCCAAAAACCAAACATCACTGTATAGCTGATGACTGTAACTTCGTAGTTTTTATGAGTAGAATAACTGATTATATTTATAAAGCATCTTTATGTTACTTGTATTACACAGCGAGTTTCAGGATTACGCTGTTTACTCCTGTCGTCTTGTCACCTGCGTTTTTCGCACCAAGACCCTAGCACCATGCTTGTACCTAAACATCGAGCTACATGTTAATAGCATACTTATTGTGGTTTGTATAAAGCCAGCTAAGTGCTTTCATTGTATGGTTACTGCATTTGTAATGACCAGTTTTTGGTAGTTATGAGTGGAACACTTGATGTGTTCTTTGTAGTTCCTTCATGTCTGCTTAACTGCACCAAGGTACTGAACAACCATGTATGTTTTATTGTATTTGTTTTTGTAATACGAACATACCATATGACTGGCTTCATTATTTGTATTGAAGATACAGTGCTTCCTCTTATATTTTTAAGGTAGTTTAAAGTTTTATATAAATGATTATAACAAAATAAGTGTGACCTAATCTGAGTTGGATTAAGTATTTATTGTATGTCTGCAGCGTAAAATTTTTGGTTCGTTGGTTTACCTTTATACTCTATAAGGCACGACGTATTTTTGTTTGTAACTACTACCACACTGCCACCTGGTGGTTGATTGTAACGTCTATGGTGTTTACTTGAGAATTGTCTTCATCCCGCTAAGGTACCAAAATCAGCAATGTGCGTTGCTTTATGTAATAGTTACTTTATCCTTGACTTGCTGATATACTATTGCTTTCATCTTCATGAAGTAGCGTTCTATGATGCGACGCGGTATAATATGCATTTAGGGAGCGTTCAGTGAAATGTACGGCCGAAGGTATGTTGCATTCCACGGTATAGTCCATGTTTACGTAAAATTGTTTTACGCCCATTTGCATCTGATACCAGTGCGCGTTAATATGTTGCTCTATGCTCTACAGGGCCGACCGCTGTGACCGAGCGGTTCTAGACGCTTCAGTCCGGAACCGCGCGATCGCTACGGTCGTAGGTTCGAATCCTGCCTCGGGCATGGCTGTGTGTGATGCCCTTAGCTTAGTTAGGTTTAAGTAGTTCGAAGTTCTAGGGGACTGATGACCTCAGATGTTAAGTCCCATAGTGCTCAGAGCCATTTCAACTATTTGCGCTACAGGTCTGATGATGACATCATAGTTTTCTGCAGTCGATCATCACAATAAATGCTGTACAATAGCGATCTTGGCTCTTTGAAGTTATGTCAACGATATATAAACTGATTCACACCCAAATTGTTTGCATACGGAACCATGGCAAAATGATTGTACCCAGACGTGCAATTCTTCGTCAGAAGCAAATCGATGTCCACGAATGTCTTTGTCCAGGGCACCAAAAATGTATAAATGCGTGGAAGAGATCGGGACTGTACGGACGATGTGTAAGGACTATTCAGCGAAACTTCTCCACCGTCGTCGAAACAACCTTGGCAACATGTGAGCGGGCAGGATCCAGAAAAAGTACTGTCCGTATTGTTTCACCGTGAGGTGAATGTATTAACAGTTACGGCGATTACTTTTGAAATAATAAACGGTTCACTTACTCTTTTTTATCTTCTCGTTTTAATTTAAATGACCCTTGTAGGAGAGAATGTTTAGCAAACAACTAGCGAAAAAGGTGTCTTCTCAAAATATATAAATGATTGAAACCAGGTAATTAAGGAAGTGTTGGCTTACGATTGTGGACGGTGCCCGAATCAATTAATATTGGTTTGCTTTTTCACTCATTTATTTTAATAAATAATTTTTGAAAACAAAGCCAATTAGGTCGCAATCAGACTAAAAGGCACGTAACCACAATCATGGCTGAAGGCTTTTAACGCGAAAAATGGGAATTATTTAAAATTTGACAAATACATAAAATACATGCAGCAAATAATTTTTGAAAACAACCCAATGTTGTCGCAATCAGAATTTTAAGGCAAGTAACCACTATCACGGCTGGAGAACTTTAACGCCAAAATGGCAATTATAAAGCATTTAACAAATATGCTGTCAAATGGCATAGCAAAAGTTAATTAAAAAACAAACAACAGATCACCAAACAGGTGAGACAAATGATGGTAACTTAAAAATACAGTAATAAAACACAAGGGCCAGTGACAGACGGTGCTCCACGAATCGACCTCTGAGTAGGTCACACCAAAAACACTTTTGCGAGCGAAGATAAAGGCATCCAAGTGTTGTATTCAGTTCACAAGATGGTAACTCGGACTAGTGGTACTCTAACGAGCGACTAATGACAATCTTGGTGAGGCTACCTGACATCCAACAAAACAAATGCAAGATGTAAAAGTACGCCAAAGCTGGAACCGGCGGTCTGGGCTCTGCCTGCAGAGTACTGTGCTTAGAGCGCCCGGAACAAGACGGAATGACTACCACTAAGATAGAAGAACGCCACCCAACCTAGAATCAGGAAACTGTCAAACTCGCACGCCTCACCGGACAGCGGGGGCCAGGCGCGAAATGTACACTGCCATTATGTACACCACACCCAAGGGCACGTAACTGGGGCGTTAGCGGCCACAAGACTGAAAAATACCGCTGGTTGAACTTAAAAATGCAAATAGTAATTAGAAGCTCAGGAAGGCTAATCAGATCCGCCTTCCCCAGGTACTCCACTCGCTTCTTTTCGCCTCGGCGACACTACGCGCAGCAACCCGAACCCAAGTCACTGGAGAATCGCGAGATTTCACAATGGTGGAGGTTTGTCTATGTGAATTGCAATGCACTCAACTTAAACATGCAGGATCCGGTTTCGACGAGGTCGTGAACCCTCGCGACCACTGCCCTTCGGTCCAGCAGTCCATGCACACCGCCAGCGGACCCGGCGTGTTGTCGCTCTGCGCGGATCTCGCTGCTCCTGCTTCCCCAACCGAACTCCACACTCACACGACACGGAAGAAGCACGAGGTTGCCCCAAAGAACTACATATCGATAAGCGCCGCTGCTGCCACTAGCGGACAGGCAACGCTTACGAAACAGAGTGGAGCCAGTGAGCACGAGCAGAAGACAAACAACGCAACCATGCCAACTAAATGATACGGTCTGGCAGAAACCTACACACGGCACCAACGCGAGCCGCAGCACTGCTCAATGGTTTGTTGAATAGGAACACTCCCAGTGTCTATGCTGATGATGTACTATTGTTTCTACTTACATCTAAATTAACATACAGGCTCCGCATGTCACCACACGGTACATGGTGAAGGTTACCTTGTACCACCACCAGTCATCCCCTTTCCTACTCCAGTCGCAAATGCAGTGAGGAGAATAACGCCTGCCTATATGCCTTCGTGCGAACCCTAATTTCTCTTATCTTGTCTTTGCAGCCCTTACGGCAAATGTACGTTGGTGGCAGTAGAATCATACTGCAGTCAGTCGCAAATGCCAGTTCACTGAATTTTATCAATACTGTTCGCGAAAAGTCGTGTTCCCTTCAGGGATAACCATTTGAGTTCTCGAAGCAACTCCGTACCCTTGTCAATACCAATGACATTTGAAACAATTTTCTTATTATCTCGAAAAGAATTAAGCTACGACATTGATATTTGGTGATGGTGTTGGTCCTTTATATGCTTACTGTACAATGCAACACATTTTTCGCAAATATGGCTGATTCGGGGAGAAGTTTTTCTAGAAGTCTGCATTTTGTGTGTTCAGGAAACGGTCCAGCACTGAAATAATCTCGTCAGTATTATGGAAATGCCTGCTACGTATTGGCTTTTTCATCAGAGGAATGAACAAGTCACTGGAGAACATGTCCGGAGAATATGTGAGTTAAGGCAAAATGTGATGGCCGACAGAAGCTGCATGTGTATGGTAGCTGTGTCCTGTGCAGAGTTAACTGTTACGTTCTCATGGGGCAAACGTGCTTTCTTTGGCAGCTTCTCTATACACTCCCCCTTGACAGCCTCCTGTAACGTCGTCAGGAGATTTCGGTAGCTGTCTCCTGTGACGGTCGGTTGCACTTTACGATCAAATCTGACAGGCACCTCACATGGCAGTCCAAAAAGAGTCTCGGAATCACCCTGCTCTCTGATAGCGAATCTACTGTTTTCCATTGCTTGCTTTGATCCTTTGTCTCGAGGGCATAGTGAAACACCCAGTTATTCTCCACGGTAGTAAACAATTAGGGCGGTGACTAATGAAAACGAATCACACTGTCGACGCTATCAGATCATTTGTGTGTCTACAATCAACCACGATTATGAGCTGAATCACGATAAGCCGACCAAAGCGTCGTCACTTCCAGGTGCAATTATGCTGTGGTCGACTAATATTAGGATATTAGTTATGCACCTGCCAACAACTAAACAAATAATGAATTACATAATTTTTTTCTAAGTGATGTTTAAATCTTTATGCCTGCCTCTCATAGGAAAGTTATAGGTTCGTTACTGAAAGTAAATCTATAACAATCAGTGTACACTCAAATACCTTGGCATACAGTCTGTGAACAGTATCTTCTCCTTCTTCTGATGACTAGGGTTTCCACTGTTTGTCTATCTCATTCCGTGAAATTAGCTGACGACTTCATGGGTATTCTTTTCCCTTGCGGTCGTCCATGTATACACAGTTTGGCTAGTCTTGTGGGGTCCAACCTTTGCACATGATTCTTCCAATTTCCGAATTTTTTTTCTTCAACCATTTATTTATATTTTGTATTCCACACTGTTCCCTTATCGACACATTTGTTCTTTTGTCCCGTTTGATTACTCCTTCGGTCCGTGCTAGTTCCTTTATTTTCCATTTAACGTTAACTTTTGTTTTATCTTTTTCGTGTCTGCTCTATTTTCTGCTACATATGTCAAAACATAACTATTGGTTTTTAGTGTTTTATTTTCCGCTCAGTAGTCATAAATTTGTTTCTTCATACAGTATTCTGCAGGCATCCAGCTACCCTCACTGCCTTTGCCACTCGATTAAATTTCTATAGCTGGTGATAGCAGTTCCTAGATAATTAAGGCTCATCATTTGTTCAATTGACACACCATCTACTTCTAATTTACAACGTACTGATTACTATCCCCTTAGTTCCTTTAGGTCAAATTTCCATTGTATACTGTTTAGCTGTTTTATTAAATTAGTGAAGTAACCTTCGTCAATTATCCTCATTACTTATTATCAATACAGCATCATTAGAAAATATTTACCACTTTATATCCCATTTTACAGCCTGATTTCTTTCTTACATCATTAACGATGTGGTCCATTATTAAGTTGAATGGGGGCCTCCTTATCTAATTTTTTTGTCTAGTATAATTTCGTCTGTGAATTCTTTGTGTGTGTTACTTCTAGTTTTATTACCTGTACATATGCCTTGTATGCTTTTCATTAAAGCCATCGGTACTCTCTTGACGATAAAGGTTTGAACTATATCATTTCTTTAAATCCCATTAAAGTCTTTTGACAAGTCAATGAAGCAAAGGTAGGCTGGGTTACTAAGCTACAGAATTATTCATAGTCTGTTTCAAAGCAAAAATAGCATTTATTTTGCTCCTGTTTTCCTGAATCCTTGCTGTTCTTCTGCTATTTCTATATAGCTCTGCATTCTGACTCTAATTACTGCTGTTACCAGTTTTAAGGTGGTATCGAACAGGGTAATCTAATACATGCTTATCTCCTTTTTTATACACTGGCCTTGTAGTACTTTTTATACACTGGAATTGTAGTACTTTCTTTCCAGTCTCTTGGTATCGTACCTTTCTTCATTATACTGTTAAAAAAAGTATGGTGCTGTAGATACAATACGTGCCTCCTCACTCCCTTCCCCCCATATTTCGTTAATTCATTAATTCATTATATGGAAGATGCTATCTGACCATACAGATTTTCTATATTTAAATCTTTTTATTGCAGTGCATATTTCCTCCACTAAGAAATCTATTTGGTTGTTAATTTCTATGCTTTTGTGACTAGTTTCAAGTTCCATCTTTGTTATGTCCTTCTACTGTAATTTAAAATAATTTTCCCACTGAATTTTGCTTACAGTGCGTTTCTGAGTCTGTTCATTAATATCCTTTTTTGGTTCTAGAGATACACCATACTTTCTTCAGTGACTCCATATATTTTGTATATTGGTCCTAATAATCTTCTTTTATTTTTTGAATGTTCCTTTGACTGTCTTCATGTTTCAGGAATTCTTTCTTCTCTTGTGTAGCTATTTCTTTAACATTTTGGTTAAAACGTTGTATTCTGAATGTAGTAATGCCTCCTATCACATTTACGCTTTTCATATCTAAAGCTTCTTGTACTGCCTTGCATATTCGATCTGATAATATTCCATCTAGCATCTACATCTTGTTCATATAGACATGGGTTATTAAGGATTTCCTCCTTTCATTTTTTTTAATATAGCTTCTTAATACTCTCATCCTCTATGACTTCAGCTTTAATCCTCTCTTCCCTCATCTTTCTCGATCAAAGTTTCAGGTTCAATTTATGCATCATCAGCCCATGATCTGATCCCACATTGGCTGATGTTAACGTTCTCACGTCTAATAACTGAGCACTGACCTCTTGTGTTACTCCAGATGTATTTATTCTATGGGTTGTGGTCGACGTATGTGATAATAACGTATAATTCATTCAGTGCACAAGAATGAATTAGATCTGCTCCACTTTCATTTATTTCTGTTTCATTAAACCTTTGTTTAATGCCTGGAATAATCGAATCACCAACAGAGCCATTGAGATGTCCCATGAGCAAGATTTTTCCCATTTTGGCAATAGTGTCAATTACAGCTTGAAGATTCTTATAAAACGTTTCACTTAGTTCTTTACACCTTCCCACATCAGGAGCATACACAGAAGAATATAAGTTACAGATTCATCTTTCTGTTTTGTCATCTTGTCTATCCTTTTGCTGACATAGCTAACGTCAGTCATGTTATTAGCCTGTGAAACTAACCTGTCTTTCAGGGTAGCCTACATGTCGAAACATACTAAACTTCAGTAATGTTATTGGGCTTTGAAAATAAACCATATTTCAGGGTAGCCTACATGTCAAGGGCAGAAGCAATATCGATCTACTTTACTGAATTGTGTTAGGGGGACTACATGTGCTGATGAGCATGGCTGGGGACAGGTTTTGATGGACAGAGGAGGGGATCGACAGAGCGACGGGAGGAGGAAATAGACAGAGAGAGGTGAGACGAAAAAGATGTATGAGGCAGATGGAAGGGGTAGAGTGGTAGTGGGCAGGTGGAAATGGAAGAGGGAGAGGTGGAAAGAGAGGAGAAGGTGGATATGATCAGAGAGAGAGAGAGAGTTGGTGGAGGAAATGGACAAAGAGAGGGGGAGGAGGAGATGAAGAGACAGAGAGGTGGACAAAGGAGGAGATAGACAGATAGATGGATAGATAGATAGAGGGGGAAGAAGAGGTGGACACAGAATGGATGAGGAGGAGATGTGTTCAGTATATGTATCAAAAGTTTAAATGCCTTGACCCACGGGAATAAAATTAGTATCTAATAGATGTGACTCAACTACACGCCGTTATGTATTCCTAAATGTCTCTGTAGGGTAGAAGGAGTTCTCAAGACGAAACGATTTCAATTTGTTTTTACCAGACGTTCTTACATCACGTTCCACAATGAATACTTTGTGTCTATGTGTAGAACTGTGTCGTAAAATTACTCCACATGACATTAACTAATAGAACTATGCATAGAGCAGAACTCTATGATTCTTCCACCATAAAAACCAGCGGTTTCACTTGGAGCAAATATTGAGCAACTGAAACGCTTTTGAGTATTTCTTACATCATGTTTCAAATTAAGTGACTGATCAGTGTGCAAGTAAAGGAACTCTGAAGACCTGCTTTCACACATCTCCTTTTCCTTATGGTCGTCTGTTACTGATGATGATGTATCGCACAGTTTACCGAATTTAGTGAGGTATGTTTTTTCTTATTTAAGCAATAAACCATTTTCCCAGAACCAATCAAAGCTTTTCCTGAGTTTTTAATACGCTATGTCTTCTGTTTCTGCACTATCACTGGGCCTGGTGATGAAAGTTTGGTCATCAGTACAGACTAATGTTCATGTTTTATCGTGGAAGGAGGTGGAATTTGTGGATCCACCTTGATACAAATGCGTTTTTTGTTGTTTTGGAGTTAGTTTCGGAAATAATTTTGCTATGATTTATGATTGTTGATTAACTGTGATCGTAGGTCCAGCGATGAAGTTTTCACAAAAGTTACAAAACAGGTCGGTGTCAGTACATTACATTGTGTATAAAGAATCATTTTCTCGCGTTTCACATACCTGATGTTTCTCTTTCATGACGACATACGGAGGAGCAGGCAGGAGTATGTAAATAACTGCCAGTTGCACTAAAGAAGTATTGGATCCAAACACACGCGTTTGGTCTTTTAGAAACAAGGATGAACACTAGAACTTAGAAAAGTTACTAGTTGCGGTATGCGTTGAATTGCAGTATTAAAAATTTCTCATAGTAGCATTCTTCCGCCGTAATTCTGTCCATAATTTAAAGATTTAACCAAATACGTGTAAGAACCATTTATTGCAAAACAAAATTTATATTACAAAGTCTAATAACATGATGGTGAGAAAAAGTATTTAATGTGTGAAAAAGGCAAATAAAATATCCTAACGGAAGTTAGCTATAATTGGTAACAAAACTGAAGGAGTAATAGACAGAAATAATAAGGTCCAGTAGAGTAAAGCATATCCTTATAAGGTATAAGAATAAAACTGAAAAATATGGCGAAAGCCTCATGAAGATGGCAGAAAGTAGACGAAATTTCAAGCAGAATTATCTAATCTACTCAGAAAACACATGAGTGTAATGTGTAAATAAATACATTCTCCTAACACGAGGGTGAATTTAAATAGGTTCTAAGCTAGGCTAAAAGTTCACACAATTGATCCAAGGACGTGGAAGGCAGGCGAGTATAGCTGCACGCACAGCAGACTTCGCTACTAGCGTACCTGCTGCGCAGTGCACCAGATTTCCGGGCTCCTCTCGTTAAACTTTTTTAAATATTGCTATTCGCTTCCCGAGGAGCCACATTTCCATTTTTATTCATTGAAATTGCGTTAATGTCTCTACATGCAGCCAAGTTTATTCAGTTTAATTCTGTGAATCTTTTATATCTCTGCATATTTCATGCAATCTGTACCCAGAAATAACTGTTTAGTCTATCTAGTCCGAGCAGATATTACGATTCATTTCTTTTCACGGTGCGTGCCTCAAATGTTAATGAAATTCCTTGAGTTTTCTATGCGTTCCTTTTTGCAAATGCATTGATTTCCCAAAAAAGCCACTGGCAAATTTGAACACACCCTCCTCTCCCTTCCTACGTTTTATAGTTCCCCATCTCCTGGTTCTCTCGTGCAAGCTGCTGACACTTTAGTGCATTCAGTCACTCGAAGTGTGATATAGTCAACCTGCAGAAAGACGGGTGTAATGCACTGTTTCAATTCACATGCTGTTACTTTACAATTTCCTACAATTTGTAGCGTTAGTACCTCCGGTTTTATCATAAAGTTCGTACAGATCGTTCTATAACTGCCCACTAATGTTTTCAACTAACTTTCCAATGACTGCACGCGCCGCTACTTTTAACAACAGCCCCCTCTAAACAGACACGTCTGCAGTGTGAGACATTAAAACATTTGACGCCAGTCATTTTCTTTTCGTTACATGCATTTCACATATCATGATTTTTGTAAGATATGTAACTATTTTCTGTTCGTACAATTTTTTAGTAATTTTTTTTGAAAATTAAATGCTTACCAAAAGGAACAAATTAATAAAACATATTTTGGCTAGGATTATTAATCTGAGACCATTTATCAACGACTTTTGCGCCGTATTGATAAAATATGAAGGGGATGCGTTATTATTGCAGATGAAATCAGAGCATTCAAATTTACTTACTAATACATAAACGAACAATATTTAGACAGTCAAACAAAAAAACATATTGTGACAGAAGTGCCTGGTCCTTTAATAATGTCTGAAATTTAAATGTAAATGTTTGGAAATCCGAATTATCAGCCACAAAATCTATCAGAACACGGCAAAACTGTGTAGCTCTAACTCTACATAAGATGTTAGCAATGTTGCTCGAAATTTCCTTTTTCAGATATAGACTACATAATTTCTACTCACTTAAATAACGTAGTTTCCAAAATAAGATATGTAATTACAATATACGATTTAGAAACTAATTACATGGAGAGTAAGACTTTGTATGAAAGTACAGCTTACTTATAAAGTTCATAGTTATTTGCAATATTACGATAATGTTAATCCAAGAAATTAGCTGCAAAGAGCATAAATTCTATAATTTACAACTTTCGTCATACTCTGACTGAAATGGGAAGTGTTTTACCTCGAAGCGTCAGTCCGAAATTTATGAAGTAGGTGTTGAATGATTAAACTTTAATTACGAAACTTCCTGGCAGATTAAAACTGTGCGCCCGACCGAGACTCGAACTCGAGACCTTTGCCTTTCGCGTGCAAGTGCTCTACCATCTGAGCTACCGAAGCACGACTCACGCCCTGTACTCACAGCTTTACTTCTGCCAGTATCCGTCTCCCACCTTCCAAACTCTCCGCAGGAGAGCTTCTGTAAAGTTTGGAAGGTAGGAGACAGATACTGGCAGAAGTAAAGCTGTGAGTACAGGGCGTGAGTCGTGCTTCGGTAGCTCAGATGGTAGAGCACTTGCCCGCGAAAGGCAAAGGTCCCGAGTTCGAGTCTCAGTCGGGCGCACAGTTTTAATCTGCCAGGAAGTTTCATATCAGCGCACACTTCGCTGCAGAGTGAAAATCTCATTCTGGAAACTTTAATTACATTCGTAACTGTAGACCTTCACTGGTACTAATACACTCTTGTATTCATGGTGGATTCCGAATATCAATTAGAGGGATTTCTTACCATGGCTGAAACACATACTGAGTCAGTATATGAAGATCGGTGACTGGGAGCTGGTATGAAAGCATACATCATCTGATCACGCGTCTGACATTCTCTGTGGATGACAAATTAGGGGACCGCATACGCCATTCAAGGATCCGTAAATTCCTTTAGGTGTTTGTGATGTGATCTGTAGTGCGGGTCACAGTCTGTCTATAAAAGATATGGCAGCAAGGATGACGATTGTTGCCATGTGTTGCCGAATCATTCATGTTGTCACATCCAACAGCTCTGCACACCATGACTCCAGAAGCTGGAGAATGCTACAGCACGCTATGTTTGACCGTTTACGGCTCGCCCTATGAAGGGGGGACCGAGCTGCTCTGTCCAACCGCACATGCCTGTGCTCCGTCACGTCCTCGCTCCATGTCTTTCGACCGGAATCCAGATACACGAATAAACGAGCATGACCGGTCTCACCTCGCCTTGTACCGCCGCACTACAAAATCCAACGTCTCTCTCTCTCTCTCTCTCTCTCTCTCTCTCTCTCTCTCTCTCTCTCTCTCATACACTTATTTAACATAAAACTGACATTTTCAAGAACGCTTACACGACGCTGTTAACTTCACGTAGCTCGTGGAAAATGAATTGATATTCATTGCAAGCACAAAAAAGACTCAGTTCCAAACAGAAGATTTTATCTGTTTGGCAGTAATAAAAAACTACATTAACATTAATTAAATACTATGTCTCAAATCTAGGCGACAACTGTCTGTACAAAGAAAACGTAAGAAGTGCATTATACACTGAAGAGCCAAAGAAGCTGGTAGACCTGCATATTATCGCGTAGAGTCCTCGCGAGCACGCAGAAGTGCCGCAGCACACCGTCCCATAGACTCAGATAATGTCTGAAGTAGTGCTGGTGGGAATTGACACTATGAGACCATGAATCGTGCAGGGACGTTCATAAATTCGTATGAGTACGAGGGGGTGGAGATCTCTTCTGACCAGCACGTTGCAATGCCTCCCAGATATGCTCAGTAATGTTCATGTCTATGGAGTTTGGTTGCCAGCGGAAGTGTTTAAACTCAGGAGAGTGTTCCTGGAGCCACTGTGTAGCAATTATGGACGTGTGGGGTGTCGCACTTCAAATGGTTGAAATGGCTCTGAGCACTATGGGACTTAACTTCTGAGATCATCAGTCCCCTTGAACTTAGAACTACTTAAACCTAACTAACCTAAGGACATCACACACATTCATGCCCCAGGCAGGATTCGAACCTGCTACCGTAGCGGTCGCGCGGTTCCAGACTGAAGCGCCTAGAACCACGTGGCCACACCGGCCGGCGGTGTCGCACTGTTGTGCTGGAATTTCCCAAGTCCGTCGGAATCCACAATGGACATGAATGGATGCAGGTGATCAGACAGGTTGCTTAGGTACGTGTCACCTGTCAGAGTCGTATCTAGACGTATCAGGGGTCCCATATCACTCCAAATGCACACGCCCCACTCCATTGTAGAGCATCCACCAGCTTGAACATTCCCTAATGGCATCCAGGGTCCATGGATTCATCAGGTTGCATCCATATCTGTACACCTTCATACGTTCGATACAATTTGAAACGAGACTCTCCTAACCAGGCAACATGTTTCCAATTATCAACAGTCTATTGTCGCTATTGACGAGCCTAGGTGAGGTGTAAAGCTTTGTGTCGTGCAGTCATCAAGGGTACATGAGTGGGCCGTGGGCTCCGAATGCCCATAGCGATGATGTTTCGTTAAAAGTTTCGCACGCTGACTCTTGTTGTTAGCCCAGCACTGAAATCTGCAGCAATCTGCGGAAGGGTTGCGCTTCTCTCACGTTGAATGATTCTCTTTAGCCGTCGTCGGTCCAGTTCTAGCAGGATCTTTTTCCAGTTTGTGAGGTAACGGGCTAGTCGTGACGCCCTGAAAATAAGTTCAGAGTTAGCGCGGCCCAGCTGGGGGCCTCTCGGCGGGTCGCTGCCCGGCAGCAGTCACGTGGTGCCTTCATTAGCTTAGCAGCCGCGGGATGCCACACAACGGCCGGACCACGCGGCTGGGAATTCCATGGTGATGCTATGCAGATGAAGGAGACACGCCGGGAATGCCAAAGATGGTGGACTTTGTGAAACCTAATGTCAGACGTTTCACAGTTCGTGTGTTGTTGTTGTGGTCTTCAGTCCTGAAACTGGTTTGATGCAGGTCTCCATGCTACTCTATCCTGTGCAAGCTTCTTCATCTCCCAGTACCTACTGCAACCTACGTCCTTCTGAATCTGCTTAGTGTAGTCAGTTCACAGTTCGTATAGAAAATAATAGTAGCCAGATCAATCATGATACTTCAAAAAGAAACATATACATTACTAATTATTTGCAAGACGATTCTGATGGTGTAATCAGATTTTCAATATCCTTATTAGTTTAAAGTTTAGTATCTGGCGGTAAATTATAAAAGTAACACCCAGCAACGAATGTCCAAAATCTAAACGGTTCATCCAATTTTGTCGATCTACATGTCTTTAGAAATCTATTGGTGTAAACCTAAATTGGTATGAATTACAGGCTTGTAACTTAAATACTACGTGAGTTATTGGGGGATCAAAGTGGTCGATTACTATCGATTGCGTCAGGCCATAAGTACTCCACAATTACACGAAAAAACGGTAGCAACATGCCTATAAATATATTTATTCGTCTACGTCTTTGTTTATATCCAATATATACTATTCGTGAAGAAATTGGTTAAAGATTTACTGTGTTTTAGAAAGCACAGAGACATTAGGCTACTGGCCTACGTTTTGTTCTATTCCTTTGATATATGTTTATTTAATTTATTATGTATCTAATAATGTGTATTAGAGCGTGTTTATGGTCCAGCCGTAGGAATATTTATTTAATTTCAAGCTGTTTAAATGTAACTCCAGTATGTGTTTAAATATGTTTATGAGTGTACGTTGGCGTGGAGACATGGAGGGAGCGCTCTAGCCAATCACATCGCTCGTTAATGGTGAGACTGTATGGAAGTGGGGGAGGAGGATTGTTTCCAGCGAGGACACTGGGGTAGTGCTGGGAGTGTGGTAGTGCTGGGCAGTTCGGGACAGGTCGGCACAGGACACGGGAGTGCTAGATGTGACGGCGCGATGGACGCTCGGTCGCGGCTGAGACTTGGAGAATGTGGAGCAGTTTGCGCCTGCTCGCGGCAGATAGAAATACTTCGGAGTGCCGACTTGTGCACCTGTGAGATTTCCGTCGCTTCTACAGTGAAGACGTAGTGTGCGTTTAGAAGTGAATACTTCGCGTGCTATGTTGTTGTTCATAACTAATTATGTGCAGTTGGAATCTATTGGTTTCCTGTTATTCAACCTATATTTTATTTAATTGCTGGACCATCGACACCAATAAGTGTTTTGCAGAAATGTACCGCATTCTCAAATGTGCTTCTACTATCGTACTCATCATTCAGAGTCGTTAAGATAGTACCTGCAGATTTTATTTAATTGCAATCTTTCATTTATAAATTTCTACATTACATTCACAATTGCTAAGTGATAGGAACCTTTGACCATTAGATTCATGTGTATATTCATATTGTATCCTGTAGACTCAGCAGTATTTGGTTTACAATGCGGCAACTACGTATCCCAGCCCCTAGACAACAAAACCAGCCAAAACTTTAAATATTTCAGCTCTGAGTCGGAGGGTACGTAGTTGAGGGCCACCACACCAACATCATTTGATTATTAATTTGAAATCATGCAGGTTGCAGCGATGTCAGAGATTTGATGTTCTACTCGATTCCTGATATTCAATGTTCACTCCGGAAATGGTCACATGGGAAAATCCCCATTTCATTGCTACCTCGGAGACGCTGTGTCCCATCGCTCGCGCACCGTCTATAACACCACGTTCAAACTCAATTACATCTTGATAACCTCCCGTTGTAGTAGCAGAACCCGATCAAACAACTACGCCAGACACTTGTCTTATATAGGCGTTCCCGACAGCAGCGCCGTATTCTGGCTGTTTACAAATCTCTGAATTTGAATTCGCAAGCCTATACTAGTTTCTTTGGTGCTTCAGTGTATATTCACAGCTCTACTATTAACACTTTTTACGTCAAGAAAATTTACACTTACGGTTGATCAGCAGCAGATCACTGTTGCGGTCTGGGTTTAATTGGCTGTTGATAAAATTGTTTGTTAATATAACGCCAGCTTTACTAAAGCACCGTTCGCTAACTGCGCTTGTTGCTGGGGTACATAAAATACGTCTTGTAACTGCAACCATCCCTGGTCTATCCTTTTCATGTGTGTTTCTCTGCTTCAAAATGTAGTCATCATCTCCAAAGAGCATTAAAATATATAGATCGATTTCACCTATAGTGGAGAATTTGTTTATTGTTTCAGTTCTTGAAACGACCTCTCTTTCTAGATGGCAGTGACACTTATTTGGCGCCTCTGCTCAGTAAACAACAGAGGGAGAAATAATACAGAACACCATGAAGGCTTACCCCAAAAAAAATGTATTTCACATTGATTAATTATAATATTTCTGTTTTGTTATAAAACAATATTTATTAACTATAGAAGGAGCCATATAATATTTCTGTTTTGCTATAAAACAATATTTATTAACTATAGAAGGACCCATAAATTAATGATTGTATGTAGAACCTAAAAAATAGCACAGTTTTGTAGCATACTGCCAAAAATTTCCTGCTTTTCATACATGGCAAGCTTATTGAGGTGAAGGAGAGCCGACCAATGGAACACAAAATGTTTTTGATTAGAAGTAATTTCGATCATCTCACTTACAAAAGTCAATGCTCGATTTCTATTCCATTGCATCTCGCATTAAAAATACATGTCCGTTAGCATACATCAGTTACGACAGTTAATTGCGATTATATCCTTTTGTGTTATCATAATGAAACAACTTGCAATTGCACTAATGTAACTCACCTCACCTATTTGACAGTCATTTTCATTGGCAAGGTAAACCAAAGAAGAACTAACTAGATTTTAGGTTCTTTTCCGCCTTTTAATTCAAGAGCCCCCACTTTTAATGATTTCAAATCGTTCAAATGGCTCTGAGCACTATGGGACGTAACGCCTGAGGTCATCAGTCCCCTAGAACTTAGAACTACTTAAACCTAACTAACCTAAGGAAACATCCCACACATTCATGCTCGAGGCAGGAGTCGAACATGCGACCGTAGCGGTCGCGCAGTTCCAGACTTTCGCTCCTAGATCCGCGCGGACACTCCGGTCGGCTTAATGATTTCAGGTAATCTACAATTCTTCTTCTAGCGGCATTCTTTTTCATCGCAAAAGCACTGAATTCTTCATACTGAGTGTGCAACGACTCTAGCGTGAGAGTGTGCTGACCTGTTGTTAGGAAGATGATTTCAAAAGCAAGCATAGACCATTTTTCTTCATGTACCTTACAATGCGTTTTGCAGTATTATTTTTTGGTGCAATCTTCGGGCCTTCATTTAACAAAAAGATTGCCTGCATTGAATGTGTGGCTAAATGCTGTTTTAACGCAATGAGCAAGACAAAGAAACCTTTCGTCCTTTTTCTGAGCTTTTATTATTATCATACCCTGACAAAAACAAAATTAAGCATGTCCAATCAGGCACATTTTCTTACATTTCTTTTTGAATATTTACTTTCATCTTTTTCGAGTCTGGGAACTAAGTTGTAAATAAAGAATTATTCATAAGAAACTATCCGTTTTTGTGTAATGTACTACAAGCGCCAAATAATGCACCTCATTGTGTGAATCAGTCCACATATCAGCTGTTACAGCACGTGTTTTATCAACAACTTGCCGGCCGCGGTGGCCTAGCGAATCAAGGTGCTTCAGTCCGGAACTGCGCGACTTCTACGGTCGCAGGTTCGAATCCACCCTCGGGCGTGGATGTGTGTGACGTCCTTAGGTTAGTTAGGTTTAAGTAGTTCTATGTTGTAGGGGACGGATGACCTCAGATATTAAGTCCCATAGTGCTCAGAGCCATTTGAACCATTAACAGAAAGCAACGTACTGTTTGAAATTGTATCAACCTGCTCTTTGAATTGTTTGTTTATGATGGAGGACTGTAGCATGTCATCTGAAACTCTGACTTCTCCATAACTATTATCTACACATTCTTGGCCTAGTTCTCTGTAACCCTCACGAGAAACAGCATCAAAAGCTCTCATATATTTGGCATACACTGCAACACTTTACTATTTTTTATTACTTACGCTGTATATTTCTGCAAAAGGAGTCGCCATAACTTGTAATACATTTATCCCAGTGTGAGAAAAGACGCCCAGTGTATTCATAGAAACATGTTTGCAGTTGTCTACGAACCACGATTGTCCTAGGTGTGCCCCTCTTTGCCCGAAGCAAATCGACGGCCGCGAATGCCTTTCTTCAAGGCTCCAAAAATGCAGGAACCGAAAAGGGGAAGTTCACTGACACTTAATCAAAAGGTCGAAGTAATCGAGCCTAGTGAAAAAGGCAAACTCTCTGTGTGCGAAAAGATGTTGCATTTCAAATGGGGTAAAACACAAATTTATGATACATTAAGAAACTAGGTTAAGATACGGGATGAATGCATGAAAGGGAACTGGTAAATGAAAAGAATGGCGAAGAAGATGGTAAATGAAGAAATTAATGAGATAGTTTAGGAATGGGTCATAAGTGCAAGGGCAAAAAACTTATCTTTGCCTGGACCCGCGTTGCGGAATCGGGCTCTGAAAGTCGCTAATTGGTGTGGAAAGAGTTTGAGGCGTCTACAGGAGGATACACCCCCCCCCCTCCCTATGAGCCATGGACCTTGCCATTCGTGGGGAGGCTTGCGTACCTAAGCAATACAGATCGCCATACCGTAGGTGCAACCACAACGGAGGGGTATCTGTTGAGATGCCAGACAAACATGTGGTTCCTGAAGAGGGGCAGCAGCCTTTTCAGTAGTTGCAGGGGCAACAGTCTGGATGACTGACTGATCTGGCCTTGCAACGTTAACCAAAATGTCCTTGCTGTGCTGGTACTGCGAACGGCTGAAAGCAAGGGGAAACTACAGCCGTAATTTTTCCCAAGGACATGCAGATTTATTGTATGATTAAATGATGATGACGTCCTCTTGGGTAAAATATTCCAGAGGTAAAATAGTCCCCCATTCGGATCTCCAGGCGGGGACTACTCAGGAGAACGTCGTTATCAGGAGAAAGAAAACTGGCGTTCTACGGATCGGAGGTGGAATGTCAGATCCCTTAATCGGGCAGGTAGGTTAGAAAATTTAAAAAGGGAAATGGATAGGTTAAAGTTAGATATAGTGGGAATATGTGAAGTTCGGTGGCTGGAGGAACAAGACTTTTGGTCAGGTGAATACAGGGTTATAAATACAAAATCAAATAGGGGTAATGCAGGAGTAGGTTTAACAATGAATAAAAAATAGGAGTGCGGGTATACTACTACAAACAGCAGAGTGAACGCATTATTGTGGCCAAGATAGACACACAGCCCACGCCTACTACAGCAGTACAAGTTGAAACGTCCCCTTTAAACAATTCTACACGACTGTGCTTAAACTGACACAAAATATTTTTAGCGCAACGCAATCTGACTTTCAATAATCCCTACAAAAGAATGGCCCTGGCTAACATTAACCTATACCTTTCACAAATCACTTACCTCACAAAAAATCTTCGTTACTCGAACTGCTGCAATACAGCGAGCACCTCTACTGCCAGCTAAATAAAAGATTCAAACTACGGAAGGCACTAACTACTGATAGGTATAGTTAGCAAATGAAAGATTTTAATAGAGAACAAACAATGTATTTACCTTAATAGTCATAATATATATATCAGTTCGTGACACAAATTCTTACAAATTTCAAAACTCCGCCATCTCTCTCTCCGCGTCCACCACTGCTGGCGGCTCACCTCCAACTGCGCAACGCTATGCGCTGTTAGCATCCAGCTGCCGCTGCCCAACACCACAATGGCAGACAACAACAATGGAAACCAGCCACAGACTGCACACGGCACAGCCAGTGATTTTCATACAGAGCGCTACGTGGCGGCGGCGTTACCAATAAAAAAACATAAACGGCCTACTTACATAGCCAACATGCTCCCCACAAAAAATTTTACAAATTGCTTTGTGCACTGGCCAATAATGATTTGATAAAATTTTTCATAATTACAATAACAAAGATATCAAATGCACACACTTATTGATACAATGTTGGTCAGAAGCCAAAATTTTCTCACAGTCCATAAAGACAGTCCTGATCATTCATCAAAGTAAAATTGCAGTGTTTTTCTCAAAGTCTGAGCAATAAAAGAAATTGCACTTGAAAGTAGTGGATTTCTAAGCAGTCTTGAAGAAGTAGTGTTGTCCTTCCAACGTAAAGTCAGTGCTGACTCTTGACATGCAGACAGGTAATGGGCCACAACAGAGCAAACCCACAGCGGAGTCAGTCGAAGTTGAAGACTATTGGTAGGTAGGCCATCACAGAGCAGACCCATTGTAGGTCTGGTAGAGATTAGGGTATTGATGGGCCATCAGAGGTACAGACCCACTGCAGTCCATGTAGAAATAATGGTATTTGTGGGCCATCGAAGGTGCAGACCCACTGCAGTCCTTGTAGAGATAATGGTATTTGTGGGCCATCAATGATGCAGGCCCATTATAGTCCTTGCAGAAATGGCCAGCAGCCATCTATTGGGACTGTGCAGGTGCACAATCACCATCGAAGAGTCTTGCAGAGAATATAGCAAGTCCATAAACCACCACTTGTGCACTCACAAAGTTTTTCTTTTAAGTCCTTAGAACAAGCAATGCTGTTATCCAGTCTCTTGCTGAATTATTAACACACGTGCAAACACTATCAGTCCCTACTTCTCACATATTGTCCATATACTATGACCAACAGAAATGTGTGCAGTGAAATGTAACTTACAAGTTATTTAATTTGATGAACTGGTGTCAATTACAATTTTATAACATAAGAATACAATAACAAAGGTACAAAACACATCATTAAAGAACATGACAATACAGATAACTTTTGTAGTAAATCAGGCTTTACAAAAGAACAGAAATAAACATGCACATCAGTGTTACAAAAATTATGACATAAGTACTTCACACATGAGCATTAGAACAAAACAGAATAAATAATGTGTAAACATCTTTACAAAGTAAATAACATGTTATTAATGCAAATTATATTTGAGGATAACAGTATTCCTTATCATAGTGAATGTAGCTTAGTATTCGGAAAATTCTGCAACATATGTCTTATCAGATAAACATATAAAGACCAGTAGAACATAAATACACACGGGTACACAAACACATAGTGGGATAACAGAAGGAAAGGACAGGGTTTGTTTTCAGTGTAACATTTGGTACTGCAGTCCAACCCAAAACTTCATTCTGTAGATCTTTCGTCATATCTCAGCATTTGTTTCCACGAAAAATATCCTATCGAAGCATACTTTCTGTATTTTGTTCACATCCTCTTTCAAAAATAGTTTTTATCCACTGTACACTACTTTTTGGACCAAACCATTTTCTTATAGCTTCTCAATGCTTTTCTTCCAATTCATCATAGTTAGTTTCTTATATAGTCTACCCCCTCTTAAGCTAACTTAAACCTACTGAGCTGAGATGCTAAACTAAGGGACGAGGCAATGCAGCAGCACAAAACAATTAATACAAACAGCAATGACAAAAAAGTGCAAGTAACCAAAGCAAGGAGCAATAAATGTAATAACTTATACCTAAACATGACAAACCCACAAGCAGAAAAAATAGTACACTAAAGACAACAATGCAGATAAGGGGAAGTTATAATCACATCTTAATGACTATGTAATTAAAGTGGTCCACCACAACTTATTCTATGAACTAAATTATCAAGTACTTGAAAAGAAAATTATGTATGCAGTTCCTGTTACTAGTCCCTTCTTATTGTTCTTTCCTTTCCAAGTGCTCCTTTTTGTTTTGAAGAATGTGGATCATAAAATTATTATTTAACAGATCTGTTGACAGAAAGTTCTCACATTAGCAAATGCATTTACTTTTATTTTACAAAACCAATGTTGCAACACAGCTGGAAAACAGATATCAACTGAAATAAGCAATTATGCAAAGTAAAGAATAAAAACATCATTAAATAGCTATGTGGCATTTCATAAGTCAGAAGAAGTTCTCTCAACTTTCGTAGAAAGACACTTGTCATAATCAGATGCGCAGATGTAAGAATGTTTCCAAGAAATGAGCATGTCGTATTTGTCGTATTTGCTGTGCTTTGTACAAAGGAATGTCAATAGCGAGGATAATGGCCTCCCCTTTTTTTTTCACCTGTGCCTCTGAAAGGCACACACTAATGGCTTGTTTCCCGGTGGCTGTCACCCAGCTGGGTGCCCACGACGCATTACGTGCAGGTGGTCACTTAACTGTCTTACCGAAATATTTACGACACCAGTTTCCGCTACAGTGGCAGCCTCATATAAAAAATTTCACAGGTCAAGAACTTGCGTTACAAATCTGTAGAAACAAAATCCTATTGATATAACAGTGTCCAAAAAAGTTCCGTCGGCATTGTAATACATTCACGCATTTACGTACATTTCATAACTCTTAAAGTACGATTCTTGGTTTCCAACCACCTTTTTCATAAACCAGAGTCCCTAACCACTACTCATAATTCCTTACTTTATTCGTCGACACTTCTTCAATATTTCATCACAACGATATGTAGCATAATCAAATAACTCATATAGCATCAGCTTATTGATCATAAACATACCGCAACAACGTAATACACATCGTCATCATAACATCATAAAACCTCAGCCAAATCTCAAAATCGTCGTAGCTTCTTCCAATAATTTGAAAACCTAAAAAAATTCTCTGCTCATGTCAAAAGTGTCATCTACCTCAAACGTACTTTAAAAATCGTGATCTCATACCCAATTATGTCATTCAAAGCTCTCATAGTATCACAATGGTTTCCGAAAAAGTATGAACCGTTCACAAAGTACAGACAAAATACAATTTCGTAAGTGTGAAGTTATCCAACTGTGTAATTACGTAAACATCTGTCACTGATGTAGTAAAGTAAATGTTTGTCTCTCTCAGTTAAATGATCAGATAGCTGTGTAATTTATGTGTTAGAGAAATATGGTACCGATGTGTAAAGTTGTATAAGCAAATACCATATTAGCTAGGGCTCCTTGTGCTTGCCATACACATGGTACACAAAGTAAGCGTGTACCCCCCTGAGGATTAATGTAATTATATCCTCAGGTGTTACAGATTACAAATGGAATGAAATGTATCACGGAAAACCTTTGTAATTAAAAAATCTTGAAAAATAAATGGCTTAAGTACAAAATTAATCTCTCAAATGTGTGTCCTGTAGCGCTAAATGTGCGTCTTGTTGTAAGATAATTCTGTGGAAGTGTCGTAGTTATCGTCCTCTGAAAGCAAAGTTCTGCTGAAGTCAATGTACTTACTTCGTAATAAACGAAGTGAGTTGCTTTGCGCATAGACATCGTAGTTACTACGCTTATTACGGTGATGAAGAAAGTACTGTGCTCTAACGTATTGTTGTGCTACAGAAAAGGCTGTATCATTGTAGCTATACCACAAAAGTTACTACTAAAACATGTTTTACTTTCCAGAATAATACATAAAAACTGTGCAGATATAAAACAGATACACCGCAAAAGCACAATGTATATTGTGTCATACATTAGTAGCGTCGTGATATAATCGTGTAGCTATCAAAGAAACCAAATGCTAAGTCATCTTTAATCTCACAGAAAGTGCTTCAAGTAAGAATGTATTTTCAAGTCAACCAAAATGTTGCAATAAAATCTCATTAACAGTATATGTTCTAAGTATGTAAGCCTTATAGTCGTTACGTAATCGTGCAACTAACAAGCAAGAATGTACAAATAACAACAATGTGTCGTCTGTCCACTATAACCATGCATTCGTAATTTCTGTTTAAAAATGTTCCCTAGGTTCTAGACTGGATATTTAACTTCAAACATTGTTGCATGTTAACAATTTCTTAAGTCTGACAAAGCATACTAGAAATGTGAAGTGAAATGTTTTAGGGCAAAGACAAAGTTAAAAAGCAGATTATATTTCAATAAACGGTTTTACATGTGAAATGTGGTGTAAAACTTTACTCTTCCTAGTACGCAGAGTTTCAACTTGAACGCCATTATCATGTGGTATACTTCGGTAAAGAATACTGGAATTTTTCTCAAGATTAGCGTCTATGTTATTTTTCTCTGAGCCAGCCGGCGCACGTGGCTGCCTGCAGTGCGAGTCATTGTCTGTCTCTTTGTTGGCGCGCGCCGTTATTGGGATTAGGAGACCTAACTTCTACAAATTCACCTTGACAAGAAGGCCCTGCCCTGTTTGAAGCTCGCCAGTTCTGATGGAATTCCGGTCTGTCATTATGATTATATCGTCTGTCATCATGTCGGTAATTCCTGTAATTTCTTGTTTGTCGGTCATGTGGTGGAGAATTTCTCCCCGAATTATCACTGCGTGGTGGACCCTTGCGTCTGAAGTTATTCTGTCTCCCGTGATAATAATAGTTCTGGTGGCCATATTGTCTGTTTCTATGATTGTCTCTGTCATGTTCATTACTTCGGAAATACGATCTTTCTCTGTAACTATTACTCTGCCAGTGGTTGTCATACGGGTGGTGTCTCTTTTGGTCACGATTTGTGTTGTGAAAATATCCTTGTCGTGTCCAGTTGTTATTTCTTTCATCGCGGAATTGCGACGGATATGACCTGTAATTGTTGTGCTTCTGTTTTTGCGTTCCGCAATTGTCAGTGTCAATTTCCAGTTCTTGTAAGAGTCGCTGAAATGCTTCAATGTCCTCTTTGCAACGTCCTGCCAAAATAATATGTCGTAAATGTTCAGGCAATTTGAGTAAGCAAATGCGGATGAGTTCTGAGGGGCTGTATGGGTTTGAAAGATACTGATTCTTATGTAACATGTCTTCAAAATATTTCACAAGACTCGAAAGTTCAGATTGTTCGAAATGTTTCATCATAATGATGCTATGTTTTACTTCGGTCTTGTGTAGCTTGAGACCAATATGCTGAGAGGAAGGCATGATAAAATTCTCCTTCACTGTGACAATCGTGAATGACCGATCGCATTCTTACAGCTGGTTCATTCTCTAAGTAGCCCCACATAAATTCTAATCTGTGCTCCAATGACCAGTTAGGAGGAAAACAATGAGAGAATTGATGGAGCCATGCTTGTGGATGAATGTCGTTTCCAGAATTCTTAAACGTTTTGAATTTACGTGTAGTAATGAACAGCTTATACTAAAAATCATCATGTCGGCGAGTCGCATGTCGGTCAGTGTTACATCGTTTCGGCGGTTCCATCTCAAAATTCAATGCGCCTTGCCAATTTCTTTCATAATTTCCGAAGTATCCTGTGTTATTATTTTGTGGTTGTTCCGTATTTCTACGTCCCTCTTCCTGTACTGGAGCGCGAGTGTCCTCTGAAATATGTAATTCTTGTATTACTTGTGCAAAACTGATCTTGTACTTCCCGGATTTCTCTTTTCTACTGTGTATTAATTTGATTTTGATTTTGTTTGAGTTTTCTAATTTGTTCATACTCTTCAGTGTCAGTGAAGGCTACAGGTTTTGTGTCATTCAGATCATCATCTACCTTTGTAGATAAGTTAGTGAACTGATCTGAAAGTTCGGCTACTTTATCCGATAGTGATATTATTTCCTCTGTGTGTTTTTATGAACCAAGTTTCAGAATGTCCATTTGTGTTGAAATCGTATCTACTGTGTCCTTTAAGTTTTCCTGAGTTTTTGCAAGTTGCGTAACCGAATCGGTAGATGCAACTGAGTCAATTTTAGCTTGCAAGGTCTCATGATTTTCATGAACAATAGTTTGCAGTTCTTTTATGGCTGCTTCGTGATTCTGTAATGCGTTTTCATGCCACGAAAAAATAGGTTGAAAATGCTCACAAATTTGTGTTTTTACGTCATTACAGACTTTTTGACATTTCGATTCAATGTTATGTAACTCATTAGTTAAATCTTCACGTGTTTGTTCAAGCATGGTAGCTAACTTCCGAAGATTTTGTTCCATTGTGTCTAACTTTTTAAGATTTTGTCCCATTTGTTTCTGATTTTGTTCAAGCGTTGCGTCTAACTTTTGAAGATTTTGTTCCATTGTGTCTAACTTTTGAAGATTTTGTTCCATTGTGTCTAACTTTTGAAGCTTTTGTCCCATTTGTGGCATTAATTGTAATAACAATGCACTGGTGTCTGAAACATGTTCCTCAGTGCTATTCGGCAATGCATTTGAACCAGCAATATTCGCAGTTTGAAAAACAGAAAATGTGTCTTGACTCATGTGAGAAAACGGTGAGGACCCATAACCTAAGTCTACAGTATTTGCAATACTGTGTTCTGTCATTTCGGATTCCTGAGGCGAGCTGTTGCCGACTGATCGATCGATAATTGTTCCCTGTTCACTACTTATTTCACTGTATACACCATTGTTTGCAGCCCGCTCCATTTCCCTATGTACAATTACCAAATTACTACTTTGAACATTAGTTAATTCATTACTCGGTGGCGCTAACACACTGCTTTCGTCTTCACTGTCATTTCTCAGTTTACTTTGGAGCCTAGTATTACGTTTTTCACACGCCATTATTGTCACAATATTTCACACGACAACACAGAAAAAAAAACAATTTGAAGAGCAAAAATAAGAGAATACATTAACATAGAAAATAATATCTAGTTAACTGCAAGCGCAGCTGCGAAATACTTGGTGCAACTCTACATGCATGCTACAACTGTTGTATTGTACAACAATGAAAGACTACAACTACAAAGGAGATTCTCTCTACAATTACGCGCTAGCAATAAACAAAATCTACATTAATTACACAAACTACAAGAAAAAATCTGAAGATTCCAGTGAGGTATCCTTGGCTAAGGGTCGACATATGAAACGTCCCCTTAGAAAAATTGTACATGACTGTGCTTAAACTGACACACAATATTTTTAGCGCAACGCAATCTGACTTTCAATAATCCCTACAAAAGAATGGCCCTGACTAACATTAACCTATACCTTTCACAAATCACTTACCTCACAAAAAATCTTCGTTACTCGAACTACTGCAATACAGCGAGCACCACTACTGCCAGCTAAATAAAAGATTCAAACTACAGAAGGCACTAACTATTGATAGGTATAGTTAGCAAATGAAAGATTTTAATAGAGAACAAACAATGTATTTACCTTAATAGTCATAATATATATATATATCAGTTCGTGACACCAATTCTTACAAATTTCAAAACTCCGCCATCTCTCTCCCCACGTCCACCACTGCCGGCGGCTCACCTCCAACTGCGCAACGCTACGCGCTGTTAGCATCCAGCTGCTGCTGCCCAACACCACAATGGCAGACAACAATGCAAACCAGCCACAGACTGCACACGGCACAGCCAGTGATTTTCATACAGAGCGCTACGTGGCGGCGGCGTTACCAATAAAAAAACCTAAACAGCCTACTTACAAAGTTTATGCCAGCTAGTTCTGCAGATGACGAAGAAATTGAAGTAATGTGTCATGAGATAAAAGAAATTATTCATGTAGTGAAGGGAAACGAAAATTTAATAGTCATGGGTGACTGGAATTCGTCAGTAGGAAAAGGGATAGAAGGAAACATTGTAGGTGATTATGGATGGGGTGGAAGAAATGAAAGATGAAGCCGTCTGGTAGAATTTTGCACAGAGCATAACAGAGTTCAAGAATCATAAAAGAAGGTTGTATACATGGCAGAATCCTGTAGATACTGACAGGTTTCAGATAGATTATATAATGGTAAGACAGAGATTTAGGAACCAGGTTTTAAATTGTAAGACATTTCCGGGGGCAGATGTAGACTCTGACCACAATCTATTGGTTATGACCTGTAGATTAAAACTGAAGAAACTGCAAAAAGGTGGGAATTTAAGGACATGGGATCTGGATAAGCTGACAGAACCAGAGGTTCTACAGAGTTTCAAGGAGAGCATAAGGGAACAACTGACAGGAATGGGGGAAAGAAACACAGTAGAGGAAGAATGGGTAGCTCTGAGGGATGAAGTAGTGAAGGCAGCAGAGGATAAAGTAGGTAAAAAGACAGGGGCTGCTAGAAATCCTTGGGTAACAGAAGAAATATTGAATTTAATTGATGAAAGGAGAAAATATAAAAATGCAGTAAATGAAGCAGGCAAAAAGGAATACAAACGTCTCAAAAATGAGATCGACAGGAAGTGCAAAATGGCTAAACAGGGATGGCTAGAGGACAAATGTAAGGATGTAGAAGCTTATCTTACTAGGGGTAAGATAGCAGAAAGGTGGAAGGAGTATATAGAAGGTTTATACAAGGGCGATATACTTGAGGACAATATTATGGAAATGGAAGAGGATGTAGATGAAGACGAAATGGGAGATAAGATACTGCGTGAAGAGTTTGACCGGGCACTGAAAGACCTGATTCGAAACAAGGCCCCCGGAGTAGACAACGTTCCATTAGAACTACTGACGGCCTTGGGAGAGCCAGTCATAACAAAACTCTATCAGCTGGTGAGCAAGATGTACGAGACAGGCGAAATACCCTCAGACTTCAAGAAGAATATAATAATTCCAATACCAAAGAAAGCAGGTGCTGACAGATGTGAAAATTACCTAACTATCAGTTTAATAAGTCACAGCTGCAAAATATTAACGCGAATTCTTTACAGACGAATGGAAAAACTGGTAGATGCGGACCCCGTGGAGGATCAGTTTGGATTCCGTAGAAATGTTGGTACTCGTGAGGCAATACTGACCTTACGACTTATTTTAGAAGAAAGATTAAGAAAAGGCAAACCTACGTTTCTAGCATTTGTAGACTTAGAGAAAGCCTTTGACAATGTTGACTGGAATACTCTCTTTCAAATTCTGAAGGTGGCAGGGGTAAAATACAGGGAGCGAAAGGCTATTTACAATTTGTACAGAAACCAGATGGCAGTCAAAAGAGTCGAGGGGCGTGAAAGGGAAGCAGTAGTTGGGAAAGGAGTGAGACAGGGTTGTAACCTCTCCCCGATGTTATTCAATCTGTATACTGAGCAAGCAGTAAAGGAAACAAAAGAAAAATTCAGAGTAGGTATTAAAATTCATGGAGAAGAAGTAAAAACTTCTTCGCCGATGACATTGTAATTCTTTCAGAAACGGCAAAGGACTTGGAAGATCAGTTTAATGGAATGGACAGTGTCTTGAAAGGAGGATATAAGATGAACATTAACAAAAGCAAAACGAGGATAATGGAATGTAGTCAAATTAAATCGGGTGATGCTGAGGGAATTAGATTAGGAAATGAGACACTTAAAGCAGTAAAGGAGTTTTGCTATTTAGGAAGTAAAATAACTGATGATGGTAGAAGTAGAGAGAATATAAAATGTGGACTGGCAATGGCAAGGAAATCGTTTCTGAAGAAGAGAAATTTGTTTACATCGAATATAGATTTATGTATCAGGAAGTCGTTTCTGAAAGTATTTGTTTGGAGTTTAGCCATGTATGGAAGTGAAACATGGACGATAACTAGTTCGGACAAGAAGAGAATAGAAGCTTTCGAAATGTGGTGCTACAGAAGAATGCTGAAGATAAGGTGGATAGATCACGTAACTAATGAGGAGTTATTGAGTAGGATTGGGGAGAAGAGAAGTTTGTGGCACAACTTGAGTAGAAGAAGGGATCGGTTTGTAAGACATGTTTTGAGATATCAAGGGATCACAAATTTAGCACTGGAGGGCAGCGTGGAGGGTAAAAATCGTAGAGGGAGACCAAGAGATGAATACAGTAAGCAGATTCAGAAGGATGTAGGTTGCAGTAGGTACTGGGACATGAAGAAGCATGCACAGGATAGAGTAGCATGGAGAGCTGCATCAAACCAGTCTCAGGACTGAAGACAGCAACAACAACAACAGGAGGACTGGACTCTTTCAAAGCTAGGCACATCGTGTGGAATGAAGCGTCTGGGGAAGCTAAGGATGTACAGGTAAGTGTAGCAACAGAATCGAAGATAACACTTTAAAACCTAATTGCGACTTATGACCCGAAAGACGTGTTCAGTGCCGAAGAAACAGGACTGTTGTGACGCACACTACCTTAAAAATCTGTAGAAACTCTTGATGAAAAGTACGCACTTCTTAGGTGACATGGAGAAGCCAGTGCCGATTCGAAAAGCAGCAAAGCCGCTTTCTTTCAAAGATATAGACGTCAGTAAACTTTCAGTCATACAGCAAAGCAAAAAAAAAAAGAAAGGTCGTCGATGGTGACTGGTCTTGAGGAAGAATGGCTGGGCTCTTACAGTGCCAGAATGAAAAAAGAAAGTTGCCAAGTTTCCCTTTTCCTAGACAATGCAATCTGCCACAAGACGGCCAAGTTATCAAACGTGAAACTGACTTGGTTCCCGCCAGGTTCAAACAGCCTCACAGCCAAACGACTAAGGGGCTATTTACACATTCAGGTCCCATTATGGGTGATTATCCATGCTTTCTCTTATTCTTAGTGGTGACGAAGATGAATTTGCATTTGCTCTTGCACCATCAGTTTCTGTCCCGGTCGAGGCACACATTTTCACCTGTCCCCGTTAATATAGGTCGAAGCCTGCCTGCAGCTGAAGGTATTGCATTAATTCTAATTTCGTTCTACACGGCTGCAGGTCATCCATGGTGTCTGTTCTTTCGGACATGTCTGAAAGAACAGACACCATACTCATATAAGTTTCGTAAAGGTTTGGAATTATGTGTAAAGTTTGTTGCAGATCAGTAAGTGCCCTCATTCTCAAATGTAGGTGAATAAATTCTGGATAATGGCACGTCGTGGACTACACTTCTTTTTAATCCTTAACACCACACCTCTGATAGGTAGATTGTTCTTACACCCACATCGGTTCTTTCAGGAAGCTCGTGACATCTGTAGCAATTTTGGCAGAAATCGGTGCAGTGGTTTAGGAGAAGATGTGGAACATGCGTACATTCGTTTATACGTAGACATATACGTAGGCACGTATGCTTTTACAGTATGTATAGATTCTCTCGAACAGTCCTGCCATCTTCTGGCGGTGTAGTCCTTCTGTAAAAAATCCAGCGACAGTGTGTGCGATCTGTCAGTAAGATGTTCCCACGTCAATGTTTTAACCTTTCCCATTATCCGATAGATGATAAACTGCACGAACTCATACTCTGGGAACCTTGTGCTATGATTTCCGTCTGAATAGTTACAGTTACGGTAGGCATATACAATATCTATCACGTATTTACTGTATACCATTGTTCATCTGCTGGAATGACGTTTTTGTGTACTAAAATACTGAAAGAAGGCTTCATAAGGGTGAAATTTTAGTCCACATAGCCGATAGGCATGGAAATAGAGTGTGTTCAGTGAAGCTATTCGAGATATAACATTTTCATTTTCGTCAGTGCACATATTCTTTCTCACATACTTTGTCGCCCAGAGAAAGTATAGCTCTTTAATTCTACGAAATTAAGCAGCAGAACAGGCCACCTGTATCATACCCTACACCTTCTCCGTTCCTGGCGAACAGAGCTATCACTCTCTCTCTGTCGTTCACTACATTGCCTTCTCCTAGCTTTCATCTGTTTTCACTCCAAACTGTCTTACAATCTGACAATCAATTTATGTAATTTTTTATATTTAATATACCTGAAGTCCGGAATTCAAATATAAATGCGCTAAAGCAGATCGACTTTGAAGATTTACGAGGAATTGTAATTTACTATAGTTGGGGCGATTTTCGAAACGCACATGTGATTCACTCGGTAACGTAGCAGAATGCTAATCGGGCAATAAATTGGTTTCTGGTTCAAATCTCGCTACAGTCTTTCTCCCCTTTTACTTCTTCGTTCGTTGTGAATACCTGCATCATTTAAATGTAAAATTTTGCAACCTTATGTTAATTAACACACATCCAATCAACATTTTTATGAAAATGCTCTTCTTCTTGTCTCTAGAATGCACGTCTTCTTGTTTCTAATTGCAATCGCAAGCAAAATTCCAGTTTTCATTGCAAGTATAAATTACTAATTATCGATATTTTATAATGGACTGTTAATAAATATCTTTTTTTCATTCCAACAGTATTTATTAACAATAGTTATAAACTCGATAGTTAAAAATTTATATTTGCAATGAGTGACATATGTAATTAGAAACTAGATGTGAATTTTTCATACAAATGATGATTAGGTATGTGTTAATTAGCATATATTTGATGAATTATAAATGATGTAGGTACTCGAATCCAACAAAAAAATAAAATGGGAAAAAGACGATAGCTAGACAGAACCAGTCGGCCGTTGATTATCCGATTAGCAAGTAAGAAAATCACGTCGTTAATCACGTAAAGAGCCTTAAGGGGAGTTTGCAGAGCCTGTGTGGGCAATATTAAGTCAGCCTACTTTATGTACCTTTATCTCTGGTACCAATGAAGATAACTCTCCACAATTTTTACTGGTATCTTATCTATGTTAGTTATGTCTACTGAACCAGAATTAAGAGACGAGATACAAAATAAGGAGAGACATATAACTATTTTCAATTACAGTGTTTTATTACAAATAATTACACATATATTGCCCTAGATGTTTGTCTATTCAAATTATTGCTATGGTTGTGCTTCAGTAGGTGCAGTATGTAATAATGAAATAGGTGCCAAAGTTTCATATAGCTATCACAAGTAGTTTTTGATATAAAGGAACATAAAGCATAAAAAAATCACACTTAAAGTTAAAAATGACCAACATTGACTTGTAATTTTAGAATAAGTCTCAAACACATCCAGCAGCATAATCAGTAACATCTATGCCAGCTTCCTTCTGTAAAAACTTCCTGCATCTGACTGACCCTGCCTCTTTGGTGGTGAACTCAGCTGCACGCTGAGCCTAGGCGAGTCTCAACTTGTCCAATAACTTCAAGCCGTTTACAGTATGGTAGCCTGAAGTGATGTTAAGATGTTTTAGAACTCTTATTCTTCCCACTTATCCATCATTAAATGTTAATGCAGCATCTCTAACTCCCCATTTTAGTGTACTGAGCCCTACAAAAACATTTTTTTGAACTCGTGTCCAGATAATATTATTGAGTGACTCGTTAGGATTCGGTGTTCGCCCATGTAGACGCTTTCGGAGGAGGTCTGGGTAAGAAAGGTCCCTACAAATTGGTTCGACTGCTTCCATAACAGCTCCAGGAATAGAATCGTTGTGTTCAAAAGAGACTCCTGAAACTTCACCTTCCGGCATTTACATCTTGATTCAGTTCCTGGTGGGCAGAGTGAATGTGTCGGTTTTCTGTTAGTTGAAAGTTTGTGGAAGTATGAGGCCCAGACCGCTTTCCTCATCTTTCTAAATCGTTTCCATTATTTCTGATGGCCATTCAATAATACCGCTGAAAGTGATTTATTGTTTTATCAGTCAGATGACCTCTAAGTGGCATGCCATCAGACAGTGCGGTGGTGCGAAGAGTCTGTTTTAATTTTCGGAGACGAGTGCCCATCTTCTTTTGCACATACCAAACGCACTCCAATTTCTTTATTGAAGTATTTTAATATGGATTTACTTCAACAACACACTTACACGCTTTAGACTCTCCATCCCCAAGGTACTGTGTGCATCGGACACCCCTTTCCTGCAGTGATTGGCTAAACATTTTCATTGCGACATCAGCTTCCATTCCTCCGCTGGTTCCTACAAAATATTGCTGACAGTTTTCATGTTCATTTTTTCCATTTTTCTCACCCGAGCTATAGCAATTTTTGTAAGTGCCTCAAAATCAATTACTTTGCCTGTGTCTATACTTGTGATTGCGGCAACCGAGTTCTACATCTACATCCGTACTCCGCAAGCCTGACGGTGTGTTCTTTTATGTGTGGCCACGCTTTTGCCGTCTCCCAACAAAAGTAACTTGTATATCGACGCTGCTTTCGTTCATTTCAATAGCTTGATTTGTTGCAGCCTTCATTGAGAGGAAAGCGACAGGTTCAACCGCTTCTCCTGTAACTTCAATGTACCTCTGAATTTCTGTAGGTGGTGGTAGTGGTAGATCCATAAGCGAACAGAAACATTGAGCTGCACTAAGACCTTTTCAGATAGCTCTCGTGGCATAGAAACATCTTACATTTACCTAATACAGATTATTCTTGCATTGATTTGACGTTACAAATGACTTCTTGTTGTCACAGCCGCTGCAGATAACTACTATTGCCTCGTAACAAGTCCAAATTTTGCAGAAAACTCATCTTCAATAATTACTTTCCCCCCACAAATATTACAGCGCAACGAATCACACAACACCTGTATTAAAATGTTCATATCACAAAAAACATAACCCAGACCAGAAGTGCTATTTCCTAAATTGTCTTGCAGTAGTCACAGTTCCTCATATTGTTTATCTGTTTTAATTTTACTTGAACTGGATGAAGAGCTCAATGGTTCAAATGGCTCTGAGCACTTTGGGACTTAACAGCTGTGGTAATCAGTCCCCTAGAACTTAGAACTACTTAAACCTAACTAACCTAAGGACATCACACACATCCATGCCCGAGGCAGGATTCGAACGTGCGGCCGTAGCAGTCGCACGGTTCCGGACTGCGCGCCTAGAACCGCGAGACCACCGCGGCCGGCGCACTGGGTGATGCAGCTCCCTTGTTCTCTGGTGGCACATTGCGGTTTTTTGATTTTTCACTGCTTGTGGGTTCCAACTCTTGAAAGTTTTACACTTCGATTGTGTAGGTTACCTCCAAACTTACGTATCTTGAAGAGACTAGCACTTCTAAGCACGTTTTTATTACGTCAAACTGCACCAGATTTCATCGAAAGTCACTGTTTCACTCAAAACAAACGAACAATTGCCAAGCGACAGGCAATGCAGCAGTGTGACTGACATCGAGCGCCAAGTATTTTCTATCCCTAGTTGAAAAAAATCACAGCCTTCAATAAGATATAGTTTCTGAAATATCCACATATTAACAGATGAAGGTCGGAAATTTTGTGATTTCAGAGATACGCCTGTTAGAAATTTAAAAAATTTAGAAAATTAAAACTAAAATATTTCTGAATGTTACACACAAATAATTTATGCATCATTTCGTGAAGGAAAGAATAAATAATATTCTAGGGCATGTTTTGTAAAAATTTCAAAATTTTCCAATTATTGCCTGCGAACTTCCCTTTAAATTTAGTGAATTAAAAAGTCCCTCGGAAATATTCAAAGTCGACTTTCTCGATAAATTTGGAGAGTTGCATCGACTTGGTTTTGGAGACTGGTATTTGAGTTCTGAACTTCATGTACCATTAATATAAAAAAAGCAAAAATCCCACTGTCGGGTTGTCAGTCTAGAAATTCGCCAATTTCCATTTACGCATCTATAAGTTTTCACCGAGTTTAATAGCGAGACAGATGTACAGATGTATAAAATAGAGAGAATAGTCAGTCCGGTTTCCTCACTTATTATAAGCAGAGGTTAATGTTTCTGAGTTTTCTGTGGAGAGATAAGCGTGCTGGTGCCAAGTGCTGAAGTTTGTGCGTTTAAATTGCACAGCAGTTTGCTGAGGAACTTTACCCGAAATTGCGCGGAGAAGACCGAGCGCCCTGAGGGTGGGCATTTCTCGGTGGTATTTTAAATAAAAGAACTTAGGTGGGCGCTTAGGGGAACAAGTGCCCCGAAAGGCCAGACCGGCTGCTCGCCACTCTAGCCGGGCTAATTCCTCTGTCCGACTGTCTACAACAAACACCGCGCCGGGAATCACAGCCCTGGCTCACTTCTGGAGAATTTCTTTCTCTCCTCAGTATAACTGCGGTTCGCAAACTTTCTCAAACAACTTACTTTTGTGAAAGGTGCTTTATTGTGTTGATGTGTAAACTATTTTAGGCAGTCGGTGACGAACGTATGTACGTTTCCTTGTGGAAATAATTTAGTTTGAGCAGCACTTCTAAACTTACGGTTTCAGTTAAAAGCAATTTAAAAAATGTGAGTGGAGAATGTATTTGAAGACAGTTGTTGTTGCCATACTTGCTACTATTTAGAGCTTTCTGAAGTGTTATTTAGAGCTTTCTGAAGTGTTTGTCTATCCTTTGGGATCACAAAATCTCTGTTGCTAGAAGAGACTTGATAGGCATGATCACTGGCTCCAAAGACTCAGGCATATGTCTGTGCTCCGTAATGTGGGAGGTCTTTGGAGCGCAAGAACTTCGAAGGACGCTCTTCGAGGGATGGCAGACGGATTGCTACCAGCCACGCGTTTCAAAACCTACCGCTCTCCCAGGACCACGTTTTATATGCCAAATTGTTATTACAAGAGAGCTGCGGCTTTTGAAAGTCGTGGTATGTTTATGTTGCGCATAACTTCTGTTCTTTGTTAACAAATGACTCATCTTATTTCTGGCTTGTGTCACATAACATGCCTGCAGTCGTGTGTTTTGCAGTGGCTTCAATAAATTTACCTCATGCACAAATACCTGAGTTTCTGAGATACTGTCTATAGATTTCCACACCTCTACGACGTCACTGGCAGGTAGTTTAACTTATCTTCGTATGTAAGCGTGGAATGAAGGCTAGCTAAGTATCTTTCATGCATTAGCTAGCATTGACGGAGCTGTGGCAGTCACTACGTGGGAACGACATTTCGCACACAAAGAAACAGACAGCCTGCATCACAGTAGTTCTCACAATATATTCGCTGTCCCGAGAGAAAGTAGCATGATGTTTAACGATGTATATTGAACCGTGGAAAAAACAAACCTAAAGAAAAATACGAAGAAATTTGTTTCAACTTGCATCATATGGTTTATTTGATGAAAAATTAATAAATTCGAAATTGCTGTACTTGAGAATACGGCAATGAAACGTCATCATCATCTTCACCATAATTATACGCTACTGGACATTAAAATTGCTACACCACGAAGATGACATGCTACAGACGCGAAATTTAACCGACAGGAAGAAGATGCTGTGATATGCAAGTTCACAGAAGGATGGCGCCGGTGGCGACACCTACAACGTGCTGACATGAGGAAAGTTTCCGTCCGTTTTCTCATACACAAACAGCAGTTGACCGGCGTTGCCTGGAGAAACTTTGTAATGATGCTTCGTGCAAGGATGACAAATGCGTACAATCACGTTTCCGACTTTCATAAAGGTTGGATTATAGCCTATCACGATTGCGGTTTATCGTATCGCGACATTGCTGCTCGCGGTGGTCGAGATCCAATCACTGTTAACAGAGTATGGAATCGGTGGGTTCAGGAGGGTAATACGGAACGCCGTGCTGGATCCCAACGGCCTCGTATTACTACCAGGCGAGAAGACATACATCATATCCGCATAGCTGTAACGGATCGTGTAGCCACGTGTCGATCCCTGAGTCAACAGATGGGGACGTTAGCAAGACAACAACCATCTGCACGAACAGTTCGCCGACGTTTGCAGCAGCACGGACTATCAGCTCGGAGACCATGGCTGTGGTTTCCCCCTGACGCTGAATCACAGACAGGAGCGCCTGCGATAGTATACTCAACGACGAACCCGGGTACACGAATGGCAAAACGTCATTTTTTCGGACGAATCAAGGTTCTGTTTACAGCTTGATGATGGTCGCATCCGTTTTTGGCGACATCGCGGTGAACGCACATTGGAAGCGTATATTCGTCATCGCCATACTGGCCTTTCACCCGGCGTGATGGTATGGAGTGCCATTGGTTACACGTCTCGGTGACCTCTTTTTCGCATTGACGGCACTTCGAACAGTGGACGTTATATTTCAGATGTGTTACGACCCGTGGCTCTACCACTCATTCCATCACTGCGAAACCCTACATTTCAGCAGGATAATGCACGACCGCATGTTGCAGATCCTGTACGGGCCTTTCTGGATACAGAAAATATTCGACTGATGCCCTGGCCAGCACATTCTCCAGATCTCTCACCAATTCAAAACGTCTCGTCAATGGTGGCCGGGCAACTGGCTCGTCACAATACGCCAGTCACTACTCTTGATGAACTGTGGTATCATGTTGAAGCTGCATGGGCAACTGTACCTGTACACGCCATGCAAGCTGTGTTTGACTCAATGCCCAGGCGTATCAAGGCAGTAATTACGGCCAGAGGTGGTTGTTCTGCGTAAAGATTTCTCAGGATCTATGCACCGAAACTGCGTGAAAATGTAATCACATGTCAGTTCTGGTATAATATATCTGTCCAATAAATACCCGTTTATCATCTGCATTTCTTCTTGGTGTAGCAATTTTAATGGCCAGTAGTGTATCATTAAAATTTGACAAGCACCCCTTGATAATGACTACTCTTTTCTGCCCCAGCACGGTTTCTAGTGCCATCACACAGCCCAATAGATCGTTTCTGATCTCGTGGGATCCAGAAAATACTTCCTGGGTCCACTTCGAAACAGACCTTGTCCTGACATCTCGTGGAAATCGGGTTTTCTGCCGGATATCAGCGTCTTCCAAACACGATATTTCGACGTCATTACTTGACGTCTTCATCAGGTGTTCCCTGAGACTGGCTGCTTGCTGGACCGGGTCTCATATTTATGGCTGCCCGGTGCCTGGTGTTCCCTAGTCGGTCCGCGCCCGCTAGTCGCGCTATCCTGCCGCTCTAGGTGTTCTCTATTCCGTCCGCGCCCACTCCGGCCGCCTCCAACTGCGGTCGTGGCCTCCTGGGGGCAGGGCGTGCATGTCGCGCTCTACGCAGACGACACCGCGCTCTATAGCAAGAGCATCAACGCCAGGATGATGCGTCACCGCCTGCAATCGGCTTGCGATGTGCTTGGAGCTTGGGCCACCAAATGGCGGCTCAAGTTCAACGCAGCCAAAAGTCAGGCGGTGATCTTCACCAGGAAGAAAATTCCGGCCGACCTCCAGCCACTCAACATCATGGGAGGCCCCATCCCATGGTCGAACACCGGACGCTACCTAGGCGTCACACTGGACCGGCGCCTGACCTGGAAGGCGCACATCAAGGAAGTAAGGGGTAAAGCGCTTGGCAGATTGCGCTTGCTATACCCCTTACTGAACCCAGCGACGACCCTGCCCCACACTGCGGTGTTACATTGTACCTAACATTGATCAGGCCATTGTTAGAGTACGCTGCTGTGGTGTGGGGCAACGCGCCCGACTCGTCAATCGCCAAGCTGCAGACGGTCCAGAACAAGGCGCTTAGGTTAGCGCTTCACCTGCCACGAGATTTCAGCACCGGAGAACTCCACAGAATAGCCGGAGTACCGCTGCTCAAACACAAATTCCGGCAAGCGGCGCACCGATTTTATGCGGCCGCGAGGACTTCGGAGAACGACCTCGTCCGCAACCTGGGCAACCAGGTGCACTGGCTCCCGACCACAAGGTGGCCAGATCTGTTGCTGGCGTAAATATACGCCGCAACACGAGCTAGAAGAAAGAAAATAAACAACGCAACCGAGACGAAGATCGAGAAAAAGAGGAAAACAACCATCAACCCAAGATAGAAGTAGGAAAGGCGTGATCCGCTCACCCTACGACACACCAGAGCATGAAGCTCTGTGAATTTGCGATCGAGCGTGCGTGGCCTCCTGGTGTTCCCTTCTCGGTCCGCACCAGCGAGTGGCGCTCCAATGCCGCTCTGGACGTTCCCTATTCCGTGCGCTCCCGCTCTGGCCGTCTCCGACTGCGGCTGAGGCTTCCTGATGTTCCCTTCTTGGTTCATGCCCGCAGTGTGCGGATGTCTGAGGCTCGTTGTTGGTGTTGGAAACATATTTTCTCCGGCATTGCTTCAGCAGTTCAAATGCCGGTTTCCATGCAGTGCTTAGCTGGTATCCTGCTTCCCGGTTAATCAAGTTTTGTGCCATCTTTATCTCTATAGATTCAGTGATGACACTATCCCAGAACCTGGGGGTCTGGACCATGACCTTGGTGTTCTCATAATCCATGGAATGTTCCAATTCTAAGCAGTGTTCTGCTACTGCTGATTTTGTGGCCTGCCTTAGCCTGGTATGTCGCTGGTGTTACTTACATCTGTTTTCCACCGTCCTAGTCGTTTGGCCAATGTAGGACATACCGCATTCACAAGGAATATTGTAAATGCCAGGCTTCCTTAAGCCCAGGTCATCTTTGACTGTTCCAAGTAAATCCCTGATTTTGCTAGGTGGGCAGAAGACACTCTTGATGTTATGTTTAATTAGTATTCTGCTGATCTTGGCAGAGACAGGCCCGGCATACGGTAAAAATGCCAGTTTCTTGATTTCTTCTTCTTGCTCGTTCTCCTGTGTATCCTGACGTCTGGTGGGATGTAGAGCTCTGCGGATGTCCCTGGATGAGAATCCGTTGTTAGCAAACACTTTTTGAAGATGTTCAAGTTCCCCTTCCAGGCTTCAGTGTCAGACAGTGTCTGGGCTCGGTGTACGAGTGTTCTAAGCACCACGGTCTTTTGTGCTGGGTGGTGGCAGCTGTCGGCCTGTAAGTATAGATCTGTGTGTGTTGGCTTTCGGTACACACTGTGGCTGAAGGTGCCATCCGCCTTCTTCTTCACCAGGACATCCAGAAACGGCAGCTGACCATCCTTTTCTAGCTCCATGGTGAATTTAATATTCGGATGCCTTGAGTTCAGGTGGTCCAGGAAGTCTTCCAGTTTTTCGCGACCGTGTGGCCAAATGACAAATGTGTCATCAACGTATCTCAGGAAGCATGTTGGCTGGTAAGTGGCAGTTGTAAGAGCCTCGTCCTCAAACTTCTCCATAAACAGGTTGGCCACTATTGGTGACAAGGGGCTACCCATCGCCACCCCTTCAGTCTGTTCATAGAATTGACCTCCACAAAGGAAGTAAGTCGATGTTAGAATATGCTTAAACAGATCCAGTACAGCTCCATCAAACTTCTCACTGATTAAGTCAAGCGTGTTCTTAAGGGGCACTCTGGTGGCCTGGGACACCACGTCAAAACTGACCATTAAATCTGTATCTGAGAAACGTAGGTTTTTAAGACGTTCCACAAAGTCTTGTGAGTTGCGGATGTGGTGTGCACACTTCCCCACATATAGTGCCAACATTTTCTTGAGATATGTAGCAGCTGGGTAGGTGGCTGCCCCAATATTGCTCACAATGGGTCGTAGTGGTACACCCTCTTTGTGGATTTTAGGTAGTCCATAGAGTCTGGGTGGGACTGGTGCCTTGGATTTGAGTTGTTTGATAATTTTCTCAGGCCAGCCAGTTTCCTTCAGCAGAGACGTGGTTTTTCTGTCCACCCTGTCAGTTGGATCCTATTCTAGAGGTTTGTAAGCCGGATTCTCCAGAAGTCGCCAGATGTTCAGGTCATAGTCACCTTTCTGCAGTATGACTGTGGAGTTCCCTTTGTCTGCTGGTAACACCACTATGTCGTTATCTTCTCGTAATCTCCTGAGGGCCATCCTCTCGTCTCTTGAGATGTTAGACTTAGGCGGCCTGGCTCTGGTAAGGGTTCTGCACGTCTCTCTCCGAATCTCTTCAGCCGTACTTGAGGGTAGTGTGTTGACGACTTGTTCCACAGCGCTGATGAAATTGGCTACCGGTAGATCTCTAGGAGTGACAGCGAAATTTAGGCCCCTGCCAAGAACCTTCAGCGTAGCTTCATCCAGTGTTCTGTCACTCAAATTTACAACCTTGCGAGTGTCATGATTTTGTTGCACTCTGCTGTTCAAGCGTTCAAATTTTGCCAATTGTCGGGCTGTAGCATTGTTCTTAATGCATGCTGCTAGTGACCAAGACACTCCATCAATTCTGTCCCAATCCTCTTGCGCTAGTTTGGCAGCTATGTACAGATGTAGATGTAACAGCTCCCTGGACGTGACATCAAGTTTATGGCGGATGTCATGGACTCTTTCTCTCACCAGAGCGATGGTGGCTCGGTGCTTGATCCTGTTGGCCGCCCTAGACGTAATATGATGTTTGATTTTGGCAAATACAGGCACCACATCTCCATCTCTGCACCTGAGGAGGAAGTTGAGTGAGCCCACCATCCTCTCTTTGCGTTGTCGCAGATTGTCCAGTTTCTTCATATTGCATCACATTTCCTCCCCGTAGAGTCTTGTGATGTAATTTCTTAGACTTTCCCGGCTATTTGATGGCATCTTGTGGAAATCGGGTTTTCTGCCGGATGTCAGCGTCTTCCAAACACGATATTTCGACGTCATTACTTGACGTCTACATCAGGTGGTCCTTGAGACAGGCTGCAGCTAGTCTCAGGAAAAGTCTAAGAAATTACAGACCTTGTCCTGGTGACATGTTTTATACATGATCACTATCTTTCTATGAAGCATTGCACGTTTGATATTGGTAGATACAGGGGTCGTCAAAATATGGAAACACTAAAAACACAGCATTTTACCCTACCTACTACGGGAAAGGACACGACAGTAGTCAAAATACCTTCCAGTTGTCTCGGAATGAATATGTACAGGTTCTGTATAGTTTTCAATGGAATATTTTCCATTTTTCCTGCAAAATACTGCCAAGCTCAGGTAATGATGACGGAGGTGAATAGCGGTCGCTCACCCTTGTCTCCCCCCCCCCCCCAACCCCCACCCCATGAACCATGGACTTTGCCGTTGGTGGGGAGGCTTGCGTGCCTCAGCGATACAGATAGCCGTACCGTAGGTACAACCACAACGGAGGGGTATCTGTTGAGAGGCCAGACAAACGTGTGGTTACTGAAGAGGGGCAGCAGCCTTTTCAGTAGTTGCAGGGGTAACAGTCTGAATGATTGACTGATCTGGCCTTGTAACAATAACCAAAACGGACTTGCTGTGCTGGTACTGCGAACGGCTGAAACGAAGGGGAAACTACAGCCGTAATTTTTCCCGAGGGCATGCAGCTTTACTGTATGATTAAATGATGATGGCGTCGTCTTGGGTAAAATGTTCCGGAGGTAAAATAGTCCCCCATTCGGATCTCCGGGCGGGGACTACTCAAGAGTATGTCGTTATCAGGAAAAAGAAAACTGGCGTTCTACGGATCGGAGCGTGGAATGTCAGATCCCTTAATCGGGTAGGTAGGTTAGAAAATTTAAAAAGGGAAATGGACAGGTTAAAGTTAGATATAGTGGGAATTAGTAAAGTTCGGTGGCAGGAGGAGCAAGACCTATGGTCAGGTGACTACAGGGTTATAAACACAAAATCAAATAGGGGTAATGCAGGAGTAGGTTTAATAATGAATAGGAAAATAGGAATGCGGGTAAGCTACTACAAATAGCATAGTGAACGCATTATTGTGGCCAAGATAGATACGAAGCCCACACCCACTACAGTAGTAGTAATTAAAGAGACCTTTGGAGAAAAGAGAACCACTTGTATGGATATCAAGAGCTCAGATGGAAACCCAGTACTAAGCAAAGAAGGGAAGGCAGAAAGGTGGAAGGAGTATATAGAAGGCTTATACAAGGTCGATGTACTTGAGGATAATATTATGGAAATAGAAGAGGATGTAGATGAAGACGAAATGGGAGATACGATACTGAGTGAAGAGTTTGACAGAGCACTGAAAGACCTGAGTCGAAACAAGGCCCCCGGAGTAGACAACATTCCGTTAGAACTACTGACGGCCTTGGGAGAGCCAGTCATGACAAAACTCTACCAGCTGGTGAGCAAGATGTATGAGACAGGCGAAATACCCTCAGACTTCAAGAAGAATATAATAATTCCAATCCCAAAGAAAGCAGGTGCTGACAGATGTGAAAATTACCGAACTATCAGTTTAATAAGCCACGGCTGAAAAATACTAACGCGAATTCTTTACAGACGAATGGAAAAACTGGTAGATGCAGACCTCGGGGAGGATCAGTTTGGATTCCGTCGAAATGTTGGAACACGTGAGGCAATACTGACCTTACGACTTATCTTAGAAGAAAGATTGAGAAAAGGCAAACCTACGTTTCTAGCATTTGTAGACTTAGAGAAAGCTTTTGACAATCTTAACTGGAATACTCTATTTCAAATTCTAAAGGTGGCAGGGATAAAATACATGGAGCGAAAGGCTATTTACAATTTATACAGAAACCAGATGGCAGTTATAAGAGTCGATGGACATGAAAGGGAGGCAGTGGTTGGGAAGGGAGTGAGACAGGGTTGTAACCTCTCCCCGATGTTATTCAATCTGTATATTGAGCAAGCGGTAAAGGAAACAAAAGAAAAATTCGGAGTAGGTATCAAAGTCCATGGAGAAGAAATAAAAACTTTGAGGTTCGCCGATGACATTGTAATTCTGTCAGAGACAGCAAAGGACTTGGAAGAGCAGTTGAATGGAATGGACAGTGTCCTGAAAGGAGGATATAAGATGAACATTAACAAAAGCATAACGAGGATAATGGAATGTAGTCTAATTAAGTCGGGTGATGCTGAGGGAATTAGATTAGGAAATGAGACACTTAAAGTAGTAAAGGAGTTTTGCTATTTGGGGAGCGAATTAACTGATGATGGTCGAATTAGGGAGCATATAAAATGTAGACTGGGAATGGCAAGGAAAGCGTTTCTGAAGAAGAGAAATTTGTTAACATCGAGTATAGATTTAAGTGTCAGGAAGTCATTTCTGAAAGTATTTGTATGGAGTGTAGCCATGTATGGAAGTGAAACATGGACGATAAATAGTTTGGACAAGAAGAGAATAGAAGCTTTAGAAATGTGATGCTACAGAAGAATGCTGAAGATTAGATGGGTAGATCACATAACTAATGAGGAAGTATTGAATAGGATTGGGGAGAAGAGACGTTTGTGGCACAGCTTGACAAGAAGAAGGGATCGGTTGGTAGGACATGTTCTGAGGCATCAAGGGATCACCAATTTAATATTGGAGGGCAGCGTGGAGGGTAAAAATCGTAGAGGGAGACCAAGAGATGAATACACTAAGCAGATTCAGAAGGATGTAGGTTGCAGTAGGTACTGGGAGATGAAGAAGCTTGCACAGGATAGAGTAGCATGGAGAGCTGCATCAAACCAGTCTCAGGACTGAAGACCACAACAACAACAACAACAACAACAACCCTTCTCTCGACGTAGACCACAAAGGCCCAATAATATTGATAACTGGCGACTGGGGTGGACCGGGGAGACGCGACAATTGATCCTCGTGATCGCAAAACTAGTCCTGGACGATGAATGCTTTGTGAAGAGATGGGCATCGTCTTGGAATAAACCTAGTATCATTGGATGGACCTTGCCAGCCAAAATGGTCACGTAATCATTGGACGTTATGAGGTCCATAGAATACTACTAGAGTTGCACTCTACCAGAACTACGTTTCGGTAGTTTTGGTACAGTACATAAATGACAGAGTAAATGGTAGGATTATCAGCAGTATTGGCAACACTGGTATAGAAAGAAACATAAATGAAAGTGAAAAACTGGAAGCCGATTCTCCTCTTTCTCTACTTCTTTGTTTGTTTTGCACACTAGAACCGCATGTCGTTCAGTGTCAATCCATTATATCGTTGCAGAATACGAATTGCACTTGATAAGCAATAAAACAAATGGTTCAAATGGCTCTGAGCACTATGGGACTTAACACCTATGGTCATCAGTCCCCTAGAACTTAGAACTACTTAAACCTAACTAACCTTGTAAGTACGCTGTTTAGGTTTTTATATTGGTAAAGCCACCTAGCGCTCTGTATGAAAATCACTGGCTGTGCTGTGTGCAGTCTGTGACTAGTTTGCATTGTTGTCTGTCATTGTAGTGTTGGGCAGCTGAATGTTAACAGCGCGTAGCGTTGCGCAGTTGGATGAGCCGCCAGCAGTGGTGGATGTGTGGGAGAGAAATGGCGGAGTTTTGAAATTTGTAAGACTGGATGTCATGAACTGCTATATATATTATGACTTTTGATGATGTTGAGGTAAATACATTGTTTGTTCTCTATTAAAGTCTTTCATTTGCTAACTATCCCTATCAGTAGTTAGTGCCTTCCGTAGTTTGAATCTTTTATTTAGCTGGCAGTAGTGGTGTTCGCTGTATTGCAGTAGTTCGAGTAACCAAGATTTTTGTGAGGTAAGTGATTTGTGAAACGTACAGGTTAATGTTAGTCAGGGCCATTTTTTGTAGGGATTTTTGAAAGTCGGATTGCGTTGCGCTAAAAATATTGTGTGTCAGTTTAAGCACAGTCTTGTATAATTTTTCTAAGGGGACGTTTCAACCCAAGGACATCACACAACACCCAGTCATCACGCAATAAAAAAAGGTTTATTGCGTAACTACTGCTCTTTTGTATGACGAAAGCTATTACTTTTGATGCAAGTCCAGTTTATATGAACAAACTTAAACAAAGCTATATAAGTATTGTTGTTATTTTGCAGTCAATAAAACTTTCTTCATCATGATCAAAGGTAAGAGTTTCCGGTTATTAGCGCTAAATGCGAAAGTATTTTTTAATGAATCGCAGAACTTTGTTTTAATCAACTTGACGAAGTATTGAGCATTTCATCCATTTTTGTGTTACGGTTTTTTTAAAACTTTTACCTTTGTTTGGGGAAATTGCGTTTTCTGGTGCATCGTCATTTTACTTGTGCTACAAAATCCCTCTGCATCGCGTTACAAATCAACAATTTTCGAATAAATCCTGAATTAAACATTGCTATAAATACTGTTTATTTTCCAAAAACATACAGGACGATAACTATGAGAGCAAACGTGTTGCAATACTTCATATGCTGCAATTTCATGATATGGATAGTCGTAACTAATATGTATATATGTTCCAAGATAAGAAGTAAAATAAATGTGACTGAAGACTGCGAAAATTGTTCATGAATGCTACTTCATTTACTTGCAAACGCAACGTAATTAACATTGTTTACTTTCGATCATATGACAACAGTTGTATCCGAAATTGTCGAGAAATTAATTCGAATGTATAGAGTACATTTCAACTCAAAATACAACGAATTTAGAAAATTAATAACGAATTCAGAAATAATGATCATCAAAGATTGTTGCATGTGATCATGACTTTGGTCGCAGTGGTCAAAATAAAAACTCTAGTTTTCGGTTCAAAAAACATCACTTCTTATCACGATTAGTATCTTCTACCTGAACTGTGGTATTCTCTTCCATATAAGGTAAGCTTCACTGGATGGAAACTAAATTTTCGGTTTTTGCCGGAGAAAACCTGTTTCTAATGTTACTAAAGATCGTCCCAAGCCCCTATCAATTGCGCACGCTTGCAGCTGTTGTACACCGAAAAGTTTGCAGATGAGATACCTCAGCAGCACTCTGCTATCCAATCCTTCCCACCAGGTACGAGGTGAAGTATGTTCCGCAACATATTGTCACAAAGAGCTGATGAACTGTAACGCATGGCTTTCATACTCACCATCCAGATTGGCGGGTTTATACCGTTTATCTACCACATTTATCGCAGCGGGTGTATTTTGTTCTGTTGGTAATTTCAGATGATATACGTAGTTGGTCTTCTAGAGGCACCATTGAGCTACTACTAAAAAATGTTCAAATGTGTGTGAAATCTTATGGGACTTAACTGCTAAGGTCATCAGTCCCTAAGCTTACACACTACTTAACCTAAATTATCCTAAGGACGAACACACACACCCATGCCCGAGGGAGGACTCGAACCTCCGCCTGGACCAGCCGCACAGTCCATGACCGCAGCGTCCTCGACCGCTCGACTAATTCTTGCGGCTTCAGCTATTACTCTTTAGAAAGTCCGCCCCTATTGCAATTTTAGTAAAATGATGGCAATAAGGCATACTCTGCCTGAAGCTGAGTGACGGCAGTAGACACTAGGTGTAGTAAGCGTCCTGCTTGTTCAAGTCTCTTCCACGTGTCCTTCTTTGACATAGCACTTCTTACTATGTTATCAAAACGAACTGAAACGGAAACAGTGGATACTAGGATAGCCCCTTTGTTCATTATCAGTCTCTCAAAGCTCATTAAAACGCCTGTCCAACGAGCTCGGGAGAGAAGTTTCAAAGTTACAGCTGAATTCTAGTAATTGTGTCCCTGCTTCAATCTCATGAGGCACATCACTGAATGTGAACGTTTTGGTTGTTTTCTTACTGCACTGGTATAGTCCCTGGAGTAAAGGTTTAGCCAAGATGTCTTTGATGACATGACTAATGGTATGAACAAGCACAATTTATATGCATATACTTTTTCCACTATTCTGCAGCGTATTTCTCGCATTGTCGGTGATCACTGCTGTGACTTTTTCGTACCCGACCTCTTTCATTACTGTGATAAGGCTTGAGGCGATAAACTCTGCTGTTTCTTTGCGCTCACGAATTATGTTTAAGGAAATTGGTTCTGTTGTCGTGAAAATAATGTTAATCACTTGGTGTCCGGACAGACCTATCCATCCATCAGACGCTAAAGCGAGAGCATTTGATCATTTCATATTATCTGTGACAACAGCATGAATACGTTGATATTTAGTGTCGAGTAACGTTATACCTATAACATGATGGTTAAGTGGTTCGTAGCCAGGACAAATTAAATGAAAAGCCTTCCTGCAGTATTGGGTGTTTAGCGTTGGTAACGAGTTTCCTGAAGCCCAAACACCTCCAACGACGATTTCGTCTACGTCTCTATCAGAAATTGGATAAAATCTTCTCTGACTGTCACTGGTTTTTACTCCTGACGAAGATGGCAGAGACAGCCATCGGAAGCTCGAGAATTTTACTCGAGTTGACGCTGCTTGAAAATCGATAAGATTTTATTCAGATATGCCACCGCGAGAAACCCCGAGGACACATATGTGTCAGAAATTGTTGTAAGATTGCCCGAAGAAACTGACTAGATTACTCATCAAGTGACGTCGCAGACTTACGAGCAGTAGACATCACTGTTCCATTCGTTGTTTCAGAAGTGGTTCATGAAATTTTTCCTGATGTCTGTAAAGGTTCCTTAGCCACAATTCTGATAGATATTAAGCACAGTCTACACTACGGGACCCGATCTCGTAGACAAGTAGCCACAGCATTATGATATATGCATAGTACTTACACGCGGCTTTTGTCTTGTTTTCGATGGTCCTCGGAATGTACAGTTGCCACACATCCGAACGATGACACGTGCTGAAGAGCGCTGATGTTCCGTAGGTTATGTGGGCCTTTATATACACTACTGGACATAAAAATTGTTACACCAAGAAGAAATGCAGATGATAAACAGTTATTCATTGGACAAATATATTACACTGGAATTTACATGTGATTACATTTTCACGCAATTTGGGAGCATAGGTCCTGAGAAATCAGTCCCCAGAACAACCACATATGGCCGTAATAACAGCCTTGATACACCTAGCCATTGAGTCAAACAGAACTTGGATGGCGTGTACAGGTATAGCTGCCCCTGCAGCTTCAACATGATACCACAGTTCATCAAGAGTAGTGACTGACGTATTGTGACGAGCCAGTTGCTCGGCCACCATTGACCAGACGTTATCAATTGCTGAAAGACCTGGAGAATATGCTGGCCAGGGCAACAGTAAAATATTTTCTGTATCCAGAAAGGCCCGTATAGGACCTGCAACATGCGGTCGTGCATTATCCTTCTGAAATGTGAGGTTTCGCGGGGATCGAATAAAAGGTAGAGCCACGGGTCGTAACACATCTGAAATGTAACGCACACTGTTCAAAGTGCCGTCAATGCGAACAAGAGGACACCGAGACGTGTAACCAATGGTACACCATAACATCACGCTGGGTGATACGCCAGTATGGCGATGACGAATACACGCTTCCAATGTGCGTTAACCGCGATGTCGCCAAACACGGATGCGACCATCATGATGCTGAAAACAGAACCTGGATTCATCCGAAAGAATGATGTTTTGCCTTTCGTGCACCCAGGTTCGTTGTTGAGTACACCATCGCAAGCGCTCCTGTCTGTGATTCAGCGTCAGGGGGAAACCGCAGCCATGGTCTCCGAGCTGATAGTCCATGCTGCTGGAAACGTCGTCGAACTGTTCGAGCAGATGGTTGTTGTCTTGCAAACGTCCCCATCTCTTGACTCAGGGATCGAGACATGGCTGCACGATCCGTTACAGCCATGCGGATAAGGTGCCTGACATCTCGACTGCTAGTAATACGAGGTCGTTTGGAAGCAGCACAGCGTTCCACATTAACCTCCGGAATCGACCGATTCCATATTCTGCTAACAGTCTTTGGATTTCGACCAACGCGAGCAGCAATGTCGCATGTCGCGATATGATAGACCACAATTTCGATAGGCTACAATCCGGCCTTTACCAACGTCGGGAACGTGATGGTACGCATTTCTCTTCCTTGCACATGGCGTCACAACAACGTTTCACCAAGAAACGGTGGTCAACTGCTGTTTGCGTATGAGAAATCGGTTGGAAACTTTCCTCATGTCAGCACCTTATAGGTGTTGCCACCGGCGCCAAGCTTGTGTGAATGCTCTGAAAAGCTAATCATTTGCATATCACAGCATCTTCTTCCTGTCGGTTAAATTTCGCGTCTGTAGTATGTCATCTTCGTGGTGTAGCAATTTTAATGGCCAGTAGTGTACTTTCACTCACGAGGAGAACACAAGAAGCACGATAACCCGATCTGCCAGAAACTTCGCTCAGTGGAAGAGTGGTCAAAATCAACGAACACATGTCTTGGCTCATTCGTAGATATTCTATCGTTTCTTGCAGAACGACGGTGAAAATTGTCCAGTTACTTCACGTGTGTTTTAGCGACTAACTGATTCATCAGAAGTTCTGGTCCAGTGGCGAGCGTCGCCGCTTCACACTTTTGCGCCCCTATCGTTAATTTCATTTTTGGTTTTCATTTATCGATCCGTCTCCATTCCAAGGTATACTGAAAAAACAATGTTGTCTTTATTCATCTTCTAATTTTGTGTGTGGTTAAAGAATTAACAAAAAATGAGAAAATTATAAGAAATTGTTCCTGTGAAATCCCTATAGTGTATCTTGATTCATAATAAGGTGCAAGCGTCAGTTTTCGGTAAAGTGATCCGTTATGCATGGCTCACAGCAAAACTTTTGCCAACTCGTGAACTTTTCAGCAGCTTTTATGACGTTTCTCTCCTGAGAGAGATTCATAAGAAGAAGTGTTACTTTGGCAAATGTGCCTTCGTACGATACTCATTGTGTACGGAATTTTTATGTTACTACGATCGGTACCATCCAAGGGTTGCAAAAAAAATTCGTGTAGTAACTTTCCACAGACATAGGTAGATAAATGAAAAAATAAAATAAAATAAAAAAATAACCGTGTGTCAAACACGGGGCGCAAAAGTGAATGGCCACAACCCTAGACATTATGGCACCGTTTGTACTGAGCTGATCGGCGCTACAATGCATCTAAATTACGTTGAAAACTCTGACCGTAATTTTCTCAGAAACGCTCAAGTATCTACGGATAATCTGAGACACGTGTTCGCTCATTTTGACTTCCCTTCCATTGTGCGAAGTTTCCGGGAAATCGGGTTATGGCACTTGCCGTGTTCTCCTCGTCAGTGTCTAGACGGTACAACGCTTTTGATTTCTAGGAGAAGCTAGGAAGCCACTGATAGCATACGGAAACAAAGCGACCGAAATGAGATAACGGCCAATAGGTGCGCAGCACACCTAACATACGGTTGACGCAGGGAGGATGTTAACCGCCCAAGTCTGCTAGGAAAAGTACTGTAGTCTACACTTACTTCTGATACCCTGCGGCAGTTTTACAACTCTTAAATACCACGATATGCCTGTAGAAATCATCACTGAACTTCTGCCATGTTTCATTCTTGGGAAGTCGGAAAAAGTGTGAAGCAAGACTCATCCGACCGAATAACTTTCTTTCGTTGCTCCATTGTCTAGGTTCTGTTGATTTCGACATCACGTTTTCTTGTTACGTACATCAGTGATGAGTGGTTCTGGAATTCCGCTTCGCCCTGCAGCTTCCTGTTTATGGAGCTTTTCGTGCTGTTTTGGTGCTAATTCGGTTTTGCGGTGGCTTTTGCAGTTGTTTTCTCTTTTTTATCGTCTCAGTCCTCTCTAATAACCATCTGTCACGATTACTCAACATTCACTTTCGTCCGCGTTTTGACTTACCCAAATGATATTTTTCCAGTTTCCTTGTACGCTGTTTAAAGCTTCGATGCGGTGCCTGTTGAAGCACCGAACATTTGGCCTACCTTGGTTGCGGAAACAGCGACCACACGAGGAGCAACAATTTGCCCGAGCTCAAATTCACTTAGCTCCGACGTAATGCACTCAGAACTACACAGAACACTGTTCTGGTCGTCTGACTCTTGCAGCGTATTGAGGACAATAATCAGATACCGTTCATGCTCAAACACAACAGCGAAACGTGAAAGCTTCTCTAACATGTGCATTTGCATTAAAGTATGCATTTCCCGCGGTATTTCTATATTTTTATCCAACTCTTGAAAGTTAAAAAAAAAGGTTAAAATGGCTCTAAGCACTATGGGACTTAACATCTCAGATCATGAGTGTCTTAGACTTAGAAAAACGTAACTAGCCTAAGAACATCACACACATCCATGCCCGAGGCAGGATTCGAATCTGTGGCAGTAGCAGCAGCGCGGTTCCGGACTGAAGCGCCTAGAACCACTCGGCCATAACGGCCGGCTTGTAAATTCCCACTTAATTCATGCTTCAAAGTGGCCAACTATTGTACATTTCGCAGCCACGAAATGGACAAACGAAAGTTTAAATTTAATAATCCGTTACGTCGACGTTGTTAGAAGCACACTAGCGGCGACTGAAATTACAAACCGTTAAATGCGACGTACTACAAACTTTAAACTGACATTAAGTGTAAGACATATGTGGAAATAAAAAAGACTATTTCCAGCGCAATCGGACGAAGTAGGTAGGAGTAACAATAGCTCATGCACAAATCGCATTTCAGTGTTGTCTTTTGTGAGTAGATCATGGTATGCAACGTGTAAGAAGAAGAAACGTTTACAGCAACCGTCGGAATTAGGCAGCGGCAGAATCGTGGATTATCGATGTTGTATCGGTCGAAACAATACTCGTCGACACGGAGGCGAGATCTTAAATTTATTTCTGGTGGAGGGCTAGTTCATAATGTAAGCCATGCAAAGTGTTTGATCACTTAGCTACGGCTTGAACAAGATAAAATACTTTAGCCTGTAACACTTTTTTTGGCACATTTATTTCATTCATTTTTGGTACTGTCACTGAACACTAACATATCGTTTGATACAGTAGGAGGTAATAATCTCTTCTTTCAAAGTAAAACTGAATATAATCTTTGCTGCAGTATTCTGTCTAATACAAGTCTCGCCTTGCTGACTGTAGATAGACGATGCTGCCGTTTTCGGAGAAGATTGCAGTCTGGGCTGATAAGGGGAGGGTCTGACAAGAAGGTCACCGATTTTGACCAAGTTTTGGAAGGAAGTTCTATGTTGAAAATAAAGAGACACGTCGTTCTCCATTTTGTTAGACACTCCGTAGATTTTGAAAAAAATCGACACGAAAGTTCGTGAAGGCAAATAGTATTTTCGTGGAAATACATTAAAAAATCGTCTAAGAACAAACATTTTTATCATTGTAATAAGGGGTGCAAAGTTAATAATATTGGAGATGTTAACGTTTTTGTGTTTTCATGCCGTAGCTTGGGTATCCGTTATTCTATGTGTATAGGCGAGGACGGTAGTCGACACAATGTCACCAAACTTTTGGTTTTTATTCGATTCTCGCTGGTCTTGTTGGTTTTATCATTCAAAATTTTTTTTGTTGTATCTGACAATATTCTGATGATCGGCATACTTCCCTTTGCCTTTTTTGAAGTAAAACATCGGGAGGTGCGATTAATAAAGAAATAAATATATGTAAGGTATTTACAGTTATTTAAAAAATACACCTGTAGTAAATTGTTGCATAAGCCTAACTGATATATCGTCTATTCATGAGAGTTCTCGCAATTAATGGGGTTAAACTGATCATTGAAACAGACAAAACATACATATTTCTCACACCACGCACAACACAAGAACGAAGTCTCACAGCCATTGACTTGTTTTGCCGTACGTTGTTGGTCGAAAACATACGGATTCACGTTGCCAAAAACGGACTTACCAGATAACCGTTTGAATGTGTATCCAGCGTACAAAATCATATCTCGAAAAACAGGAGCAGACAACTGCTTATGGAACAGTGCATCAATTCTGGTAGCATCTGGCCTATCTTGTAATTCTCTGCTCTGCTGTGAAGTTGCATGATTCTAACGCCGGGCGGCGAAATTTTCTAGCTATCAGAAAAGGTAAACGTCACAGGGCTGACACAAAGAGGTACATTTTGATGATATCACTTTCACCGTGCACCTTGGTGGAGCATCATGATCTACGAATGACCTGTCATAGGAAGTCATGTATCACGATAAAAATAACTGTCGATATAATATATATTCGGATTTGATTATTAATCATATCCTCCAATGTTTTATTCAAGAAAAGACAGGAAGATAACACAATTATCAGAATATTATCGTATACACCGAAAAAATATCGAATGAAAAGAATGTCATGTACAAGTATCGAACACGGAGCAGCAATGTGGTATTGCCCCTCCATCGCCGACCTCGCTCTTGTAGACACGCAGAATGACTGGTACGCAAGTTACAGCATGAAAACACAAAAAAATGTTAATGCCTCTAACATCTTTGGATCGCATACTATATTAATAAAAATGTTTGTTTTTAGGCGGTCTATTCGATCTACAGCACTGAACATATATTTTCCGTTATCATATTTAATCTCGACTTTTTCAAAAACTAGGGAGTGTCTAGGAAAAAGCAGAAACTCGTGTTTCTATTTCCCATACAGGACGTCCTTGCAAAACTTGTTCAAAATCGGTAACCACACGCCAGACCCATCCTTTGTGGACGTTAATACGCTCTGACGTATGTAAGCCTTGAACAGTGGTGGCGTACGGAAACTTTCAAGGGCGTGTATACGCTGAAATCTCTCATTTATCGTTGCGTCAGGCAGCGACTGTACGTCCCTGTGGTCGCGTTGCTAGGTACCATCGTCTCCTTGGGATCTCGTTCTTCGGACTACACGGAAGTCGAGGACGCAAATTACCGTCCACGATGCTGTCGCTCCCGATGGTCGGGTTCCGACAACTGTTTAGCGAATTTAGACTCGATGGGTTCAGCAGTAACACAGTCGACGCCAAGTGGGGCTCCACGGCCTCGCGCGGCTGTCGCTCGAGACGACAGACACGTTGCTGGCTCGCCACTGCAGCAAGACAAGTACTCGCTCACACAGGAAATATGCTGGCGTCCCCTGTACCTGGGAATGCCTATATGGCGACCAATTTTGAGGCTTCCCTTGACACAGCAGAACAGAGGCGCGTCAAAAATGGTGCATTAAACCATATCACAGGAGGCAGGAATGGCTCCAAGTTATCTTCTTTATGTAAATCTGCAATCAATGCATTTTATGTATCAAATGTGCTTTCTGTACAAACTATGCATAAAACTAAAAATGTAATGTTTTAAGTTATTTAAGGAATACTGCACTCAGTTAGCAATGAACTACACTCCTCGAAATTGAAATAAGAACACCGTGAATTCATTGTCCCAGGAAGGGGCAACTTTATTGACACATTCCTGGGGTCAGATACATCACATGATCACACTGACAGAACCACACGCACATAGACACAGGCAACAGAGCATGCACAATGTCGGCACTAGTACAGTGTATATCCAACTTTCGCAGCAATGCAGGCTGCTTTTCTCCCATGGAGACGATCGCAGAGATGCTGGATGTAGTCCTGTGGAACGGCTTGCCATGCCATTTCCACCTGGCGCCTCAGTTGGACCAGCGTTCGTGCTGGACGTGCAGACCGCGTGAGACGACGCTTCATCCAGTCCCAAACATGCTCAATGGGGGACAGATCCGGAGATCTTGCAGGCCAGGGTAGTTGACTTACACCTTCTAGAGCACGTTGGGTGGCACGGGATACATGCGGACGTGCATTGTCCTGTTGGAACAGCAAGTTCCCTTGCCGGTCTAGGAATGGTAGAACGATGGGTTCGATGACGGTTTGGATGTACGGTGCACTATTCATTGTCCCCTCGACGATCACCAGAGGTGTACGGCCAGTGTAGGAGATGGCTCCCCACACCATGATGCCGGGTGTTGGCCCTGTGTGCCTCGGTCGTATGCAGTCCTGATTGTGGCGCTCACCTGCACGGCGCCAAACACGCATACGACCATCATTGGCACCAAGGCAGAAGCGACTCTCATCGCTGAAGACGACACGTCTCCATTCGTCCCTCCATTCACGCCTGTCGCGACACCACTGGAGGCGGGCTGCACGATGTTGGGGCGTGAGCGGAAGACGGCCTAACGGTGTGCGGGACCGTAGCCCAGCTTCATGGAGACGGTTGCGAATGGTTCTCGCCGATACCCCAGGAGCAACAGTGTTCCTAATTTGCTGGGAAGTGGCGGTGCGGTCCCCTGCGTCGCTGCGGTCCGGTCCCAGGTCGACGGGCACGTGTACCTTCCGCCGACCACTGGCGACAACATCGATGTAGTGTGGAGACCTCACGCCCCACGTGTTGAGCAATTCGGCGGTACGTCCACCCGGCCTCCCGCATGCCCACTATATGCCCTCGCTCAAAGTCCGTCAACTGCACATACGGTTCACGTCCACGCTGTCGTGGCATGCTACCAGTGTTAGACTGCGATGGAGCTCCGTATGCCATGGCAAACTGGCTGACTCTGACGGCGGCGGTGCACAAATGCTGCGCAGCTAGCGCCATTCGACGGCCAACACCGCGGTTCCTGGTGTGTCCGCTGTGCCGTGCGTGTGATCATTGCTTGTACAGCCCTCTCGCAGTGTCCGGAGCAAGTACGGTGGGTCTGACCCACCGGTGTCAATATGTTCGTCTTTCCATTTCCAGGAGTGTATATTGTACGCTGAAGCGCCAAAGAAACTGGTGTAGGCAGGCCTATTCAAATACAGATATGTGTAAACAGGCAGAATGCAGCACTGCGGTCGGAGTGTCTGCGTAAGACAACAAGTGTCTGGCGCAGTTGTTAGATCGGTTACTACTGCTACTATGGCAGGTTATCAAGATTTGAGTGAGTTTGAACAAGGTGTCACAGTCGGCGCACGAGCGATGGGATACAGCATCTCCGAGGCAGCGATGAAGTGGGGATTTTCGAGTACGACCATTTCACGAATGTACCGTGAATATCAGGAGTCCGGTAAAACATCAGATGTCCGACATCGTTGCGGCCGGAAAAAGATCCTTAAAGAATGGGACCAACGACTACTGGAGATAAACGTCCAACGTGACGGAAGTGGAACCCTTCCGCAAATTGTTGCAGATTTCAATGGGCCATCAATAAGTGTCAGCGTGCAAACCGTTCAACGATACATCATTGATATGGGCTTTCGGAGCCCAAAGATCACTCACGTACGTACCCCTCATGACTGCACGACACAATGCTTTACGCCTCGCCTGGGCCCGTCAACACCTGCATTGGACAATTGATGACTGGAAACATTTTGCCTGGTCGGACGAGTCTCGTTTCAGATTGTATCGAGCGGATGCACGTAAACGGGTATGGACACAACCTCATGAATCTATGGACCCTGCATGTCAGCAGGGGACTGCTCAAGCTGGTGGGGGCTCTGTAATGGTGTGGGTTGTGTGCAGTTGGAGTGATATGCCACGCCTGATACATCTAGATACGACTCTGACAGGTGACAGGTACGGAAGCATCCTGTATGATCACCTGCATCCATTCATGTCGATTGTGCGTTCCGACGGACTTGGGCAATTCCAGAAGTACATCGCGAAACCCCACACGTCCAGAATAGCTACAGAGTGGGTCCAGGATCACTCCCCAGGCATGAACATTATTGAGCATATCTGGGGTGCCTTGCAACGTGCTATTCAGAAGAGATCTCCACCCCGTCGTACTCTTACGGATTTATGGACAGCCCTGCAGCATTAGTGGTGTCAATTCCCTGCAGCACTACTTCACACATTAGTGGAGTCCATGCCACGTCGTGTTGCGGCACTTCTTCGTTAACGCGGGGTCCAGTTTCTTTGGCTCTCCAGTGTATTTCTAATAACAAATTTACAACCATAAGTCTATTCTTCACGTAAAGTTAAAACTCATGTACACCATGTATGAAATGCACATTCAGTACTTAATCTATATAATACTTGGTGTATGTGTCTAAGGTATCACACGGAATGTAGAATTACCGACAAAAAACAAACAAAGAAGTACTGATTACAATGTAGCGTTCTGATATGCAACACTCCAAGTAATATATTAAGACGCACGAACTCAGTAAATATACAGAATGACAAACCATTTCAGACAAGAATAGCTCGAGGGCCTACCGAGACTTTCTCACCTGAAATAGAAAGAAATAAGTTATTAGCAACCAACAAACTACATAGTATATCACTTCCCTCTACATATTGCAACTTACCTTCACCACTCTTAATGTATTACTTTTTTTTCTTTGACATTTGCATTACATATATTACATTCTCCTCAACTAGGCAGAAACAAATCGTATAGAACCACTTCCACAACTGTTAACATTAAGTTCTCTGGAAACTTAGAGAAATTTTTAAATATTATGTTCTTTATATTATTTAAGATAGCATTAACAGCTGTATATAAATAAGACTGTAATAATAAGAAGTCTTTCCTGTTAGATTTAGTGGCACCCAACACACCTTAAATTTGAAGACGATGGGTTACTCTACACTATTAATAAAATAAATAAACAAATTTTCGTACAGGTCTCTTTTTTACGTACAACAATACGACGGATATATCCCTTTGTGGAAGGTGGCTGCTACCTTGCATTCGTCGTAGTAGCACCCGACGTGATGTTATGGAGCGCCCACTCGGTACGCAACACGGACGCTTGTGGTTCACATAGTTTTGGACATCAGCCGTTGCATGTCTGACGTGTGAAGGCTGGTAGCTGCGCCCGATGTGTGAGGTCATCCCGTTGGAGGATGCTCCAACGGGATGGCGGTACACCGCATGTTGGCAATGGTGTTCTGACCTAACTCGATACAGAGAGTCTTCGACCATTGTAGCGATCGTCACGTTCTCCAGATCAGTTACCCAATGGAAAGATTGACTTCTGAGAAACTAGTATGCCACCAAAGATCAGCCACTACTATTGATAAACTGTGTCATAGAGCTGAAGCAGTGTGGAATCATCCACCTGTACCTGTTTTCGAAGTTCACATACACTGGGTATCAGTGGCATTGTTCCTTCCATATATGATACAACACCCTATACAGTATGGTCATAAACAGTCTGAAATGCATGTGAGAGCGTTGCGAGCGATATCTTGCTGAGAAATAATTTTTAAGAAAAGAAAATTCGATACGTTGCGCCGTTTCTGAGTCAACTGGCATTGAAATTAAACAATCAGGCCGTTGCATGCGCAAATTAAAGCAGCCTGTCAAATACAGCCAGTGTCAGTTGTTCTCATAGCGTAGATAATAGTGCACGAGATTGTTCAACCTTTGTTTCGGGTTTGATCGTTACTACCGTCTCATGGCCAATTTTGTATCGCTCTCTTGTTCGATTTTAGGAAACGAAACAAAAAACAAGTTTGGCGATACCATTTCTAGCTGGCAGCTTGAAGTTGCGCACGCAGCGGCTTGATTGTCTAACTTCGACGGTAATTAACTTGGAAGTGGCGCAACGTTTCAGATTTTTTCCTTTACTCTTATTTCTCTCCTGTAACTATCTTAAAACACCTCCAGACTGTTTGTGACCATCCTGTATACGCCCAAAGTACCCGCAAATTTAATAGTGAATTCTTCCTACTATACTTTATATACACAATAGGTAAATTTTTCTTATTTACCAGAGTTCCTGGTGCTGCGTTTTTAATGGACGCCGGGGTAGATTAGCTGCTTAGTTTGAAAAGAATGTTCCTGTAAGTCTTCCGTGGCCTATTCCAAGGAACTACTTTCCTTTTCAGAGGAAATGCGGAGATCGTTAAAAAAAAAAAAAAAAAAAAAAAGAAACTGTTCCGACCACCTGTGTCTGAGAAACTATAGCAGCCGAGAAACTAAGTGATCCCCATTCTCCGTTAGTTCTATTCGTTTCTGATACTGCCTTTCCCTGTCCCTGTGGTAGATAGCACATTAGACAGCAGTTCTTGTTTAGTGCAGTTACCTAACAAGTAGGTGACTGGTTTCCACTTTCAATAAAAGAGAGACGCCATACAACAATTTATTGTGGCTGGTACTACCACTAATATACATCCGTTGCTACCTCTATAGAAAAACTGTTGCACGTTACTACGTTGCACAACACAATTAATCGGACACTTTCTTCGAAACCGGTAAATGTCTCCCATAGGGACGCGTAAGTTTGAAACGTTGCTCAAAGGTGCCTAATAACTTTGTCTGTAACGGTGCAAAAATGCGGCACCCTGCGATGTCATCCTCTGACTCGACGATGGTTCGAATAGCAAGGTGTCGACACCTGCGAAAAAAGATCAGAGCATCAGTGGTTCATGTGACGTGTAATGTGCGTTAATGGTGCCACATTGACACAGAATTTCACCACATTTACGATAACTCTACCGTTAACGTGTCACGTGATGGGAAGGTCGTAACAATCGCTTATACCAACGTCTGACACATTCTTTTAACTCCTCTCGGTGAAGTCATAACTGCGAGACTCGGCGTTGAAATCACGCAGTTTTCCTATGAGAGGTCGAGGAAAACATCTGTGATGCACCGCCCTTTAGAAAAGGAACAAAAAAAGAATGCCTCAGGGAGTGGTATAAAGGGCGTTACTGTACCCACTCCTTTCCTAGGGCGCTGACTCCCACACATTTCGCGTTTCAAAACGGCAGTTCGCAGTGCGACGACAGCAGAGCGACGGTCTTGACAACGTCTGACGCTGCTGACACCTCCTAGGCGATTTCTCGCTTCTTGGCGGACATCACTGAGCCGCAAGCCCTTGGAGAGCAGCGCAGCCGTAATTTTTGTTCTCGTGTGCTGGTCTGATCAACTAGGGACCGTTAAAAACCGTACGATAAAATTTGAAAGTAATGCGAATCAGCAAAGGGTATAATGCTGAAATTTTTATACATGCTTAACATTATTCCACTCTGGAGCGATCTAGACTGAAAAGAAAACAACATAAGAAACTTCAAAATGCCACGATCGCTTTTCTAGATCATTTATTCATATAAACGGCTTCGGCAAACTATGTAGCCATCTTCGGGTCTTATTCACAACACAGCAAGGAATATCGTCCAGATGCACAATCATCTGTGTCACGTGACCGAAACTCTTTTTTACTATGTGACACAAATAATTGTGCAAATGGACGACATTCCTTGAAATGTAGTACATAAGTCCGAAGGTTATTAAATGGTAACCTGCATTGCACTGTTTTCATGGATTTAAGGGGTAACGCCACTGTAACGGCCTAAAAAAGCATTTTCTTCACAGTTTTTTAGGCAGAAGGAAAGGTAATGGAGAAATAATATTTAAGAGTATTACAAAGTATTTTTGTCGGAAAATATTACAAGATGGTGGCACTGCAGCATTCGAGCATTTACCCGAGGCATCTTGAATTTGAGGCGATCTGCGGCACGCCCTGTAACTGGTACCAATTTGAATATGGAAAAAAGAAAAAATATCTACGAAATTTACATGAGTGCAACTAGCGAACTGCATAGGGGATTGTAGAAATATTTATTTTGGTGTAATTGGTGAATTTTTGAATAATGTCGTTTACCTTTTACCCGAAAAAGGCAGTCATTTAATTAATGGTGTTTAAAACAACTAATAGAAAATACCATAAGTGGTTCACTTCGAAACGTTATTTAAAAGTTGTGGTTAAATTTTCAAATGTAAAGGCTGAACATTGTTGCAGTTATGCTGCATGCCGTTTTGAATAATCATATTCCGAGAAAAACGAGTGTGAAGTTTTAAAATGTATTTTAGACACAAACAAATGAAAAAAAATCTACTTTTAGAAAACTCTTACCATTAATCTCAGATTCATGACTGGCTTGTCGTACTTTTACCGTTGCAGTCGAAATCACGTCCACTAGTTTATCACAGAACGACTGATGTATCGGCGCTGGCACTTCCATGAACTCACAAAACTTTACAGTTCCATGCCTACATCAAGCAGGTGCTCTGCTAGGAAGATTCGAACCTTGATTTAACATGCGTTCCGTTTGAAATTAGTACTTGATATAACAACTTCTGGGCAGTTTGGACAAGCAACAATTATTGTAAAGCCTATGCCTCGGGGTCTTCCTTCTTTAAATATGGTGTTTGCATTGAAAGTTTTACATTTCACATATTGAGAGATAACAGAGAAAACGGCGAGAAAATTTATAATCCTATAGCTCAATCCATCATTCACATCAAATTACTGGTAACTGTCTTTCAATTTCTTAACAGAGGGACTGACTCCTTCCGAACTGCTCTCAGCCTCATGTTTATTCTTTGGACGCTTTGATGACACATTGCTTCGACGCCTGTTGTATGCAATGTTTACGGGCCTTTTTTGTCCGAGTACACGTTCTTACCACTCATTCTTACTTGAAAGACGCAACCATAAACTACAATAACATAAATAAACTGTCATAAGTCAATACTGCACACAAGAATCAAGGCTCAGAGCCAAATAATTGTCTTTATTGTAAACGTACTGGCGCTTACTGACGCCTAGCTAACGTATTATTTTCCTGAAGTGCTTCTGAATATACCCAGACACTACAGTAGGTAAGTAGTTGGCGCAGCTTGGCCGTTTCGGACAATCCGAGGCGCTAGAGGAGGAGCCCGGAATTACATACAACAATCATTCTAGGGGTTAGACTTTTTGCTTCATGTTTTAGAAAGTTCAAAGCATTTTAAGCAAATAAAAATGATTTTCTGAAAATTCTACGGTGGTGTTACTCGCAAAGCAACGAAAACGAACAGAAATGGCAATGACAACGTGGTGTCATAGCTTAATACTGTTTAGAAATTTTCTGCCCTAATATTAAGCAAGTTCACAAGTTTAGGAAGGAGCAGTCAAAATGCAACAAGGAAGGTAGTCTTCATCGTAAACGCTGATTAGATGGAGAGATCGTTAATGGGATGGAAAGGGTATCGGGCGTTGCCTAAGAGCTAGGCAGCCAAGTCTGCTGCTGTGAAGGGCGTGTGAATTAACTTTCCAGCTAACGTCATTACGCAAAGCAACGGCAAGGAAATGTGAAGAATTACTTTTTTGAAAACTCCATTTCAATGGCTTCTTTTTTGCTGCCATATCAGGTGTACGTTACTGTACTTTCGCATTAGCTTACACGTTAGATTTTTCCCTCGCTATGTACATCATTTAGTGGAACAACGAGGAACTGACAGGCGTGTTTTCACCTATAGAGTACTGGTATGAGTTGCACCATACGAGCGTCTTCGGTTGGTGATCCACCCTTCAGACCCAAAGAGTCACAATGTAAACTTTTAGTTGAAAAAAAGCTAACAAAACACGAATACAGATAATCGCATTAGTAATTTCGTCCTCTTCACATTGTAACGTTTTTTAAAAATAAATAACTTAGTGTTCTACAAATTTACTGTGTGATTTGTTGTTGAACAAATGGTGTGCTTAATCAGATTTACTGTAATCCATTGAAAAATTAAACAAATTAATCTGGAAAACCAGTATGTAATGCCTATAATGAAATCAATCCCCCTGAAATTTACTCAGTGTCGTGAGCACCGAGTTCTGTGGCCCTGTGCAATAAACTGATAAATTTGCTTATGCAAATAAACAATGAAATACATTTTCCTTGGCTCTTGAGTCGCAACGGATGTGATCTTGGTATTCCGCTGTCTCTACAGTACGCATACAAAATATTCAATCTTGGCTCAGCGTAGTGCAATGCCGGCCGTAAAATAGCTTCATACAAATAATGTCACACGACATGGTAGAGGATGAGCTACTGATAAGGGGATATGCTAAGATCGAATTCTTCAGTTCGAAAATTGTACTCAAAATAAAGTTTCTCTTTCAAAAAATATAATATGAAACATTTTACATTAACTTCAAAATCAGCGAATTTCTCAACTGTTCTACTATACTCACTTAAAACCGACGTAGCCAACAATAATTGGACTGTTACATGCCAAGATGTATGACATCATTTGACAAAATAGATTCTAAAATTTAACTTATCTCTATCAGGATTATAATATGCATGAAATATTACAAATCGGGTATACCTAATCAACCTATACATTAAATCTGATGGCAAATACTTAGTTCCTACATTCAGGGCTCAGTACTGTAAAATTAATAAGATCCACATGGAGTTGCTGCATACTTAAAACTAAATATACAAAATTTCATTACCTTGCAAATCTGTGTTATGCTGCTAAATTCTCGCAGCTATCCACTAGCTTTAAGTCTTACATCCTACCTATAACAGAGTCCAACAGCAACTGCTACTGCGCTCAGTGCGCCCCTGCTCAGATCTATTCTGCCCCTTAGGCAACATCTTTGGTTCAGTGGTGTCAAGATACAATCTCTTCTACATGTGCTAACCATTACATGTCATTTTTCATGAAATATATTACAGAATCGGGCTCCACCTACAAGTGGACTCCTCACAACATTACCATCTGTTAATAAGACGTTAATTGCAGGTAAGATATAAAATAAAGCTGTCACAATGCCGAAGGTCGAATACCACAGTGCTTTACAAGGCATGGTTCTGCTAGAGGTGATATGCTTTGCTCTTCCTCCGAGCCAATTATTAGGGGATCTACAATTTAGCGTAAATATCGAACCATTGTGCAACACGGAATTTTTCGCATTAAAGAACACTGCCAGACCTGAAAGATCCTGGGATCGGCCGGGTATCGATTGCGAGACCTTTCCGTACGTAATGTGGCGCTTAATCACTGCCCCAGCAGCAAACTAAAATTACAAACCACAGATACGTTGGTCAGAACACGAACCTAGCTCCCGTAATGTGCGCTCCTTTGGAACGTTCTGGCATTTTAAAACTAGATGCTGGTCTCGGACTCAAACCCAGAACCTTACCTACTGCGGATAGTGTTCTTACCGACTCAGATATACAGGAACGACTTATACGACGACCCCAGAACGTCCAGCGGCACAGCTGAAGTAGTGATGGTGCGCCACGAGTCGTTTATGGGGTGCTCACTCGGTAAAGTAGAAGGCAAGATTATTACCTACTCGAGGGATTCATGAACCAGGAGTCCTCAGAGGGCACAGTGGGTGACACAAACAGCCAGTATGTTGGGGGCCACACGACAAGCGCGACTGTAAAGCGGGCTGCCTGTGTCCAGGCAATAACTCACTTCCCTTTCACTAAAAAAAAGATTCTTGTACACGATCCAGTCACATTATTGTGGTCACCATTTATGCACGATTTCAACGTGCGGTAACCACTCCCAGAAGATAGATGGCAGCACTTCCAGTGGAGGGCGTATGAAGCGTGCTGGGGACATGAGGCAAACAGTGCAGTTATTTATCTGACGTCAAGAACGGCTTGATCATAGGTTTTCGAGCCAAGGGTCTAACCAGTTTGTAAACTGCTCGTGTGCCGCCGAGGTTAAAGTATACCGTACTGGAAAAATGGCGCTACGCAAAACTGGCTCCGACACAACTGTGAAGATGTGTGGGTCACAGTTGATAGGCGTGAAAAACGGCTGCGTGAACGTGCACGGAGGAATAGACGTCCAACTGTCGAGCAGCTGACAACGCAGATGAACCAATAGTGTCTTCTCAACGAAAGTTCAGCGAATGTTTCTGCGTATCGGCCTCTGCCTGATATACTACTGGCCACTAAAATTGTTACACCAAGAAGAAATGCAGATGATAAACGGGTATTAATTGGACAAATATATTATACTAGAACTGACATGTGATAACATTTTCACGCAAGTTTGGTGCATAGATCACGAGAAATCAGTACCCAGAACAAACACCTCTGGCCATAATAACGGCCTTGATACGCCTGGGCATTGAGTCAAACAGAGCTTGGATGGCGTGTACAGGTACAGCTGCCCATGCAGCTCCAACACGATACCACAGTTTATCAAGAGTGGCGACTGGCGTATTGTGACGAGCCAGTTGCTCGGCCACCATTGACCAGACGTTTTGAATTGGTGAGAGATCTGGAGAATGTGCTGGCCAGGGCAGCAGTCGAACATTTTCTGTATCCAGAAAAGCCCGTACAGGACCCGTAACATGCGGTCGTGCATTATCCTGCTGAAATGTAGGACATCGCAGAGATCAAATGAAGGGTAGAGCCACGGGTCGTAACACTGAAATATAACGTCCACTGTTCAAAGTGCCGCCAATACAAACAAGAGGCGACAGAGACGTGTAACCATTGGCACCCCATACCAGTATGGCGATGACGAATACGCGCTTCCAGTGTGCGTCACCGCGATGTCACCAAACACGGATGTGACTATCATGATGCTGTAAACAGAACCTGGATTCATCCGAAAAAATGACGCTTTCCCTCTCTTACACGCAGTTTCGTCGCAGGCCCTCCTGTCTGTGATGCAGCGTCAAGGCTAATCGCAGTCTCCGAGCTGATAGTCCATGCTGCTGCAAACGTCGTCGAACTGTTCGTGCAGATGGTTGTTGTCTTGCAAACGTCCCCATGTGTTGACTCAGGGATCGAGACGTGGTTGCATGATCCGTTACAGCCATGCGGATAAGATGCCTGTCATCTCGAGTGCTAGTGATACGAGGCCGTTGGGATGCAGCACGGCGTTCCTTATTACCCTCCTGAACCCACCGATTTCATATTCTGCTAACAGTCATTGGATCTCGACCAACGCGAGCAGCAATGTCACGATACGATAAACCGCAATCGCGATATGCTATAATCAGACCTTTATCAAAGTCGGAAACGTGATGGTCAACTGTTGTTTGTGTATGAGAAATCGGATGGACACTTTCCTCATGTCAGGAAGTTGTAGGTGTCGCCACCGCCGCCAACCTTGTGTGAATGCTCTGAAAAGCTAATCATTTGCATATCACTGCATCTTCTTCCTGTAGGTTAAATTTCCCGTCTGTGGCTCGTCATCTTCGTGGTGTAGCAATTTTAATGTCCAATAGTGTACACGCACCCGTTCATCAGCGATGAAGGCTGGAATTTGCACGCCTATATCGCAACTGGACGTCCACTGAGCTGGTGACAGCCGGCCTTTGCAGATACATCATGTTTTACACTCCATCAGAGAGATTGGCGTTGTTTTGTACGGCGTGAAGCGTTTGAAAGCAGACACCCTGTAACAGTCGTCGGAGGGGTCTGGTCCGGAAACACTCCCTGTCATTGTGGAAGGCACAGTGGATCAAGAGATGTGTACATCTATCCTTGCGGACAGGTCCACCCATACTTGCAGTTTGCTCTTCTTCGTCATGATGGCATCCATCAGCAGGAAAATCAAACGTATCAGACATCTTACAGTGTATGTGCGTGGTTCTAAGAGGTGCAGAATGAGTCTACCGTTTCCCCTGGACACCAAACTCGCCAGATTAAAACCCAATAGAGAATCTGTGGGATCACCACGATCGATTTGTTCACACCATGCATCCTCAGCCGAGAAACCTAGCGCATCTGGCCATAGCATTTGAGTGGTCGTGGCTCAACTTCCCTTTCGGTACGTCCGACAAGCTCACTGGCTCTCTTCCTGCATGTCTTGCAGCGGTCTGCGCTGCAAAAGGCCGTTGTTTAGACTTCTGACAGGTGGCCACATTAATGTGCCTCGACAGTGTATCATCTATGAGGACTGAAACTAACTCCAAATATTTTAGTGTGGTATCCGTAACAGAACTTTGCAACACTGGCACAAATATTTTAGAGGCAGCGCTACATTAATGCATTTCATATCCGTTTCTATATTTGGCCAATCATAAGTATTACTTCAAAAGCGTATTATGAAACGAACTATGAGGGGCAGTCAAAGAAAACCAAACACCCGCCACAGTGGGACCACGAAATGGTTTCATTCAAAAGTAATCACCACACACGTTAATACATTTATCCCACTGTGAGACAAGTTGATCAATTCCTGTTCCGTAGGACGCGGTCGTTCACTAACGGATCCACAACTACATCCACCCTTGCACCTGCTCATCCGAATGAAAACGACGTCCATACATATCTTTCTTCAGTGAAAGATGCGAAAATCACACTGTGAAAGATCCAATCTCTACAGAGGATACATCAGTGCTTCCCAAACAAATCGCTGAAACATAGGTTTCATCCAATTGTGGTCCCATGACCGATGAACTTCTTTTTGCATTTGATTGCTGGAGTCCGTGTAGCAATCGAGCGAGGAATGCAGGCCACCTCTGTTACACTGCTGTTTGAAGGGTAGCCGAATTGTAGGCGCTAGCCATACGATGCTGTGACAGCTGGACGAACACACTAGACCATTCCACCAACAACTGCGTGCACCTTTGATGTAACACTATACTGTTCCCCTACCACACTGTTCACAGTTTCGAAACGTAAGAGCAGTGGGCCATCTGTCGCATGGTCTGTGTGCTATGGTGGGTGTTCGGTTTCCATTTGACTGGACCTTGATTGTAGACTTAACTTGATAAAAGTTAATGACGGATGGGAAAATATTTATTATTAGGATTGTTCCTTATTCAAAAAAGAGTTCAAACTACACTTCCATTTAGAGAAATTATGTAAGGCACTTCCCATGACTGACTCCTTGACAGTGAAACTTCTGACGTTATGGTAAAGCTGTACATACACTCCTGGAAATTGAAATAAGAACACCGTGAATTCATTGTCCCAGGAAGGGGAAACTTTATTGACACATTCCTGGGGTCAGATACATCACATGATCGCACTGACAGAACCACAGGCACATAGACACAGGCAACAGAGCATGCACAATGTCGGCACTAGTACAGTGTATATCCACCTTTTGCAGCAATGCAGGCTGCTATTCTCCCATGGAGACGATCGTAGAGATGCTGGATGTAGTCCTGTGGAACGGCTTGCCATGCCATTTCCACCTGGCGCCTCAGTTGGACCAGCGTTCGTGCTGGACGTGCAGACCGTGTGAGACGACGCTTCATCCAGTCCCAAACATGCTCAATGGGGGACAGATCCGGAGATCTTGCTGGCCAAGGTAGTTGACTTACACCTTCTAGAGCTCGTTGGGTGGCACGGGATACATGCGGACGTGCATTGTCCTATTGGAACAGCAAGTTCCCTTGCCGGTCTAGGAATGGTAGAACGATGGGTTCGATGACGGTTTGGATGTACCGTGCACTATTCAGTGTCCCCTCGACGATCACCAGAGGTGTACGGCCAGAGTAGGAGATCGCTCCCCACACCATGATGCCGGGTGTTGGCCCTGTGTGCCTCGGTCGTATGCAGTCCTGATTGTGGCGCTCACCTGCACGGCGCCAAACACGCATACGACCATCATTGGCACCAAGGCAGAAGCGACTCTCATCGCTGAAGACGACACGTCTCCATTCGTCCCTCCATTCACGCCTGTCGCGACACCACTGGAGGCGGGCTGCACGATGTTGGGGCGTGAGCGGAAGACGGCCTAACGGTGTGCGGGACCGTAGCCCAGCATCATGGAGACGGATGCGAATGGTCCTAGCCGATACCCCAGGAGCAACAGAGTCCCAAATTTGCTGGGAAGTGGCGGGTCGGTCCCCTACGGCACTGCGTAGGATCCTACGGTCTTGGCGTGCATCCGTGCGTCGCTGCGGTCCGGTCCCAGGTCGACGGGCACGTGCACCTTCCGCCGACCACTGGCGACAACATCGATGTACTGTAGAGACCTCACGTCCCACGTGTTGAGCAATTCGGCGGTACGTCCACCCGGCCTCCCGCATGCCCACTATACGCCCTCGCTCAAAGTCCGTCAACTGCACATACGGTTCACATCCATGCTGTCGCGGCATGCTACCAGTGTTAAAGACTGCGATGGAGCTCCGTATGCCACGGCAAACTGGCTGACACTGACGGCGGCGGTGCACAAATGCTGCGCAGCTAGCGCCATTCGACGGCCAACACCGCGGTTCCTGGTGTGTCCGCTGTGCCGTGCGTGTGATCATTGCTTGTACAGCCCTCTCGCAGTGTCCGGAGCAAGTATGGTGGGTCTGACACACCGGTGTCAATGTGTTCTTTTTTCCATTTCCAGGAGTGTATAATTGTTGTTGTGGTCTTCAGTCCTGAGACTGGTTGGATGCAGCTCTCCATGCTACTCTATCCTGTGCAAGCTTCTTCATCTCCCGATACTTACTGCAACCTACATCCTTCTGAATCTGCTTAGTGTAAACATCTCTTGGTCTCTCTCTACGATTTTTACCCTCCAAGCTGCCATCCAATGCTAAATTGGCGATCCCTTGATGCCTCAGAATATGCCCTACCAACCGATCTCTTCTTATAGACAAGTTTTACCACAAATTTCTCTTCTCTCCAATTCTATTCAATACCTCCTCATTAGTTATGTGATCTACCCATCTAATCTTCAGCATTCGTCTGTAGCACCACATTTCGAAAGCTCCTATTCTCTTCTTGTCCAAACTAGTTATCGTCCATGTTTCACTACCATGCACGGCTACACTCTATACAAATATTTTCAGAAACGAATTCCTGACACTTAAATCTATACTCGATGTTAACAAATTTCTCTTCTTCATAAACGACTTCCTTGCCATTGCCAGTCTACATTTTATATCCTCTCTACTTCGACCATCATCAGTTATTTTACTCCCTAAATAGCAAAACTCCTTTACTACTTTAAGTGTCTCATTTCCTAATCTAATTCTCTCAGCATCACCCGATTTAATTTGACTGCATTCCATTACCCTCATTTTGCTTTTGTTAATGTTCATCTTATATCCTCGTTTCAAGACACTGTCCATTCCGTTCAGTTGCTCTTCCCAGTCCTTTGAGGTCTCTGACAGGATTACAATGTCATCGGCGAACCTCAAAGTTTTTATTTCTTCTCCATGAATTTTAATACCTACTCCGAATTTTTCTTTTGTTTCCTTTACTGCTTGTTCAATATACAGATTGAATAACATCGGGGAGAGGCTACAACCCTGTCCCATACCTTCCCAACCACTGCTTCCCTTTCATGCCCCTCGCCTCTTATAATTGTCATCTGGTTTCTGTACAAATTGTAAATAGCCTTTCGCTCCTTGTATTTTACCCCTGCCACCTTCAGAATTTGATAGAGAGTATTCCAGTTAACATTGTCAAAAGCTTTCTCTAAGTTTACAAATGTTAGAAACGTAGGTTTGCCTTTTCTCAATCTTTCTACTAACGTAAGTCGCAAGGTTAGTATTGCCTCACGTGTTCCAACATTTCTACGGAATCCAAACTGCCAGTTTTTCCATTCGTCTGTAAAGAATTCGCGTTAGTATTTTGCAGCTGTGTCTTATTAAGCTGATAGTTCGGTAATTTTCACATCTGTCAACACCTGCTTTCTTTGGTATTGGAATTATTATATTCTTCCTGAAGTCTGAGGGTATTTCGTCTGTCTCATACATCTTACTCAGCAGATGGTAGAGTTTTGTCATGACTGGCTCCCCCAAGGTCGATATTAGTTCTAATGGAATGTTGTCTACTCCGGGGGCCTTGTTTCGACTCAGGTCTTTCAGTGCCCGGTCAAACTCTTCACGTAGTATCTTATCTCCCATTTCGTCTTCATCTACATCCTCTTCCATTTCCATAATATTGTCCTCAAGTACATCGCCCATGTATAAACCCTCTATATACTCCTTCCACCTTTCCGCCATCCCTTCTTCGGTTAGAACTGGGTTTCCATCTCAGCTCTTTATATTCATACAAGTGGTTGTCTTCTCTCTAAGGTCGCTTTAATTTTCCTGTAGGCAGTATCTATCTTACCTCTAGTGAGATAAGTCTCTACATCCTTACATTTGTCCTCTAGCTATCCCTGCTTAGCCATTTTGTACGTCCTGTCGATCTCATTTTTGAGACGTTTGTATTCCTTTTTGCGTTCTTCGTTTACTGCGTTTTTATATTTTCTCCTTTCATCAATTAAATTCAATATTTCTTCTGTTACCCAAGGATTTCTATTAGCCCAAGTCTTTTTACCTACTTGATCGTCTGCTGCCTTCACTACTTCATCCCTCAAAGCTACCCATCCTTCTTCTACTGTATTTCTTTTCCCCATTTCTGTCAGTTGTTCCCTTATGCTTTCCCTGAAACACTCTACAACCTCTGGTTCTTTCAGTCTATCCAGGTCCCATTTCCTTAATTTAGCACCTTTTTGTAGTTTCTTCAGTTTTAATCTACAGTTCATAACCAATAGATTGTGGTCAGAGTCCACATCTGCCCCTGGAAATGTCTTACAATTTAAAACTTGATTCCTAAATCTCTGTCTTACCATTATGTAATGTATCTGATACCTTTTAGTTTCTCCAGGATTCTTCCACGTATACAACCTTCTTTTATGATTCTTGAACCAAGTATTAGCTATGATTAAGTTATGCTCTGTGCAAAATTCTACCAGACGGCTTCCTCTTTCATTTCTTCCCTCCAATCCATATTCACCTACTATGTTTCCTTCTCTCCCTTTTCCTACTCACGAATTCCAGTCACCCATGACTATTAAATTTTCGTCTCCTTCACTACCTGAATAATGTCTTTTATCTCATCATACGTTTCATCAATTTCTTCATCATGTGCAGAGCTAGTTGGCATATAAACTTATACTACTGTAGTAGATGTGGGCTTCGTATCTATCTTGGCCACAATAATGCGTTCACTATGCTGTTTGTAGTAGCTTACCCGCATTCCAATTTTCCTATTCATTATTAAACCTACTCCTGCATTGCCACTATTTGATTTTGTGTTTATAACCCTGTAGTCACCTGACAAGAAGTCTTGTTCCTCCTGTCACCGAACTTCACTAATTCCCACTATATCTGACTTTAACCTATCCATTTCCCTTTTTAAATTTTCTAATCGACCTGCCCGATTAAGGGATCTGACATTCCACGCTCCGATTCGTAGAACGCCAGTTTTCGTTCTCCTGATAACGACGTCCTCTTGAGTAGTCCCCGCCCGGAGATCCGAATGGGAGACTATTTTACCTCCGGAATATTTTACCCAAGAGGACGCCATCATCATTTAATTATACAGTAAAGCTGCATGCCTTCGGGAAAAATTGCGGCTGTAGTTTCCCCTTGCTTTCAGCCGTTCGCAGTACCAGCACAGCGAGGCCGTTTTGGTAAGTGTTACAAGGCCCACTCAATCATCCAAACTGTTGCCCCTGCAACTACTGAAAAGGCTGCTGCCCCTCTTCAGGAACCATACGTTTGTCTGGCCTCTCAACAGATACCCCTCCGTTGTGGTTGCACCTACGGTACGGCTATCTGTATCGCTGAGGCACGCAAGCCTCCCCACCAACGGCAATGTCTGGTTCATGGGGTAGGGGGGGGGGGGGGGGCGATTAACATACAAGTACATATAAATCTTTAATGCGGTAGTACTATTAGTGTGGTAGTACTATTAGAAGTGAAGTTATGCACATTTTCAAAGTTAGTGTAGTTTTGGTGCCTATTATGAATGGTTACTTTTTGAAATTAATTATCCCCAGTGTTGCATTTTACTATCTAGATAGTTTTTACTTTTGCAGTAATCAAAGAACCTTGGCTAGTGAAACTATACCAGTTAATGGGTCCCCATCATATTGTCCTTCTATTAAGAAAACATGAATTCTTTCTGCTTCTAAGGAAAACTGCTATATGCATAGCAGCTTAAACAGTGTATTTAATGTGTTATTCATCTTAATTTGTGTTACTCATATCAGTGAAGATAGAAACGTCCAAAATTAGTTCTGCACATCATGCAGTGATGTTTCAATATTTTGAATAAGTAATGTTAATGATTGTGGCCGACATTAGCATGAGCTCGGTGCAATTTTACTCCCCATAATTTAGTGGTGCGTGTGTTATTGGTAACTGCTGCTGTACACAGTACAGAGTGCGCTGTGTCAGTATGTATCCTGTTTGCTATTCAAAGGAAAATCTCAACAAAAGTAACTTCAATAACTAACATCCAGTTTTCTCACATATATATTTTCAAATTACTGTGCCTAATTAGTTTGGCGACCGTTCTTTTTTTTTCATTCACTTATAATTTTACCACTTCCATTAACCCCCATGGTTAATGCACGTTTGGTTTTACTGTCAAATTCACAAAATTCGAAAATATAGTCTGATACCCTTTTCTATGAGCTACACGCACGATCGAACTTCGAAATCCTCTGAGAGTGTGGCTTTAGCGTGTTTCACGGGAGGTTAGTGTTATACGTAGCTTTATCCGTGACAGAACTAAAGGTTCAGTTATTAGGGAATAGTGTTATAAGTTATATGGAGGAGTATGATGGAGTCCACTATTTTACATTCAAAGACAAATGAGAAGATGTGAATTCGAGAGATTTTCGTATCGAGCAGAAGTAAAGTTGCGCGAGCAGATGTTAATTTACTCAATTCATGTAAATACTCATTATTAACCGGGACACTGGCAAGCGGAATAATCTATAAGCAAGCATACTATATTTAAATTAGATTCAAACGGCACCAACATGTACAAACTATGGATTCACTCAGATAATCAGATTTCAATCTGTGAATTATGTCAGTATGGGTGAGGGTATACACTATGTGATCAAAAGTGTCCGGATACCTGGCTGAAAATGACTTACAAGTTTGTGGCGCCCTACATTGGTAATGCTGGAATTCAATATGGTGTTGGCCCACCCTTAGCCTAGACGACAGTTTCCATTCTCGCAGGCTTACGTTCCAGTACCTACCGGAAGGTTTCTCCGGGAATGGCAGCCCATGCTTCACGCGGTGTTGCACTGAGGAGAGGTAACGACGTTGGTCGGTGAGGCCTGACAAGAAGTCGGCGTTCCAAAACATCCCAAAGTTGTACTATAGGATTCGGGTCAGGACTCTGTACAAGCCAGTCAAATGCAGGGATGTTATGGTCCTGTGCCACTCCGCCATAGGCCGTGCATTATGGTTCAAATGGTTCAAATGGCTCTGAGCACTCTGCGACTTAACATCTGTGGTCATCAGTCGCCTAGAACTTAGAACTAATTAAACCTAACTAACCTAAGGACACCACACACATCCATGCCCGAGGCAGGATTCGAACCTGCGACCGTAGCAGTCGCGCGGTTCCGGACTGAGCGCCTAGAACCGCAAGACCACCGCGGCCGGCGTGCATTATGAACAGGTGGTCGATCGTGTTGAAAGATGCAATCGCCATCCCCGAATTGCTCTTCATCAGTGAGAAGTAAGAAGGTACTTAAAACTTCATTGTAGGCCTGTCCTGTAATAGTGCCACGTAAAACAACAAGGGGTGCAAGGCCCCCCCCCCCCATGAAAAACACGACCACACAATACCACCACCGCCTCCGAATTTTACTGTTGGCACTACACCCGCTGGCGGATGGCGTTCACCAAATATTCGCCATACCCACACCCTACCATCGGATCACCACATTGTGTACCGTGATTCGTCACTCTACACAACTTTTTTCTACTGTTCAATAGTCCAATGTTTACGATCCTCACTCCAAGTGAGTCGTCGTTTGACATTTACCAGCGTGATGTGCACCTTTATGAGCAGTCCCTCGACCATAAACTCAAAGCTTTCTCACCTCCCACGTAACTGTCATAGTGCTTGCAGTGGATCCTGATGCAGTTTGGAATTCCTGTGTGATGGTCTGGATAGATGTCTGGTTATTACACATTACGACCATCTTCAACAGTCGGCGGTCTCTGTTAGTCAGCAGACGAGGTCAGCCAGTACGCTTTTGTATCCCTTCACGTTTCCACTACACTATCCTATCGGAAATAGTGGACCTAGGTTTGTTTAGGAGTGTGGAAATCTCGCGTACAGACGTCTGACACAAGTGACACCCAATCACCTGACCACGTTCGAAGTCCGTGACTTCCTCGGAACGCCCCATTCTGCTCTCTCGCGATGTCTGATGACTACTGAGGTCGCTGATATGGAGTACCTGGCAGTAGGTGGCAGCACAATGCACCTAATATGAGAAAGTATGTTTTTGGGGGTGTCCGGATCTGAAGATGAATAAATGAAGTGAATGGGCTTCGCAATTTATTGTCACCTTTGTCATCACTGGTTGTTAATTGTGTGTGGCAGTTTATCACAGGTACGTGGGGCTCAGTAGGCAGACGGTTTCGTCATTTGTCGGACGTGTTCTGCTTGTAAGGTGTCTCCCTTCGAAACAGCCGTTTACCTTCAAATTAAATGAACTGCAGAATTTCGAAGAAAAGTGTAAGAGGCTTATACATTTCAGCACGCACGTATTTTAACGAGGAGTCGCTTTTTTGAGGCCTCGGTGAATCTGCCAGCCGTTCAGGCTCCGTACGACTGAAATATTACTTCCTATCTTCGTCCTCTGTAAAGCCCTGTGAAGTACACAGCATGGAGCTCTCCCCGTTGTACCAGAAGTTCCCCCCGTTGCATTTAAATACGAAGTGCGGGAAGAATGGCAGTTTAAACGCGTCTGTGTACGCTGTAATGAATCTAATCTTATTATCACGATCCCGCAGGAGGTTATAATTTAAAGCCTGTTTTTGAAATTTTCTGAGACGACCACCTCGCGAAATTTTGTGTCTGTCTTCAAGTATGTACCAGTTCAATACTTTCACCATCTCTGTGACACTGTCCTACGGGTTAAATTAACCTGTGGCCATGCGTGGTGCCGTTATCTGTATACATTCTATATTTACTGTTAGTTCTATTTGGTATGAGTCCCACACACTTGTACAGTATTCCAGTATGGGTCACACGAGTGATAGATAAGCAGTCTCCGTAATAGACTGATCGCATTTTGTTAGTATTCTGCAGTAGTAGTTGTATAGCGATATTGGAACTCTTTGTTTACGTTTTTGACCTCACGTGACCAAGGTGACTGACCTATCGATGTCATCATCCTTATCATTGACGTCATGGACGACGTCGTCCATTGCCTTCAACTGAAGGCATCATCAGTGACATCATCTTTCTTATCTGTGAAGTGCCACACCTCTCCTTATCTCGAGCCAGTCATAGCGCATTACTAAAAAACCTAGGTGACAGAAATAGCCCAATTTGTTAAATGAACGATTTAAAAACTCCTCTTCCTCTGCCTCCAACCAATCACACAGTGGAATTCGCCTTATTTGCAGCCAACCGTAGTACAGTATAAACAATTCAGGATAGCTAGAAATAGCTATACGCCGTCCTCCCTTTCCTCTTTTTCCAAGGAATCAAAGCATAGTAGTGAAATTGTGTCAAATTGCTTTATTTTTGACGTACACATGAATTCACGCCCCCTCCCCACTTCTTATCTCCAGAAAATCACAACACAGTATCTTAAAAAAAATAATTCAAGGATTCATGAAAACACAACAGTTGTGCGCTCGTCATCCTCTTTCCAGCCAGTCAGAGCATAGTATTTAAATGATATACAAAAATGGCGCCAGATATATTCAAAAAATTACGTAACCTCTACTGGAAAATGAAAGATATACATCAGTTCCCTTGAAAGAAATTCATTATTTGTAAAAATATATACATACATATAGCCTAATATTGTTATTATAATTAATAAAAATGGTGTCAATTCAAAATATCTTCTCTCAAAATCGAAGATAATTGTGTATACGTACATAACTCTGGCACAGTATTAAGAATTACTCCAAGGAGAAAGGTGTACATTATACACGTAAAATGTCGTTTCTTTATGTAAATTCTAAGCTTTGTACAAAAATAAAATCGCTTTATATTTCTTACAGGAAATACTCTACTTCTTAAAAGCCACTCTTAATGAAAGTAATCTTTTGTTTTTGTATTCTATGTATCAAAAATACTGTACACGCTTGTGGCACACCCAGCATTGTCAGGTTATTCATTCTGTCAGCTTTCTGTTAGAAATGAAAACAAAAAATGAACTGTGTTTGTAGTATAATACAAAAAAATTCATTTCTATGTATTTTTGAAAAAACACCGTTGAATTTATGAAGCATCAGTACAAAGGAATAGACATGATGTACAAAATATTAAGAAAAATGTCCAAATTAATAAATGCAGTATGCAAAACTCAAATTCTCTGCAACATTCATTCAACTTAGAACTGTACTATCAACAGTATTTCTAATCAAATGACCAGGAGCTTCAACATGATTTTGTAAACGTCTCTATCACAACGCCCCTTCACGGCGCTAGAGACCACTATTGTTTTACCTACAGTAGTTTGCGCGCAGGAGAAACCTATCAAGAGCTATGCCAGGGGTCAGGTATGATTTAAACTTGACTTGACCCTAGGAGTGTCTTAGCAGAAAAGAATAAACGTATTAAAACTTCAGGCATGAATCGGCATTTTTCAGGCATCTCACTGTTTATGATGTCATATCTTCTAATGTGTCATACAATCATATAATTTTGTAGATAAATTCAGAGACGTATGTGGATACTGCATGCGGAATACGTTGCGAATAGGGGTAGCAATAAAGAAGTAATAAATTTAAACTTTTCCTGGCAGATTAAAACTGTTTGCCGAACCGAGACTCGAACTCAGGACCTTTGCAAAGGTCCCGAGTTCGAGTATCGGTCCGGCACACAGTTTTTAATCTGCCAAGAAAAGTTTCATAAGAACGCACACTCCGCTGCAGAGTGAAAATTTCATTCTCGGTAAATTTAAACCTCGTGTATGATGCAGTAGTTTGTACCGCATCTTATTCTCCTGACCTATGATAGGTGGGTGGCTCTTGTCACACAGCTATTGTTCTTGACAGCAAGGGATACGTGTATCATCTTTATTTGAAATCGGTCACATGGTTTAGGAGGAGATGTGGAACATACACACATACATATACACATCCAATATAACATTGTCCTTATACGTACATGAGATCAGTAATCAATTCTTACTAAGTTTCCCATAAAAGGCAACGAATTTATCATGAAATTACCCTCTGTACTGTCTCACCATTTAAATACCTCGTTAAATCGCATCTCAAATACGTGTTTGTGCACTTCTCTCTTGTCCATTTCTCATAATGTTTTACGTAAAAATATAAATACTCCGATCTCTCAAGTTTTTTTTTTGTTATTCACTCACAGATATGCTACTTCACACGTATTACGGAGGGTCATCATATATCTGCTGTGAGACAGAGACAGAGAGAGATGTCTGGTTGGTTCGGGGAAGGGGCCAAAAAGTGAGGCAATCGGTCCTATCGAATTAGGGAAGACCTTGGAAGAAAGTCGGCCGTGCCCTTTCACAGGGAACATCCCGGTGTTTACCTGAAGCAGTTTAGGGATATCAAGGAAAAAGTAAATCAGGATGGCTGGACACGGGTTTCAACCGTTGTCATCCCGAATGCGAATCCAGTGTGCTGACCACAGCGCTTCCTCGCACAGTAGAGAGAGAGAGAGAGAGAGAGAGAGAGAGAGACTGAGCGCTCCAGCGCAGGGCGAGGGGAGAAATTTCTGGACGTGTTACAATCAGCGGTTCAGTTTAAGAAACAGTACAGGTGAGAAAACATATACACTTGCTAATGCTTTGTGGAAACAGATTACGGAGGTGGAAAAGTCAAACACAAAAACAACCTGCATATGAAATTTATTATAAAGCAGATATATCTACATTATTTACATTTTTGTATATTAAAATTACAGTGTTTAGTATTTACATTTTAAAGTAAAAACCAATTAATTAATTACAATAATAATAATAATAATAATAATAATAATAATAATAATAATAATCATTACCATTTTTGATGTAATTACGTCTCCAGGCCAGCATATTTGTCTTACCGGCAAGTATAGGGTGACAATTATTGAACTGTATGAAATAAAATAGTCATAACGTCTGAATGGTTTGCTTTAGAACGTTCAAACAGCACGGTTGGCCGCGGGACATGATAGGAATTAGTACGCGCATGCATGGTTTGGTTTAGCGACGAAACCCACTTTCATTCTGATGGATTTGTCAATCAGCAAAATTGGCAAATCTGGGTCACTGAGACTCCGCATTTCACGATAGCGAAGTCCCTTCACCCTCAATGGGTGTTTGTGTGGTGTGCATTGTCCAATCACGGAATAATCGGTGAGATATTCCTTAATGGGAAGGTGACTGCCGAACGCTAGGTGAAGGTTTTGGAAGATGATTTCATCCTCATTATCCAAAGTGACCCTGATTTCGACAAGTTGTGGTTCATGCAAGACCCCATCGAAGCAGGAGAGTGTCTGATGTCCTGGAGGAGAACTCTGAGGTCCTCATTCTGGCTCTGAGGTACCCTGAGGCTACTGGCATGGGCGTTGATTGGGCACCATACTCTCCGGATCTGAAAACATGCGACTCCTTTTTGACATGCTATATTAAACACAAGGTACAGCAATAGCCCCTAAGTATTTGCTGAGCTGAAAACAGCCATTCAGGAGGTCATCGACAGCATCGGTGTTACGACGCTTCAGCGGGTCATGCAGGATTTTACTATTCGTCTGCGCCACATCATCGTCAACGATGCCAGGCATATCGAACATGTCATAACCCAAAACCGAATATCTGTAGTGACGTCTACATGTCGAATAATGTGTGTACACTCCGTAGTTTTCAACTAATGTACTTTTTCATGTAGTTCAATAATTGTCACCCTGTATGTATAGTTTGTCATCCTTAGCAGTTAATGAATGTTTAAGTTGTTTAACAGTCAAATCAACATGCTGCTCCGAGTGAATGACAAACAGTTCAGCTGTTTCTTCGAATCCAAGACGCGCTGCTTGCAACCGTCAACGGTGAGCCTATTTGCAAACGATTGTTCTGCCCTATTTGCTCTGCGTATTATGCATCCAGACTCGATCTCAAGCGCATACATTTTTCCGCACCTGTCCGCAAATTCTATGACAGGCTCGCCGTTCGTTTTGTCTTCCATCAGACCCACGACGTTTTCATTCGCCAGTGGAATGTCGTACTGGTTATTCGCCGGGAATCCGAAATATCGTACCTCATATGCACATCACTCTCGATTTCCTCTTAGATATTGGTAGTTTTGACGTGGCATCACTGTCTGTGTTGTAAAGTTCCATTACAATTTGGCTGGAAAGTGTTCAATATATATCCATAACGGAAACCGACAGTTTCATACAATTAGGCTCGAACTTGCTCAGTATATATCCATAATGGAAATCGAAATATCTAGCTTCGCGTTTCCAGCTACAGCTGGTTAATCAAAGCCGCCATTTACTCGATGAAGTTGAACGGCGACAAGACATACGTTAAAAGAGACGCAGCTTTCAAAATTAGGTTTTACAATTAATGCATCTGCCCCCAACGTACCCCTCGAAGATGTTGCAAGTCTAAAGTCCACCATCAAATGGTTCAAATGCTCTGAACACTATCTGAGATCATTAGTCACCTAGAACTTAGAACTACTTAAACCTAACTAACGTAACCTAAGGACATCAGACACACCCATGCCCGAGGCAGGATTCGAACCTGCGACCGTAGCGGTCGCAAGGTTCCAGACTGAAGCGCCTAGAACCGCTCGGTCACAACGGGCCGGCCAAGTCCAGCATCTTCCGCGTATTATATGATAGCGGGAAAAACACTGGTAGCAGTTACTTCTGTTAAATGTCCGTGATAACGTTACGGAGATGTTTAGCAAACTCAAGTGGCAGACTCGGCAAGAGAGGCGCTCTGCATCGCGGTGTAGCTTGCTCGCCAGGTTTCGAGAGAGTGCGTTTCTGGATTAGGTATCGAATATATTGCTTCCCCCTACTTATACCTCCCGTGGAGATCACGAATGTAAAATTAGAGAGATTCGAGCGCGCACGGAGGCTTTCAGACAGTCGTTCTTCCCGCGAACCATACGCGACTGGAACAGAAAAGGGAGGTAATGACAGTGGCACGTAAAGTGCTCTCCGCCACACACCGTTGGGTGGCTTGCGGAGCATAAATGTAGATGTAGCTGTACCTGACTATCCTTATAACTTACCCCTATTTTTCTCAGAATTTTGAACATCTTGCACCATTTGATAAAGTCAAATTGTGAATACATTCAGAATATTCAACATCTACTACCAGTATGTACCCTGTGTTTACCTGAACTTGTGGTACCTTCCCTACATCAAAATTTTTGAGTTCTCTGATGGAAGCCACTCAAAATGTAATATGAGTAGATGTTGCAAAATCGACGAACTATAGAAGCTACTCACATCAAGGTATATTATTAAGAGTCATCGATGTTTCCGTCGTAATCAGACATGAATCTGCTGTTGGTAACTGCCTGTCTGCAAGAACAATGAACAATTGCGATTCTGATGCCAAGTTACTCAAATTGGACTCGTTTATTAGCTGCGATTCCTCTTCGGTAATTTTCAGCAGAGCGTGCGTACCACGCCAGACCAGGTGCACTAATGCAGCGCGGTCAGTCTGAAAAGCTTTTAAGGGTGCTTCAGTGCAGGTTCTGCTGAGAAAAAAAATGTTAAGAAAATAATTTGATACGTTGCACTGTTTTCGAGTTAATTTCCATTGAAGTTAGCCAGTGAGGCCGTGGCGCAGGCAAACTCAAGTGGCGGTGTTTTTAGTTAGATTTTGTGAAACTAGACAAAAGAGAGACACAAGAATTGGACCTGGGACGGTAGTAATTATCGAATCCGGGCCAAACGCTGAGCAGTCTCGTGCGCCATCATCTGCGCTATGGGAACAACTAACTCTAATTATATCTGGCGAGCCGCTTAAATTTGCGCGCAGTGGCCTGATTGAGTAAGTCCACTACTAATTAACTAGGGAACAGCACAAAGAATCTAAATTTTTTTCATGTCAATTATTTCTCAGCACAATCTGCCACGCAACACCCTTACAAGCTTCTCACAATGATTCAGACCAACTTGTATAATGTTACAGGCTGAATAAGTTGTTGTGAGCTGTTCTCAGAGAATGTTGCTGGTTTCAGTCCAAATGTGGAAATCTAATTTTGGTACGGTTGAACAGCACGTTTTTGTATAATTATTAGTACGGCTTTTAAGAAAAATTGTTAAGGTTCGATATTTTACGTACCTGCAGTTTCAATTAACTGAGGCTGGTTTATAGAAACATATTTAAATTTAAGCGAATTTTAGATTGTATTTATCGTTCATTAGTGTTATACGCTTAGCCTACACTTCCACTCTGTGGTTGGCCCCATTAAATTGTTTTTTCTTGATTTACTTTCAAAAAACATAATTTACTGCACCACAGTGTCAAAATTTTACCTTGTAAACAAAATAACTTGAATGTTCAGGTCAACGGTTTTCAATAGAGTCATGATCATTTCGTGCAGATGTTTAAAGCTATGACCTTTTCATAATATTTTTAATTGCGTATTGAAACAGAATGTGGTAAAATCTTTTTCAAGGTGGATCATCTTCGGCCAGCATTTTACCAGTCCATGCATGCTCCTTACAACAGCAATTGGATTATTGACACACCATATACCTCAGCCATTTAGCCGTTCTGCGGTACTCGCTAAGACTCGACTGCTTTCTAGTCATTCTTATTCGTAAACAAAATGAATTCAAAACATAATGAGTTGACACGAAAATCACGAAGCAAATTTAATAAATCGTTTTCCATAGCGAAGAATATAAAGAAAACCTATGAAAGCAGCAAAGCAACGTCGTTAAATTTTCAACACATAATGAGAGGTCAGTAAATCCGTATATCCTTGCCAAGTAAAATCAACGATGTTATGTATTCGTAAATATAACATTGCAGCGCCTAATTCTGTCACTGATATAAACTCCGGAAGACGCTTCGCTCACTGAGGAAGGAAAGCCAATAGCGCCACCTATAGGGTTTTCGGTGTACTACGAAACTAATAACGTCGTCTGTTGATTCCTTAGTGTACTACACCATGGTGACTAACAACCGAATTACTAAGCACAGTAGAAGACTTTAGATAAGACTTTAAACTACGATATCCTTTCTTCCGAGATCAGATTTTGATTAAATAAGGCCTATATGTTGCCCCAATCCTTTGCTTAAATCATCAGTGAACTATCCGTGAAAATTCGTTTAGTAATTTTGGAGAGTAATGTGTTCACAAGCGCCGAGAGCCACAGCGATTATACGGTTTTATTATTAGGTAACATTCCAGACAAGTACGTTGAGACACGTGCTGTTAATGTTGTATATTAATAACCTTCCAGGCAGTACTAACAGTAACCTCAGACTTTTCTCTGATTATCCAGTTATCAACACTACTGGCCATTAAAATTGCTACACCACAAAGATGACGTGCTACAGACGTGAAATTTAACCGGCAGGAAGAAGATGCTGTGATATGCAAATGATTAGGTTATCAGAGTATTCACACAAGGTTGCCGCCGGTGGCGACACCTACAACGTGCTGATATGAGGAAAGTTTCCAACCGATTTCTCATACACAAACGGCAGTTGACCGGCGTTGCCTGGTGAAACGTTGTTGTGATGCCTCGTGTAAGGAGGAGAAATGCGTACCATCACGTTTCCGGCTTTGATAAACGTCGGATTGTAGCCTATCGCGATTGCGATTTATCGTTTCGCGACATTGCTGCTCTCGTTGGTCGAGATCCAATGACTTTCAGCAGAGTATGGAATCGGTGGGTTCAGGAGGGTAATTCGGAACGCCGTGCTGGATCCCAACGGCCTCGTATCACTAGCAGTCGAGACGACAGGCATCTTATCCGCAAGGCTGTGACACATCGTGCAGCCACGTCTCGATCCCTGAATCAACAGATGGGGACGTTTGCAAGACAACAACCATCTGCACGAACAGTTCGATGACGTTTGCAGCAGCGTGGACTATCAGCTCGGAGGCCATGGCTGCGGTTACCCTTGACGCAGCATCACAGGCAGGAGCGCCTGCGTTGGTGTACTGTACAACGAACCTGCGTGCACGAATGGCAAAACGTCACTTATTCGGATGAATCCAGGTTCTGTTTACAGCATCATGATGGTCACATCTGTGTTTGGCGACATCGAGGTGAACGCACACTGGAAGCGTGTATTCGTCATCGCCATACTGGCGTATCACCCGGCGTGATGGTATGGGGTGCCATTGGTTACACGTCTCGGTCACCTCTTGTTCGCATTGACATCAAAATACGCCAGTCACTACTCTTGATGAACTGTGGTATCGTGTTGAAGCTACGTGGGCAACTGTACCTGTACACGCCATCCAAGGCGTATCAAGGCCGTTATTATGGCCAGAGGTCGTTGTTACAGGTACTGATTTCTCAGGATCTATGCACCCAAATTGCATGAAAATGTAATCACATGTCAGTTCTAGTATAAAATATTAGTCCAATGAATACCCGTTTATCATCTGCATTTCTTCTTCGTGTAGAAATTGTAATGGCCAGTAGTGTAGATTGAGATGACAAAAGTCATGGGACATGCACTTACACAAATGACGGCAGTATCACGTGCACAAGCTATAAATGGACAGTGCCTAGGAAAAGCTGTAATTTGTACTTAGGTGATTCATGTGGAAAGGTTTCCGGCGTGATTATCGGCGCCCGATGTGAATTAACTGACTTTGAACGGAGAATGTTAGTTGGAGCTAGACGCATGGGACATTCCATTTCGGAAATCGTTGGGGAATTTAGTATTCCGAGACCCACATTGTCAACAGTATGCTAAAAATAGCAAATTTCATGCATTACCTCTCACCACGGACAAGGCAGTGATCGACGGCCTTGACTTTACGACTGAGATCAGCGGCGTTTGTGTTCAGTTGCAGTGGTAACAGACAAGCAGTACTGAAGAAAATAACCGCATAAATCAATGTAGGGTGTATGACGAAAGTATCCGTTACGGCAGACTGCAAAATTTGGCGTTAATGGGTTATGGTAGCAGACGACCGACGCGAATGCCTTTTCTGAAGGTACGACTTTACCTGCTGCGTGTCTCCTGGGCTCGTGAACATATCGGGTGCACCCTAGACAACTGGAAAACGATGGCCTGGTCAGATGAGACCGGATTTCAGATGGTAAGATCTGGTGGTAGGGCTAGTGTGTGGCGCAGCCCACGAAGCCACTGATAGACTTTATCAACAAGGTACTGTGCAAGTTGGTGGTGACCCCATAATGATGTAGGCTGTGTTGAAAATGGAATGTACTAGGTCCTCTGGCCCAACTAAACTGATCATTGACTGGCAATGATTATGTTCGGCTGCCTGCAGCCATTCATGGATTTCATGTTCACAAACGCAGATGTCATGTCACGGGGCCACAGCTGTCGCTAATGGTTTAAAGAGCATTTTAGACAATTCGAGCGAATGATTTGGCTCGACGCGAATCCCATCGAAAATTTATGGGACGTTATCGAGAGGTGCGTTCGTGCACAACATCCTGCAGCGGCAACATTTTCACTATTGTGGACAGCTATTGAGCCAGATTGGCTCATTTTTCTGCAGGAACTTCCGACGAAATGTTGAGTCCATGCCACGTCGAGCTGCGTTAGGGGTTACCCCATGACCATTGTCACCTCAGTATACAATGGAGTCGGTAGATTCTGTCATTTTAGATTTTCCAAAAGAAGTCATACTAACTTACTCAAATAAAAATGGTAAAGGTTGGATTTTCCCTAGATTATTTGGAAGTAGAGTGAACATATTTTTTTATTACGAGGGTAATCCCAAAAGTAATGGTAACAGAAGCCTGTTTGTGTCGCAGTTGGTCACACGCTTTGTGTGTAAATATGCGAACGCCGCGCTGAGGCGTTCAGTCTTGGCTTGGCAGCCGTTGAGAATGGAGGTCCCGTTGGATGTTACTGCCAAGTGCGAATTGCGCGCAGTTATTCGGTTTTTGAACGCGAAATTCACTACGCCGATTGAATTCTATCGCCTATTGACGGAAGTGTACGGTGAGGCGTGCATGGATGTTAAAAATGTTCACAAGTTGGTATAGAGAGTTTGCAGCTGGCCGGACCGAAATTCACGACGAACAAAGGAGCAGGAGACCGTCAGTTTCTGAGGAGACAGTGTAGAAGGTTGAGCAAAGCATGCGTGAAGATCGGCGAATCACCCTGGATGATCTATCTCTTCACGTTGGTTCCTGAGGTTTCCTGAAGCACCGCTCACAGAAGTTTAACGGAAACATTGAATTACGGGATGGTGTGCGCAACATGGGTGCCACGCATGCTGACTGAGGACCACATGCGGTAATGAGTTGATGTTTCCCACGCATTTCTTCACCGCCTTGCAGCCGAACAGGTCGACTTTCTGGACTCAGTTGTCACGGGTGACGAAACCTGGACATCTGAGACCAAGCAACAATCACGGCGGTGGCGGCATCCTTCTTCGACAAAGCCGCGGCAATTCAAACAAACACAGTCTGCCGGTAGAGTCATGACAACCGCTTTTTGGGATAGGAAAGGGGCATTTTTGGTCGACTTTATGCCCACTGGGATCACCATTAACGCTGAAAGGTTCTGTGAGACTCTGAACAAACTCAAACGGTCAGTTCAGAACCGGAGAAGAGGAATGTTGAGCAAGGGCATACACATTCTCCATGACAACGCTCTCCCACACATCGCTTGGTAAACCGTTGCTCTCTTGCAACAGTTTCAGTGGAACATAATCCCCCACTCACCCTAGAGTCCTGTCTTGGCGCCCAGTGACTATTACCTGTTCCCTAAGTTAAAAGAACATTTGGCCGGAATGCGATTCAGCTCCGACGACGAGGCGAAAGAAGAGGTTCATAACTCTGAACAGCATGGCGGCGAGCTGGTATGACATGGGCATACAAAAACAACCACAGCGTCTACAAAAATGCATTGACAGAAATGGTGATTATGTCGAAAAATAGCTAAATGTTCAAGCCGTAAACTGATGTAAACCGATTGTAGAAATAAACAGGTCTATGTACTTATAAAAAATAGGATACCTTACTTTTGAGATTACCCTCGTATTTTATTTCTTAAAAAGAATGTACACTCGTTCTAGTATCACCACTACAGGAGACTCTAGCAAATATACATGTGATCAGCTCGCGGAAACGCACCTCCCACCCATTCTCTCTGTATTTTGCAGCCTGCACATCCAATAATCTCATCAGCAGAGAATAATACAGTAGTCAGTTTCCCCCCTTGTGTGAACCGAGTCTATCGGTGGACTTCTTACGAAGAATGTTTTTGTGGTGGTGTGCAATAACGCTTATCTTTGATTACCGCACATTTTTGCAAATTGGTTCAAATTGCTCTGACCACTATGGGACTTAACATCTGTGGTCATGAGTGCGCTAGAACTTAGAACTACTTAAACCTAACTAACCTAAGGACATCAGAGACATCCATGCCCGAGGCAGGACTCGAACCTGCGACCGTAGCAGTCGCGCGGTTCCGGACTGTGCGACTAGAACACGTCACATTTTTGCATATAATAATTGAGGCATTATGCATTGTGCATAAGAATTAAGTATTTTGTATTGTTACATGTTCAACTTGGACACACTGCATTGTAATGTTGTTGCCTCGAGGCATTATGCATTAGGTGTAGGTGTTGTAATGCTGTGTAGAGTCTTTTGATGCATAGACACAGCGAGCTACTGGGTCAGCTTGATACAATTCGGGAGGGGGAATTTGATACACGTTGGGCAAGTCTATAAACTTTTGGGACAAACTGATACAGTTTGGGGTGTTTAGGATTTACTGATTAGCGTTAACCATTTAGTGTTTACTGTCAGCATTCACTGTTGGCGCTTACCGTTTAGCCTTTTCTATTAGGCATTTAGCACTTAATGTTAAATTTACTGTTTAGAATTAAGGGTTTACCAAAAGAGGACATTGGGTATTGTCCTATTTCCATCAACTTGGATTGTTAATACTATGCTGAAAAGAGGAGGGGAGTGGGGTTATGATGCGATTAATTGGTCAGTATGTTAAGTATGTAATTTGACTCGATTTTAATACTACAGTTTAACTGGCTGGTGATAGAGAGGAGGGAGCGTGGAGTATAAAACACACAACTGGTCAGTTTGCGCTCGAGCAGCGGAGGCGTGCCCATTACTGCTGAAGCGTACTACCTGTGCTCGGCCAGAAGAAGAGCTGCGAAGCTGTGCCTGGACTGTAACGTGATGCTAAGCAAATTGTCTTGCGTCGTTATTACGGCACTACAAAATTGTCGTGTCCTCGTGTCACAGAATGCGCAGAAGCGGGCAGAAGCAGAAGGCACACAGAAAAGAAGCTTTCGACACCGCAACCCAGCAGAAATGCGGAACGGAAGCGCGAAGGACGTCATGCACCTGTCCCACCACTGTATATTCAGTGCAGTAGAGGGTCGTGGACAGAAATGTATGATATCATAGCCAACTGGTGCAGGGAAGAAGTTGGCGTGGAGTCCCTGGACTCAGACGCCATTGTCCAACTGCAGGCAGCGAGCGTGGCCACTGGAGGGCGCTGTGGCCGCCCACATCATTGATCCATGCAGCGTGGAGAAGACGACCTCACGGGAACAGCGCGAGAAGCAATCCAAGGCCCTGATCATAGGGCTGCCTTGGACGTGTGATGTGAAGACGGTCCAAGACGGGCTGGCACGTGTCGAATTCCGGGTTGCAACTGCTAAGCTGCACAACCGTACGAATAAGAAGAGGCCGCCGCTGCACATTGTCATAGTGGGAACTGAGACGGATGGCAGCGATATCTTCGGGTTAAGGAAACTCTTAGGTTTTCCTGTGACCGCCGAAGCTCTCCCTCTAGCATGGACCTTAAGCCACAGTGCTTCAGGTGCCAAGCTGAAGGGCATGTGGCCAAATACTGCCACAACTGACCACAGTGCGTAAAGTGCGCCGGCGTGCACGACACCCGCGCCTGTGACAGAAGACGAGAAGAGGCGCCAGCTTGTGTTCGCTGCGACGGGCCACATGTGGAAAACTGGCATGGCTGCCCGGCTTTCGCCAGCGACGGTTGCGCTGGAAGCAAGGCGCAAACCGAGAAGACTCGACGAAGACGCCGTAAGCGCCGCCGAAGGAAGACACAACCGAAAGGAGAGATGACAGCAAGTGCGGGAGATGGTCGCCATGCTGGCGGCTGCGGCGGAGGAGGCGATTGAGGCCTTCAAAGCCGCCATGAACGCAGATAGGGCAGCTTTTAAGGCAAATCCTGACTGCAGAGGAGACTGACGGAGGAGACAAGGAGCCAACTACGGCAGCTGGCCGGCGTGGCTGAGCGGTTTTAGGCGCTACAGCCTGGAACCGCGCGGCCGCTACGGTCGCGGGTTCGAATCCTGCCTCGGGCATGGATGTGTGTGATGTCCTTAGGTTAGTTAGGTATAAGTAGTTCTAAGTTCTAGGGGACTGATGACCTCAGAAGTTAAGTCCCATAGTTCTCTGACCCATTTGAACCATTTTGAACTACGGCAATTGCGCTCGCAGATGGCGCACGACATCTGTGTGGACGCCGCAGGCGAAGAGAAGACGCCTGCCGTCGCTCCCCTTTACGCAGCAGCCGGTAAGAAGAAAACGGAAGCCGCCGCCACAACGCCGAAGTCCATCCGTTCCGAGCAGCTCTGCTCCGACGAGTGGGCTACCAGAGCGACCAGGACGCTCGAGGCCGTGCGCTACGTCGTCCGCTACACAGGGAAGACTCAACCGCGGCCCTCATCCAGCGAGTCGGCGCAGCCGACGAGTGCGTCGTGGTGCCGCCTCGCGACCACACATCTCCCAGCGCCTGGCTTCGACGCTCGCCCACCAGACACCGACGAGCGACCTGGACCTCCCCCCGCGCCATTTCACCACTGACGCAGCGCGGCAAAGGTCCCTCACAGCCTAAGCCGCAGCACACCGTGCTGCAGCACCGTTACTGACTGATCTTTTATGACGAAAATAAGGCTTGATATGGTATCCGCTTGCATAATACCCGCTTCTACCTTAACCCATTCTTGCATGACGTATCGCAGTCAGCAATACTTCCTACTCGACCAAACTATCGCAAAGGTTTTTTTCCCCCCTTGGCGCTTTTCTCCCTCTGCCCTTCAAACCGCTACCCTTCGTTCGACTTTCGACCCAATGTATCTCCAGATGAGCGCGTATAAATGGTCAAACTTAACCAAACCTACGCAAACATCCCAGTACTCACATCCTGCGACACCTCACTTTAGTGAAAGCTAACCCGTATGCAGACATGGCAGGAGACCTTTTGAGATGGTCGTCATGCCGGAGTGGGCGTTAATGGGCTCTACCTCTTTAAAAAACAAAAAAAGCTTCTATCAACTTGAACTTTTAAGTACTACGCTATAATTGGATGGGGATCAGTATTATGCTACGATTGGTTGTAGATAGAGGGAGGGTACTTCCTGGCAGATTAAAACTGTGTGCAGGACCGAGACTCGAACTCGGGACCTTTGCCTTTCGCGGGCAAGTGCTCTACCAACTTTTTTTTTTTTTTTTTTTTTTTTCCGACCGAGACTCGAACTCGGGACCTTTGCCTTTCGCGGGCAAGTGCTCTACCAACTTTTTTTTTTTTTTTTTTTTTGCTTTTCGCAGGCAAGTGCTCTACCATCTTTTTTTTTTTACGCCGTAACCTACTTTTTTTTTTTTTTTTTTTTTTTTTTTTGGGAGAACAAAGTTTATTTACCACAACATAACAGTATCACAGTGGTATCAACACATGTATTCAGACAACAAAAACAAGTTCCTAGGCAATAGCCTTGATTTAAATAAAATTAAACAGTAAAATGAACTAGAATAGTACAATGAATTTATAGATTGGAGCGACTGGTGATTACCCTGTGAAATTTTGTCAATAAAGCATTTTCATAAGTTTTTTTTATAAATGTTTAAAGGGAATTATAGGAATTAAAGAAAACGCCCTCCTGGCAGAACAGACAAAGCAGCATCCGCGTCCCGCCAACTTGTGGGTAGACGCACACCGAATCCCAAGGCAGTCAAGCATGTTCCAGGCACGTCTTCACGAAGAATATTGCATTTTCCGGTACATGGGACTGAGTCCTGGTATTACACACTCTCATTGAAGTCATCTTCTCATACCTGGGACACCCCAGCTGCAGGGGGGATCGAAGAAGGCACTACCCAAAAAGTTGGCATAGTACTGACGGTATCGCGGATGGTGCATGAGAAAAGTAAAGCGATCTTGCAGGAATGTCCAAAAATCAAGAACACTCTTATCACCTTCATGGAACAAATAAGAGATCGAGAGACCTTTTATCCAGATCACAGCGTTGGTCTTCGTACTTGGGAAGTATGTCTCATCTGGGAACAGAAGAGATTTCGGTGTAATGGCATGGGGAGCCGTACGTAGAAGAAAGGCAAGCATCTTCTGAATCAGCTGCCACACCTCTGCAGAAGATCCACACATCAGTCGATGTTCGTCCGTATCAAGCGTTTGACAGCGAGGACACAGCGGCGAATCTGTCATTTTTATGGCATGTAGACGAAGTTGTGTCATGTATTTTCCATTAACGACCAAATACCAGGTCGCACGTGCGCTCGTGTCTAGGTATATATGGTGTACAGAACGCCATACCACGGGCCATGCGATCGTAGGATATCGCCTTTCCACAACATTCCGAGTGTGATTTCTCATCATGATTCGGTAAACATCACGTGCCATAGGGGGTCTGGTACTAGGCAAGTCGGCATGGACGTAACTGTATTCGATGAAAAAGGTCCGGATATGTGAGAGAGGGGAAGAAATATGGGCTACTGCAACGGGTGCCACTCGAGAGGGAGGGGCCACTTCATCAATCAGGCTTCCCGATAATCCGTTTCGGCGGCGGATCCACGATTTAACCATCGTACTTACATAAAGGGCAGCTGCTCTCGCTCGGACGTTGACAAGGCCGAGGCCGCCATCTCGAGGAGGAAGTGTCAGCGTGTCGTAGCGGACTTTGAAGATAAGACCCGCGCTAACAAAGTAGCCGAACGCTGCCTGAAGTCTGTGTGCCATTGCCTTTGGCATCGGTAAAATCTGTGCTAAATGGGGTAGTCGCGAGACTAGATGAGTGTTAACAAAATCCACCCTTTGTAACATGTCCAATGCTCTCAGGAGGTTGCCACGAACGTTCGTGCGGATAGCTTGAAGCAGGCGTTTGTAGTTAAATGAGATCGTGCGCTGTATATCACGCGTGAAGGTGATCCCCAAACATTTGAGCTTGTCCACTAATGGCAATGGTGCCACACTCTCAGCTGGAAGGCCTCTACCGACGGACATAGCACTAGATTTCGTCAGGTTCACACGGCTGCCCGCAGCAGCCCCGTACTGGTTGATCCACGCCAGTGCCTCTCGCACTTCATCCTCCGATAGAACCAAGAACACCAAGTCATCTGCATAGGCGCGGCAGATGAAAGAAGTCCCCCTCATTGTTATGCCTGTCAACCGGCTCCTCAAACCGTGTAATAGTGGCTCAAGGGCAATGGCGAAAAGCAGCATCGACAGCGGACATCCTTGACGGACCGACCGCATGACGTTAATAGGGCCCGCCACACGGCCATTGACCAGCACCCGCGACGTGGCACCTCGGAGAAGCCGCAAGACGAGGTGTATAAACCTGTGGGGAAAGGCCATCCGTCGAAGTACGTTTTCGAGAAAGTCATGACTCACTCTATCAAAGGCGTGGTCGAAGTCCACTGTCACTAAGGCACCACGACTGCGACAGGTCATGGTCACGGCTATAACGTCACGGTAATCGCTGAGTGTCGTCTGAATGTTACTATCACCTCCAAAGCACGTTTGATCCAGAGAGATAACTTGAGGGACGACGCGCCTAATGCGAGCGCCAAGAATCCGGGTAAAAATCTTGAAGTCACAATTTAACATGGTCAGCGGCCGATAATGTTCCACTCCTCGACCTCCCGATGGCTTGGGGATCGGGATAAGCAAGCCTTCTACGAATTCGGGTGGGAGAGGAAAGTCAGGGTTCATCAGTTCTTCATACATCGCAGTCCAGCGTGAGCCCATGATGTCATGAAATGTGCGGTAAAACTCCAGCGGGAACCCATCTGGACCTGGGGCTTTGTTTGCCGCACCCTTATGAAGAGCATCGGCGACGTCATCAGCCGTAATTGTCGCCGTGAGAATCTCCGCAGCAGACTCGTCCAGGGTATCTGTCAAGGAACGGAGGACATCAGACATTACCGCCACGTTCCGGTCCTCTGCTGCATAGAACTCGTTGTAGTGATCCACAAAGGCTCTTACGATATCATTCTGGGACGTCAATCGACGACCATCTGGCATGTCGAGGGCGTTGATCAACTTTCTACGACACCGCTGCTTCTCTCGGATAACATGATGCATGGACGGGAGCTCTCCTGGTACACATTCGTGACATCTTGCGCGTACTACTGTGCCTTCAAGGCGGTGACGCATAAGAGAAATTATCTTCGCCTTAATACGTTGAATTTCAACCTGTCGTTGAACTGAGGGGGCAAGGTTTGAGAGTTCCCGGAGAATTGTGAAATAGTATTCCATGGTATGTCGGTGCCATAACATTTTATCGCGACCGTAATTCATCATAGAACGACGTAAAGCAGGCTTGGCGCAGTCGATCCACCACCGAAGTGTTGAAGGATACGCTGGAAGGCGTCTCACACAGTTGTTCCACGTCGTCTCTACGACCTGCCTACATTCCGGATCCTTGAGATGGGCCACATTCAGCTTCCACAGGCCTCGACCGCGCCACACCTTCTGCCTCTGGAGCGAAACAGTGCAAATGTAGGCGATATGGTCGGAAAAGGCGGTAGGCCATAACTCAGCGTCAAGCGTGGCAGTTACGAGTCCTGGGGACACGTAGACACGGTCAAGACGACTTGCTGAGTGGCTGGTGACGTACGTATATCCAGGCCGATCGCCATGCACGCGGTCCCAAGTATCGGTGAGTTTCAGTTCATGCACAAGCAGCTTGAGTTCCTGGCATGTGGTGAAATGGGGATGTTGGTCCTTTTGGGATAACACACAATTGAAGTCGCCGCCAAGAACAATATGGTCGTAGCGTCCGACAAACAAAGGAGCGATCTGTTCTGAATAGAATCGCGACCGCTCCCGTCGCTTGGCCGTGCCCGAGGGAGCGTAAACATTGATGACTCGAACACCGTGGAAAGTCACAGCAAGACCCCTAGCCGATGGTAGGTAAATCACGTCATCTACATCAATGCCTTCCTTTAAAAGAATAGCTGTCCCACTGCCACCGTCGGCACACGGCGTGAGGTAGGAAACATAGCCATAGACATTAGGAAACGTCGCCAGGCGAACTTCCTGCAAAAGGGCAACATCTAGGTCCGACGCCCTCAACATATCACGGAGCAATTGTAGTTTGACAGGGGTGCCAATGGTGTTGACATTGATGGAGCCAATCCTGTAAGCTTGTTGTAGAATTGGGACTACAGGGACGCTCATGGAGGCACGAAGAGCAGCAGCGAACAAGAATGTTGTCCCAGTAGGCTGCACATCCCCATCCTGTAACCCTGTCGATTAGGAGTCGTGGGCTGGAGCAGCGGCATTCGCGGCTGTCTCACTAGTTGGTGTTTCGTCGGCTACATCGACAGACCACGCAAGGGTGCGTGGATGGTGTGCGTCCAGTGGAGTACCAGCAGAGTCCGAAGGCAGTGTCACGTCGGTGGTGGAAGAGTTGTCCTGGCTCAGCTGTTGTTCAACGTCCATAGGTACAGCGCCTGGTGCATGCAAGGATGGTTGTACGTCCGACGGAGTGCAAGTTGGTGCTTCCACCATAGATTCGTCCTTCGGAGGAACAACTTGATAATTTTGATCTTCATCGTCTTGAGACTGCGTCCTGCAGGTGTCAGACGGGGCGATCCGCCGTTTCCGACGTCTCTTCGGCGACCGTTGCTTGCGCACGTGATCTTCAGTGTCCGAAGACGCCTGGGGATCCGGATGTTCAGACACAAAAGCATCGGTAGGCACAATCATGGAGTCAAGGGCCATCCTCTGTCCTTGAGATTGCTCACCACTGCACACGTCGGGAGGAGGAGGCAAGGGCGTTGGTCCGTCCGCAACAGCCTGAGGCAGTACCGGAGACGACGATGTACCAGTAGTAGGAGCCAGTGGTGTTCGCGGTCGAGGGTCGCTATGGAGAGCTTCGACAAACGTCAGCGGTAGCGACGTCGGAGCGGTCGTGGCCGGCAGGTCCCCAGGCGGTAACTGTGTGATTCTGCGCTGCAGACAGCTGGAACGGAGGTGTCCTTCTTTGCCACATCCCGAGCATGTCTTCGGCTGTCCATCATAAATAATAATTGCACGGCAGCCACCAATATATAAGTAGGACGGCACATGTTTGGTTAGTTCTATGCGGATCTGCCGTACTCCATTGAGAACCGGGTATGTAGTGAACTGAACCCACTTCTCAGCTGTGTGGCTAATCACTTTTCCATATGGATGGAATGCAGATACCACTACCTCTGAAGGCACCTCGAAAGGGAGTTCAAAAACACGTATCCTGCGCAGTCCAAGTCCCGCATGTTCCACAGTTACGTCACCGATGTGTCCATCAGAGTGACGGAACTTAAGACCACTTCGAGTTGCATCTAGAATTTTTTCACATATGTCTTCGTTGACCAATTTCACGTATACCACACTGCTCACTATAGAAAGGTGGATGCCAACAAGATCGTTGCAGTCAATCTTGACTTCATCTCTGATAAACTGTTCGATTTCCAGTGCTTTTGGTCGGGCATATTCAGGTGCAAAGCTAATCTTCAGTGTCGATTTTCGGTGGGCATAAGCCATTCTCTGTCGAATGAAATATAGCGCGCTAAGACGGCAGAATCACGTAAACAACTCCGCGAGCGAGCTGCGCGGCGAGGACGTAAACAAGACGTCCGTGCCGCTAACGTGCCGAAAGGCGACTGCCAACTGAGCTACCCAAGCACGACTCACGCCCCGTCCTCACAGCTTCACTTCTGCCAGTACCTCGTCTCCTACCTCTCAAACTTAACAGAAGCTCTCCTGAGAGCACTTGCCCGCGAAAGGCAAAGGTCCCGAGTTCGAGTCTCGGTCCGGCACACAGTTTTAATCTGCCAGGTAGTTTCATATCAGCGCACACTCTGCTGCAGAGTGAAAATCTCATTCTGGAGAGGGAGGGTAGTTTTTCCCCTTAATTTACCACTAACGCAGATGCACTGTTTCCGTCAGCTCAGATTTTAATATTGCCCTATTATTGGCTGAAGATAAGGAAAAGAGAGGGGAGCGGAAATGAGGTGTGGCTTCACACTAATAAATATGATGATATCACCGTTAACAGTGGTGTCGCTGATGCCGTCATTTTTCAAGACTGGCGGCGCAAGAACAGCACAAAAGTGGGCCAGGTAGTAAATACCTGCAGTACTTTATAGCACTAAACCGAAGTCTGCCAGTTGCATTGTCTATGACTGAGCTCACGTGCTCATTCTACTTCACATCCCTACAGAATGTTACACACACGTATTTTAATGAGTTGACGATTCCAACTGTGACAATTGATATTGTAGTCACAGGATACTACGTTTTTTCCGTTTTGTGAGATGCACAATTTCCTTTTTTTTGAGCGCTGATACCAAGTTTCCAATCTAGGCACCAAGATCTAACTGAATATTTGTGCACATTTTCTTTGGACCAGACATGAGCAGCCTTTGGTGATCCCTGGACCTGATACACGTACTTACGTAAGCTCGCGTGACGTGACAGTAGTGCCTACTTGTGCATCAAGTCAAAACTACAGCGTCCGTGTCGTTAAGATTTTCGGGTCACAACACCGATATGAACGGCACACCTTTCCCTACAACCCACACCAAACAAATTATGCCTTAAAACAAGCGTTTTTGAGAGCACTTTTATTTTATGGTCACTGCAGTTCCAGATCTTTAGATCTATCTATGCATCAGAGCAATTATTGTTTACGTACAGCGTTTTGCAGTAAGTGTCTTAAAAACTTCCATAACAAAATTTCGCAACGCCGTTAGTGAAGATACAGTTTTCACGATACGTAAACAAATGGAAACATCTGAAGATGGCAAGCAAGGCATTTTGAACTATCATCATGTAGAGATAAATGCCTATAAAGTCGACCGGTTACATCGAATTCGCCATGAACTACCTTCAGTTTCGACATTTGTGGTGTTTTAGTACGTCTACAATGCACAAGAGTTAGTTGCTAATGAGAACACGAGAAACAATAGCAACACAAAATACGGCAGTCGAACAAGCAATTACGAGTCAAGTTTGCAATTTTTTAGGATATCCAGGTCAATTGAGTGTTTGAGAGTTTTTGTGTTAATTCCATAAACAGTACTTGGTTGGTTGGTTGGTTTATTTGGGAAGGAGACCAAACAGTGAGGTCATCGGTCTCATCGGATTAGGGAAGGACGGGGAAGGAAGTCGTCCGTGGCCTTTGAAAGGAACCATCCCGGCATTCGCCTGGAGTGATCTAGGGAAATCTCGGAAAGCCTAAATCAGGATGGACAGACGCGGGATTGAACTGTCATCCTCCCGGATGCGAGTCCAGTGTCTAACCACTGCGCCACCTCGCTCGGTAAACAGTACTTGCTAGGAGTTTTCAAATATTTGTCCAAAATTACGTTTAATGAGTAATTGCAAAGGCATGGGTTGTTCCTGTAACACTAAATAAATTAAACCACCATTTCTTTGTCCACTTTAAAAATTCTAAAAGTCTAAATCACTTGAACTTTGCATATATCAGCTGTACTATACAGTAGCCAAAGCGGAAAAATGCGAATGACCGAAAAATGAATTGTCAAACTGATAACAATCGCCATCACATGCCCAATACGCATCGATAATACTTTAATAAGCGTTCTGGTCGACATCAGTACTGTGCGTCAGTATTTCTAGTACTGAAACACGACAATATTCACTTTCAGGTGGTCATTATATTGATGCATTGCTAACAACATTGAATTTATGTGGGTCGCCTAACACCCATGTGACATTTCTACTACTGCAGATGATAAGCACGGATCGTATGTCATTAGCGCTGCACGAAATGGCCGAAACGGCTCAAACCCATGACAGGAGAGCAGAAGATGCGTCGCGAGCACTCTAAAATCCCAGCATCTTGATCTTTCTCCTAATAATTTCTTCCATGAGATGGACTGAAAGCGAACGTGGGCCTTCAGCTGCCCATCCGTGCTTTAGACAGTACACTTCATTATAGATAACTAGATTACCGGCGAAAAGTCTGTGGTTGCTATTAATATTGTCTGGGAAGTAATTTATACACAGCGTGAACAGTGCAAGTCCCAGACTCTTCCCCCGGATGTTATCTCTGTTTATACTAGGAATAAAACTGTATATCCCCCATGTCTGTCTCTGTGTTCGAACTCGCAAATCTCCAAAACTACTAGACGAATTTTCATGGGTTTTCATAAGTGATTTGAGTTTAGCTTGTGGCACCCTATTATTTCATCAAAATCAGATCAAGAAGAAAAGGTATCGTAATTCAAAGGTTTATCTAAAATCGGATGTTAAAAATCATCACGGCTTGGAGTAGCAAAGAACTAACAGCCGGCGTTATTAGTTTCGTAGTCCACCAAACAACCGACACATGACGTTGTTACTTTTTCTACTTCAGTGACAGAAGTATTTTCAGAACTTAACGTCAGCGACGGAATTAGGCGCTACAATCCTACGTTTACGAATAAAAAACAACGTGGAAATTATTTTGCCAGGATATACGGGTTTAATGATTTCGGTTTGTGTATTACAAATTTAATGACATAGCTCTGCTCCTTTCTATAGATTTTATATTTCTTGCTAGGGAAAACAAATTTACTATTTCTTTGTTTTGTCGCTTGAATGCCTGCTCATTAGGTTTTGATTTCACTTTGTTTACAAATAAAAATGCCTAGATAATAGTGGAATCTTACTGAACACACCAATTCGGCTAAAAGACTAAGGAAAATGGGGTCTCAACAACCCAATTTCAGCGGAAGGGAGTGGCCAGAGTACGATAAGATGCTAGGCAGATACTAAATGATACAATATGACAAAGAATTCATTATGCTCGTTTTCAAACACAAAAAATTATGAAAACTGGTAAGACGAAAGCTATAAAAAATTAGATGAAATGATCAAAGACTATTCGAAACTATTGAACTAAATTAAACTTTGTCACCATTCCGAAGTTAAGTTTGAAGACAATGAATTAAGAAAAACTATTTAATGTGATCGATCAGGGAGTGGAAATTTAGGTCACAGCAAGGAAAGCTAGTGAACCATCAATACAACCTGACATTTACTCACTACTTAAATATGTTTCTACAAAGTCAACCTCAGTTAAATGAAACTGTAGTTAGATAACATTTCTTAATTTTATAATTTTTGACAATATACTGATCTACTACTAATACAAGAACATGTTGTTCAACTATACCAATTTTTTAAATTTCCACGCTTGGCTTCAAAGTCAGTAACATATTTTGAGAGTTGTTGTTGTTGTGGTCTTCAGTCCTGAGACTGGTTTGATGCAGCCCTCCATGCTACTCTATCCTGTACAAGCTTCTTCATCTCCCAGTACCTAATGCAACCTACATACTTCTGAATCTGCTTAGTGTATTCATCTCTTGGTCTCCCTCTACGGTTTTTACCCTCCACACTGCCCTCCAGTACCAATTGGTGATCCCTTGATGCCTCAGAACATGTCCTACCAACCGATCCCTTCTTCTGCTCAAGTTGTGCCACAACCTTCTCTTCTCCCCAATCCTATTCAATACCTCCTCATTAGTTATTTGATCTACCCATCTAATCTTCAGCATTCTTCTGTAGCACCACATTTCGAAAGCTTCTATTCTCTTCTTGTCCAAATTATTTATCGTCCATGTTTCACTTCCATACATGGCTACACTCCATACAAATACCTTCAGAAAAGGCTTCCTGACACTCAAATCTATACTCGATGTTAACAAATTTCTCTTCTTCAAAAACGCTTTCCTTGCCATTGCCAGTCTACATTTTATATCCTCTCTACTTCGACCATCATCAGTTATTTTACTCCCCAAATAGCAAAACTCCTTTACTACTTTAAGTGTCACATTTCCTAATCTCATTCCCTTGGCATTACCCGACTTAATTCGACTACTTTCCATTATCCTCGTTTTGCTTTTGTTGATGTTCATCTTATATCCTCATTTCAAGACATTGTCCATTCCATTCAACTGCTCTTCCAAGTCCTTTGCTGCCTCTGACAGGATTACAATGTCATCGGCGAACCTCAAAGTTTTTATTTCTTCTCCATGGATTTTAATACCTACTCCGAATTTTTTTTGTATCCTTTACTGCTTGCTCAATATACAGATTCTGAGAGTATCTCACAACAATTAATGCTGCCTGTGACAAATGTCTGCATCTCGAAGCCTAAGCTTAATGCTTAAAGATAATATCAATATTCACGCTTGCAATAAAAAAATAGTTAGTGTTAAAATTACTTAATTACAAGTGAGGCAACTCGCAAGAACGTACATGAAGTTAACAACAAATTACTCAATTTATGTAGATGGTAACGTATTCCCCTTATTAGTACGAAAGTCAACCTCTTTCACAGTGGCCACGGCCATATGAGTCTGCCACTGCCTATAGCTCAAGCTGAATTTGAGAAATTTTGAGCCGACCAAAACAAATATACAACAAATTCTTGTAAAATAAAGCGTACAAAGAGTCACAGAAGGCGTATTACTTACAAATTTAGAACTGAGTCTTTAGTAATCCATAATTCTCTGTTCAGAAAAGTTCAGTTTATTGTAGAACAACAAATAATTTGACCGTCATCTAAATCGCTATGATGTTAAACACTACATGGAACACTGCAAGTTACCTAAGTGGTTCATGGATCATTACGAGGTTTAACACAACAAAACGTTCTTTAACCATGGGGATAAGAACTAATCCATCAATACAGAATAATGTTTCACCGTTTTTGGTGAATTTGAATATTGCGAAACTCTGTTTGAATATTACAGTTTCCTCTGACTGTAACTATGATAACACTGAGGAGACAGACTACCCGAGCAGGAATTATGAGCACAGCTCTCATGATATGCTTGTCACAATGTTGAGAAGGTGCCACAGAACTGGTGATAATTCAGCTGTGCTGTATATTCCAAAATAATGGCTGATCCGCGCGAATACACCTCATTGTGCTGACAGGACTTCACCAATACACCCCCACCACTCACATGAATGGAGACTATTCCCAACAACTGACGTTCGCAGTTGGACTCTTTACCTGAGACATACACACGTTGGCTCGACCGTATCAGCACCTGTAGCAAACTTGGGGCATTAAACACCTTAAGTACACCATCGCTCCAATGGCCACACAACCCTCCAGAACCCTGCTGTTCTCCGGCGTCACCGTGAACCCACATAAATAGCTCACTTTTCTGTCCTCGCTACTTGCTCAGAGGAAGTGTCCGCCAGTGTCGGTGAGTGGTAACGTATTTGCCTCACATGCAGCGGACTCGTGTTCGATTCGCGGTCGAGTTGTAGATTTTCTCCGCCCGTGAACTGGGTATTGTGTTGTCTGCATCATCATTTCATCATTACCGACACAGAAGCCGCCCAATGTGGAGTCACCTGAAATAGGACTTGAACCCCAGCTGCCGAACTCCCACCGCTTGGGACCTCCCGGCTAATGATGCCACACGATCATTTCAGTTTATTTCTGAGTGGAAAACTAAAGATAATAATCGATCAAACCAAGGGGATGAAAATGATAATTTTTTGTTAATATATTAACTCATGAAAACTGATAAAATTTTGACGCAAGCAGCGCTACACCATGGCCATGTGAAATCAATCTCAAAAATTCATACCTCATGAGGGTGTTTCCGGATAACGCTGTCTATATATCTGCTCGTAAATGGCACAGCTTAGTGCAATGCTGGCCTATCTACTAATACTGGAGAACATTTGTCTAAGATCTGAATTATTAGAAAAACTGACTTTGCTTATTGACACAGCTGCACAGCTGGTAGTCTGATTACTGAAGAGCACATGACTATGATCTGCGAAAATTTCTTAAATACTAGGGCTATCCACAAAGTACCTTACGTTTTGAAATTAAAAATAGATAAAGTACTGGAAATTTTTTTTATTATATGCAGATGAAAGTCACATTTAAATACTACTTTTCTACATAGTTGCCATTTAAATTAATTTATCGTAGCGATGGACGAGCTTGGAAATTTCTTCGTCGTAAAATTCGGTCGCCTGCGCCTTCAACCACGTGGTTACCTCTCTTTAAAGCTGTGCGTCGTCATCAAAATGCTGCATCCCCAACCACTTCTTCATTGCTGGGAATAAGTGGAAGGCCCTCGGTGCCAGGTCGGGACTGTACGGCGGATGAGGAAACAACTCCCACTTAAATGGTTCAAATGGCTCTGAGCACTATGGGACTCAACTGCTGTGGTCATCAGTCCCCTAGAACTGAGAACTACTTAAACCTAACTAACCTAAGGACATCACATACATCCATGCCCGAGGCAGGATTCGAACCTGCGACCGTAGCAGTCGCACGGTTCCGGAATGCGAGCGTAGAACCGCGAGACCACCGCGGCCGGCCAAATCCCACTTAAAAGATTCGAGAACTTCACGAGTGGCATTTGCCGTGTGGGCCAGGGCGTTGTCGTGTATCAGCAAGATCTTTGAGCCCAACTTTCCCCTGCGCTTGTTTTGTATTGCTCTTCTGAGGTTGTGCAGAGTTTGCCAATACCTTTGAGAGTTTATCCAAAATCCACAAAAATCACACCTTTTCTGTCCCAAAAGACAGTCGCCATCAACTTCCTTGCCGACATTGTCTGCATGCATTTCTTGGGTTTTTTTTTTTGGGGGGGGGGGGGGGAGTTTGTGTGCCCCCACTGCATTGACTGCAATTTTGTCTCGCTGTTCACATGCTTAACCCATGTTTCGTCACCAGTAACGATGCGATCGAGTAATGAATAGCCATCTTTCTCGTGAGCGTCCAAAAACGTTAACGCTGCAGCCATTCGCTGATTCTTGTGAATATCTGTCAAGATTTTTGGTATCCATCTTGCTCAAAACCTATGGTAACCAAGCTTTTCGGTAATGATGCCGTGCAACAAACGTCGTGAAATTTGTGGAAAACTCATAGAGAGTTCCGTTATTGTGAAATCACGGTTTTCACGGACCGCGGCATCGACTTTTTCGACAAGTTCGGCAGTCACTAAGCTGGGTCTTCCACTTCGCTCTTCGTCGTGAACGCTAGTTCGGCCATTTTTAAATTTTATGACCCATTGACGCACTCCATCTTCAGTGATTATGTTGTCCCCATACACTTCACAAAGCTGCCGATAGATTTGTATCGGTGTACAGTTTTTTGCAGTCAAAAACCTTATTACAGCACACACTTCGCGTCATTTTCAATTAACGCTGACATTTTAAACTGTCACAGTAATTCAACGGAATACAGCACGAACCTCTCACTAGCACGGCAGGATGCCGACTGAGCGGCGGAATGCCATGACACCAAGATGGCCGCGCTAGACCCACCCCTAACGGACACAAACGAAAACGTAATGTACTTTGTGGATGTTGTTGTTGTTGTTGTTGTCTTCAGTCCTGAGACTGGTTTGATGCAGCTCTCCATGCTACTCTATCCTGTGCAAGCTGCTTCATCTCCCAGTACCTACTGCAACCTACATCCTTCTGAATCTGCTTAGTGTACTCATCTCTCGGTCCCCCTCTACGATTTTTACCCTCCACGCTGCCCTCCAATGCTAAATTTGTGATCCCTTGATGCCTCAAAACATGTCCTACCAACCGATCCCTTCTTCTAGTCAAGTTGTGCCACAAACTTCTCTTCTCCCCAATCCTATTCAATACCTCCTCATTAGTTACGTGATCTATCCACCTTATCTTCAGTATTCTTCTGTAGCACCACATTTCGAAAGCTTCTATTCTCTTCTTGTCCAAACTAGTAATCGTCCATGTTTCACTTCCATACATGGCTACACTCCAAACAAATACTTTCAGAAATTTAAATTTAAATAAATTACTGGATCGGGACTGTTAATGACTTAAGGCAAAATTATTCCTTCCTTTTTTGTAGACTGATAAAAATAATATTCTGAAAATCCTTTACATTATTGATAAAGATCTGCAATCTGTTATCTGAAAAATTGAATATTACAAATGTGGGTCAACTAGTGCTCACGAATCACAAAAAGATTGAAACAAATTCATATTAACATCTCAGACAAGTGACTTAACTATGCGCATGCCAATAAAAATAATAAAGTTTACCTTACAATACATGGCTATACCAGTTGTACCAGCAACAGACTACAACTGCAATGTAGCAGCGAGCGGCTGCAACTGCCGGGACTTCTCTGACCTGCGACTCTATTGCAGCAAAGATATTTTCTGTCGCAGCCAGCGCGTGAGCAATACATCGAAATTACATTTGCTCCAGCAGGGTGGTGAACCCCTTACAAGCTCACCAATGAAGATCGTGAGGGGAGACTTTGTGTGGTTTGAGAACATCACGCTTTAACTTCTCTGCTTCTCGCATCATCTCGCTCCTTAGAATCCTCCCCACACGTGGGTTTAAAGTTACTTCTCTCTCGCGTAAAATCATAGAAATGGCGCAGACGAATCCTGCTTGTTACTAACAGTTTACCATTTAGCTTTAAACGGGTACATTTCACAGTGAGTTTATGTTATGCCAAGGCCATAAAAATAGCGCAGGTCCAACGCGGCGAGTTGCGGGCATGGTCCTTAGTGTCAATTGCTTTTCGCATGCCCAGCTCTGCGTGACTCTCTGCCGTGTTAGTGTAGCAAACAAGTCCTCAATCATATTACTTCAAGTGTTGTATACAAAGAAGTATTATGAGTCAGAAGTAAATTCAATGCTTACAACACCTCGGGCACAGCTACGAATAAATACACAAAACCTCTCTTGTTTCTCAGCAAACTGAATATTAAGTTAGTGATCGCAACATTTCTCCAAATACACAGTTACCGCGAGCTTCTCTCCATTCTGTCCGAACTCCAAAGTCTCTCCCACAACGCTGTATGCATAGCATCACTGCGAGAGTGGATACCGCCCTGATTCAGAGAGGAAGGCGAGAGTGAACAGACAATAAGCCCATCGCTGCCCTGTGGAAACGTCGACAGTGAACACGGGCTGGATCTGCGAGCCGCGCTCACGGCGGTGTGAATATCACGTTTCGCGACAGCGCGGCGCAAAGCTGCGCTCTAGCGGCGCCTCTTATCGCCAACGCGTCACCACAGGCGCTGCCGGGACTCCGGTCTGTGAAACGAGGCGTGACTCGTCAAGTGAAACGTCATTTCAGAATACTCCTGTTCAGTTATAATAACTGTTACATGAAATCTGTAAGCGCGTTGATTTGGACCAAGATGTCTAGCGTACATCTATACAGCAGACTTCAAATCTCGTGCCGATTTACAAATTAACGGGAGGTTTACTATCTTTGGCCCCAAAAAAGCAGGTTTTTTGAGAATTTTTTTCTCGGTATCTGTCATAAATTTCAATATCAAATTCGATGAAAATGTTTATTAATATATCCTCTACAAATTGGAGTTTTTTCGACCGCAAATGTCGAAGAGCAAAGGCGTAAGTGCCGTCGGAACGAAACAAAATTTCGATGTAGAACTCCACGCGCGGTATGTCACAGGTCAGCCGGTTCGTCTGAAATCAAAATTGAATTGACGTCAGCGAAGTGTATAAGAGTCGTTAGGAGTTGTACCTCGCTTAAGTCATTTGGACCATAGAAAACAAAATGTCGGCCATTTGAAAAAAAATAGGGTTTTTTTCAGCGATATTTCGACTTAGTCGGCCAAGTAAAAATATTTATAGTTGATGGATGGGAATAAGAGTGGTCAACTCCTAGACAATTTAGTTAGCTTCGTCGGAAACAAAGAATAATGCCAATCGGTGCAGTAGATTTGAAGTTACCATACAGCGCGATAAAAAAAAAGTCATTTCGAGAAAAACGCGTTTGAAGTTTTGACTACATATAAATACAATATTATGCAACTTACGGTCATTCTCCTATTCCGGGTCCATAAAATAGTCCTTCCTCTTCCTTATAGAGGGGATTCTGCTCGATCTGGGCCATCCTGCGCTGCTCCAGAGCCGCTCGTACGGCCGGTGACAAGTGGTTTTCGGCCGCTTGAACTCGGTGGTCGTCCGAATGCTTGGCGAACTGCGTCGAATAGAGTCCCAGGGTGACGTCCATCGTTGTCATGGTCTTCAGAACTGATGAATACCCTTCATTGAAGCTGCTCACTACCAGGAAAGTCGCAATCTCCACAGTCTTAGCACCACAATGCAAATGCTTGGGGCCTAACTTCCAAACACAAACGTTCAAACATTCATTTGAAATTTGTATGTTTCCTCCCAAGTACAGGTACAACAGCTCGTCCTCCGAAAGGGACTCGTAGATCGGATGAATCACTTTTGGAACTTCTTTGGAGAACGGCTGGTCCGGTTGCCTCTGCAATGCGCCACTTGCACCAACTAGTTTTCCCACCCGGACAATTTTAGTGTTGTGAGTGGTCATCCCTCGAACACTTGTGGAAATACCTTGCCCAAATTGGCTACTTGATCTGTTCCACCGAATACGAATGCCGTCGGATTGCCAAGCCGTAGTACGTCGTAAGCCCCTTGATCGCTTTATCAGTTTGAGTCATGGGCAAGCACGTAGAATAATTTTTCGCGGCTACAAAGTCGAAATTCCCGAAAAAAACTGGTGCGTGAAAATGGCCGATTTCAGGAAGTTGCATTTTTTTGTTCAACTGTGAATAACAAACATTTCCGTTCCGTATTCGGAAAAACCGTTTCAGGGATGGATTCTAAACACTTTTATGGATCAAAAAATGCAATTTAAAAAAATCGATTTTTTGAACCAAATGATAGTAAACCTCCCCTTAAGGTAGAAAACAGTCGTAACTTTTTATTTTGCCTATATACTTATTGTTTCAGTGCTGTGCAGAAATTTTTTGTATGTTGCAAGGAAACAATGGGCCAGTGTGGAAGTGCCTGAGTTATAGAAGCTATTTGTGAAAGATCATCTGATTCCGCAAGACAATTCATTGTATATAAATGATGATAGAAAGTTATGTTGTATTTTAACCCAGACATAGGACTACAAAGTTTTTATTTTGAAAAGGACCATTCGAATTTGCACCCGCATATCAGGCATATGCATTGACCTACACTTCATGATCAAAAGTGTCCGGTCAACTGTTGTTGTTGTTGTTGTTGTCTTCAGTCCTGAGACTGGTTTGATGCAGCTCTCCATGCTACTCTATCCTGTGCAAGCTGCTTCATCTCCCAGTACCTACTGCAACCTACATCCTTCTGAATCTGCTTAGTGTATTCATCTCTCGGTCTCCCTCTACGATTTTTACCCTCCACGCTGCCCTCCAATGCTAAATTTGTGATCCCTTGATGCCTCAAAACATGTCCTACCAACCGATCCCTTCTTCTAGTCAAGTTGTGCCACAAACTTCTCTTCTCCCCAATCCTATTCAATACCTCCTCATTAGTTACGTGATCTATCCACCTTATCTTCAGTATTCTTCTGTAGCACCACATTTCGAAAGCTTCTATTCTCTTCTTGTCCAAACTAGTTATCGTCCATGTTTCACTTCCATACATGGCTACACTCCAAACAAATACTTTCAGAAACGACTTCCTGATACATAAATCTATATTCGATGTTAACAAATTTCTCTTCTTTAGAAGCGCTTTCCTTGCCATTGCCAGTCTACATTTTATATCCTCTCTACTTCGACCATCATCAGTTATTTTACTTCCTAAATAGCAAAACTCCTTTACTACTTTAAGTGTCTCATTTCCTAATCTAATTCCCTCAGCATCACCCGATTTAATTTGACTACATTCCATTATCCTCGTTTTGCTTTTGTTAATGTTCATCTTATATCCTCCTTTCAAGACACTGTCCATTCCGTTCAACTGCTCTTCCAAGTCCTTTGCCGTCTCTGACAGAATTACAATGTCATCGGCGAACCTCAAAGATTTTACTTCGTCTCCATGAATTTTAATACCTACTCCAAATTTTTCTTTTGTTTCCTTTACTGCTTGCTCAATGTACAGATTGAATAACATCGGGGAGTGGCTACAACCCTGTCTCACTCCTTTCCCAACCACTGCTTCCCTTTCATGCCCCTCGACTCTTATTACTGCCATCTGGTTTCTGTACAAATTATAAATAGCCTTTCGCTCCCTGTATTTTACCCCTGCCACCTTCAGAATTTGAAAAAGAGTATTCCAGTCAACATTGTCAAAAGCTTTCTCTAAGTCTACAAATGCTAGCAACGTAGGTTTGCCTTTTCTTAATCTTTCTTCTAAGATAAGTCGTAAGGTCAGTATTGCCTCACGTGTTCCAACATTTCGACGGAATCCAAACTGATCCTCTCCGAGGTCTGCATCTACCAGTTTTTCCATTCGTCTGTAAAGAATTCGCGTTAGTATTTTGCAGCCGTGGCTTATTAAACTGATAGTTCGGTAATTTTCACATCTGTCAGCACCTGCTTTCTTTGGGATTGGAATTATTATATTCTTCTTGAAGTCTGAGGGTATTTCGCCTGTCACATACATCTTGCTCACCAGCTGGTAGAGTTTTGTCATGACTGGCTCTCCCAAGGCCGTCAGTAGTTCTAATGGAATGTTGTCTACTCCGGGGGCCTTGTTTCGACTCAGGTCTTTCAGTGCTCTGTCAAACTCTTCACGCAGTATCGTATCTCCCATTTCGTCTTCATTTACATCATCTTCTATTTCCATAATATTGTCCTCAAGTACATCGCCCTTGTATAAGCCTTCTATATACTCCTTCCACCTTTCTGCCTTCCCTTCTTTGCTTAGAACTGGGCTGCCATCTGAGCTCTTGATATTCATACACGTGGTTCTCTTCTCTCCAAAGGTCTCTTTAATTTTCCTGTAGGCAGTATCTATCTTACCCCTAGTGAGATAAGCTTCTACATCCTTACATTTGTCCTCTAGCCATCCCTGTTTAGCCATTTTGCACTTCCTGTCGATCTCATTTTTGAGACGTTTGCATTCCTTTTTGCCTGCTTCATTTACTGCATTTTTATATTTTCTCCTTTCATCAATTAAATTCAATATTTCTTCTGTTACCCAAGGATTTCTAGCAGCCCTCGTCTTTGTACCTACTTTATCCTCTGCTGCCTTCACTACTACATTCCTCAGAGCTACCCATTCTTCTTCTACTGTATTTATTTCCCCTATTCCTGTCAATTGTTCCCTTATGCTCTCTCTGAAACTCTGTACAACCTCTGGTTCTTTCAGTTTATCCAGGTCCCATCTCCTTAATTTCTCACATTTTTGCAGTTTCTTCAGTTTTAATCTACAGGTCATAACCAATAGATTGTGGTCGGAGTCCACATCTGCCCCTGGAAATGTCTTACAACTTAAAACCTGGTTCCTAAATCTCTGTCTTACCATTATATAATCTATCTGATACCTTTTAATATCTCCAGGGTTCTTCCACGTATACAACCGTCTTTCATGATTCTTAAACCAAGTGTTAGCTATGATTAAGTTGTGCTCTGTGCAAAATTCTACTAGGCGGCTTCCTCTTTCATTTCTTAGCCCCAATCCATATTCACCTACTATGTTTCCTTCTCTCCCTTTTCCTACACACGAATTCCAGTCACCCATTACTATTAAATTTTCATCTCCCTTCACTATCTGAATAATTTCTTTTATTTCATCGTACATTTCTTCAATTTCTTCATCATCTGCAGAGCTAGTTGGCATATAAACTTGTACTACTGTAGTAGGTGTGGGCTTCGTATCTATCTTGGCCACAATAATGCTTTCACTATGCTGTTTGTAGTAGCTTACCCGCATTCCTATTTTCCTATTCATTATTAAACCTGCTCCTGCATTACCCCTATTTGATTTTGTGTTTATAATCCTGTAGTCATCTGACCAGAAGTCTTGTTCCTCCTGCCACCGAACCTCACTAATTCCCACTATATCTAACTTTAACCTATCCATTTCCCTCTTTAAATTTTCTAACCTACCTCCCCGATTAAGGGATCTGACATTCCACGCTCCGATCCGTAGAGTCCCAGTTTTCTTTCTCCTGATAACGACATCCTCCTGAGTAGTCCCCGCCCGGAGATCCGAATGGGGGACTATTTTACCTCCGGAATATTTTACCCAAGAGGATGCCATCATCATTTAATCATACAGTAAAGCTGCATGTCCTCGGGAAAAATTACGGCTGTAGTTTCCCCTTGCTTTCAGCCGTTCGCAGTACCAGCACAGCAAGGCCGTTTTGGTTAATGTTGCAAGGCCAGATCAGTCAATCATCCAGACTGTTGCCCCTGCAACTACTGAAAAGGCTGCTGCCCCTCTTCAGGAACCACACGTTTGTCTGGCCTCTCAACAGATACCCCTCCGTTGTGGTTGCACCTACGGTGCGGCCATCTGTATCGCTGAGGCACGCAAGCCTCCCCACCAACGGCAAGGTCCATGGTTCATGGGGGGAGGGGTCAACTGTTAGTGGACATTAATATGTGGTTTGACCTTTTACCTTTATTATGGCTTGAACTCTGTTGTGGACACTTCCGATCTGTTGTCTGAATGCCTTTGGAGTAATGGTTGCCCATTCTTCCTAAATACATTAGTGGCCATTAAAATTGCTACACCAAGAAGAAATGCAGACGATAAAAGGGTATTCATTGGACAAATATATTATACCAGAACTGATAAGTGATTACATTTTCACGCAGTTTGGGTGCATAGATCCTGAGAAATCAGTACCCGGAACAACCACTTCTGGCCGTAATAACGGTCTTGACACACCTGGGCATTGTGTCAAACAGAGCTTGGATGGCTTGTACAGGTACAGCTGCCCTTGCAGCTTCAACACGATACCACAGTTCATCAAGACTAGTGACGCGTGTTGTGACGAGCCAGTTGCTCGGCCACCACTGACCAGACCGTTTCAGTTGGTGAGAGATCTGGAGAATGTGCTGCCCAGGGCTGCAATCGAACATTTTCTGTGTCTAGAAAGGCCTGTACAGTACTTGAAACATGCGGTCGTGCATTATCCTGCTAAAATGTAGGATTTCGCAGGGATCGAATGAAGGGTAGAGCCACGGGTCATAACACATCTGAAATGTAACGTCCACTGTTCAAAGTGCCGTCAATGCGAACAAGAGGTGACCGAGACGTGCAATCGATGGCACCCTATACCATCACACCGGGTGATACGCCAGTATGGTGATGACGAATACACGCTACCAATGTGCGTTCACCGCGATGTCACCAAACACGGATGCTGTAAACAGAACCCTGGATTCGTCGTTGAGTACACCATCGTAGGCGCTCCTGTTTGTGATGCAGCGTCAAGGGTAACCGCAGCCACGGTCTCCGAACTGATAGTCCATGCTGCTGCAAACGTCGTCGAACTGTTCTTGCAGATGGTTGTTGTCTTGCAAACGTCCCCATCTGTTGACTCAGGGGTCGAGAGGAGGCTGCACGATCCGTTACAGCCATGCGGATAGCATACCTTTCATCTAGACTGCTAGTGATACGAGGCCGTTGGGATCCAGCATGGCGTTCCGTATTACCCTCCTGAACCCAGTCATTGGATCTCTACCAACGCGAGCAGCAATGTCGCTATACGATAAACCGCAATCGCGATAGGCTACAATGAAACTACTATGAAAGTCGGACACGTGATGGTAAGCATTTGTCCGCCTTACACGAGGCATCAGAATAACGTTTCACGAGACAACGCCGGTCAACTGCTGTTTCTGTATGAGAAATCAGTTGGAAACTTTCGTCATGTCAGCACGTTGTAGGTGTCGCCACCGGCGCCAACCTTGTGTGAATGCTCTGAAAAGCTAATCATTTGCATATCACAGCATCTTCTTCCTGTCGGTTAAATTTCGCGTTTGTAGCACGTCATCTTCGTGGTGTAGCAATTTTTATGGCCAGTAGTGTAGATTCTCTGGAAAAAGAAGCAGGGTTCAAGATACACACAGGTAAAACAACGAAAATGGGAATAAATTCTGTGAACATGAAAGTGCGGCTACTTGTAAGGGAGCAGCAAGTGGAGAGTGTCAATTCATTCCTGCATTTTAGTTGTGTAGTGACAGAAGGTGATGGAAGAATCACATAAAGAAGGTAGTAGGTGCCTTTATGTAACTACCTCCAGTCACATGCGAAACAAAAATTCTTATTTGTAATGCAAATGTGAAGACTGTCCTGTATGACAGGGGATGTTGGAAAGTATGTAAAAACATACCACAGTTACATAGCTTCATAAATAGGTAACTCCGGTATATAATGAACATCTGGTGGCCAGAAAAAATAAGTAATGGGAATCTCTGAGGAAAAACAATCCAGGCACCTAAAAAGGAACAGATACGTGAAGAAAATGGATATAGCTGCGACACCGTTGAGGAATCCAGATGGAGCAGTCGAAAAGAAGGCATTGGAATGGAATCCCCTGGGAACAAGGTAGAGAGGCAAGTCTAGAAGTACATGAAAGAGGACGGTGGAAGGAGAAGCGACGAGAATTGGCAAGACCTGGGTGGAAAAATGGTTGAAATGGCTCTGAGCACTATGGGACTTAACATCGGAGGTCTTCAGTCCCCTAGAACTTAGAACTACTTAAACCTAACTAACCTAAGGGCATCACACACATCCATGCCCAAAGCAGGATTCGAACCTGCAACCGTAGCAGTCACGCGGTTCCAGACTGAAGGGCCTAGAACCGCTCGGCCACACCGGCTGGCACCTGGTTCGAATTGAGGAAAATGGCTGAAGACAGAGATAAATGGCGAGTTGTGGATGCCCTGTGTCAACGTATAACACTTCCGTCTGTCACCGCTTTACCATAACCTTAATGCAGGTTGTGAAATAAAACAATATTATTAAAGCAATTATGGTATAACGCAACAGAGCAGTGTTACCCTCTGGGAGGAATTTTGTTGTGTTGACCGTGTTGTACCTAACGGAGGTGGCTTATCGGAAATGAAAGTCAGAATTACGGAAATATTTGAACAGTAACAAACAAAATTTTGCCTATCTGCGCTGTTTAACAGGTAAAGAAAACGGTCGCCAGCCTAACTAGGCCAGAGAATGATTAACATTCTCGTTCAAGAAAATAGTTATTAGTAACTTGAATGGATAAACACAACCTATACCTTGTCACACGCGAGTGCAGTGAACTCTTAACACTTACGTATGTTTTAAGATTGAAGCTAACAACTGGAGCAGCACAAACTATTTGCAAACTTATAACAGATACCGAAACACACTATTACTTTAAGGGTTACACAAACTGGATGGTCTTTATAACGTTATTATTACTATTCACTGCAGAATCATTAATTGGATATAAGTTAAGTCTCTCTCAGTTAAATACGTTACTATTTAAAATTAAAAGTTAATTTGAATCCACTTAAAGGTTGCTCCTCACTATCATTTGACTAGAGAAATTAAGGTTTTCTTAATTAGTGGTCTTTCCGTTACTTGTTACCGAGCATTAACCCAATAGACAAACTGTGGATCCTATTATATTATTAATAAGCACTTCTAATACACAGGAGGGACAAACACTTAGCAAACTTGAGTATATAACGTTCCACACTGTAGTTTTCCTCTTTTACTACATTGAGACACAAAATTAACATATATGTAAGATACTGAATCACCTTCTGCTGTTTACAACAGGCAGTAATGTGAACATTTACTAAGGAAAACTTTATAAGCCTAAGTCTTCAGAACTTTTAATTTGAAGTTGGTAACAACACATTAATAAGAAGTTTTATTAGGAAAATTACTTTCATTAACTTTCTTTTTTTGTGTTCAAGAGGCATTAAAGCAAAAACACTGGTCTTTAATGTTCTTTCAGTAGGGACACTCGGAAATCACTTTAGTTCAAACGGAGAGGAACCTGAGAGGTGTTATGATAAAGATAAAAATCAAGGTAGGTACATAAATGCAGTTATAAATTACCTTATATTTGATCACACTAACACATCCATTAAGATGATCCTTCACTGTACATTGCTATAGTGCTCCATTACAGTGATTGCGCAATGTGGTGGCGATTGCATGTCGGTAGGTGGAATTGCAGGTAGAATTGCTGGACTCTGTCATTTCTTGGTGGCGATGATAGATACAGATTCCAGAATAGTTCCAGCTATTTATCCATCCATCCGAGGCATTGGAAAGTAGCAGAAAAAGCCTCTCTGGGGACCAGCACAGTATGCAACATTTACATGGCAGTGCACAATTTGGTAGCTTGTCCCCGACTCGTAGCTCGTCCCCGACTGGTTCTTCTTCCACCTTTTCTACCTAAGCCAACCAAAATTTGCGCGCGCTACACAGTTCCGTTCCCGAGGGGAACCACTACACCTTTTACATACAAACTAAGAACCCTAAGTGAGGATCAGCAGTTTACATAACAGTAAAGAAATACATTCAATAAAACAGAATATTTGCACATATTGACATTTCTACAAAAAAAATTATTCACACAGAAATTACAATTATATACAGTAAGTTTTGTTCCCTCCAAATGGGACAAAGAATTTAAATGACAGATACATTACATTGTATAGAATCATATCATGACATCGAAGTTCTTACAAAGAAAGGGGTATACAATTTTATGTAATCGATTCAAACACATTTACAGAAGCTCAATGATGTAACATTAAATAAAACAAAAGCAAACTAAATCAGTAAAGCACTAGAGCTATGGTGTTACAAACGTAGAAAATTAAGTCAGAATTAAGTAAGTCAGTTTTTGCAGGACAACCCAGAACCTGCCTGCACATGCTTTGTGACCATTACAAATTGCACAATGGAGAGCATTTCCAAAAAAAGGCATCCTGACTCGGATTCGTGGGTTATGTGCATACCCACCACGCGTGGCGCCATTTTGACGAAGTAAGGTGTGTTCCCAAACTTGGGAAGTACTCTTACGCCAACAAGCTGACGCAAAAGGTGAAGCAAGTGTTACGAACTAGTCTGCTTAGGAAAAAGACAAAACAATCAAATCTATCTAGGCAAGGTGAACTAGCTTTTAAAGGTCGCGAATTGAACAGTGACCCGAATATAGAATAAATTTCCTTTACTTCACCTTTATGGTCACAAATTTTTTGTTATCTTCAGATCTTTTTTTTATAAAAACATGTCCCAATGTACTGGAGGCATATGAGATGTCACTATGGCCCCAGTACATGTATATTAGGATATGCTTTTATAAAACAGATCTGAAGGTGGTCATTATAGACCGAAACCGGTAGTCCGATGACAAAAAATTTGTGCCCATACTCGTCAGCTAAGGGAGTTTTAGAGGTGAACTACATCGAATACTACCGACTCACAGCAAGTAATTACGATTGATGTAACAGGACTCCTACAGAAGATGATGTCTGGTTTGTGTGGCGCTCAACTGTGCGGTCATCAGCGCAATTTTTCACAAGCCTATGTTTATACCCAGCTCAATCGAGTCACTGTCAGTAATAATTTTGATGATGACGGTGAAATGATGAGGACAACACAAACACCCAGTCCCCAGGCAGAGAAAATCACCAAACCGGCCGGGATTCGAGCCCGGAACCCCGTTATCCAGACGCAGCAACGCTAGCCCCTAGACCACGAGCTGCGGACTCCAACAGAAGAGAATGATAGGTGTAAAGTAGGTGTGGATGTACTCTACACAGACTCAACTAGCAAGCCGATTTGGAAAAAAATACAGAATGACAATATTCCTGGATTTGGTTAGCCAGAAGCAATTTTATCCAGTTTCATTTGCCACAAATGGAAGGAGTTTTTGCAACAAAATGGCGACAGGCATATTTTAATTTCAAAGTACCACTCTGTAGTAATCCCCTCTGACCTACACACACAACACATTGCAAAATTCGCAGAAATTGTCAATGATCTAGCCAAATGTATCTGCTCATTACACTTCACAAGAACTTCACTTACTCCGAAGAGACAACGTGAAAATGAAGCTTACGAAAAAAAAGAACATCAAGCTGTTATAACATTAAGTGAGAAAGCTAATCAGCAAAAGAAATTTTTCTATAGGTGAATAAATCTGCCTCTCAGTCAGGTGTCAAGGATCTAATCTAGTGTCATACTATGTCATCACTAAAGACAAAATAAAGCAGAAAGTGACAATTGCTATATTGTGATACCATGCCACCATTGTACCCAATACTGGTTGCTATCTGCTAGCCTATCCTGAACCAGGAAGAATAAAAGGGGTTTTATCCATCTCATGATTAAAAATAGTTCCTCAAGTAACATATCGACAGACAGAAGCTGCATTTGTATATATTCACACATAAAAAAATGTTTTGCATCACTTTTATTCCCAGAACTTCTGAACACAGATGTTGACTGTGGATACTGTTTCACAGACACAGTCCCTTTGACTGTTCAGAGATGTCACTAAACCAACCCAAAGATGTAAACAACCATGCATGAGTAGCGCATATTAGACGGAGGGGGTCCGACAGCCGATCAGCTCCCGTCATTCCACCAGGAAGGAGGCACGCGGTCCATGTTGCCTGTAGTCCAACCATGCCTAGGCGGTCAACACTGCGGTTCGATTGCGTCCAGCCGGCCGGCATGGCCGAGCGGTTCTAGGCACTAAGCGTGACAGCTACGGTCGCAGGTTCAAATCCTGCCTGGGGCATGGATGTGTGTGATGTCCTTACGTTAGTTAGGTTTAAGCAGTTCCAAGTTCTAGGGGACTGATGACCTCAGATGTTAAGTCCCATAGTGCTCAGAGTCTTTTGAACCACTTTTTTTTTATTGCGTCCATATTGTTACTTTATGTCAGGAAGGGCTCTCAGCAAGTGAAGTGTCCAGATGTCTCAGAGTGAACCAAAGAAATGTTGTTCGGACATGGAGGAGATACAAAGAGACAGGAACTGTCGATGACATGCCTCGCTCAGGCTGCCCAAGGACTACTACTGCAGTGGATTACCGCTACCTATGGATTATGGCTCGGAGGAACCCTGATAGCAATGCCACCATGTTGAATAATGCTTTTTGTGCAGCCACAGAACGTCGTGTTGTGACTCAAGTTGTGCGCAACAGGCTGCACCGTGCGCAACTTCACTCCCGACCTCCATGGCGAGGCCGGTCTTTGCAACCACGACACCATGCAGTTTAGTACAGATGGGACCAACAAAATGCCGAATGTACTGCTCAGGGTTGACATCACGTTCTCTTCACCGATGAGTGTCGCATATGCCCTCAACCAGACAATCGTCGGAGACGTGTTTGGAGGCAACCCAGTCTGGTTGGTTGGTTCTTTGGGGAAGGAGACCAGACAGCGAGGTTATCGGTCTCATCGATTTTTTGGGAAGAACGGGGAAGGACGTCGGCCGTGCCCGTTCCAAGGAACCATCCCGACATTTGCCTGGAGCGATTTAGGGAAATCACGGAAAATATAAATGAGGAGGGCCGGAATCGGAATTGAGCCGTCGTCCTCCCGAATGCGAGTCCAGTGTCTAACCACTGCGCCACCTCTCTCGCAACCCAGTCAGGCTGAACGCCTTAGACATACTGTCCAGCGAGTGCAGCAAGCTGGAGGTTCCATGATGTTTTGGGGCGGCATTATGTGGGGACGACGTACGCCACTGGTGGTCGTGGAAAGCGCCGTAATGGCTGTACGATACGTGACGGCCATCATCTGACCGATAGTGCAACATATCGGCAGCATATTAGTAAGGCATTCGTCTTCATGGACGACTATTCGCACCCCCATAATGCACATCTTGTGAATGACTTTCGTCAGGATAACGACATCCCTCGACTGGAGTGGCCAGCTGGTTCTACAGACATTAACCCTATTGAACAAGACTGGGATAGACTGAAAAGGGCTGTTTATGGGCGACGTGACCCACCAACCACTCTGAGAGATCTAGCCGAATCGCCGTTGAGGAGTAGGACAATATGGACCAACAGTGCCTTGATGAACTTGTGGATAGTATGCCATAACGAATACAGTCATGCATCAATGCAAGAGGACGTGCTAATGGGTATTAGAGGTACCGGTGTGTGCAGCAGTCTCGACCACCACCTCTGAAGGTCTCGCTGTATTGTAGTACAACGTGAAGTGTGAGGCTTTCATGAGCAATAAAAAGGGCGAAAATGATGTTTATTTTGATATCTATTCCAATTTTCTGTACAGATTCTGGAACTCTCAGAACCGAGGTTATCCAAAACGTATATAGTTAATAACGCACCATTTTTGTTTAATTCATTCGTAGACACAGGTATAACTATATAGCACATAATTACATGTACACATTACATATATTCATGGTGAATCAACTAAAACTTGCACCTTAGGTACTTCGGAAGAGGAAAGTGTTGTCGACGTGCGGTTTACACAAAATAGATTGGTAGTCAGGGGCTCGTATTGTTAACAAATCAACAGGTTATAATAATACTTAGAAAGTAAACTTTTGTGCAAACATATACTTTTTTAAATGGAACACAGCCTATTCACATTAACAAACTGAAAATAGAGGAAATTAGAATGTCAGTGGTGTTTGTCGCAGGATTCTTGTGCAAGTCGTTTACGAGATATCGTATTTTGAAGAGTTCCATACCGACACTTGTATAATACCTGTGGTATCACACACTAAGTAACAATACAAGTGCGTAGACTAGTTATGTGAATTTTGATCAGTAACGAGACAACTGACCACCACAGGTTGTTTTCAAAAAGAGCACCAGCAGCAGCAATACAAGCTTCCAGCATGGTATGGAACGACTAATGCACAGGCACTGCCATTTCAGTTATGTCCAAGCAGACTGCAGTGATACTTCGTTGCATATCTTGCATATAATCTGGTGTAGTTGGTACGTTCTTGTAGACAGCGCCTTTCTGCTTTCCTTACAAAAAAGTCTGCAGGGTCAAAACCGGGGAACGGACCGGCCAGTGTACAGGTCCTCTGCGTCCAATCCAACGATTTGGAAGCAATTCGTGAAGACATGCTGTGGTTCGTCGTGCGCTATGTTGATACCACAGGTTACTCCTAGTCTTTTAGCATCCGTGGAAGCTGGTCTTTTAGGGATTTGTGATTCTTCTGCGTGTTCAGTGCTCCGTCTATGAAAACGGGCCTGTGAGCTGATGGTTCACTACCCCACACTCCATGGACGCTGACGTTCTACATGACGAAGCCAACTGGGATTGTCAACAGACCAAAGCGCATGGTTAGGAGGATTATTTGGCGATGACTGGTAAACGTGGCTTTATCGCTAAGCAATATACATGAGACATCTGGAGTATCCTCTCTTAATGCCGGTGTACAGAAGTTAACACTATTCTCACAATTGGTTCCATGCAAATCTTGATGGAGAGAGACATGTGATAGGGATGGAACCTACGTCGATGGATAATGCCTACGAGACTTGCCTGATTCATGCCTCTTTCCCGTTTGATTGCGATGGAGGTAACGTACAGAATCAAATGCAACAGCAACAAGAACATTAATTTCCATCTCTTCTGTCGTCACTTGTTTCCTTCTGTTACGTTGTCTAGATTTTATACTACCACATTCAAGTAACTGGTTGAAGAGGCTGATAAATCACTGCCGAGAGTGTTGAAGTCTATTGGAACGTCTTGCCGCTTAGATCGTACAATAACTAACTACATTCTTCCTACATTCTCCATACACCGTGAACGTTCTGCTTTTCTCATTGGTAAAACCCACCTCCCACTCACGACCTACTGCATGGACTGTCACACACTGACAAATAAGTCGCAATGCACTCGGGGATCACATAAGCACACTGTAAGTAAAAATAACATCGTACTCGCAATTACGCAAGTTGAATGGCACAAACAAGTGTCAGTGTCGAAACTATTGAAAGTACGATATCTCGTAAACAACTCGACTAGAATCCTGCAATAAAAACCGCTGACATTCCTGTTAATGTCTATGCCATTTAAAAAGTGTACATTTTCACTATCTGGTTATTGGCTAACAATACGAGCCCCCCGGTTTTAGGGGCTTCAGTCCGGAACCGCGCTGCTGCTACGGTCGCAGGTTCGAATCCTGCCTCGGGCATGGATGTGTGTGCTGTCCTTAGGTTAGTTAGGTTTAAGTAGTTCTAAGTTTTAGGGGATTGATGACTCCAGATGTTAAGTCCCATAGTGCTCAAACCATTTTCAATACGAACCCGTAAGTACCAGGCCATTCCCATTCCGTGGAAATAACACGTCAATAGCACTTTCCATTACCGCAACATTTGAGGCCCAAGTTTTAGATTATTCACCCTATATGTACAATGCAGCGCCAAATAAACTGGTACAGGCATGCTTATTCAAATACAGAGATATGTAAATAGGCGAAATACGGCGCTGCGGTCGACAACACATATATAAGACAACAAGTGTCTGGCGCAGTCGTTAGATCGGTTACTGCTGCTATAATGGCAGGTTATGAAGATTTAAATGCGTTTGAACGTGATGTTATGGTCGGTGCACGAGTGATGGGGGACAGCATCTCCGAGGTAGCGATGAAGTTGGAATTTACCGCTGCGACCGTTTCACGAGTGTACCGTGAATATTAGGAATCCAGTACAACATCAAACCTCCGACATCGCTGCGGCCGGAAAAAGATCCTGCAAGAACGGTACGAACGACGATTGAAGAAAATCGTTTAACGTGACAGAAGTGCAACCCTTCCGCAGATTGCTGCAGATTTCAGTGCTGGATCATCAGCAAGTTTCAGCGTGCGAAATGTTCAACGAAACATCATTGATATGGTCTTTCGGAGCAGAAGGCCCACTCGTATACCCTCGGTGACCACACGATACGAAGCTTTACGCCTCGCCTGGGTCCGTCAACACCGACAATGGACTGCTGATTACTGGAAACATGTTGCCTGGTCGGACGAGTCTCGTTTCAAATTGTATCGAGCGGATGAACGTGTAAGGGTATGGAGACAACCTTATGAATCCATGGAACCTGCATGTGAGCAGGTGACTGTTCAAGCTGGTGGAGGCTCTTTATAGGAGCGGAGCGTGTGCAGTTGGATTGATACGGGACCCCTGATGCATCTAGATACGACTCTGACAGGTGACAAGTACGCAAGCATCCTGTCTGTTCACTCGGATCCATTCTTGTCCATTGTGGATTCCGACAGCCTTGGCAAATTTCAGCAGGACAAAGCGATACCCCACACTTCCAGAACTGCTACCGAGTGGCTCCAGGAAAACTCTTGTGAGTTCGGCTGGCCATCAAACTCCCCAGATATTATGTTAAGCACATCTGGGATACCTTGCAACGTCCTGTTCAGAAGATATATCCATCCCCTCGTACTCTTACGGATCTATAGGCAGCCCTGCAGGATTCATGGAGTGAATTCTCAGCCGCGCGGGATTAGCCGAGTGGTCTGGGACGCTGCAGTCATGGACTGTGCGGGTAGTCCCGGCGGAGGTTCGAGTCCTCCGTCCTGCATGGGTGTGTGTGTTTGTCTTTACGATAATTTAGGTTAAGTAGTGTGTAAGCTTAGGGACTGATGACCTTAGCAGTTAAGTCCCATAAGATTTCACACACATTTTTTTTGGTCAATTCTTTTCAGCACTATTTCAGACATTAGACGAGTCCATGCCACGTCTTGTTCCGGCACTTCTGCATGCTCACGGGGGCCCTAGACGATATTAGGCAGGTGTACCGGTTTCTTTGGCTCTTCTGTGTATATAGGGTGTGTATAGTACAGAAAGACGCGTTTCATTTGTAAGACACTAATCTTGCATCATAATTCAGTGTTATTTATTACTTTGTGTTTAAAATGTGCAGTATGTATGTAGTCCACAGTTTAATCAGATGCAGTCATGTCTACAAATGGGGTATTTCAGCTAGTATTATAGGGCATATGATTGTTGACCTGATGAGATTATCATTCATGAACAGTCTTCGCTTTTCAAATACAACTAGCTTTTTCATTTTGATACGCTTTTCTTCTGACAGGTACTATTAGCTCTGAGCGGAGATTTGGTGCGTTGATGAAGGAAAAGTATCGTGTTTTATTTTCGGTTCAGATCACGTGTGCATTGTATGCAACTATCAGTCAGCTATGGTGAGGGGATGAGATTTCATCCAAAATTTTATTCAATTAACATGTACATAAGTGTAGAGGTGCCTAGTTAAGTGCATTCAGAACTATTATTTTTTACTCATCAGTATTCTCTCCATTCTGTTAATATTAATGACATTACAGACTAACAACTCATGCACTGAATTGACTCGCGTTGTTTACTGGTAAACTGTGTGTACAGGCGAATGAATTGTCCCTCCATATTCACTGATGAACTGTGTGAAAAGACGAAGAAATTGTCTAATAACGTTTCTTGATAAACTGTGTAATCAGACGAATATGGCGCGAAGTTGGAGTAACTCAGGTACTCTAGATAACTTGTCGTAACGCGTTTGTCTAAATAAACTGTGAACAATGTTGGAGGAGGAGCAGACTTTGCTTTAATGAAGTGCCGGGCGGAATCTTCGCACTACTGCTAGTGAAACATATGAAAGCACTCACCAATCATACGTTATCACTGCCGATGGTAAGTGTGTGCGATGTCTAATCCAGTGTACAGTTGACGGTATCCTGTGAAAGGCTTTCCAAGTTCTGAAGTGTCATGGAATCATACCGGGACACGCAATGGATGTTCGTAAACAACAACCGAATTAAATGTTTCACTCTTTCACCATTACTGTGGGATTTAGATCTCGGCATGACAGTGATGCCAACTCTGGTTTGCACTCTGCATACTACCTGGAGCGAGAGAATGTAAACAACTGACGTCACGTCTCGCCTACCGAACTAACGCCAGAGCCATGTGGGTGGAATGCAAATTACGAACTGCTTTCGCCACTACAGAGCGCTATAACTGCTGTGCGCCTCGCTGCGCTTGAGCGTCAACTTAGAATGCCAAACAGTGCGGTCGTGTGCATAGGAACTCCGTGCCACTCCTGGAATCTTAACCAGTGTCCCTAGTGTCATTGACAGGAAACTAAGTTGGACACAGATGCTACTAACGAATAACACTATTTTAATGAATACCGTGCAGTTAATATCGCACCAATTGTCACAAGTGATTATGTACGCCTATATTTGTACTGTATTTTGTTTTCGATAGTCTTTGAGAGCCACTGATTATAAAGAGTGTATTGCAGACAAACGAGGTCTTTTTTCAGAAAGGACACTGCATTTTATAGATCTAACCTTTGTCGCACGACTGTTCTCATGCTTGATGTTCACAATACGCCTGAACCACTACCGACACTTGGCCCTCTCGCGCACTTTCACCTACATGAGCCCCTCCTGCTACTCTGTTGAAAGCAGCAGTTGGTATTTCTCCAGAGCAACATACCTATTTCAACACTGTGATAGTTTCACCAGCTGCGACATGGTCGCGAATCCAGGTACTGTCAAATTATTTTATTTTATTTTTGTTACTCCAGTCTTTGATCACAGCATAAATACCTTCGACGATGACCGGTTTGAGTCAGTAATGACTATCTTCAGACCGACAAAAAAAGAAAAAAATACTCCTAGCGAGCAGTCTATCTTTCAAAACAGTACAGCATTTCATATGACAATATTGTATTGTATTGTATGCGGTTCTCACACCAGACGAGTGTAACCTCTATGTTTGCGTTGCAGAGTAATGGTGGTATTCGCGTAAGTGAAGAACTTGTTTGCGCAGCAATCGCCAACGTAGTGTAGTTAAGGCGGAATAAAGGGAACCAGCGCGCATTCGCCGAGGCAGATCGAAAACCGCCTAAAAACCATCCACAGACTGGCCGGCTCACCGGACCTCGACACACGATCACCGGGCGGATTCGTGCTAGGGACCAGGTGCTCCTTCCCAATCTGAAAAGCTGTTCGTTAGATCGCACGGCTAACCGGGCGGGCATATCACAGAATACTCACACACAAACTGGGAAATGTACAGATAAAATACGGTAAAGCGTACCTGTTCCACACCATGTCTTAATGCGATAAACATTTGACTGTGATAATTGTAAACCAATAGGAGCGTCCTTACCCAGGTTTCGGCTGGTTTCTTGTCGGACTTGGACAAATGCCAGGACATAGCAAGTCCAATCACAATTGCAAGATGTCCCATTGTTTTGCTGCATGAGAAAAACCGATTTTGTAATATATTGGTCGCCTAGGCGTAGATGTAGTACACAAAAGAGAAAAAGGAAAATTCTTAGCTGTGTTTCATGGAATAATTTAAGATATGTTTCACTTCATACTCAGTTTTGTAACAGAGACTGAACTACTTCAAATGACGAAACTCAAATATGTAGTTATATCTACAAATATTATAGTCCGATTAAATTTTCTTGATGATTTGTGCTGTGTCAAAACGCACGGGTTACGTCCGCCCTTACTAATGCTGAGCATTCTACACTAGAACTTAATACGAGGGTAATCTCAAAAGTAAGGTCTCCTACTTTTTTATAAGTACATAGACCTGTTTATTTCTACAATGGTTTACATCAGTTTACACCTTGACCACTTAGCTATTTTTCGACATAATCACCATTTCTGTCGATGCATTTTTCAAGACGCTGTGGCAGTTTTTATTTGCCATGTCATACCAACTCGCCGCCATGCTGTTTAGAAAGTTATGAACCTCTTCTTTTACCTCGTCGTCGGAGCTGAATCGCTAGGACCACAATTAACGCTGACAAGTACTGTGAGACTCTGAAAAACTCAAACGGGCCATTCAGAACCGGAGAAGAGGAATGTTGAGCACAGGCGTACACATTCTCCATGTCAATGCTCGTGGAACATAATCACCCACCTACCCTGTATTCCTGACTATTATCTGTTCCCTCGGTTAAAAGAACATTTGGCCGGAAAGCGATTCAGCTCCGACGACGAGGCCGTTGGGATTACCCTCGTAATAACAACTGGTGGTTACTGTAAATATACGTCTACGATATATTAAGAAAAAAAAAGTTGTCGATGAGCCGCGAACGTCGACGAAAAAACAGGTGGTGAGGGCGCGCGACTTTAGCGATGCAACACTCGCCTTTGCTGGGTCCAGAGATAATGCCTGAGATATTCGCAGTAGCCGGCTGCTGTCGTAGACAACCGACAGCAGCAACGAATAATTAATTAACTGTCAAAAATTGGCGTGGTGCTGCGTGTTTGTTCGTTTTAAATGGTTCCTATGGTATGACATAAAGAGTTAGTTAGTTCCCATGTAGACCTCTCACCGACAAAGTGGATATATCGGTGTGCGTCTAGGTCCGACAGTAGAGCGACCCACTGTGTGGTGTAGTGAGGCACCGCAGCTGGCGGTTGAGCCTTGGGAGAGGGAAAGGAGTTTGGATTGGTAGTACCAGTACTTTAATTTGGGTACACTTTATCAGAGGCAGTGTGGCTATTTAGTCTGATAGGCCCCTGCTCATATACGTGGCTGTGACGGTTGTTTCCTCCCAAAGCTGAGCAACGGAATATACAGAGACTCTGTAGGATTTTCTAAATAGTCGCTGAAGATACACCGGTTTTGGCGAATTTATATCAATTGATTGTCGTCTTGTGGACAGTTTCGGTTGTAAAGTTTGCTGTGCTAATCCAGCGTGAGCCTTGTTATAGAGAGAAGTACATTGGAGGTGCTGAGTTTTTGGTAATCGGTGGAACCGATATCCTGTCCGTGTTGTACGATTGATTAGTGGTCACAGCTCGCCAGAAGTAATTGGGTCGCTAGCCGTTTTGTTGAAGAGGTTTGTGTGTGTGTCGAGAAGGAAAAGCCTCGAACACATGTTCGTGGTTGTTGTTTAAGTACCACTATCTTACAGCGGACCGAGAATTGGCTCGAATAAATACGAGCTGTTTCACTATATTGTGATAGGCTGCACCAGTAGTTGAGTGGATAGGCGACGAGAAAATAAAGGAACCATTTTGCAAGCAGCATGCGGCTAAACAAAAATTTGGTTAGCCAAAGTGACGAGTGTCCGAATTCAAGTAGGGAACTTAGCAAGTCACGTATTGTAAACGCCTGAAGAGGTTCAGAATTGTTTTAAATTGTCACTTAAGGTTATATTTAAAGTGGCGGTGGCACTTAAGCTTTTTGTTTAATTTTTTTATTACTGAATTTCTGTCCTGTTCTTAGGGTGTTTATCACTGCCAGCGATGCTTCTTGGATCCTCTATAGAGTGTCGAACCGACGGCCTTTCAACTTGAGTTTCAGTTTTGGGAATAGCACGAAGTCGTAAGGTGCCAAATCTGGCGATTACAGTGGGTGGGGTACAACCACCATGTTGTTTTTTGCCAAAAAGATCCTGGTGAGCAAGGACATGTGACAGGGCGCGTTGTCGTAATGCAGCAGCCGGTTCCATTGACGCCAAAGTTTCGGCCGTCGTGACCGCACATTTTCACGGAGCCATCACAAAACGCCACAGCAGTTTGCAGAAATCACTGTTTGGTTGGGTGGGACGATTTCTTTGTGCGCAATTCCCTTGGTATCAAAGAAAACGATGATCATCCTCTTCGCCGGCCGATGTGGCCGAGCAATTCTAGGCGCTACAGTCTGGAACCGGGCGACCGCTACGGTCGCAGGTTAGAATCCTGCCTCGGGCATGGACGTGTGTGACGTCCTTAGGTTAGTTAGGTTTAAGTAGTTCTAAGTTCTAGGGGACTGATGACCTCAGAAGTTAAGTCCCATAGTGCTCAGAGCCATCTGAACCATGCTCTTCACTTTGCTCTTCACCTGTCTCTCTTTTTTGGGTCTTGGAGAGCCCGGGCTCTTCCACTGGGACGATTGTTGCTTTGTCTCTGGGTCATAACCGTAAATCCAGCTCTAGTTGCCGGTGATAACCTGTGACAAGAAGGTTGGATCATCAGATGCGGCATGACGAAGGTCCGTGCGCGTCAACACGCTGTGCCTTCTGATCGGCAGTCAAGATACTTGTCACAAATTTTGAGGCGACACGATGCATGCCCGATTCATCAGTCAACATTCGTTCAAAAGTCCCATAACCAATACCCACTTCATCTGCAAGGTCTTGAATGGTTCGATGTCGATCCACACGAATCAATTTTTGAAGTTTGGCAACAATGTCTGGCGTTGTGCGGCTAACGGGCCTTCCATTGTGAGCATCACCTTTGACGTCTGTACAGCCGGCCCTGAACCGAGCATGCTACTAAAACACACGCGTACAGCTCATGCTCTGTCCACCAAAAACTTGTTGAATCATTGCAAGGGTCTCCGTAGCACTTTTCCCGAGATTCGCACAGAATCTGATACACACGCGCTGTTCTGCTCGTGCATCCATCGTAAAATCGCCACACACCAAACAAAGAGTATTACGGAAATCACTGTGGACACACAACACGTCCTCCCAGCTGAATGCCACTCCGCACACTGACTCATTAGATATGCAGCTCTCGCCACCTAGCGGTGCAAAGATCTGCTACTCCTAATTTCCAGATGGCAGCACCAGTCCCGAAAATTTTGGATTCCACTTCGTAAGTCGGTGCAGGAAAAACAACGTGCTGCTCGAATTCGAGCAGTTCGTTCACACATGCAGCACCCTCTTCTTTAGAGTGGCAGTGCTAGACCGCACACGAGCGGTGCGACATCTGCGATCTCCTTCAATGCTCTCTATACCATCAAGAAACCTTGCTGACCACTTAAAGTTTTGCGACTTCTTCCTTCAGTATCACAAACAGTTCACATCATTTCAAAAGCATCTGTGGCACTGTTACCCTCTCCTTCAGCATGGTAGCGTCATCTCAAACAGTCCAACGCCATGGGTTAACTGCCGTCTATCTTCCTCCGTACAGCCCCGACCTGGCCACATGCGGTGTTCATCTGTTTCCAAAACATTGCTTCGAGCACTTTGCTTTGATAGTGATGGAGCGTTGCAAACAGGGGCGAAATGGTGGTTTCGTCAACGACATCTCTAACGTCGATCGGTTGTAGAACTTTGGAACACATATTATGTTTGAGTATAATGACTTTTCTGGAGACTATAAATCTGCTCTGTAGAAATCAGTATGGGTTTCGAAAAAAACGATCGTGTGAACCCAACTCGCGCTATTCGTCCACGAGACTTAGAAGGCCATAGACACGGGTTCCCATGTAGATGCGGTGTTTCTTGACTTCTGCATGGCGTTTGGTACAGTTCCCCACAGTCGTTTAATGAACAAAGTAAGAGCGTATGGACTATCAGACCAATTGTGTGATTGGATTGAAGAGTTTTTACATAACAGAACGCAGTATCTCATTCTCAATAGAGAGAAGTCTTCCGAAGTAAGAGTGATTTCAGGTGTGCCGCAGGGGAGTGTCGTAGGACCGTTGCTGTTCACAGTATATATAAATGAGCTTGTGGATAACATCGGAAGTTCACTGAGGATTTTTGTGGATGATGATGTGGTATATCGAGAGGTTGTAACAATGGAAAATTGTACTGAAATGCAGGAGAATCTGCAACGAATTGACGCATGGTGCAAAGAATGGCAATTGAATCTCAATGTACACAAGTGTGATGTGCTGCGAATACATAGAAAGAAAGATCCTTCATCATTTAGCTACAATAATAAGTCACAGCTACAAAATACTAACGCGAATTCCTTACAGACGAATGGAAAAACTGGTAGATGCGGACCTCGGGGAGGATCAGTTTGGATTCCGTAGAAATACTGGAACACGTGAGGAAATACTGACCTTACGACTTATCTTAGATGAAAGATTAAGAAAAGGGAAACCTACGTTTCTAGCATTTGTAGACTTGGAGAAAGCTTTTGACAATGTTGACGGGAATGCTCTCTTTCGAATTCTAAAGGTGGCAGGGGTAAAATACAGTGAGCGAAAGGCTATTTGCAATTTGTACAGAAACCAGATGGCAGTTATAAGAGTCGAGGGACATGAAAGGGAAGCAGCGGTTGAGAAAGGAGTGAGACAGGGTTGTAACGTCTCCCCGATGTTATTCAATCTGTGTATTGAGCAAGTAGTAAAGAAAACAAAAGAAAAATTCGGAGTAGGTATTAAAATTAATGGAGAAGAAGTAAAAACTTTGAGGTTCGCCGATGACATTGTAATTCTGTTAGAGACAGCAAAGGACCTGGAAGAGCAGTTGAACGGAATGGACAGTGTCTTGAAAGGAGGATATAAGATGAACATTAACAAAACCAAACGAGGATAATGGAATGTAGTCAAATTAAATCGGGTGATGCTGAGGGAATTAGATTAGGAAATGAGACACTTAAAGTAGTAAAGGAGTTTTGCTATTTAGGAAGTAAAATAACTGATGATGGTCGAAGTAGAGAGAATATAAAATGTAGACTGTCAATGCCATGGAAAGCGTTTCTGAAGAAGAGAAATTTGTTAACATCGAGTATAGATTTAAATGTCAGGAAGTCATTTCTGAAAGTATTTTTATGGTGTGTAGCCATGTATGGAAGTGAAACATGTACGATAAATAGTTTGGACAGGAAGAGAATAGAAGCTTTCGAAATGTGGTGTTACAGAAGAATGTTGAAGATAAAGTGGATAGATCACGTAACTAATGAGGAGGTATTGAATAGGATTGGGGAGAAGAGAAGTTTGTGGCACAACTTGACTAGAAGACGGAATCGGTTGGTAGGACATGTTTTGAGGCATCAAGGGATCACAATTTAGCATTGGAGGGCAGCGTGGAGGGTAAAAATCGTAGAGGGAGACCAAGAGATGAATACACTAAGCAAATTCAGAAGGATGTAGGTTGCAGTAGGTACTGGGAGATGAAGAAGCTTGCACAGGATAGAGTAGCATGGAGAGCTGCATCAAACCAGTCTCAGGACTGAAGACCACAACAACAACTTGAGCAGATGTAATTTCGATGGACTGCTCACGCACTGCCTTCGAATGGAAGCTGTTAATTACATAAATTATCTGGGAGTAGGCATTAGGAGTGATTTAAAATGGAATGACCATAGAAAATTAATCGTCGATAATGCAGATGCCAGACTGAGATTCATTGGAAGACTCCTAAGGAAATGCAGTCCGAAAACAAAGGAAGTAGGTTACAGCGCAGTTGCTCGCCCACTTCTTGAATATTGCTCACCGGTGTTGGATCCGTGCCAGATAGGGTTGATAGGACAGAGAGAGAGAAGATCCAACGGAGATCAGGGCGCTTTGTTACAGGATCATTTAGTAATCGCGAAAGCGTTACGGAAATGATAGGTAAACTCCAGTGGAAGACTGCATGAGAAACGCTTAGTAGCTCGGTACGGGCTTTTGTTGAAGTTTCGAGAACATACCTTCACCGAGGAGTCAAACAGTATATTGCTCCCTCCTACGTATATCTCGCTAAGAGATCATGAGGATAGAATCAGAGAGACTAGAACCCACACAGAGGCATACCGACAACCTTTCTTTCCACGAACAATACGAGACTGGAATAGACGGGAGAACCGCTAAACACACCAGGTGGCTGGCAATGGATGTAGATGTAGATGTAGATGTAGAAAGTCCAACAATGTGCAGTGTTATTGTTGTTGTGGTCTTCAGTCCTGATACTGATTTGATGCAGCTCACCGTGCTACTCTATCCTGTGCAAGCTTCTTCATCTCCCAGCACTTACTGCAATCTACATCCTTCTGAATCTGCTTAGTGTATTAATCTTTTGGTCTCCCTATACGATTTCGACCCTCCACGCTGCCCTCCAACGCTAAATTTGTGATACCTTGATGCCTTAGAACATGTCCTACCAACCGGTCCCTTCTTCTTGTCAAGTTGTGCCACAAACTCCTCTTCTCCCCAATTCTATTCAATACCTCCTCATTAGTTATGCTATTTACCCATCTAATCTTCAGCTATCTTCTGTAGCACCACATTTCGAAAGCTTCTATTCTCTTCTTGTCCAAACTATTTATCGTCCACGTTTCACTTCCATACATGGCTACACTACATACAAATACTTCCAGAAACGACTTCCTGACACTTAAATCTATACTCGATGTTAACAAATTTCTCTTCTTCAGAAACGCTTTCCTTCCCATTGCCAGTCTACATTTTATATCCTCTCTACTTCGACCGTCATCAGTCATTTTGCTTCCCAAATAGCAAAACTCCCTTACTACTTTAAGTGTCTCATTTCCTAATCTAATTCCCTCAGCATCACCCGACTTAATTCGACTACATTCCATTATCCTCGTTTTGCTTTTGTTTATGTTTATCTTATATCCTCCTTAAACTTTGTACAGAAATTTAATTAGCGAATCCTATCCTTGAGAGGTAGCTTCACATTCCGAGAAGAACCAGGATATAACTTGTTCAATTCATAACTAAAAGTGCCATTGTGATTTTTCAGTATTTTTGCAAAATAAATAATAACTTTCGTTAGTTTCATGCTTTTCTTACACTAAATAGCACTACTCCAGTACCCAAGTATCCACTAGTTAAGTATGAAATTTTGTGAATTTTGTGTCATTACCTTACAGCGGACGACTCCAGAAGATATTTATTGCTGAAATTTTTCAGACATTTCTCTTGAGAACGTTAGGAACGTATGTCTGACTTCTGTAGCAGCGTGGGAGTGGAAATTGCATCTTGCAGAAGCCACAGGGTAACGGGTACATCTCAGATTAATCCGTTGCGCAGAATAACAGATCAAAAGCACACCTCAGACCATTTGAAACAACGTAGCACGGTTACCATGCTGCAACCACAAATGAGAAATATTCTGTCAAAATCGTTGCCCGCAGAGCGCTGAATTTGGTGTAGTCTATCAGCAGAGCGATTCTGTAATTTGTAAAAAAAGACTCATAACGGTGACAGGGATATTGCTGTCCCGACTGTAACCGCAGCTGGAAGCATATTTGTGGTTTCATTTACCGCGCAATAACACTGAGAGTTTGCATACGTGAAAAAACGTCCCGAATATTGTATCGAGTTATTTTAAACCAGATGTAAATTTATTCGCCGAGAGAGTCGATAACGTGGCAAATATCGGTGTTTCACGTGAGAACCTGATTGTGTAGCAAAATATTTCTGCGGAGGGGCATGGTGACAACGGAATACAAATGAGCACCCCACCGAGGTCGCTGCGTGAATGAACTGCGTATAAATCGTGTCAATGGCGGTGCACAAAAGAGAGGGAGACACACATACGCAGAGAGCAACGCATTCTGTGCCCATCACTGGCTGTGAACGTTTCCTGTGGTGCGAACTGTGGTCACACAGCGAAAATAAAGCGTTATTAGAAACAAATGGGAAATTTTGACGGTAAAGAACTGTGAATAATGTGAATAAACCCAACACAAAAAGTCTGCTTCAGTTCAGCTACTGCATAGATTCTAAAACTGCCATGTTCTTGAAAATCATCGTAGGTGTGACTGTCACAGTCATTATAACTTACAAATAGGCTGTGCACTGTTTCCTTTTACTACTTCATAGCTGCAATGCGTTTCCGTATCGAACCTGCACATTATCATAATTATCAATGTATAACATTAAGCATCACTTCCTCTCACATACTTTGATAGTCTCCTAGCTGATGTAAAAGGCGTCACTATAGTTTCTGACAGATTGGTCAAGTAAATAAAGTCACTTCCTTATTTACTATTCATTCATTTCCCATTCATCTAACACCAGCAGTGAACTGCCTGCAGACAACAGATATCTCAGAATAGTAATCCCGAAATGGGATCAGTCTATGGCCCTGTCATTCAAGCCATTACATAGTACCATAGTTTCCTCCATAAGCCTTTAGGAACTACATTATACTGAATGCGTAGGCGTAAAATAAACGGAACTGAAACTTTGTCGTTCTTACAGATTGCAATGAGATTAATTTAAAATAAGATGGAATTTGAGTAGGATTTTCAGTTTTTCTCAAACAAAGGGACTAGTCGCATTACAAAATGAACAGAATAACACAATTTTTCTGTAGCAAGAATATTAACAAAACATGCCAATTTATGCTGGAAAGCAATTACCTGGGTAATCGTCATTTGTTTTAAGTCCTCTCTTTAGTTATGCGAAGTAGTTTTGGTGACCACAATTAAAGTTTTTCTACCGTGGCCCGGAAGAATGTATCCACGTGTGTTCAAACTATTACACTTGTGTAGGACATCTCCACCGCAGTACGTGCCTTTCAAAAGGGAATTCCAGCCTCATCTATCTCCTAGGTAGGTGGCTTACATTTCTCCGAAGAATCAGTTTGTGTGAGAAAGACTTTTAAGTAGGCCATTTGTGAGAGCTGCTAATAGGTTTCATTTTTGTTTTGTTTCTTAATCTGCAGTAAACATCTTCGATTATCTGATGTCCTTTATTATTTCGTCCTCGAGCACACAGCTAGCCTCACTTCTCAGAACACAATCTTAGCAATCATACATTACGTCATAAATTTTTGTGTGTGTCTCCATTTGTTGATAAACGTTCCTTTTAGAGTGGTACATATGAATCGGTATTAACTGCATTGTTTTCACAGTTATTTATCTTAAGAGGCAGGAGATAAATCAGCGTAAGTACTTAAATTTTCGGGCTTGGCGAGCACTTGGGTTGATCACCATCGTGTCCACCGAGTGCTGTTGGCCAGCGGGACACACTTAAGTGATTTCGAGGACAATTAAGGACTACTTTCTGGAGAAGAAGCAGCTCCGGTCACGAAAACTGACAACGGCCGTGAGAGTGGTGTGGTGATTACATGCCCCTCAATATATGCATACGCAGACGCGTGAGGGCAGGGGATGGCACGGCGGCCCGTCCGTGCCGTTGGGCCTTCAAGGGCTGTTCGCTGGTGTTTGCTTGCTAAGTAGCTAAATTTGGTATGTTATTATATCCCATCAACTTTATTTTATTATTCACGAATGGGCCCAACACGACCACGTGAGGTACAATCCACCAATGTCACTTTTGACTGTTGGCCTTCCTTTGTGTCCAAACTTGTTTCATCTGTCAAAATGTAGTGTCTTTCTTTCATCAGAGCACCGTGTTCCAGGCCGTTATCTAATTTCCCTCTGATCAACTTCCCAGGCAAATATTTTTTACCTGAATGTTTTTCTGTCTGTAACATCTACCTGAGTTATACCGGCTGCTTTAAGTTCTTCCTTAATCGGAGCGATCCATTTAACTGGCTCAGTTTTGGCCTTACTTCTGTTTTTGTAGAATTCTACTATTTGTTTTGTCAGTCTAGAGGGTGCCGTTCTCTTAATGTTAGCATAAAATTTCAGTCTTCGTTTTCTCATGTCACCACGTACGTCTGTGTATTCTTCTACTTCCTGTACGGTTCTCCATCGGTAGTTTTGGGGCCTAATATTTTTCTAATAAGCTTTCTTTCTTTCTTTTGAATTTCTTCAATATCCCTCTTTCTATTTAAAATTAAAGTTTTTGCTCCATAAAGACATTCAGGTTTGATTACAGTGCTGAAATGCCTATGTTTACTGGATTTAAAAAGTGATTTTTTATTATAAATATTTTGTGTTGATCTAAATGCTTTTGTGCTTGTTTATTGCAGGTCAGATATTCCGTTTTTTCGAATGATGTTTGTAGTTCTACTTTTTCCGCAACTTGTTTAAAAATTTCAATTTGTTTTTGAGTTGTGGTAATATTCCTAGTTAAAATTGGCAGATCATCTGCAAAGGTGAGGCAATCTACTCTAATATTACTTCTGCCTAACTAGATTGATTGATCTATATTTTTATTCTACTTTTCCTCTCGCCATTAACTTTACTTTAGATTTGTTGAAAGATATCCCTAAGTTTCTGCGTAAAACAAAGTTGATATGTGATGAGTTACAGGTCAATAGCGATGCCGGCACGGTGACCACCCGACGTTAGATCTTGTAACAAATCACTGTGCTTCAATGATGTTAGAGATAAGATTACATCTCATAGCGTGAACTTGACTCGTCCTAATTATCTATGAAATTTTCGACATTTTTTCGTTAAAAACAAAAAGAACTGATATTCAGTCTTTCTTAGAGTGCGACGTCGCGAGCATAGAGCTGCAGCGGACGTTTCACAGCAGTAGTGAGGAGTTTTGTTGTACAATTGGCGTCTGACCGCGACCGCACTGTTCTGGCGGTATTTTCTATGCAGCGAAAGCTCGTTTCTTTGCTGTTAGCAACGGGTTCTGTTTGGAGGTAAAAGGAGAGCAGGGCGCAAGAGAGAGCCAAAAATTACAAGCCTCAGGGTTGAAATCTGGTGGAGACGGCATCGATTCTGGGTCTTGACGTGGTGGAGGCGCCATTGGCTTTGGCTGAGACGCGATGCTGACCACAGTGACTTCTGAGTTAGGAGACGTCCAGGAAACGGTGTTGGTTGTTGTAGTTATCGAGAGAGCCCACACGACAGCAGCGTTTATCACGGGACACAGCAATTAAATTACCATGAGCATTCATAGCAGCATCGCCATAGCATAGCATTCCATACATGTGGAATTATATACGACTGCCTGCCTTAGGTTCAACGTACATGCATTGACGTGGTGGAGGCGCCATTGGCTTTGGCTGAGACGCGATGCTGACCACAGTGACTTCTGAGTTAGGAGACGTCCAGGAAACGGTGTTGGTTGTTGTAGTTATCGAGAGAGCCCACACGACAGCAGCGTTTATCACGGGACACAGCAATTAAATTACCATGAGCATTCATAGCAGCATCGCCATAGCATAGCATTCCACACATGTGGAATTATATACGACTGCCTGCCTTAGGTTCAACGTACATGCATTAAATGTACGAACCTTCCCCCGTCGGAGCCTCGAGCCCTCCCTCGGGCATGAGTGTGTGCGTTGTCTATAGTATAAGTTAGTTTAAGTTGTATGTAGGCCTAGGGACCGGTAACCTAAGTAGTTTGATCCCATAAGACCTTACCACAAATCTACAATTTTTTTGTATGAACCTTTCAATCAATCACCAAACTTTCAGTCACTGTTTGCCGTCACGAAGAAGCGAATTTTGAAACTGAGTTTCAGATCATCATCTTTGAGTTAACAGAGTGTAATTTCTCATGCTATCTAGACACGCTACTATCCATGAAATCACTAATCAGAATTTTCATACAGATTAGATTAATTAACTGTTTGACTATCTTCTTTACACGAACTATCTATGTTGTAACGAATAAATTAGAGTGTTTAAATGGAAAAATGTTTTTGTCAGACACCTTCTGTTCACATTAAATTATTGTGCAAATCCTCTTCTTTAGGACCTATGTCTAGGACCTAAAAATCTGCGGTATCCTCTAGGAGCTGTGCACATTAAATTCATAGTATGCGTCTTTGTGAAGTGGCCTACCCACAATTAGTTTCCTGGGTTAGGAAAATTTTCCACGAAGAGAGGATTTTGCAAGCTGTATTTCTTTTCAATTTAAATATAAGCAATTTCGAAGCAACAAAGGCCATCTTGACACACAACGGAGTGACAATCATTGCGGGTGTACATCGACTGTTGCATCCTTCTGTCTGATGATGGAGAGTTGTGGCTTCGGTGTTGATTAAATTTAAACCGGGAAGCAATAAATACAGCTGACTAGGAAATAAACAGAAAAGACACTTACTTCCACAGCATCTCCCATAACTGAGAAAGCTAAAAGATAGTTTTATGTGAACGTTTGGCTTCCAATTGGGCCTGAGGCCTTCGCCTATACGACAATGAGCTAAAACATTATAACCACCGCGGCAATGGATGATACCTGGACTTGGTGACCTAGTGGCGTTGTGTGTGACGTATATATATAGTGCGGGCAAAATTCCGCGGCCTCTACATGGCAGTCGGCTCAGGAAGTGTGGGGAGAACGGTAGTTGTGGGAGTCTCTCAGAGCGCTGTAGGGGAACTGCTTAGTGCTGGAGGGGAAAGTTTCGTTCTATACTGTAGCCAGCACTCACATTTTTTTTGTAAATATTAAGTGGGCTCCTTCCAAGCCCACACTTGCATGATGACCAGTCATAAAAATCTACTGTCACCACTGTTTTCGTTAGTATCTAAAAAGAATTCCGCCGAAAATGCAGCAGTTTATTTTCACCAGGCTGGTTAACCGTTTGTAGCTTTCAGAGAGCGTCATGAGTGCAAATTTTGAGTAAAACCTACATATTTATCTGGTTTTGAGATCAACATTTGCTTCTTTTGCCAAAACACAGCGGAGTTTACACTGTCTCACCTCGCTAACGTGTCGTGTAGACACAATTGTTGGATGATTCTGAAACAGTGGTTTATTAAGTTTATTAATTGAGGAACTGAGGAAAAGTAAGTTCAGTAGATTATGAAAAACACATCCTTAGTACGAAATAAACGTGTAATGTCGTCACTTATGTCGTTCCAAAATTCATGGCATTTCTCGTTTCACCAGCTATCGATGAATCTTAAAAATAACATTCTTTCACCGAAAAAGTCTGTAGTTATTGGAATAACACGGTAGATAGTGAAGTTTTACGTAATAACGATATGATAAAATTCTCTGCTCTTTGCGTGCTATCATTTGCCAAAATCTCATTTCGATATTTCAAACCGTTAATGAAATCTTAATTGAAAATGTCATATTTTGGTTCTCTTAAAGTGATTAGGTTCAGCAACTTTCGCAATCAGAATAATTGCCAATTTTGAGGATGTAGAAATTAGTAAGCTAACATACTTCGCATACTTCCACTCTCTGATGTCATACGGAATAACATTCTGGGGCACCTCAACACTTAGGCAGAAGGTATTCACTGCTCAAAAGAAAGTAGTTAGAATAATGTGTGCGGTACATAGTCGCACACCTTGTAGGCATCTGTTTAAAAGGTTAGGAATTCTTACAACTGCTTCACAGTACATTTACTCAGTAATGAAATTTTTTCTCAACAACATGCACCAGTTTAAAATCAACAGCGACATTCATGATTACAATACCAGAAAAAAGAAAGGCCTACACTATCCTTTACTTAACCTATCTTTGGCACAGAAAGGGGCAAAGTATGTTGCTATAAAAGATTTTGATAAATTACCAGATGAAATAAAAAGTCTGACAGACAGCAGTAGTAGTTTCAAAAACAAACTGAAATCATACCTCCTAGACAACTCCTTCTATACCATAGATGAATTCTTGAATATGAGTAAATAAATCTGGAGGTATAATATGTGCTTTTTGTGCCATTTAAGGCAATGGGATGGATAAAAGAAATATTTAGGTATAACACTATAACGTAAAAAAAGATACTTGTTTCCTGTGCACATTTCTTGTGCATTTGACACGTTCCACATCATAACGGTTTTTCCGTGCCATTGATTAGTGGAACACGTTACTAACTAACTATGAGGAATGTTGTGGATATTGCTCTCTGGCGCGGTGCGATCGTAAATGAGTGTGCTACATCAGATCAATTTTCTCGAGATTGGTGACCGATAGACACCTCTACCCAAGTCTAAACAAAAAGTCAGTGCGTGAGCTAAATTTCAAATGCAACAACAGATTACGCAATATACACCAAACGCAAAACCATTGCGACCACTGTTTTGTATTGCACACTTTTCCGAAATGGGCGCAGTGTCTTACTTTCACGAAATATCACAATAACTACGACCATTAATAAGGTAACGCACACATCCAGAATGAGATTTTCACTCTGCAGCGGAGTATGCGCTGATATGAAACTTCCTGGCAGATTAAAACTACGTGCCGGACCGAGACTCGAACTCGAGAACTTTACCGAACTTACCAAGTTCGAGTCTAGGTCCGGCACACAGTTTTAATCAGCCAGGAAGTTTCATAATGGACACGTAATCATAAACTTGACATATAAAGCTATAACTAAAGCTAAAATGAATTTTTTTATCGAATAGTTTCCGTAAAATCGTTTGAAAAAGATTTCAGGGTGCGCGCCTCGATTCTGTCATCGGTGAAAGGCCGAAAGGTGGAAGACACTTGTTGGCCTCCCCTTACGAACTAACGAATGAACTCACCCAGCGCTTTGGACGAAAACTGACCACTGCGCATCGGCCACCGTATCCTGTGCGAGTTGCACTTCCGGAACCGGCGCCTTGAAGATTCCTGCGTGGGCCGCCAGCGGCTCTTTCATCATAACCACCATGTGGGACCTCCAGGCCGCCGCCCAACGAAGACTGCCGGGACGGTGTTACAAGCCGCGTGGCATCCACCTTCTAGTCGACATTACCTCCATGTCGTTAGTTAGTGGCGAACGCTGCACTGAATTGTTGACAGCTAGCTCCACCGGCAAGCATTCACTGTACACTGTACTACGAGGCTCGCTGCGTTGGACCTCTGCTTAGCTAGCCACGGTTGCCACAAGTTGCCAACAAAGTGGTAGTTCTTCGCTAGTTGACAGAAACATATTTATTTTTAGGTGCATTTGCGTCAAGTAATCTTTTGCTTATCTGCCGATATTCCTACAGAAACAGATCCCTTTGGTCAATTTCCAGCCATTTACCATTAGCAACAAGAACATGAAATTTGGCTCCTCGAAACATAGTGGCTACCGATTCGCATCAACTGTTGACACGACGCCACATATTTCACTCCTGTGCACACCTTCACCTTTGAGAGTAGCACTTGTAACCTACGTCGTTAATTATTTGCTTAATGTATTCCATCCTCCGTCTTCCTCTACAGTTTTTACCCTCTACACGTCTCTTTAGTACCATGGACATTATTTCCCAATGTATTGCAGATGGCCTGTCATCCTGTCCCTTCCTCTTGTCTGTGTTTTTCATATATTTCCTTCCTCGCCGATTCTCCTGAAACCTCCTCATTCCTTACCTTATGAGTGTACCTAATTTGCAAGATAATTTTCAACATTCTTCTGTAGCTCCATATCCCACATGCTTCCATTCCTTTCCGTTCCGTTTGTCTCTCAGTCCATGTTTCACTATCATACAATGTTGATGTTGTTGTGGTCTTCAGTCCTGAGACTGGTTTGATGCAGCTCTACATGCTACCCTCTCCTGTGCAAGCTTCTTCATCTCCCAGTACCTACTGCAACCTACATCCTTCTGAATCTGCTTAGTGTATTCATCTCTTGGTCTCCCTCTACGATTTATACCCTCCACCCTGCCCTCCAATGCTAAATTTGTATTCCCTTGATGCCTCAGAACATATCCTACCAACCGGTCCCTTCTTCTCGTCACGTTGTGCCACAAACTCCTCTTCTCCCCAATTCTATTCAATACCTCCTCATTAGTTATATGATCTACCCATCTAATCTTCAGCATTCTTCTGTAGCGCCGCATTTCGAAAGCTTCTATTCTCTTCCTGTCCAAACTATTTATTGTCCATGTTTCACTTCCATACATGGCTACACTACATACAAATACTTTCAGAAACGACTTCCTGACACTTAAATCTATATTCGATTTTAACAAATTTCTCTTCTTCAGAAATGCTTTCCTTGCCATTGCAAGTCTACATTTTATATCCTCTCTACTTCGACCATCATCAGTTATTTTGCTCCCCAAATAGCAAAACTTCTTTACCACTTTAAGTGTCTCATTTCCTAATCTAATTCCCTCAGCATTACCCGACTTAATTCGACTACATTCCATTATCCTCGTTTTGCTTTTGTTGATGTTCATCTTATATCCTCCTTTCAAGACACTGTCATTTCCGTTGAACTGCTGTCTCTGACAGAATTACAATGTCATCGGCGAACCTCAACCTTTTTATTTCTTCTCCATGGACTTTAATACCTACTCCGAATTTTTCTTTTGTTTCCTTTACTGCCTGCTCAATATACAGATTGAATAACATCGGGGACAGGCTACAGCTCTGTCTCACTCCCTTCCCAACAACTGCTTCCCTTTCATGCCCCTCGACTCTTATAACTGCCATCTGGTTTCTGTACAAATTTTAAATAGCCTTTCGCTCCCTGTATTTTGCCCCTGCCACCTTTAGAATTTGAAAGAGAGTATTCCAGTCCACATTGTCAAGAGCTTTCTTTAAGTCTACAAATGCTAGAAACGTAGGTTTGCCTTTCCATAATCTTTTTTTCTAAGATAAGTCGTAAGGTCAGCATTGCCTCACGTGTTCCAATATTTCTACGGAATCCAAACTGATCTTCCCCGAGGTCGGCTTCTATCAGTTTTTCCATTCGTCTGTAAAGAGTTCGCGTTAGTATTTTGCAGCTGTGACTTATTAAACTGATAGTTCGGTAATTTTCACATCTGTCAACACCTGCTTTCTTTGGGATTGGAATTATTATTTTCTTCTTGAAGTCTGAGGGTACTTCACCTGTCTCATACATCTTGCTCACCAGATGGTAGAGTTTTGTCAGGACTGGCTCTCCCAAGGCCATCAGAAGCTCTAATGGAATGTTGTCTACTCCCGGTGCCTTGTTTCGGATCAGGTCTTTCAGTGCTCTGCCAAACTCTTCACGCAGTATCGTATCTCCCAATTCATCTTCATCTACATTCTCTTCCATTTCTATAATATCGTACTCAAGTACATCACCCTCTATATACCCCTTCTACCTTCCTGCTTTCCCTTCTTTGGTTAGGACTAGGCTTCCATCTGAGCTCTTGATATCCATACAAGTGGTTCTCTTTTCTCCAAAGGTCTCTTTAATTTTCCTGTGGGCAGTATCTATTTTACCTCTAGTGAAATAAGCCTCTACATCCTTACATTTGTCCTTAAATTAGCCATTTTGCACTTCCTGTCGATCTCATTTTTGAGACGTTTGTATTCCTTTTTGCCTGCTTCATTTACTGCGTTTTTATGTTTCCTCCTTTCATCTATTAAATTCAATATTTCTTTCAGTACCAGCACAGCAAGGCCGTTTTGGTTATTGTTACAAGGCCAGATCAGTCAATCATCTACACTGTTGCCCCTGCAACTACTGAAAAGGCTGCTACCCCTCTTCAGGAACCACACGTTTGTCTGGCCTCTCAACAGATACCCCTCCGTTGTGGTTGCATCTGTATCGCTGAGGCACGCAAGCCTCCCCACCAGCGGCAAGGTCCATGGTTCATGGGGGGCGGGGAGGGGGGCGGGGGGTGCTACAAATATACATTCTCAGACATTTCTTCCTCAAATTAAGAACTATGTTTGATACTAGTGGACTATTTTATGCCAGATACGCCCCTTTTGCCAGTGCTAGTCTGCTTTCTATGTTCTCCTATCTCCTTCCATCACGGGTTTTTCGCTGCCTTGATAGCAGAATTCCTTACTTCCGTCTATTTCGTGATCCCCAATTATGATGTTAACTTTCTCGCCTTTCTCATTTGTGTCACTTCTCATTACTTTCGTCTTTCTTCAAATTTCTCTCAAGCCATACTCTGTACTCATTAGACTGTTCATTCCATTCAACAGATCCTGTAGTTTTCTTCACATTCACTGATAATAGAAATATCGTCAGCGAATCGTATCACTGATATCCTTTCACCATGAATTTTAATCCCACTCTTGAACCTTTCTTTTATTTGCGTCATTGCTTCTTCGGCGTACAGATTGAACAGAAAGGGGAAGACTATATCCCTGTCTTACACCCTTTTTAATCCGGACACTTCGTTCTTGGTCTTCCATTCTTATTGTTCCCTCTTGGTTCTTTTACATACTGTAGATTACTAGTGTTTCTCTATAGCTTACCCCTTGTTTCTCAGGATTTCGAACATCTTGCATCATTTTACACTGTGGAACGCTTTTCCTGGTCGACGATACTAGTCGAAAATTGGAAAATACGCTGATGCAAGCCACTTTCACGAAGGACAGTGTTGTGCCTCGGTGCCTGGAAACGGGTATCTCGGAAACAGCCAAAGTGATCGTCATTTCGCGCGCTACAGCCGTGAGCACATATGGGAAGTGGTTGAAGAACTTTGAAACTACGAGTAGGCTACAAGGTGTTGTGCGTCCTCGGCTCATCACAAAGCGTGTAGGACTGATCCTTGCCCTGTTCTGTGAATCTGGTACACGCGCAAGCACATCTTTCAGAGTTTTGAGGAAGACGGTTCAAAATGGTTCACATGGCTCGGAGCACTATGGGACTTAACTGCTGAGGTCATCAGTCCCCTAGAACTTAGAACTACTTAAACCTTACTAACCTAAGGACATCACACACATCCATGCCCGAGGCAAGATTCGAACCCGCGACCGTAGCGGCCGCGCGGTTCCAGACTGTAGCGCCTAGAACCGCTGGGCCATTTCTGCCGGCTGCTGCAGACGATCTTGACGTATACGGATGTTAACCTAGCTATATAAGAACTGCAGTATACACGCGATCGTCGGGACTACATCGTGCATCAATGGAAACTTTGCGCCTGGTAGGTTGAATCACATTTCTTCTTGCAGCAGATCTTCCGTGGGATCTGTGATAGTATAGTTAATAGGCTCCATGACGACTGTGGACTACGCCATCGTTATCGAGGACTACTTGCATCTTTTCAGGTTTTGTGTCTTCGCCGACACCATCTTCCACCTGGATAACTGCCAGTGTCACCAGAGCAGAGTCGTGCTACAGTGATAGTTGATGTCTTGGCCACCAAATCTGCCTGATGAAACACATCTGGGACGCTGTCTGCCGCCAGCTCCGCGCCCACAAACCAACCAGCCCGCAATTTACGTTAATTGAGTGACCCATGCATAGATACCCGGTGCCGTGTGCGTCCGGAAACCCATCAAAGCCTTGCCAAATCTACAACAAGAAAAATCGTTGTTATATTGCGTTGCTGAGGTGTCAACACGCTATACTTTACGGTTATTACTATTTCCATTGGTCAACTGACGATTGTGTAACTGAACAGTGTGTTATTTACGTTACAGCCAACTGCCAAAAACATCGATTCTTTACAAATTTTACTGTATTTTGTTGAAGATGTTACTAATTAAGAGAGATGATCTACACTCATGTTCATAAATTAAGGATAATGCTGATACATGGAGAAACAACGCTCTGGTGGGCGGTTTGCAGGATTATATCACTTCGGGGTATGACCATGTGGTGCATTTGACCTGCGATCGTCGCACTGTGGCTCTGGCAGCAGTCCACAAACGCAGATGTGTGTTGGTGCATGTTAGAGTACGGTGCAGCGAGTAAGTGTACAGACGTTTTCAGACGTGCTAATGGTGACTGTGTGTTGAAAATGGCTCAAAGAACACATATTGATGACGTTATGAGGGGTTGAATACTAGGGCGACTGAAGGCTGGTCAAACACGGCAGGTCGTAGCATGGGCCCTCCGTGTGCCACAAAGTGTGATCTCAAGATTATGGCAACGATTCCAGCAGACAGGAAACGTGTCCAGGCGCTACAGTACGGGACGTCCACAGTGTACAACACCAGAAGAAGACAGATATCTCACCATCAGTGCCCGCAGACGGCCACTGAGTACTGCAGGCAGCCTTGCTCGGGATCTTACCGCAGCCACTGGAACAGTTGTCTCCAGACACACAGTCTACAGAAGACTGAACAGAAATGGTTTACTCGCCCGGAGACCTGCAAGGTGCATTCCACTGACCCCTGGTCACAGGAGAGCCCGTAAAGCCTGGTGTCAAGAACACAGTACATGATCATTGGAACAGTGGTCCCAGGTATAGTCTGAACAGTGATTCTCGCCGGGTTTTCATGTGGTGTGAACCAGGAACCAGATACCAAACCATTAATGTCCTTGAAAGGGAACTTTATGGAGTTCGTTGTGTGATGGTGTGGGGTGGGATTATGATTAGTGCAAGTACACCCCCGCATGTTTTTGACAGAGGAACTGTAACACGTCAGGTGTATCGAGACGTCATTTTGCACTAGTATGTCCGCCTTTTTTAGGGTTGCAGTGGGTCCCATTTTCCTCCTGATGGATGATAACGCAAGGCCTCACCGAGCTGCCATCGTGGAGGAGTACCTTGAAACAAAAGATGTCAGGCGAATGGAGTGGCCGGCCTATTCTCCTGACCTAAACCCCATCGAGCACGTCTGGGATGCTCTCGGTCAACGTATCGCTGCACATCTTCAAATCCCTACGACACTTCAAGAGCTCCGACAGGCACTGGTGCAAGAATCGGAGAATATACCTCAGCAGCTGCTCGACCACCTGATCCAGAGTATGCCAACCCATTGTGCGGCTTGTGTACATGGTGATCATATCCTATATTGATGTCGGGGCACATGCGCAGGAAACAGTGGCGTTACCACATGTGTTTCCGGACATTTTCCTCGTCTTATCACCGATACCGTGGATTTACAGAACTGTGTCGTGTGTGTTCCGTTGGTGCCTATGCTATTAGCGCCAGTTTTGTGTATTTCCATGTTGTGTGGCACCACATTCTGCAGTTATCCTTAATTTATGAGCATGAGTGTAGAATACTGTTTGATTTGTTCTACAGTGTGAAATGTGTCTATGTTTTATTTTATGCTTATTTCCACATCAATCTGTTATTAATTGACTATGCAAAATATGTTTCATCTATTTCGTAATGCTTTTGTGAAATGCGTTGTGTAAAACTGCGATATAGAAAATTCTTGTATGAACTGTGATGTCAGACTGCTATCGACAGTGGTAGTCGAACAATGACAGTCAGTGGGTATGCAGTGTCGTGGCATGGAAGTTATGTTGGGTAATCGTGCTAGATAGGAACACGAGAAAGTTTATGGCCGCTTTCCTGCTTTCGATTACTGTTTAAACTAAATTTCGACGTGAACGTTATGAAACGTAAGGTGAGATTGCGAATATTGTGAGCTTCTTGGAGAACTATGAACAGCCGTGAGAATGTAAAGGCGACTGGACAGTGACTGTCATTGTGAATTGTGACAACTGAGCTGTTTCTGTGAAAATGAGTTATACGAACTAATGTACTTAAAAACATTTATCTCATTTGCAACTTATTATCCCGCGGAGCGCGTTAAATATTAACTATATTTGTGGAGACTTTCAAACTGTTTATTACATGCGGTACTGTTTTTGACACAGCTGTGAATTCGCGATCGCGATTGCTAAAAGCGTACGGACTGTTATTTCACGATCGGCGAGCCAAGGTGTTCTAGAAACGAATTTTCCAAAAAATGCAAGTAATTCTATCCTATCATTCCGGTTTCTACAATGATTTGACCTATCGACACCTTACCGATCATGCTGTATCGAACACTGATCGAAAAACGAACACGGCAATTGATTTTTGTTGTAGCTGGCAGATTTCCCAGAGGCCATCCATGGTTAATACGTGTGATCTTAATTACATTCAGTGTAAACGTGGCTTTATCGCTGAAAAAGTATTGCTGAAAGCAAATGACGATTGTCGTTTAACCAGTGACAATATTCGCGTTGTGTGGCATTGTCAAAACTGTGAGGATTGTGAGCAACCTGTACGGGAAATGGGTTCAAATTTTCTACGTGCAGCGGTATCCAGTAGTACCACCCTGCACAAATTCAAAAAAATGTTGAAATGTGTGTGAAATCTTATGGGACTTAACTGCTAAGGTCATCAGTCCCTAAGCTTACATACTACTTAACCTAAATTATCCTAAGGACAAACACACACACCCATGCCCGAGGGCGGTCTCGAACCTCCGCCGTGACCAACCGCACAGACCATGATTGCAGCGCCCATGACCGCTCGGCTAATCCCGCGGGGCGCACAATTTCAGCATTGCATTGCTCTTCCTGCACAGGTTGTCGAACTACACATTCAGGACAAATGAGAACTTGTAAGAATACCTATTGCACGCGATGTGCTGCAAACTTTGGTAAGCACCCTTCGATCAGGAATTTCACGCGTCGGAAAGCGTCGGCGATATTCTTCGACAGCAGCAGGAGCTCTGTCATCGCAAAAGTGGTAAAAAATACACCATTGCTGCAAATTATTCGTTAGTGTAGATGTGTGGCATTTAGCCAGCGCATGTTATAGTTAACGAATACTTCCCTCTGATACAATCTCAGTCCCTCGAACCACTTGACTAACAACACATAATTGACAACTGCATGTTCAACAGGCTATTTGAAAGGAACGAGGGCTGTCGGGTTAGAATAAAACGTCAAAGAGGTTGAGTGGTTGAGACATACACCTGTGCATCAACAAATTTACATAAAATGTGTTCTACCTCGGAAATAATTCGGAGTAGGATATATAACGTATGAAGTTTCTTGCTTCAAGTCAGCATCCCTGTCATTCCTGGGTGATCTGTATCGTTAATTTTCTTTTAAGTGGATATCATAGTTCAGTAGATAATAATAGTTACAAATGGTTCAAATGGTTCTGAGCACTATGGAAGTTCTGAGGTCATCAGTCCCCTAGAACTTAGAACTACTTAAACCTAACTAACCTAAGGACATCACACACATCGATGCCCGAGGCAGGATTCGAACTTGCGAGCTTAGCGGTTGCGCGGTTCCAGACTGTAGCGCCTAGCACCGCTCGGCCAAATAATAGTTACACATTACTTATGAGCGAAGGCGTTCTAAAAGTAATGCCTGCGAGTTTATGTGAAAACTCTTTCAGCTTCGTAAATAAAACGAACATTATTAATATTCTACGTGTCTATATGTTAGCAGCCCTCTACCGCTAGAGGGCTCAGAACTGTAGCGTGTAATATCGCGGTGTGAAAACTAACTACGTCGGTGGGTGAGGAGCAGCGTTCTGTAATCGAGTTTCGAATTAGAAGTTGTCGTCCACACGTGGAGAACGCTCTCCTTTGCCATGACAATGCCAGACTACAAACAAACGCTGCGACTTCTACAAGAGTCCCAGGCGTTGGGTTCAGTGTCATCGATCATACTCCTTACAGTCCGGTCTCGGCCCCATCCGATTTTCGTATGTTTGCAAGACTTGGAGAACACCTTCGATGACTTCACTTTGATAGTGATGAAGCGGCGCGAGGTGAGGCTGTTGCTCCATCAAGAAAGTCTAACATTCTACAGTGACACTATCAACAAACCAGACTCTCGCTAGGAGAAAGTGTTCGTCGCCAGAGCTCAGTAATAAATTTGTAGCCAGTTGCTCGGCCACCAGTGACCAGACGTTTTCAGTTGGCGAGAGATCTGGAGAATGTGCTGACCAGGGCAGCAGTCGAACATTTTTTGTATCCAGAAAGGCCCGTACAGGACCTGCAACATGCGGTGGTGTATTATCCTGCTGAAATGTTTCGCAGGGATCGAATGAAGGGTAGAGCCACCGGTTGTAGCGTCCACTGCTTAAAGTGCCGTCAGTGCGAACAAGAGATGACCGAGAAGTGTAACCAGTGGCACCACATACCATCAAAACCAGGTGACACGCCAGTATGGCGATGACGAATACACGCTTCCAATGTGCGTTCGCCGCGCTGTCGCCAAATACGAATGCGACCATCATGATGCCGTAAACAGAACCTGGATTCATCCGAAAACATGACGTTTTGCCATTCGTGCACCCAGGTTCGTCATTGAGTACACCATCGCAGGCGCTCCTGTCTGTGATGCAGCGTCGAGGAAAACCGCAGCCATGGTCTCCGAGCTGATAGTCCATGCTGCTGCAAACGTCGTCGAACTGATCGTGCAGATGGTTGTTGTTTTGCAAACGTCCCCATATGTTGACTCAGGGATCGAGACGCGGCTGCACGACCCGTTACAGCCGTGCGGATAAGATGCCTGTCATCTCGACTGCTAGTGATACGAGGCCGTTGGGATCCAGCACGGCGTTCCGTATTACCCTCCTGAACCCACCGATTCCATATTCTGCTACCAGTCATTGGATCTCGAGCAACGCGAGCAGCAATGTCGCGATACGATAAATCGTAATCGCGATAGGCTACAATCCGACCTTTATCAAAGTCGGAAACGTGATGGTACGCATTTCTCCTCCTTACACGAGGCGTCACAACAACGATTCACCAGGCAAAGCCGGTCAACTGTTGTTTGCGTATGAGAAATCGGTTGGAAACTTTCCTCATGTCAGCACATTGTAGGTGTCGCCACTCGCGCCAACCTTGTGTGAATGCTCTGAAAAGGTAATCATTTGCATATCACAGCATCTTCTTTCTGTCGGTTAAATTTCGCGTCTGTAGCACGTCATCTTCGTGGCGTAGCAATTTTAATGGCCAGTACTGTATATTAAATGTATAACACCAAGAAACCCAGCTGTAATTTTACAGTTAATATAATTCTGTTTTATCCCATAACTTGATAAAAACATTAGCATAGTAACCTTCTAAGGATATGGATAGATAAATGAAAAAATAATATCAAGTAAATGATAACAATACTCGGGTCTCTGCCATAAGTGCGGCTGAGATTATCGCTCTGTAAAAGGAATATAAGATACGTCAGAAAGTTTTAGCTGAGTTTTCTCAGAAATGGTCGAGTACCTACGTATAAGCCGAGACAAGTGTTCCCTTAGTTTGACCCGTCTTCCACTGAGCGGAGTTTCTGGGAAATCGGATTATGGCACTCGCCGTGTTCTCGTCGTTAGTCGTGTATGTTTGTTCCGTATATATTTTAGTTGGCCAGTTTGAGCTGCCTCATCCTGTGGATACGTAGGTCCGCTCACTACACTCGAGTGGCAGAAGTTTGCCTTCAGAGCATCAGGGTAGTGGTCGTAATTCACAGAGTGGATGGCTGCCAGTCTGTTCTGACCGCCTGGTGACTTATCAGCGGCAGCTGCCGCAGTGGCCGGTGAGATACCGGCGCCGCCTGCGCTTAGCGGCGTCCTGCTGCAGGCTGCGCTTTTCTGTTCGTTAATCGCCTTTACGGCTCAGGGCGCGCTTTGTGCCGCTTCCTGCGAAACAGGCCACTCTTGCCGGAAGGGACGAACATCCGCATGCACTCTGCACTACCTGGAATTGCGGCCTGACTGCAATTACGCTGTGCGCTAATACCCTGCTTCTCATTCTATGTTCAACAACCGTGCTTGGCGCGATACTACCGTACTCGAAACAGTCAAAATAACAGTCACTGCTATTCACTGGTATACCGCTCAAGCACACAATTATGAAAAGCACGCTGAATACTGGGGCGCACGGACAAGTAGTGCTCTCATGGAATTACCCCGTGACTGGATGGTGTACATGTCACAGCTGAACACAGGCGATGACACACGTCCATTGGTGTATTCCACCATTTCAAACAGAAAACCAGTTGTAATCCGTAATTATAGTACAAGATGATAAGAAAAATGTCTCATGCTTACGCTACAAAAAGACTGAGTCTACAGTGTTATAACGTTCTCCGCTAATTAGGCCCATTCGTTAACCAAAACAGTCAAGCAGTTTCAAGAGTACGCAAGGCGCGCAATATTGTAGTTAGCGGCATGTGGAAAGCTGTAGTCATGGTCAAGCTCTGGCAGCGTGGTGAGACACACAGTATCTACACATATACTCCGCAAGCCACCTGACGGTGAGTGGCGGAGGGTACCTTGAGCACCTCTATCGGTTCTCCCATCTATTCCAGTCTCGTATTGTTCGTGGAAAGAAGGTTTGTGTGTGGGCTCTAATCTCTCTGATTTTATCCTCATGGCCCCTTCGCGAGATATATGTAGGAGGGAGCAATATACTGCTTGACTCCTCGGTGAAGGTATGTTCTCGAAACTTTAACAAAAGCCCGTACCGAGCTACTGAGCATGTCTCTTGCAGTCTTCCACTGGAGTTTATCTATCATCTCCGTAACGCTTTCGCGATTACTAAATGATCCTGTAACGAAGCGCAGTGCTCTCCGTTGGATCTTCTCTATCTCTTCTATCAATCCCATCTGGTACGGATCCCACACTTCTGAGCAGTATTCAAGCAGTGGCCGAACAAGTGTACTGTAACCTACTTCCTTTGTTTTCGGACTGCATTTCCTTAGGATTCTACCAATGAATCTCAGTTTGGCATCTGCTTTACCGACGATTAATTTTATACGGTCATTCCAATTTAAATCACATTTTATGGAATTAACTGCTTCCAGTTGGTAACCTGCTACATTGTAACTAAATGATAAAGGATCTTTCTTTCTATGTATTCGTAGCACATTCTACTTGTCTACATGGAGATTCAATTGCCGTTCCCTGTACCATGCGTCAATTCGTTGCAGATCCTCCTGCATTTCAGTACAATTTTCCATTGTTACAACCTCTCGATATACTACAGCATCATCCGCAGAAAGCCTCAGTGAACTTCCGATGTTACCTACAAGGTCATTTATGTATTTTGTGAATAGCAACGGTCCTACGACACTCTCCTCCGGCACACCTAAAATCACTCTTACTTCGGAAGACTTCTCTCCATTGAGAATGACATGTTCCGTTCTGTTATCTAGGAACTCTTCAACCGAATCACACAATTGGTCTGATAGTCCTTATGCTCTTACAAGAAACACGGCATCTACCTGTGAACCCGTGTCTATGGCCCTCTGAGTCTTGTGGACAAACAGAGCGAGCCGGGTTTCAAACGACCGCCCTTTTCGAAACCCATGCTGATTTCTACAGAGTAGGTTTCTATTCTCCAGAAAAGTCATTATACTCGAACATAATACGTGTTCCAAAATTCTGCAACCGATCGACGTTAGAGGTATAGGTCTACTGCCTTAATAGATAATAAGAAATGTCGGCAAGCAATGTAGATTTTCACGCTCGGTTTTGCGTCCTTTGTGATTCTTATTATCCATGATACTATAATCCAAAATACAGAGATCACTGTGCTAGGAGAAACAGAGTGGCCATAGGAATTCAAAAGTAAAAAAAAACAACTTCAAGATAACATAAGGAGAACTGAAACCAGACAATCTTGTGTCTAGGTGTTAAATAAAGTAAGCTGCGTAATGTCCAATAGCGAAGGCGGGACTCTGCGATCATAGGCAGCGGTCCGGTGACATCACGACCCGACTATTGCGTGAATACGTATAAACAGTTTGGCTTACTGAGCTTAACTACGTCTCAAACTGCTGTCTGAGTGTTTATAGCCTCTGATAACGCCTGCAGCATTAAGAGACGAGATGCTAAGCTCGATACTATGCCTTGGACATATAAAACAATATTCACAAAGGAAACAAATTCCTTGTCCCCACGTTTGCAGTGGCTTGTACTCACAGTCGCATGCTTATAGTGCATGGATTCTTATTACTTACTACTCATTATTATTGTATTTTTAGGACCACAGCAATATGTCTTATGCATCTTATTGTTGACACTCGCAAATAATACAATAGTTATAACTATTTACCATTTTTTATCTTTAATTCTTTTAAATTTTTAAACTTTTCGTCCTTAATTTCAATATTCCTATCTAACTTCTACAGTGTGGCGCAAAATATACGCATGGATTTCAGTTACATGGTAGTAGTAGTGGAAGGGAGCGTGTAACCTCCACACAGAAAAATAATTATAATATTCACATCGAGTGTAACCTCACAACAGAAAAAATCACGTTTAAGTTCCCAATAGAAAAACCTCTTTCCTATAGTAAAATTACAAAGTTTTAATGTGACCTTCCATTACAGATTGACTGCATGTCGAGATTAATAAGTTTTGACGTCAGCAGCGCTGCGTCATGGCCCTGTGAAATCATCCTGAATAAACTGAAAAATTCTTACCTCACAATGATGTCGCCGGATGACGCTATCTATATATCTGCTCCTATAAGAAATTTTTGGCACAGCCCACTGCAGTGCTGGCCACTGGAGTTTCACTTGTAGGAAAACAACTGATTTTCTTTTGCTTAATCAACATGAGTATGCACAGGAAAAATTCGTAAAATCTTTAAACTCAGGTAAATGACTGGCAAAAGTTTTCTTCAGAACAAAAGTTATCATTGAAACATTTCTGCAAGGATTTACGTGGGACTTTAACGTTAACATTGTGGTTAAATCAGTTGTGGCTGTTAACATATGTGCGCATCAACAAAGAACAATAATTTTTTCTTACCTTTTTCTACACCTCTCAGGCACCGACATCGTTCTGCACGACCGGCACAACACAAGGCAACCGCTGGACTGTCCTGTCCGTACTCCAGAACTCAAGTCAGGTGCTCTGTCCGAGCTACAAAACACGACTGCTCTCTGCGAGCTACTAAACTCGACTTACTGCCAACACTGCTCTGAACTGCGCTTCTATTGTAGCATAGATATTCCACTCGCAGGCAGTGCGTGAGCAATGCATCGAAATTACATTTGCTCAAGTGCGCTAGCGAATAGTAATGAACCTCTAACGAACCCCTTACAAGCAGTCAGTCACCCACGAGCGTTGTTGTTCTGACGGTTAGACCATCCAGGTCCACTAACAATGGCGCAGTGGACCGTTAAGCATCGAATTTTCACTGTCGAGCATTATTTGAAAAGTAATGAATCTGTTATCACTGTTCAACGGCCTTCCCAACACAGATCACTGTTGAGCGTAATAGTTCGATATCTGATCGCAACACAATACTTGGTTGCGTTAGCTCTTTTTGCACAACTGGACCAGTTATGAAGAAGATGTCTACTGGTCTCCCTGTACGGCGCGAACTCCAGAAAATATCGTCAGAATAAGGGCGCCGGTTCTTCGTCCTTAATGCTGCGCCATGTAGCTTGCTCCGAATTTGACACGTCTCGTCGTTTGCTAGAGCACATCCAGAACCGTGAGTTACAATTCCATCCTTATGAAATTATGATCATGGAGGGAAGCTTCACGAACGTGATTTTGACGAACGGAGACCGTTTTATGAGAGAATGGTTAAGGTTCTTGCTACTGATGATGTTTTGTTAATAATGAGCGATGAAACTCTCTTTGTCTTGGACGGTTTTCTAAATAAGCAAAACTGTCTCTGTTGGACAGCAGACAGCCCAAAAGAATTTCGTCGTAAATCACTGTACAGTGCTAAAGTGGCCGTGTGATGTGGGGTTTCCAAAGTGGGGTTCGAGTCCCGCTTCGGCACAAGTTTCCATTGTCGACATTCCCTTCTACAGCTGATTGTCGTGCACATTCGCAATTCCGAATACATTTAATGTACAGTATAGCTGAGTTTACTGATGAAGAATCAGCTGATATACATCTCGTGGTTGGATTCACTGGGCCGGCCGGAATGGCCGTGCGCTTCTAGGCGCTACAGTTCAACGAATTCGAAAGTAAAGTTCTATGTATCTTAAGAAATTTTGGTCTTCTGTCAAAGCGGTAGGTGGATAAAAACAAAATGTCCAGACACTCTGTGACCAAAATGGTACTGAAACAGAGGGAGACAGACTAAAGGCCGAAATACTAAATGTCTTCTTCCAAAGCTGTTTCACAGAGGAAGACTACACTGTAGTTCCTTCTCTAGATTGTCGCACATATGAACACGTATCACATTCTCCCATGCAACGTGGGTGCTAGACCTCCCTTCATGCAAAATCGTAAGGTCCTAGCTCATGTCCAAGGCACCAAAGCCGTCTAAATAGTCAGTAATCGATAGCTAAAACTTGAATTTGTTAATAATGAGCGATGAAACTCTCTTTGTCTTGGACGGTTTTCTAAATAAGCAAAACTGTCTCTGTTGGACAGCAGACAGCCAAAAGAATTTCGTCGTAAATCACTGTACAGTGCTAAAGTGGCCGTGTGATGTGGGGTTTCCAAAGTGGGGATCGTTAGGCCTTATTTTTTTAACAAGGTGGCGCTAGTGTAACAATAAATTCTGGACGTTATGTTTCAATGCTACGCAATATTTGCAACCACAAATTGATCAACTTTGCCGTGAGATTTTACAGAAAATAAAATCTGTATCTTTTCGCGTATGCTTCGAATGTTCTACTAATATGGGGATAATCAGTTATTGAATATCAGAAGGTGCGAACTTTCTTGATGGAGTGTGATGGAGTTTAAACAGTCGTCGTCCTTGAGTAGAAATAATGTATGTATTTTTTTAAAATCTTCTACAAGGCGAGCCACACCTGGATTAACGAGTGATGATAGTCTGTTGCACTCATACCCCGAGTGCGATTCTGAAACCGTTTTGCTCGCTCTTTCAGGCAAATCCTCAGACGCTGCCCAAGCTCCGCCACAGGAAATATTATAAACAGACAGCTGAATTCTGATAACACTCAGGACAAAGCCTTGCAGACAAACAAAAATTCCGCGAAGCGAAATGTAGTGTGCGGAGGGCTATGCGAGAGGCGTTCAATGAATTCGAAAGTAAAGTTCTATGTACTGACTTGGCAGAAAATCCTAAGAAATTTTGGTCTTATATCAAAGCGGTAGGTGGATCAAAACAAAATGTACAGACACTCTGTGACCAAAATGGTACTGAAACAGAGGATGACAGACTAAAGGCCGAAATACTAAATGTCTTTTTCCAAAGCTGTTTCACAGAGGAAGACTGCACTGTAGTTCCTTCTCTAGATTGTCGCACAGATGACAAAATGGTAGATATCGAAATAGACGACAGAGGGATAGAGAAACAATTAAAATCGCTCAGAAGAGGAAAGGCCGCTGGACCTGATGGGATACCAGTACGGTTTCTCACAGAGTACCCGAAGGAAGTTGCCTCCCCTCTTGCAGCGGTGTACCGTAGGTCTCTAGATGAGCGTAGCGTTCCAAAGAATTGGAAAAGGGCACAGGTCATCCCCGTTGTCAAGAAGGGACGTCGAACGGATGTGCAAAACTATAGACCTATATCCCTAACGTCGATCAGTTGTAGAATTTTGGAACACGTATTATGTTCGAGTGTAATGACTTTTCTGGAGACTAGAAATCTACTCTGTAGGAATCAGAATGCGATTCGAAAAAGACGGTAGGGTGAAACCCAGCTCGCGCTATTCGTCCACGAGACTCAGAGGGCCATAGACACGGGTTCCCAGGTAGATGCCGTGTTTCTTGACTTCCGCAAGGCGTTCGATACAGTTCCCCATAGTCGTTTGATGAAAAAAAGTAAGAGCATCTGGACTATCAGACCAATTGTGTGATTGGATTGAAGAGTTCCTAGATAGCAGAACGCAGCATGTCATTCTCAATGGAGAGAAGTCTTCCGAAGTAAGAGTGATTTCAGGTGTGCCGCAGGGGAGTGCCATAGGACCGTTGTTATTCACAATATACATAAATGACCTTGTGGATGACATCGGAAGTTCACTGAGGCTTTTTGCCGATGATGCTGTGGTGTATCGAGCGGTTGTAACAATGGAAAATTGTACTGAAATGCAAGAGGATCTGCAGCGAATTGACGCATGGTGCAGGGAATGGCAATTCAATCTCAATGTAGAAAAGTGTAATGTGCTGCGAATACATAGAAAGATAGATCCCTTATCATTTAGCTACAAAATAGCCGGTCAGCAGCTGGAAGCAGTTAATTCCATAAATTATCTGGGAGTACGCATTAGGGGTTATTTAAAATGGAATGATCATATAAAGTTGATCGTCGGTAAAGCAGATGCCAGACTGAGTTTCATTGGAAGAATCGTAAGGAAATGCAATTCGAAAACAAAGGAAGTAGGTTACAGTACGCTTGTTCGCCACTGCTTGAATACTGCTCAGCAGTGTGGGATCCGTATCAGATAGGGTTGATAGAAGAGATAGAGAAGATCCAACGGAGTGCAGCGCGCTTCGTTACAGGTTCATGTAGTAATCGCGAAAGCGTTGCGGAGATGATAGATAAACTCCAGTGGAAGACTCTGCAGGAGAGACGCTCAGTGGCTCGGTACGGGCTTTTGTTAAAGTTTCGAGAACATACCTTCACCGAGGAGTGAAGCAATATATTGCTCCCTCCTACTTATATCTCGTGAAGAGACCAAGAGTATAAAATCAGAGAGATTAGAGCCCACACAGAAGCATACCGACAATCCTACTTTCCACGAACAATACGAGAAGGGAATAGAAGGGAGAACTGATAGAGTTACTCAGGGTACTTTCCACCACACACCGTCAGGTGGCCTGCGGAGTATGGAATTAGATGGAAGTAGATGTAGAAAGTTCACGCGATCCACAGACAGACAGCGCCCATGACTTCCTTCCACTAGATTGTCTTGACGACTGTGGTGACAGGAAGGGCATAGGGCCGAGGAGTTAAAATTAATCTGCTTAATCATGAAATCAGCAGACCCTGTGCGACGGGGTAAGCGGTAAGAGAGAACCAGTATTTTTTTTTTCCTTGTAAGTACTGAAGTTTTCCGAGCGAGTGAGATACGTGATAAGATTTTAATTTGAGTAAAGCGTGGAATCCACTTCATCTCATCACCGATTATACAGGAGTCTGCCGCCACGGTCCTTCATCAGTTAACAACGCAGCGCCTGGCACCACAGCTATAGGCAACCCGGTAGAGTCCAAGCCTTTGCAGAGCTGCAGTTTTCTATCACAAAGGCACTACAAGTGATGTTAAGAAACCAGTCATGTGAAGGTCGCATTAAAACATTTAAAGTACGCAGTAATTTAAGATATTAATAAAAATGGAGATAAAAATATTAGACGTCATTCTTAGTTTTTTCCCAAAGGAAATTAGCAGCGGCGCAACAAAGTATAAGAAGTAGACTATAAAATTCGTAAATAAAGTAATTTAACCGGCGTATGCAGCGAGAAGCGTTAACAGATGTTAACTGCGAGATTAGTTGAAACACTAGCAAGCCTTATCGGGGCATGCTACGTTCATTTTAAGCTGAAAACGTAAAGATATTTCAGAATAAAAAATGTCATTACCGACAGTTTGACAGCAAACTGTAGAGTAGTTTCATGATATTTATTTAAAATATATAAAAAACGTATATTCGGCCACCAGAGGGCAGTCACGTAATTATTTATAGATATGTCCGATATTTTTAAAGTTTGGCGCATGGTAAAGCACGAAATTTTCGGGCGTTGCCCTTGAAAGACCGAAATTACAATAGTGAATTTTAAAAATAAATAATTTTAACTGTTGAAGGCGATCAAGACGTGTTATAAAAGTTTTAATAAGAAAGTAAAGTACTGTGAGATGTGCGAATTTGTCTGTGTACCTCCATTTTCGTTCTGGAGTTTTCACAAAATCTTCCAGTTACGAAGCAGACACGAAAACGATAAATGATTTTTGTTTACATATGACACACAATATTAGTCTAGCCTGAAAAGAGAGTGCAGTTCATTTGCGAGGACTCATTAGCGCCGCCTACGGAACGTGTCCCAAAGGCCTGACGTAAGACGGCCTCCAGTACCTCATATCTCCCCAAAATATTTTGTTCGCCTCATCACCGTATAAACCGAAATATATGTGACGAAAAGTACAGTAAAGCGTAGTGTAGAATCTAGGACAAGAAATGCTTTTCGTAAACACTCCCGCAACGAACCCTTTGTAAGATAAATCAGAATTTGTTGTAACCAGCCTGTGCTGACTTCATTGTTTGTGTACTTTAAGTGTCAGGTGTTAGTAAAGTTCACTGGATACTGAGGGAGACGTTTTAACTACGAACTTGCTTTCCTTCTCTAATCGAACATGTATTAAACATATATTTTCAGGTAGATGATCAAATTAGGGAAGTGGGCTATCACAAAAAAATTATGCTTATCTTTTTGATTGTTTTCTAAAAGATAATATCCACTGTATAAGTCCACGCGGTCCGAGGAACGTTTAAAAAACGTACCAAAGTAAAGGAAATTAAGTTTTTGTAATATTGATGTAAATTATAATTCACTTTTTGTAAATGTTTCATTTATTCCATTTTCCACTTTCCCTGTCAATGTTAACATACAATTAATTACCGTATCTTGTGATCGAAAAAATACAAATTTTCATTTTAAACGATTTTTTACTCTAAGCTCTACACTATAATTTTTACACACAGCTCCACATTGGAACATTCCACACTGAGCTCCAATCAAGGAATAACTCACGGTATTGTTAGCTTCTTACGTAAAAAAGTCAGTACAGAAGAATGAATTGATCTAATATAATTTACATACTTTCATATAATTGTGATTTTCATTGATAAAAGCTAATTTTCAGTAATTATTTTTATTCGTTTGGACCGGATATTATTGGTTTTCTTTTTGCGGTTTTTAATATGACTACATTGTAAGTGTGATATCTCGCATACATCCTAATTTCAGCACAATAATTATAGGACATCTAAGTAAGTATTTGGATGTTACAATACTATTAATCCATCCCTCTCGATTATGTAAATAAGGAAAGTGGTGGTATATTGGTTCTCACTAACCTTTAATTACGGAACTTTGTTTTATTTATGAAAGAAGTGTTGGTTTAAATTTGCTCATAGAACAGACCAATTTCAATAAAATCTGACCGAATTACAGTGAAGAACTCAAGTCTTGTATACTCTTCCTATTACAGATTTATATCGGTTGTAGAGGGAACTCAATAGATGTAGTTTCGATACGGAACATACGTCCGGAAATGTACTATTTGGATATGAAATAAATTTAAAGGTTCAAGATCTGCCCACAAACTGCGAAACGGCATCATTCGCGAGACTGTTTTACTGTTTTAATTCTGACATTATACACCATTTTCACGCAAATACAACCCCGCATACGGGAAACTCTTATGTTGCATATACGAAAACTGCACCCAGCGAAATTTACACACAATCAGAAATATTTGAAATTTGCACCCAGTTTATCTGGAAACTACCTGCTCACTTCATCACAGCCTGCCACCTCCCCCCTCTCCCCCCCCACCCCGACTCCTCGCTCTCCCGTTCCCTCCAGGCGCAGTGGGGTGCAGCGCGGCCTTGTCTGACCCGCGTTGACGCCGTGTGCCTAACGTGAAGAAAATATCCTAGTGCCGGAACAAGAGCAAAGCCGCTACCAGTTGTCGACATAACGCTCTATGATATTCTCTCTTACGTACTCATATGACACTGGTTCTACTTGCTTTAAAGATTAGTTCTTATTTCTTCTTCTTTTATGGTGCATATCTGCATCTACATCTGCACCTACCTGACTACTCGCAATTCACAATTAAGTACCTGGTTGAGAGTTTCTAAACATTCATGGTAGTGTCTGTTCTTATATCGTGTCTCCCAACCACTTTCGCGCAACGACGCTCTGAGCGTGTTTTTTAGGGAGTTAACTAGTTTGAACCTGGGACCTGTTGCTGGTAAGGAGACGCCAGACCACACATGACATGTAGAATTCAGAAGAGTTCAGTGAGACTAGCGATGATATAACCAAATACTTAATGATCTCAGCGTCAGCTCCACTGCACTCCCTGTAAAAGAATCTTAATACTAACTAAATTTAGTGGAAGGGGTTCAAGGCTCTCCTATTTTAGTTAGCTGGTAAAATAACGTCGAAAAAGCAGTTATGTTTACATTGGAAATTTTATTCTACTCACAAAACATTGTTTATAAATTGCACTATTGATAAAAGGAGATGTAATAATACAGGATGGTAAAAATCAACTGCATTCAACAAAAATGTGAACGAATATTCCCTGAATGGGTTTCCAATTTCTACAATCGATAGAAGGATGACCTATGCCATATCACATTTATAATCTAGGTTTAATTTAAGTTTCACAAAAGAGAAAACTATCAAAATGGTCTACAGTGACCCTCAATTACCTTTAATTACTTATCTAACTTGTCGTAAATTACAGTGGCTGATGTGGCTTCTCAATAACTATATAAAAGAAAAATCATCGTGTTTCAGATCTGTTCTTCAAGTGGCAAATGTGAACACCATGAGTTTTAATTAACGATCGACACTAGTATTATGCAAAAAAGGGGTGTAACAGATGAGACTTCTGCAGTTCTGAGTGAAGCCTTATGCGCTCATTACCTTGTCGGTGTTAAGGCAGCGTCAGGGCAGCGGCGGGCAGCACAGCTCCGCTCACCTCGCCATCTCAGAAGCAACTCTCTTTTTCTAACTTCTCCTTACCACAATTTACCGAAGTTGGTTTAAAAAAACTATCTGGCTGTGTTTTCATCTGACCAATCAGGGTCTCAATGTTAACCTTAAGCTCCGCCTACAAAGATTCTGTCTATCCAATGAGAAACGTTATACTTTTCGTGGTGGGGCAATGTTTTTAAAGTTTGCAACGTAACAGAGACGCTAAAAAGTCTCATGCTAAAACCTGCAGCTGGTGTGGTCCTTTTAGCGTTATCGTAAGATCTATACTGTTCTTCTGGAGGGCTCTATCTTTTAACATGGGCTGGAGGATTGTCCTAATGTAACAGACACGCGAAAAAGTCTCACGCTAAAACTTGCGGGTGGTAGTGGCCCTTCTTGTGTTATCGTAAGATCTATACTGCTTTTCTGGAGGGCTCTAGCTTTTAACATGTGCTGGGGGGTGGTCCTTGATGTAACAGAGACGCGAAAAAGTCTCCCGCTAAAACGTGTAGGTGGTAGTCTTAGAGGTAGGCTAGCGACGTGGGTGTCCAGTCCGTCCCTTATCATAGGGCCTTCTAGCTTAACACGGTTCTGCTCTTGGCTTCTGTTCTCGTTTCTCCCCTCGGAACTGCGTCGATCTCACGGTGGGAAGGTACGACATGCATTTAGGCATTCTTGTGTCAGTCTGTGGTATTCCATTTGCTCACTCGTTACTCGTATTACTTTGGTTAATTTAATGTCACGATTTATTCGGAGCTATGTGACATTCTACTGGATTTGCTTATCATGTCAGGGTTTTCATGGAAGGTGTTGGATTTGCCTGACACCTTACATATCACCACCCTTCGAACTTAATTTTTGCACTGAATTTAGGCAATGATTGAATCGTTGTCTAAGTCAGTCAAAAATTATTCCGGTGTCTAAATTTTGTTGCCTACTGTTCAGCCATCTTATTCTGTTCTATGCTAGTTTGTATTAGTAATTTATATTTTTATATTCTTCTACATTATAGTTAAAAATGACAAGAGAAGAATATTTTTGTACAATTATTAATTTTTAATTATTTTCTTTCTGTATTTAAGTGTGAAGTTTGTTGTTTAAGAAGTTTGTTTTCGAAAGTGAGGAGTCTTTCACATCGATTTTATTAGAAATATTGTTTTTATAAATGTAGTAATTGAGTAAAATCTATTCCTAATACATTTTCTAAATATCATGTACAAGTAAAAATGTTTTTTGTTTCTAGACACTCATTTCAATATTGTTACACTAAGAAATCAGATTTATTTCCTAGAATTGCTTTGACAAAGAAATATACACACACAAGTATTGAGATATTATCCTAACAAATGGTACAAATGTTAAAAAAAATGGAAAACATCCAACAAGATAATTTTTTATTCTTTGTTTTTATAAGGAGAAAATAAGTAAAATATAGTTATTCTTTTATTTTTTATGAGGAGAAAATAAGTGGCATATTGTTTCTTTATATACTGTCCATTTCAGAACTAATGACTTGTTTTTATCGACAGTATTTTTTACTTAAGTCCATAGTCAATGACCGTTATTTTTTAGGTTATTAGCTGTCTGGTGTGCTTTTCGTATTTAGTTTTTCACACGATTCTTTTGCACAATTCCTACATCACATAATTTGATTTCACACATTCACATAATCATATGAATGTTTAAGCATGAGGTTGGCGAATGTTTTTGCACGAAGGTGATGGACTTGAGCGAGATGGATATGGGCAAGTATTTGATGTACAGCTTCATTTGTTGTTCCTTGTTAGCTTTGCAAGTGTGTGTTGCTGTTGTGGAGGTCCCATAATGCAATGGAGCTGTGAGTGCAGAATCTCATGGTTTACTGGCTTTGTATGTGTGAAAGTCATCGTTATGTGTCGCTGAATGCGGTCGTTTTTCGTTGTAATACTTCGCAGACGACTAGTTTACAATAGGATAGGGATTTGCGAAGGTATGTCGTCTATTCTTCACCCATCTTCTTTCTTGGTCTCAATTTTGCGAATCTTCAACTTCTGTTCTTCCTGCTTTTTCTCTGCTTCTTACTTGCTTCTTGGTTTTTCTCTGGGCAGAATATGGAAATATTTATTGATAACTAGTCGCTTTGAAGTTCTCCTCCTAGTAACACTTTGATAAATTGTTTGGGCGTGTCATTTATAATTTGTGGAAGTTTTCTTCAGTTTCGTGCATCAGCGTGCTGTTTAATAGCAGTAGTGTGACTTTTACGCATATTTTTTTGACAGTGGTGGCTTCCCCCAGCGGTCTTCTCGCCTGCCCGTTTTTTGCTCGCTCCGCTGAGTAGAGGGCGCCCTGGAGTTTACGAGCGGTGAAAGTGGGGTGTCTTCTTGTCTGTCCATACTGATGTTCGGCGTTCCGTCGCGTCTCTGCAGGGGTCTGTCACTGTGGGGCTCGGTGTTCCATTGCAGCAGGTTTCCTCCTAGCAGGCAAATTTATTGCCCAATTTCTATACAAGGGCCTTCTGTTGGTTTCGCTGTCCTTTCCCTTCTCTCGACGCTCCTGCTATGTAGGAATCGTGTCTTGCTAATTACGTCCTCATCTTTCTTGATACATCTCGCATTGCAACTTGTGCGTCATTGCATCTCTTCCTTGCTGGAGTTTTTACAATGGTTCTTACAAAAGGTTTACTGATAATCATCTAACATGTCTAGTATCTACTTGTTTTACGCCTTGTTAAAAAGCTTTACAAATTTCGGCGCCCTTTTCCATGTTACAATTCTAAGATATTTTGAGTCTTAACGTCTACTCAAGAATCCTCAAATTCGTTTTTAATTTTTGTGTAGTGTCGTGGCATACAGCATTTTAGTATTTCATGCTGTTAGACAATCTACGCTTTATCCCTTCACCTTAATCTATGGTACTATTGGTGCTATTATTGAAACTACTTTCTTTTTCACACCTTCCTCTCTCTTCATTCTTCTTTCTCCTGACGATTCTATCTGCAACATAATCTTGAAATATTGTGCTGATTATTTACCAGTAATAAAATTAATCTTCAAACTTGTATTGAAAGTGTTTAATACTGCCAGTCTTAGGTAAAAATACGTCTGCTTTATCTCGTAAAATACCCCCGCCAATTCTCTTTTACTGTGTTCCGAAATACCTTGAACTTCTTGCAATTTTTCGTCGATTTCTTTATGGACTTCTAACATGAGTTGAGGCGATTCCTTTTTTTGTGCATACCATTCTAATTCTTCATCCTCTTTATCTCGTGTCATTCTTAATTGTTTGTTTATAACTGGTATTTCTTCTAATTTTAGCTTTTGCTCAAAGAGAAGTGTGACATTCCCGAATGTTACGCTACCTTTCCCCATATCTATTATCGCTCGTCTCTTATTTAAAAAATCTGCCCCTATAATCAAATCTACAGTTAGTTTAGGTATAATCACGAAGTTGGCTTCGATCTTTTGACCTTGGCACGAAAGAGTTAACCTTCTTTGTCTCGTAACTTCCGCAGCATTGTTTCTAATAGGACCTCTTACTTTAATCTTACGTATTTTGAACTGGCAATTCCCCATTGGCATCACACTGCATGAATAAATTTTCTGAGATCGCAGTCAGTTCACTTCCGCTGTCAATTACAATATTGACTGGGATATGCTTTACCATGGTCTTCACAATTGATTGAATTTGAAAGGGTTGGTTCTGTTCTTCTTCTTCTTCTTGCATCACCGAATCCTCCACTGAATCATACATGAGTCTTTTTAGGAATTCCCTTGTGAATTCAAACTTTATGTAGGATAAGCTTCGACTGCTACTTCTCTCTCTTTTATTTCCTCTTCTCTATTTCTTCCTTTATTTACGCTTTCTTCTACATCCTCTACTTTTCCTCATCCTCGTCTATCGTCTCCTTCTTCGTCGCTACTTCCACATAATCGCATCTAAATGCTATAATTATCGCTTCATAACTTCCTTCATTATATACGTTGCATTGTGTGCCCACTCGTGACTTATTTTCAACTACTGTCGACTGCGCATTATCCTCACTGAATTCGCTTTCCCTGGTTTCCACCTCAAATAGCTCTGCAATACTCATTACTTCGTCCTTTCCTCCTAGATTCGTTGTGCCTGCCTCTGGTAATTCATCTTCCTCGTCAGTATTCTCCCAATTAATTTCGTCTCATCATGATAATGTTATTTTCTTGTCTTCGTTTTCATCTGGTCCCTGCGGATTTATTTCTTCCTTCTTCTCTTCTCGTGATAACATTTTGATTTCTCTGTTCAAGGTGCTGCAATTGTCCTGGGTCGGTGCGTCATTCTCTTTGGCATGGGCGCTTAGCTGTCAATTCGAACGTTTATCGGGGTTTGGTGGTCTTATCTCCACCTCTTCTATCTGTATTCGCTTTTCTTGTTCAGCTTGTTGATAGTTGTTTCTTTGTTGATAATTTGTCGGTCTATTGGTTCTCCAGTACCCGTTCCGGTTATCGTTATTCCCTCTGTAATAGTTGTTGCGTTCCTGGGTGAATTATAGTTATTGCCAAATTCTCTTCTAAATCCATAACCGGTTCTTTGTTGAAATCTATTGTCGTTTCTTGGTGCGAAGTTATCACGTGGTTCGTAATTATTGTTTCTTCGTACTGTGTCTTATGGATTCCACTGCTTTTTGCCTTCGTTTTCACGTGCGCTTCGTTTTTTTTTTTTTACTTCATCTTCCGAAAATATGAACTCTAGTTCCCTTAGAATACCTTTAAATGCTTCGACGTCGTTGCCTCCGCGACCTACTAATGATTGCTGGTATTTAAATGGTAGCTTCATCGCGCATAATTTAATCAACTCTCCACCACTGTATGGTACATCTAAGCATTGATTTTTGTTTGCCATTACTTCGAAAAATTTCACGGGACTCTTCTCTCCTGAATTTTCAAAATATGGGTTCTGTAATAATTCGTACTTCACTCTGTTCTGTGCTTCGCTGGACCAATATCGTGAGAGAAACTTCTCTCTGAAATCTTCGTACGATCGGCATGTCGCTGCAACATTCTGCATGGTTTCTGCGACTGTTCCTGACATGTGTGCACATACACTCCTGGAAATGGAAAAAAGAACACATTGACACCGGTGTGTCAGACCCACCATACTTGCTCCGGACACTGCGAGAGGGCTGTACAAGCAATTATCACACGCACGGCACAGCGGACACACCAGGAACAGCGGTGTTCGCCGTCGAATGGCGCTAGCTGCGCAACATTTGTGCACCGCCGCCGTCAGTGTCAGCCAGTTTGCCGTGGCATACGGAGCTCCATCGCAGTCTTTAACACTGGTAGCATGCCGCGACAGCATGGACGTGAAACGTATGTGTAGTTGACGGACTTTGAGCGAGGGCGTATAGTGGGCATGCGGGAGGCCGGGTGGACGTACTGCCGAATTGCTCAACACGTGGGGCGTGAGGTCTCCACAGTACATCGATGTTGTCGCCAGTGGTCGGCGGAAGGTGCACGTGCCCGTCGACCTGGGACCGGACCGCAGCGACGCACGGATGCACGCCAAGACCGTAGGATCCTACGCAGTGCCGTAGGGGACCGCACCGCCACTTCCCAGCAAATTAGGGACACTGTTGCTCCTGGGGTATCGGCGAGGACCATTCGCAACCGTCTCCATGAAGCTGGGCTACGGTCCCGCACACCGTTAGGCCGTCTTCCGCTCACGCCCCAACATCGTGCAGCCCGCCTCCAGTAGTGTCGCGACAGGCGTGAATGGAGGGACGAATGGAGACGTGTCGTCTTCAGCGATGAGAGTCGCTTCTGCCTTGGTGCCAATGATGGTCGTATGCGTGTTTGGCGCCGTGCAGGTGAGCGCCACAATCAGGACTGCATACGACCAAGGCACACAGGGCCAACACCTGGCATCATGGTGTGGGGAGCGATCTCCTACACTGGCCGTACACCTCTGGTGATCGTCGAGGAGACACTGAATAGTGCACGGTACGTCCAAACCGTCATCGAACCCATCTTTCTACCATTCCTAGACCGGCAAGGGAACTTGCTGTTTCAACAGGACAATGCACGTCCGCATGTATCCCGTGCCACCCAACGTGCTCTAGAAGGTGTAAGTCAACTACCCTGGCCAGCAAGATCTCCGGATCTGTCCCCCATTGAGCATGTTTGGGACTGGATGAAGCGTTGTCTCACGCGGTCTGCACGTCCAGCACGAACGCTGTTCCAACTGAGGCGCCAGGTGGAAATGGCATGGCAAGCCGTTCCACAGGACTACATCCAGCATCTCTACGATCGTCTCCATGGGAGAATAGCAGCCTGCATTGCTGCGAAAGATGGATATACACTGTACTAGTGCCGACATTGTGCATGCTCTGTTGCCTGTGTCTATGTGCCTGTGGTTCTGTCAGTGTGATCATGTGATGTATCTGACCCCAGGAATGTGTCAGTAAAGTTTCCCCTTCCTGGGACAATGAATTCACGGTGTTCTTATTTCAATTTCCAGGAGTGTATAAAGTGTAATTTGTGTGCTAGCGTCCAGTGTTCTGGTAATCCTACTCGGAATTGATCAATAAAAGTTCGTGGATGTAATGAGTTTCCTTCACGAAAGAGTTGAAATTTTGTGACTGTGAGGAAATGATCGTTGTCGTACTTCGTCATAGTACCATATGAAATTCGCGATTCTTCTCCACTTTTGTTTCTGATCATTTCTCCCGTCGTTCTTTCCGGTTGTTGTAGACCTATTGGATATTGTCCACTGTAACTTTCGCCTACCCTTGCGTAGTATCGTTGGAGTGGTACGCAATAATTTTCTTCCTTCGGTTGTGAACGTGTAGCTGACTGCAATTGCACTGTACTCTTCGCGACCTGGCTTTCCATTGTCACGTATGTTACTTTCCGCCTGTGATTGGAATCGCAAATGCGTAATATCTTCGTTAATTGCTTGTTTTTCCGGTGCAGATACGTATGTGGTTGCAGACTCTGTGCTTGTTCGATCCTGTTCACTACGCTCTTCAATGGTTTGCAACAACTCTGTTTGCAATTTCTGAAATTGTCGCTTCGTTTGCGCTTCTATTTTGACTATACGGTTATCATATCTTTACAGCGCTGCTTTTGTGATACGTTTGTGTGACACACCGTTTTCAATAGTTTCACGCGCTGTACCTGCTGCTTGTCTAGTAATTTCGTTTATCTGTTTCTTTAGTTTCTTGACTTCTCCTTAGATGTTGTTACGTAATGTTTTGATCTCGTCCTGAATGTCACTACGCAATGTTTGTACGTCCGCTTGTACCTTGTCAGTGTCTGTTCTGAATTGATTGTGACCTGTTATTAAGTTTCCTATCACTTCTCGAGATTCTTTTGCCTCGTCTTCAATATGACTTAGGTGTAACTGATTTTTTTTTGTTTTGTTCTATAATCGCACGCATTTGTCTCGTGGTTTCTGCATTTTGTTTCGTCATTTCTGCATTCTGAATTTTAATTTGATTCGCTATTTCTTTACTTTGCCTTGTCAGGGTTTCCGTCATTAATTGGAATAATTCTGTCAGATTCGTGGGTCCCATTGCGTTTTCTTCCGACGTCCTACGTTCTGTGCTTTCGCCCAAGTGTTGGTTTGCAACCGATTGCATTGAACTGTGCTGTGACACGTTTCTGCTCGCATTCCTTATACTCTGTGGTGAGGGAGCTCTGATTACTTGTACTATGGGTTCTACGTATTCAAGACGCAAGTTAGAATCCTTATCGACTGCCTCTCTTCTTTCCTGCTCCTCTGTCGTATGCTGACCTAGATTTTCTGTGCCTTGACGTACATTATCCTCGTTATGGTGCGTTATATGTCCTATTTCTCGCGATACTGCATCGTCTGTTGTACTGTCCTCTATTCTCTGTCCATTTTCATGCTGGGTCTTGACCTCAATTCAGTCAAGGTCTCGATCTGCCATTACTAATCTTTCCGAATCCCTTATTTTCTGTTTTAAAAGTAATTCACGCTCTCTACTTCGCATCAACATGCGCTCATACGATCTCACGCGTTTCATAAACTTTTTGGTCACACAACTTGACACTACCAGGACTGACAATCCACTCACTAAGTTGTTGGGTCAGCACCAACTTGTCAACGATGTATCCGCCACATGTGCGCTTGCATTGGAGAGAAAACTTAATTCTAACAATTTTCAAAATTCATAATTAATTATGCTATTGCCTCTGGTACAATGTCTCACTATTTCTTGAATACTTTCTTACTATCTATCACTGCAGCTACTTCTTTTCGACCACACATGACATGTAGAATTCAGAAGAGTTCAGTGAGACTAGCGATGATATAACCAAATACTTAATGATCTGAGCGTCAGCTCCACTGCACTCCCTGTAAAAGAATCTTAATACTAACTAAATTTAGTGGAAGGGGTTCAAGGCTCTCCTATTTTTAGTTAGCCGGCAAAATAATGTCGAAAAATCAGTTATGTTTACCATTGGAAATTTTATTCTACTCACAAAACATTGTTTATAAATTGCACTATTGATAAAAGGAGATGTTTTAATACAGGATGGTAAAAACCAACTGCGTTCAACAAAAATGTGAACGAATATTCCCTGAATGGGTTTCCAATTTCTACAATCGATCGAAGGTTGACCTATGCCATATCACATCTATAATCTAGGTTTAATTTAAGTTTCACAAAAGAGAAAACTATCAAAATGGTCTACAGTGACCCTCAATTATCTTTAATTACTTATCTAACTTGTCGTAAATTACAGTGGCTGATGTGGCTTCTCAATAACTATATAAAAGAAAAATCATCGTGTTTCAGATCTGTTCTTTAAGTGGCAAATGTGAACACCATGAGTTTTAATTAACGATCGACACTAGTATTATGCAAAAAAGGGGTGTAACAGATGAGACTTCTGCAGTTCTGAGTGAAGCCTTATGCGCTCAAAAATGCGGCATCGCGAGCGTTTATTACCTTGTCGGTGTTTAGGCAGCGTCAGGGCAGCGGCGGGCAGCACAGCTCCGCTCACCTCGCCATCTCGGAAGCAACTCTCTTCTCCTAATTTCTCCTTACCACAATTGACCGAAGTTGGTTTAAAAAAAACTATCTGGCTGTGTTTTCATCTGGCCAGTCACGGTCTCAATGTTAACCTTAAGCTCCGCCTACAAAGATTCTGTCTATCCAATGAGAAACGTTATACTTTTCGTGGTGGGGCAATGTTTTTAAAGTTTGCAACGTAACAGAGACGCTAAAAAGTCTCACGCTAAAACCTGCAGCTGGTGTTGTCCTTTTAGCGTTATCGTAAGATCTATACTGTTCTTCTGGAGGGCTCTATCTTTTAACATGGGCTGGAGGATTGTCCTAATGTAACAGACACGCGAAAAAGTCTCACGCTAAAACTTGCGGGTGGTAGTGGCCCTTTTTGTGTTATCGTAAGATCTATACTGCTCTTCTGGAGGGCTCTAGCTTTTAACATGGGCTGGGGGGTGGTCCTTGATGTAACAGAGACGCGAGAAAGTCTCCCGCTAAAACGTGTGGATGGTAGTCTTAGAGGTAGGCTAGCGACGTGGGTTTTCAGTCCGTCCCTTATCATAGGGCCTTCTAGCTTAACACGGTTCTGCTCTTGGCTTCTGTTCTCGTTTCTTCCCTCGGAACTGCATCGGTCTCACGGTGGGAAGGTACGATATGCATTTAGGCATTCTTGTGTTAGTCTGTGGTATTCCATTTGCTCACTCGTTACTCGTATTACTTTGGTTTATTAAATGTCACGATTTATTCGGAGCTATGTGATATACTACTGGATTTGCTTATCATATAAGGGTTTTCATGGAAGGTGTTGGATTTGCCTGACACCTTACAAGCTAATCGAACCACTTTCGCACTATTTCTGTACCGTCCCATACTCGAACAGCGCGCTGGACAGACGAACACCTACTTCTTTCTCTATGAGCCCTTATTTCTCTTATGTTATTACAATGATCATTTTTCTCTATGTAGGCGGGCGCCAACGAAACATTTCGCAATGGTGGGACAAAGTTAGAGATTCAAATTTCGTTAAGAGAACTTGCTGCAAAGAAAAACTTCTTTGCTTTACGACTGCCACCCCGACTCGAACACAGTATTCTCTATCTCGTAATATTACACAACGAGCTGCCTCTTTTTGGACTTTTTTGATGTCGAGCATCAAGGAACCCATACCACAGCAATACTCTAGGAGAGGACGGACAAACAAGTAGACTTGTTGCGTCTTTTGACCTGGCAATAAAACGCCGTCTTAGGTTTGCCTTCATCACATTATTTATGTGATCATTCCAATTAAAGTAGTTCGTAACTCTGATCCGTAGACACTTAGTTGAATTGACGGCGCTTGGATTTTCTTGATTTATCGTGTAACCAAAATTAGTACTCATGTGGTTGGTCTCAAAATTTTTGTTATTTAGGTTAAAAAAATGGCTCTGAGCACTATGGGACATAACAGCTGGGGTCATCAGTCCCCTAGAACTTAGAACTACTTAAACCTAACTAACCTAAGGACATCACACACATCCATGCCCGAGGCAGGATTCGCACCTGCGACTGTAGCGGTCACGTGGTTCCAAACTAGAACCGAACGGCCACAGCGGCCGGCTATTTAGGTTCAACTGACACTTTTCGCACCGTAACGATACTTCATGTAACTAATTTTGCAAATGGTTTTGATAGTCCGATGACTCACTGGACCGTGAATAATGGCATCATCTGCAAACAATCTAGGAGCACTGTTTGGGTTGTCTCCTAAATCATTTATATACCCTAGGAACAGCAGATGGCCTACAATATTTACTTGCGGAACACCAGATTAAATTTTGTTTTACTCGATTACTACGTACTGTAACATTTATGACAAGTAATCACGAAACCTGTCGCACAACTGAGACGATACATAGTATACATGTAATATGATTAAAAGCCGCTTGTGAGGGACGGTGTGAAATCCCCTCTGGAAATCTAGGTATAAGGAATCAATTTGAGATCTACTATAAATAGCACTTATTACTTCAGGCGAATAAAGGGTTAATTGTGTTTTACAAGAACCATATTTTCTTAATCTGTATTGATTGTCTGACAATAGATCGTTCTGTTCGAGGAAATAAGTATGTTTCACAATCCTGCTATAAAGCGACTTCAGTGACATGGGCTTGTGATTCAGGGGATTATTTTCTACCAGAGGTCAACTAAGACGAGATAAGTGCCAAAAGGAATAAAGAGGGACAGTGGAAGAAAAGCAGGAGAGGTGCCTCATCTGGGAAGCAGCCGGAAGCCCCTGAATGCAGAATCCAATGAGAGGACCTACATCCACCAGTCACCGCCACTTACCAGAAGTACTCCACTCAGAAATTGCCCAGGAAAGACGAGCAATCGGCAAGAGAAGTACAAAGAGACAAAGGACGAACAATTCGAACAGACCATGCGAGAGAAGGAGGTGAGGACCATGCTGGACCAATAGACCAGGTAACCACAGCCCAGTTTGAGCAGAGGAGGCAACAGAGTGTTCTGCCAACCCCTCAATGGGTCGATAAGGTTAAATGGTCCTCCCTTAAAGACAGTGGTAAAACCCCTTTCATGGATAAAACGTAGTACTAAGTCCATCACTGAGGTATCGTCTCTAAACACAAGGGGTAGCCAGTCTGGGAGGTCAAGAGTGAGCTGGAAGGTTGCAGGTTCTGACATTCCAGCAAAATGTGGACCACCGTCACACAGAAACCACAATGAAGGTGGGGTGATCCTCACGATAGAGGACTATGAGTCACCCAAGTATGGGCAATGCAGAGTGCAAAGCACAGTAGAATACTTGTGGGACATATACATGGAGGACGTCTACAGATTACTAGTCTCCTTTACTGCTCTTAGTTTGTTTAGAGAAGTCAGAGTGAGCCATTCTCTATTCCAGATCCCTAAAACTTGATGGTGTAATACCAGTCGGTAACCTGTTTCTGGAACACCAATAGCAAGAGTTGGTTCACTGGTAGCCAGTTTGGCCAGGCTGTCAGCGAGTTCACTCCCCAGGATCCTGCCATGGCCTGGTGTCCAGACGAAGGTCAACATTGTTCAAGGGCATACAGGGAATCTTGGATGACAATGAAAAGGGATGGTGAGGTTAACACTGAGCGAGGGCTTGCAAACTGCTCAAGGAATCGCGGCACATGAAAAAGGACCCACCCGTGCAGCAATGGTCATGCTCAAGAGTAAGAGAGATGGCTACCAACTCTACAGCGAAAACACTTCATTATGTCTTGTAACAGTATAAGCAAAGCCTGAACGACCAGCAACCATTGATGCATCAGTGCAGATTACTTTGAACCCTGGGGTACACCGAGGATGGAGAAAAATTGGCAGCAGTGGGTTTTGGGGTGAAATGAGTATTTTGGACCTTCTGATAAGTCAACACGAAGCTATGGCTGAGGGATGCCTCATGGAGGTGTATGTGAGTGGGCGCAGAGGAGTGGTATAAGAGGAAACAACTGAAGTTCAGAGACAATGGACCAAATATGGATTGCTGTCATAATTACTGACCTGGGTCGCCATTGCAGGAGATGGATTTCCATGTCTGAAAAGAGGAGATGGTAGCTCAGATGCATAGGGAAGCTGCAAACATGGATACATAATTGACAAACTTTCACTGGTGCCTGATCTGCAATGGAGGAACCCAGACTGCACGAGTAAGCTACTCACATAGTTAAAAAGGCTCTCGTTGCAAGTCGAACCACATAGTTAAGTATTTGAGCCTGCATCCACAATGCCGATGGCAATGCTGAGCCATATACCAGACAACCATAATCAAGACGGAGTTGTATCAAGGCTTTGTAAAGCTTCAGAAGACTAGTGCAGTATGCAACCCAGATTGTGTTACTCTGGTAGCAAAGTGTACTAAGCCGTCAGCATACAAGGAGGGTGATACTGACCGCACAGCTGCTGCTAGATCATTAATGGCTACTAGAAACAGAGGCACAGTAAAAAGCACTGCAGAACCCCATTCTCTTGGATATGGGGGATACTGTGGGAAGCTCCACCTCGAACCAGAAAGTCCTTTGTGACAGGATGTTCTCAATAAAAATCATGAGTGGTTCCCAGATACCCCACTTGTGTAAGGTAGCGGGGATGTGGTGTCGCCATGTGGTGTTATAAGCCTTTATCAGGTCGAAGAAGACAGCTATAAGATGTTGACAATGGGCAACAGCTGTCTGGATGGCAGACTTCAGGTAAACCAGATTATGTGTAGTCGAATGGCCCTGGTGAAAATGGGATGGAGCCAGATGGCCCAAAGACTCAAGGAGCCAACAAATCCTGCCAGCTCATCATGTGTTCAAGCAACTTACAGGAACATTGCTGAAACTAATTGTGTGATAGCTGTCCAATCATAGAGGGTGCTTATCCAGGGGGATGATGCTTTCTGCTTTCTCGCCATTGCGATGGGGACTCGCCCTCGCTCCAGATGCATTTAAAGATGGCAAGGATAAGACACTGACAATCCACCAATAGGTGCTTGATCATTTGTTTGTGGATGTGGTCCAGCCCTGGGACTGTGGACTAGGCGACTGACGAATTTCCACTCCCTCAGCGGAACATTATATGGCTCCAGGTGGAGCATAGTAAAGGATAACTGCTTTTGCTCCACCTACTATTTTAGGATACGAAAGGCAGATTGATGATTATCACATGCTGAGGGTTGAGCATAATGAGGAGCAATATGTTTGGCGATGGCATCTGGGTCAGTGCAGGCAGCGCTTTTCAAGGTAATACCAGGTACAACTGCAGGTGTCTAGTATCTGCACAGACATCTGATCTTTGTCCAGACCTGTGAAGGAGAGGTGCATGGTCTGATGGGTGACATGTACTGTTCCCATCATTCTCACTACTATTCTCGTACTGGTAGTGGACATGGGTAAGAAGCCACTTAAGGCAATGAGGTGCTCCATTGAACTGCTAATGGTGTTAGAGAGCCCACCCACGATCCCTATTGGCTTCTGCGATTTCTGATGACCACCAAGGTACTGTCTTCCACCAGGGTGAGCCTGAGGAACAGGGAATCGCTAAATCAGCTCCTGTAAGAATGGCTATATTTGTATTCTGGACTGCCCCATCGATATCTCCATGCAGTGGGGAGCCAAGGGCGACAGCAGAGATGAAAGCAACCCAATCAGCACTCTTGAGAGCTCATCTGGGCAGTCGTCAAGGGAAATGATGCTGAAGGAAGGACAGAAAGATCGTGAAGCAGTCATTATCACACAGGTCATCATGGACTCCCAAGTGGATGGATGTGAGAAGACAAGGGCTGCAGATAGAAAGGTCAATGACTGGGAAAGATTTGTGCATCACAATGAAGTTGTGGTGCACTAGTGTTAAAGATGCAAGGTTCAAGCTGTGCCAGTAAGTGTTCGAGCTCTTTACAACAACCAGTGATCGTGGTTCAATACCACAAAGATATATGGGTATCGAAATCACCCGACATTAGGATAGGTGGGGGAAGCTAAGAAACCAGTGCTGACAGTATGATCTGAGACACTTCATCACCAGGAGAGAGGAAAAAATTGCAGATGGTAATATCTTGAAATGCCCTTAGCCGAACAGCCATAGCCTCCAAAAGTGTATTAACAGGCACAAGTTCACTATATAGATTGTCCAGAGCATATGTACAAACTCCGTCTGACATCCTATCATAGGTAGAAATTTTTTTATAACGTCTCCAGTATCCATAAGGGCCAGAGTTCAGACCGCTAGAAACCAGAGAGGCAGTGCCAAAGGCTGAGTATGTGCTTGAAAGATATCGTAGCTCAACCAGGTGATAGAGAAAACCGCTACAATTTCACTGTATAATAATGCTTATGTACTGAGAGTCTTTCAAGGGATCAAGGAGGCACGTTACGCCCTAGGGTTACCTGCTGTTACTGGTTGAGGGGTTATGGCATCAAGACACATAGGTTGTGGGCTCCACTGTGTGGCGTGAACTGGGGCGACAGTAGCTGCTGGAATCTCTACCTTAGCCTCGTTAATGGAATAGGCGGGATCTAGAGGTGTGGAGGGCATTGGAATGTCCTTCTTCTCAGAGGAATTTTTCTTTTCTTTCCTCTCCTTAGAGGATTTCAATGATTGCAAGTATTTCTCTGAATCAGATTCAGATAAAGATGATGAACGTGAAGCTCTAAGACCAACATCCTGTGGCTCCTTCAGCCACTGACTTGTGTCTAACTGAAGGCCGCTAGGAACCGTGGAAGGAAGTGTTTTGAGGGAGATACTGAAGGAAGCTGATTTTTCTCTGACTGGGAGGCGGGCACCAATGTCCCTGGTGGGTGGAAAGACAGTGATCCCAAAGTGGTGAGGGGAAGCAGCAAAATGGAAGCCCCCAACCATCAGGGGGAGGGGGGCAGGGATGATTGAGCGGCTCTGAGGAAGCAGCAGCGCCAAAGAGAGCGACGTCGCATTGCTGTAGCATATGACATCGTTTGACATGCTGGATGCAGCCATTAGTACCTCTTCTTGGCCTCTTGATAAGTTAGTTTGTCCAGAATCCTGTATTCTTGCGTATTCTTTTCTCTCTGGAAAACAGTGCAATCTGGTGAGCAAGGAGTGTGATGCCTTCCACAGCAAACAGAGTTGGTGGGATGGGCACAAGGAGCGTTCACGTACAGTGCTCATCCATAATCTCTGCATCTGTGGCTAGCGTTGTAACATGAAGACATATGCCCCAATTTCAGACAGTTGAATCACTGCATTGGGGGGGGGGGGGGGGGGGGGAGTCATGCAGTTTCAAATCGCATTCATATACCATCACCTGACCTTTTCAGCCAATGAATTATCCTCAAAAGCCAAGATGTAGGCACCAGTAGCAACTCTATAGTTTATTGACCCCCTATGTCCAAGATGGACAAAGTGCCGCTCCAAGCTGCAAGAGCACTAAGGGAAATGATGCCCTGAACAATATATAGTGGAAGGAAATCATGGGCGCTGTCTGTCTGTGGATCGCGTGAACTTTCTACATCTACTTCCATACTCCGCAGGCCACCTGACGGTGTGTGGCGGAGGGTACCCTGAGTAACTCTATCGGTTCTCCCATCTATTCCAGTCTCGTATTGTTCGTGGAAAGAAGGGTTGTCGGTATGCTTCTGAAACTATATAAAATTAATGAAAAAACAGTCTAGATCGAGATGGTTATTTTATTTAAAATGATCAGTTTCAGACTTGTCCTAGGCCATCTTCAGAGTAGCACTGTGAAAGATGGAAAATGTGCTAGTTACATAAAAAAGTCAGTGGCTTAAAGTATTTTATACATATTAAGTCGAATAGTCTTCCATCAGCTGAAGTTGACGCTGTCCAGAACAGTCAGTAGACCTCAGTCGCCGAAACTGCATTGCGTTATGTAAATCGGGTGAAGACGTGTTTGTCCTGTATGACGTCAACGTCAGACAATGAGGAACGATTTACATAAATTACGTATAATTTGAAGATACAGTTAATCTAAAAGTGAATAGTTATAAAAATTAGTGCCTATAAGACACAACAGATTCTTAAAAATAGTGAGTAATTTTAATAAGATTATATAAAAATCATCTCTCTTATTTCTTGTAGTACCATCCAGCGGAAATAATTTATTTAACTAGTATAATATATCCATATATATCTTTTTAATCAATAGAATGTGTGCACAGAATAAACAAATGGATTCATGTAAAATAAATATCATCTCTGATAATTATAGAGGAATTACACTATGTTTTGAATAATACGAAATTTAGTAGAATATTGGTACACCCTTCTGACCTGAACTTACTATCCACGGACGCCGTAGAGACGTCGTAGTAAGACAGCCAGCAAGCATCAAAGATGAATATCATATACACCATGTGTTATCATAACGACTAATGTCGGTCGCAGCTGTCGAAGATAATCAAGATTGTGTCTTCTGTAGTGGCGCCAGTACAATTTTTGCTATAAGCAAAAAGCTAGTCATACTCGTAATACACACACGTTTTACAAAGAGCAATAATACTCGGAAGCCAATGAACCGTTATTTCTGGTGACATTAAGTCAAGATATAAAATTTGATTATAAAGTAGCGTCTGATCAAGTAATAAAACTGGAATGCTGGTCATGTACTTGCTTTTGAATAAACTTAAACATGTGGTTGGCAATACTAATAGTCGCCACTGTAGATCAGGAGTTTCAGCGACTGAGGTCTACTGACTATTCAAGACATCATCAGCTTCACCTGATAATGCTGTTCTGAAGATGGCCTAACACTAGAACGAAACGTGTAATTTTAATAAAATAACCATCGCGATCTACACTTTTTTTCATTGGTTTTGTATAGCTTACAAGGTCGCTGTTTCCTAAAAATGTAACCACAATTTTCATGTTCAGAGTCAATAAATCTATTTGTTACACCGTCCGTTTGCTTCATTCATAGCTAGAACATCCCTCCTTCTATTAATATATCTATGTGAGTGGTGTGGTACCCATGTGTTTTACGCGTAATTGAGCCACCCTTGGTAATATTCATTTAAAAAAGACGTTTCCGTTGCGCAACGTTATTCTTGTTTTCTGTTACTTTCGGTGATCATTTGGGGTGGTTCCTTATTCTGTTCGACAACAGAATTTGGTTTTGTTAATCCTAGAATTATTCTCCGACCACAACTGACACCCCAGAATATGTTGTGTGCTATACTCCTGCATACAACTTTATGTGTCTGTTCTAAAAGTTACATAGGTACTTAAAAGATAATAGCATAGTTGGTACGATAATTGCCAACAAAGAGCAAAGTTCTCTGTTCGGGTTCTGGATTCGAATTCCGGTCCGTCTCACAATTTTAATCTGTCAAGATGTTCCAAAACAGCGCCTACTACACAGCACAGAAGAAGATTCCCTCTGGCATGTTTGTCTTGTTAAGTGAGAACAACCGCAGGTACAATTCGAACAATAAAGTTTGTTACAGTCAGAACTACCCATAATAATACTAAAACGGCTAGTTGACTTTACAGTCATTATCAGCACCTCCATAGAAGCCACTGCATTACTTTCGGCATTTCGTGTGCAATAATAAACTTTATTATTATATTTTTTCACTTGTCACACTGAAGCTGAAACAAACAGATATAATCATATTGTGCAATTGACGTGAGTATTGACCTGAATAAACACAAGGAGGTGACTCACAATCAAAGACTCGCAAAAAGTGCTAACCTTAAAGGTACCGACTTCAGTTTACAGGTCAAATAAATAATTTTAGAGAACAATGCAATATGTGACGAACCTACTGTTGTTATATCATTTAACTAAACATGAGTTGAAGACTTTACTCCTCGTAAATTGATAATAGTTACGAAAATTTTAACTACAGCTCAAGTACAATAATATTTATCCGGTCATTTGAAATTGTACGTCACTCTTTTAATACCAGCAATAATCGTTTCAGATAATAGGTCTTCCACATTTTCTTCATTCAGACGAATGAAATTCTTTTATGTAATCATCGTTTTGACACAGATTGGCTCAAATGGCTCTGAGCACTATGGGACTTAACTGCTGAGGTCGTCAGTCCCCTAGAACTTAGAACTACTTAAACTTAACTAGCCTAAGGACATCACAGACATCTATGCCCGAGACAGGATTCGAACCTGCGACCGTAGCGGTAGCGCGGTTCCAGACTGTAGCGCCTAGAACCGCTCGGCCACTCCGGCCGACTGATACATATTCAAATTTCTATTCAGGTGTGTAAGATTTCAGAAGCACAGAACAGTAATACGACTATCTCACATTTTTATGTATTAGTAGTGGAATTTTACTGCCTAGCAAATATAAAGTAGCCGTTCTATTGTTCTCTTCCTACTGAGAAGTTATTTTAAAGATCAGCGTACAAGTAGCTCACAATTCTACTATGGTTCTCTACCCATTTACAGCTGTCAATATGAGAACGCCAAACACAAATGCGTTGGCGAAAGCTGGTGCAGTTTGTTTGCGAGCGTGGCAGTGACTGTTCAAACAAACGTAACATACGAGCGATACATTTCTGTAAGGCCCATTCTGTACAAGTGGCTTCATGGCCGCATTAACACCAGTTCAGTGAGGCAATGGCACTGCTGTGCTGCCGATTATACGGGCGTTTTCATAGCCGGGGAAATCCGCAACAGCTGAGCGTTGAGCATTGCTAATGCAGGCAGACTCATTAATTTCGTGGCACTACTGGTGCTCCAACCCATTATACGCGATTGTTTCGACGGGCTTGTAGTCTCAGCTCCGAGCACGTGAAATTGCCTCCATTAGTTATTATATTTGGTAATAGCCTTCATTCTGTATCCTACCGTCGTCACCAGTTAGTTATTGGCTTTTTACTATGACAGAAAGAAGCTGATTAATGTAACTGAGATACAGCCACCACTTTGTGACGTCTATAAAATGACTACATTAACAGAAAATCGAAATTAGGGTATCGGAATCATATTAATTAAGAAACGCACGAACAATGGGTGTCCTGCAGGAGACCATTGTTGTGTAAGTATGTATTTTAACTATTAAAGCAAATTTTGTCCTCGCAAATAACCTAATCGTTATTCGGGAAATGCCGTCAATGAAAAGATTCTTTCATCCGAGGAAAGATGCATAAGTCACTGGGTGATATGTGAGGAAAATACAGGTGATAGAATGAAGGGGGGGAGGGGGGGAAGTGTGGAGGGGGAAGGGCAACCTTTGACTGAGCAAAAAAGTAGGATGCATGTCTGATCTTTGTGGAATAACCTACTGTCTTGTCGGTGAGAAAAATCTATTTCCTGAACAGATCCCTGGGACGATTACTAGCCTTTTTCAGTGGTAATGAAACACTATGCTCTGTTGGCTAGTGGTCGCAGAGGTACACTCAGAATTTCTCCGAGGTAAGTATGCGGCTAAAGAAATCGTCTCAACTGGTCTGACGTTTCCAATGGTGCCCCGGTTCGGCGAGCATTTTGGATAGGCGTCAGGATTGGTTCAAAAATGGTTCAAATGGCTCTGAGCACTATGGGACTCAACTGCTGTGGTCATTAGTCCCCTAGAACTTAGAACTACTTAAACCGAACTAACCTAAGGACATCACACACATCCATGCCCGAAGCAGGATTCGAACCTGCGACCGTAGCAGTCAGGATTGGGTGGCGACTGTATCGTGCAAGATGCTGTAAACTGATCGCCGAATGATTTTCACTTTTTCCACTGTCGTCTCGTTTAAGGCACGTCGGTGTTCGAGCACCAGGGCCTCAACTTCTCTTGGGACTTCTGGTTCTTCACAGAAAGATGATCGGCAGCTTTGATCCTCGTCATTCAGTGTCTTTGAGCACACTGCGAGCATCTGGGCTACATAACCACTTATTTTTTGTTATCAGTCTTCTGACTTGTTTGTTGAGGCCCGTCTCGAATTCATCGCGTGTGTCAGTCTTTTCATTCTACAGTAACACTTCCAACCAATGTCCTTAATTATTTCGTGGATGTATCCAATCTCTGTCTCCCTCTACAGTTTCTGCCATCTACAACTCCCTACCAGATATCACACCATCCCCTTCCTTCTTCTTGTCAGAGTTTTCCTTATATTTCTTTCTTCTCTGATTCTGCTGAGGACCTCCTCATTCCTTATGTTTTATGTCCACCTAATTCTCAACGTTCTTCTGTAGCACCATATCTCAAATGCTTCGACTATCTTCTGTTCCGATTTTCCTACAGTCGGATGTTTCACTACATTATAATGCTGTGCTCTAAACTACATCCTCAGAAATTTCTTCCCCAAATAAAGTCCTATGTTTGATACTGGTAGACTTCTCTTCGACAGGAAAGCTTATTTTGCCAGTGTTAATCCACTCTTTATGTCTACTTTGATACGTTCATCACTTATTTTGCTGCTAAGGTAGCAGAATTCCTTAACTTCGCCCACATCGTGATCATCAACTCTGACGTAAAGTTATTCTCTGTTTCCTTTCTGCTGCTTCTGATTACGTTGTCTTTCTTCTATTTACTCTCAGTCCATATTCTTTACTGATTACATTGCCCATTCCATTCAACAGGTCCTGTAATTCTGCTTCAGTTTCATTGATGATAGCTAAGTCATCAGCAAATCTTATGATACATATTCTTTCACCTTTCCGCTCTTAAACCTTCCTTTTATTTCTTGCATTGCTTCTGCGATGTGCAGGTTGCCTAGTTTTAATCGAAGCACTTCATTCTCGCTATTCCATTCTTATTGGTCCTTCTGATAAATATTGTACATTAGTGTCGGAAGTTCCATGCGGCTTTTCGCGGATGATGCTGTAGTATACAGAGAAGTTGCAGCATTAGAAAACTGCAGCGAAATGCAGGAAGATGTGCAGCGGATAGGCACTTGGTGCAGGGAGTGGCAACTGACACATAACGTAGACAAATGTAATGAATTGCGAAAACGTAGAAAGAAGGATCCTTCTGTAAAATATGGGAGTATGCGTGCGGAACGATTTGAAGTGAAATGATCATATAAAATTAATTGTTGGTAAGGCGGGTGCCAGGTTGAGATTCATTGGGAGAGTCCTTAGAAAATGTAGTCCATCAACAAAGGAGGTGGCTTACAAAACACTCGTTCGACCTTGAGTATTGCTCATCAGTGTGGGATCCGTACCAGGATGCGTTGACGGAGGGGATAGAGAAGATCCAAAGAAGAGCGGCGCGTTTCGTCACAGGGTTATTTGGTAAGCGTGATAGTATTACGGAGATACATAGCAAACTCAAGTGGCAGACTCTGCAAGAGAGGCGCTCTGCATCGCGTTGTAGCTTGCTGTCCAGGTTTCTAGAGGGTGCGTTTCTGGATGAGGTATCGAATATATTGCTTCCTCCTACTTATACCTCCCGAGGAGATCACGAATGTAAAATTAGAGAGATTCGAGCGCGCACGGAGGCTTTCCGGCAGTCGTTCTTCCCGCGAACTATACGCGACTGGAACAGGAAAGGGAGGTAATGACAGTGGCACGTAAAGTGCCCTCCGCCACACACCGTTGGGTGGCTTGCGGAGTATAAATGTAGATGTAGCTGTATCCGACTATCCCTGTAACTTACTCCTATTTTTCTCAGAATTTCGAACATCTTGCACCATTTGATAAAGTCAACGTTTTTTTCAGGTCGAGAAATGCTATGAACGTGTCCTGAGTTTCCTTTAGTCAACCACATCAGAATTGCCTCTCCGGCGCCTTTTTATAAAGCCAAACTTATAGTGATCTAACAGAACGTCAATTTTCTTTTCAATTTTTCTGTATACTTTTCTCGTCAGCAACTTGGATGCATGAGCTGTTAAGCTGACTGTGCGATAATTCTCCATACTGGACGGATCTTGTAGTCTTCGGAATTGAGTGGATGACGCTTTTCCGCAAGTCAGATTGTATGTCACCAGTCTCAGACATTCTTCACTACCCCTAATCGATTTCAGGCGTTGAATATGAATCTTCTGAAGTGTAATGGGTTGAAGTCTCAAACTAAAATCACAAGCTACATAACTGCCAGTAGTGAAAAGGACGGAAGATTACAGTTTAATGTCGCATTGCCGCGAGGCTAACCACAAGCTGGTTTTGATCAAGGAGGGGAAAGGATATCGGTGGTGTCCTTTTCGAAGGAACCACTACTGCACTGTTTTTACGCCTTTTATGGAAACTAGAGATAACATAAGACTGAATGGCCATCAGGCGATTTTAACCGCAGTTGCACTAATGCCGAAATGGGAAATACTGATACAGGTGACCGCGAAATAGACTTTCATCTTAAACTACTCGAAGGAGGAAAGGCAACTGGACCAAACGAGATATATGCGAAAGAATGTAAGATGCAAATGATATTCATCCACAGAAAAGTGGTCCATAAAACGTTTGTTTTAACCAGTCGTAGAGTATCGTTGACGAATCTCGGTTCCTTATCAGGTTGGATTAACTCAAGAGATAGGCAAGATGCAAATAAGAGTGGTGCGGGATCGTTAGAGGAATGCTTAACTAACTCCGATGGAGGACACAGAGAGACGCTGTGCTTCACGAAATAGTTACTCCGTACTGGGCTTCACCCGCAGTCGCTGTTCCCACTTGCCATTCGTAACTGTGTAAGACGTGTGTATTTCTATTGCCTATTGTCAAACCACTATTTATGACAGATGTTTATATGTTATTAATAGGATTAAGTAAGAATAATTAATATTTGTCATGTTGGAAATAATTGTGGCAGCAGGGAATGTCTGCACCAAAGAATTGTTGGTAGGAGAGACCGCACATTGATATAATTTTAAAAAGGGCGGGATGGACCGCGTATTGATACATTATAAGAAAAGAGTGGGAAGACCGCGCATTGATACATTTTGTAATGGTAGCAGGGATTGTTAGCACCAGAAAGCATTGTAGGCAGGAGAGACCGCACTTTAGCGTTCAGGAAGTCAGTAGTAGCGAGATGTTAAGCGAGTCGGTAGTAGGTCTGAAGCGAGAGGTTGAGAGGAGCAGTGTGCCTGCCAGCCACCAGCTATGATTTACAAGAGATTATAAACGTATGTACAGAGACATCAGCTAACTTTTATCATAAGAGGAACTAATATTATTGAATTAATTTTTTGAGAAACTCAAGACTACTGAAGGTATGTTTGTGCATTGCTAGTTGTAAGATTATCGTAAAAAGTAAGTCCCATTTGAACGTTTGTAAAATCATTTCATACAGAATATAATTAATTTTTGCCAGCAATATTGCATTACTGATTATAATCCATCTCTAAAACCATCAACGTAAAACTTCGCAAAATTTTATTGTTGTCAAGAAAAGGTTTAACTATGAATTACGTAACTTCAGTCAAATTAATTAAAGAATAACATCAGCTTTGCTATTAAAGAATAACGTCAGCTTTGCTATTACAGAATAACGTCAGCTTTGGTAATAAATACAGCCACTCATTATGACAGCCCAGCAGCAGCTAATAGAGTATAGTAAAACAGAGAATTTATTTCAAATAAGTATAATATAACATTTTCAGCGCTCAGATGGCTCTACGCTGGCGTTCTGAAAGCCAGTAAACTAAAAAAAAGACTCACTTCACTTCTCAAAGCGAGGTGGCACAGGCGTAAGAGGCACAATGTGCCTCCTCCTACATCGATACTCCTCAAGATATTTAACTGTGTCGTGAAAGGGATTTCTGATAGCACTATCTACTACTCCTTTTCCGTTCCATTTGTAACCTTCCGCGTCTCCTCTGTATCTCTTTTGTTACGCAACCTTCCCTTTTACAATAAGTTACGAAACCTTCTCTTAGGATTTCTACCTCTTGCTTAATAATAACAAATGAAACCTTCCCAGATGTAAGACCGGCGAGATTAACTGTTCAGACTACACCTGGACTCCTCCGAGAACATTACTTGGGACCACTGTTCCAATGACCATGTACTGTGTTCTTGACACCAGGCTTTACGGGTTGTCCTGCGACCAGGGGTCAGTGGAATGCACCTTGTAGGTCTCCGGGCGAATAAACTATATCTGTTCGGTCGTCTGTAGACTGTGGGTCTGGAGACAACTGTTCCAGTGGGTGCGGTAAGGTCCCGAGCAACGCTACCTGCAGAACTCCGTGGCCGTCTGCGCGCACAGATGGTGAGATGTCCCGTACTGTAGCGCCTGGACACGTTTCCTGTCTGCTGGAATCGTTGCCATAATGTTGAGATCACACTTTGTGACACACGGAGGGCCCGTGGTACGACCTGCTGTGTTTGACCAGCCTCCAGTCGCCCTAGTATTCTACCCCTCACAACGTCATCATTATGTGTTCTTTGAGCCATTTCCAACATACGGTCACCATTAGCACGTCTGAAAAGATCTGCACACTTAATCGCTGCACCGTACTCTGACATGCACCAACACACCTGAGCGTAAGTGGACTGCTGCCAGAGCCACCGTGCGACGACCGCAGGTCAAATGCACCACATGGTCATACCCCGAAGTGATATAATCCTGCAAACCGCCCACCAGAGCATTGTTTCACCATGTATCAGCATTATCCTTAATTTATGAGCTTGAGTATAGATTACTGACAATCAGATCCCTGCGAAATGCACTTCCAGAAACTAAGATGAGCTTAAACTGTCTAACGTATCATCGTTCAGTGTCACTGAAATCATGAACTGCGACTCAAAGCACAATAAAATTCTTGGCAAATCTTACTGCTGACTTCGTTGTACACAAGACATCAGAAAAGAAAACATTGTGTGGATCAGCTCTGTAGTGCAACGGATAACACTGCTGACTACGAGTGATAAGATTCGACATTCGAGTCCTGGCAGCGGCGTAAAAATGCAAAAATTGTGTTAGCGAGGCTCATTGTGACAGTTGTTTCGTTGGTAAGATGTATTATTCACTCGTTTAGTTTCGCGTTAATTGTAGTCGGAGAAATAGACAACTGATGATAAATGCATTTAGTTTGCATTCACACAATTAACTTTTTTGAAAAACATTGTTAGTGGTGAAGGTACCACCACACGCCCTCACTTCAAAGAGGCGTAGGACAAAGAGGTTTTGTTTGCGGAAAAATATGAAACATGTATATCATGCAGGTAACATAAACGTGAAACCTGTGATGTTTGTGACTGGACACTAACGTCCCTATCTGAAGCAGACTTACTTCATCTTTATGTAAGGTAATGAAGCTTGAAACAGTGAAGGTCTTAGTTCGACAGTATGAAAATAAAATCAGTTTGTTTCCAGTAAAGTAAAAAGTGTGTTGTCACACAACTAGAAATCTTTTTGAAGGTGACAAGTGTGAACAGCAACGACAGATGTAAGGGCACGTAAACGGCAAGAAAAACATAATAATACTATGTTTATGAGCAGTATTGTGAAGTCTTGTAAATGTTGTTTGGTTTTCATATGAGAGGACTATGAGTCTTTTACAAATTAGTTAAAGTATTTGTTGGGGTCGTATCCGAAGCAGCAGCCCGTGGACAACTGCTTGTAAAGTGTTACAGTCCGCTGCTCCACGAAATCAGCTATCAAAGGGTGCACGTAACATTGAACATAGAGAGTCAATTCCCCCAACTTTCACTGCTGGTTTAATTTCTTTAAATGACGCTCTCCTTCCTTGCAACAGTGAGAAAGCATATCTCTGTGGTAAATTAATGTTAACTTCGGACTGCAAGGCATTCTTAATTAAATTAGGAATTTAGTGCATCGACATGATGGTATTTTGCTGCTACAGTGCGACCACATTTTACATTTCATCTCATTGTCTGGAACACTCAAAAACAATTTTTCAGGAGTTCTTATGGATGTATTTGTACACACCATTTGTAACCCATTTTCTTAATTTAAATTCCAGAACAAGAAATCACTGTGACTGAGCTTCACGACAGTAAGAGCACAAAGCTAGCCAGTGACGTCACCGGTATCACGTGACTCAAATGGAAGATTTTTACAGGTTTGCAAATTATTTAAGTGGTTTTTCTGTTTCTTTTCTTTGATAATGAAATTATATGTAAATATAAATATACTGTTATAAATATAAAATTATACGATGGAGAAGATGGTATAGCATCCGAGATGATAAAGTGGGAGGCAACAAAGCAATAGACAACATGACCAACATAATTCACCAGATCTGGAGAACAAAGAAGTTGCCAGAGGGATGGAAGAATGCAACTGCAGTAGCAATACACAAGAAGGGGGACAAAAGAGATGCAAACAACTACAGAGGAATATCGCTACTAGAGGTCGGATACAAGGTGCTGTCAAAACTATTGGCTTGGTTCAAATGGCTCTGAGCACTATGGGACTTAACTGCTGAGGTGATCAGTCCCCTAGAACGTAGAACTACTTAAACCTAACTAACCTAAGGACATCAAACACATCCATTCCCGAGGCAGGATTCGAACCTGCAACCGTAGCAGTCACGCGGTTCCGGACTGAGCGCCTTAACCGCGAGACCACCGCGGAACAGGGCAAGGTTTGCTGAGCATGTAGTTAGGATGAGTATGGACAGAATGACGAAGAGAGTGTGGGAAATAACAGGGATGACAAGAGGAAAGACAGGAACGAAGTGGATTGTTGAACTTCGGAAGGACTGGTTGGGTCTGGGGATCAAGGTCGAAGGAAAGGAAAATTGGAGGAACAAATATACACCAACAAATATGCCGGAGATCAATGTCAGAGAAGAATACAGGGAGAGATTAGAAGGTCACCAGTAGAGCCGCCAGGAGGAAGGGAAACTGAAGATCTCGGAAGAAGAGCGGGAGAGGAGAGGAGAAGAGAAAGAATGAAGAGGTTCTGGGAGAAGAAGAGGGAAATGCAGTCCACGAAGGGGCTACCCGTGGTCCTACAGAGGCCGTAACGCAAGAAGAAGAATTATACGATTAACCAGTTGAAATGATACTCAATTGTTTCAGAAGCTGCAGATAGAGAACTCAATACTTTTGCAGGGCTGTAAGTGCCATATAAACGAAACCGAAGAACAATATGGAAGAACCAGAACTAGATAGTGTGAGGTGAATTTCCCACTCGATCTGAGTCCACGAATGAGCAGGTGGGACGAAGTGCTGGACTCCGGTGTCCGCCCAGCGTTTAGCAGGTGTGCTGCTAGCTGCAGCTGTTTTGCACGGGAATGTCCGCCTGGGCCCGCATGGACAAGCCACGCAATCGGCAGGTGGGCTCAGCGCGAAGCGACGGCTGCGGCCCGCTGGGAGTTCATCTTCTCCAGCTTACTGCTGGCCTTACTGTTCACAAGCCAACGCAGTCGTTGTTCGTTGCAGCAGCGGCTGCATTCGCAAAGCCGGACGACGGCCAGTACGTCCGTAGCACGCAACTATAACTGCGCTGTTGTGAAAGGCGTGATAGTAACTCTCTGAACCTCTTTAAAGCTGCAATTTGTTGTAGTTAGCGTATGCTAGTAAACCCGCTCACAGGTTTTCAGCCGTCAAGTAAAGAGCTATGATGCAACAGATCTTTAGGGACGAGAAATAGCGCATTAAAGGAAACAGAGTGGATTACGCATGAGGCGTAAGTTATGGTGCATCTGGCAATATTTGTGCGTTACCGACTTGCATTAATACGGGTCTTTGAGTGCCCTGAGAACAGTTTATCAGTCACCTGTTTCCGATATACACTTTGAGCAATTCATTTAGAGGGGCAAGGGCTCAAGATGGGCTCTGACAGTTACTGAGTAACGGACTCACTTGTTGAATTGTGTTACAGTTGGCTTTCTATACTCATGCTCATAAATTAAGAATAATGCTGATACATTGTGAAACAACGCTCTGATGGACGCTTTTCGGGTTTAAATCACCTCGGGGTATGACCATGCAGTGCATCTGACCTGCGGTCGTCGCACGGTGGCGATGGCAGCAATCCACTTACGCAGAGGTGTGTTGGTGCATGTCAGAGTACGGTGCAGCGAGTAAGTGCTCAGACGTTTTCAGACGTGCTAATGGTGGCCGTGTATTGAAAATGGCTCAAAGAACAAATATTGGTGACGTTATGAGGGGTAGAATACGAGGGCGACTGGAGGCTGATGAAACACAGCAGGTCGTAGCACGGGCCCTCCGTGTGCCACAAAGTGTGATCTCAAGATTATGGCAACGATTCCAGCAGACAGGAAACGTGTCCAGGCGCTACAGTATGTGACGTCCATAGCGTGCAACACCACAAGAAGACCGATATCTCGCCATCAGTGTCCACAGACGGCCACGGAGTACTGCAGGTACCCTTGTTCGGGACCTACCGCAGCCACTAGAACAGTTGTCTCCAGACACAGAGTCTACAGACGACTTAATGGATATAGTTTATTTGCCCGGAGACCTGCAAGATGCATTCCACTGACCCCTGGTCACAGGAGAGCCCTAAAGCCTGGTGTCAAGAACACAGTACTCGGTCGTTGGAGCAGTGGTCCCAGGTTATGTTCACGGACGAGTCCAGGTATAGTCTAAACAGTGATTCTCGCAGCGTTTTCATCTGGCGTGAACCAGGAACCAGACACCAACCACCAACCACTTAATATCCTTGAAAGGGACCTGTATGGAGGTCGTGGTTTGATGGTGTGGGGTTGGATTATGATTGGTGCACGTACACCCTGCACGTCTTTGACAGAGGAACTGTAACAGGTCAGGAGTATTGAGACGTCATTTTTCACCAGTATGTCAGCCTTTTCAGGGGTGCAGTGGGACCCACCGTCCTCCTGATGGATGATAACGCAGGGCACCACCGACCTGCCAATGTGGAGGAGTACCTTGAAACAGAAGAAATCAGGCAAATGGGGTGGACTGCCTGTTCTCCTGACCAAAACCTCATTGTGCAGGTGTGGGATGCTCTCGGTCTAGGTATCGCTGCACGTCCCCAAACCCCTACGACACTTCAGGAGCTCTGACAGGCACTGGTGCAAGAAAGGGGTGGCTATACCCCAGCAGCTGCTCGACCACCTGATGCAGAGTACGCCAACCCGTTGTGCGGCCTGTGTACGTGTTCATGGTGATCGTATCCTATATTGATGTCGAGGTACATGAGCAGGAAACAGTGAAGTTTTGTAGCACATGTGTTTCGCGACGGTTTTCTCGACTTATCACCAATACCGTGGACTTACAGATCTGTGTCGTGTGTGTTCCCTATGTGCCTATGCTATTAACGCCAGTTTTGTGTAGTGCCACGTTGTGTGGCACCACTTTCTGCAATTATTCTTAATTTATGACCATGAGTGTAGTTTGAACACAGCTCCTGATTTCGAGTCTCATCCGAGTGCAAGATATCCTAAAGTCGAGAGGGTACACCGTCTTTCCTAGCTTGAAATGTTTTCTGCTTTTACCTCTCAGTTAAGCCACCTGCCTCCGAGAGATCAGATGGACGGTTCAGCGACAACTTGCCCGCTCTCCTCTGCGTCGAACTCTAGATGCTCTGACCAGTAATCTCGTCACGACGCGATAGGTGCATAGCAGAAAGCACAGATCTTGTAGCACATTGAAATCAGGACCCCTAGCTGCTGACGGATCTCCACGGCAGGGAAGATAAGGTTTGTTGATATGCGGTGAATCGCTAACGGGTTGCAGCAGCATGTCTTCACGTGTGGCGGCACTCCGCTTGGAAGATACTTGGCGAGCAGTGCCGCCTGGTAACCGATATGCTGGTCGGCGCCCTATTGCTGGATCCAGAGGGTACAGTGGAAATGATGGTGGTCTCTTGAATCAGCCAGTGATCTCTGCGTAAATTGTCGGACTGCAGCTGTCTAAGCATTTCGGCCAACGATATTTGAACTTTGGTTCTTGCCTAGTCACAATGATACGGACACGAAGTGTCAATAGATAGCAAAGCAAAATACTGTCCGATTCAGCGGCCACATACGTCTATTACATTGGATATTCCAGACTTGTGAAGACTATCAAAATGAACAACTTCTAAACTACAATCCGCAGCAGAATTAAAGGATTACTGTTTCGAAATGCCGTAATTCCCATTCAATGGGACGCATAAGGCTGAAATTTGATTCAAAGATGCATACAATCTTAGCCGTGCTGCCGCTCGCATTGGTGCTGTTTGTGGGTTTCCGCCTTCTGTTACAGGCCAGACGGTATCGTTTAGTTGGCATGGTTGCGGTTGTTTGTTTTCTTCTCGTGTTGACAGGCACCACTCGGTTGCCCGTCCGCTAGTGGCAGCAGCGGCGGTGATCGATATGTAGTAACTGTTGCCGTGTCTTTGGGGCGACGTCGTCGTTTTTCCGTGTCGTGTGACTGTGGCAGTTCGGTTGGGGACTCAGGAGGAAACAGGTCCGCGCAGTGAGAGAAAACACCGGGACCTCTGGCGGCACACATGGACTGCCGGATGGAAGGGCTGTGGGCACGAGGGTGCACGACCTCGTCGTAAACCAGATCGTGCAGGCTTTAAGATGAGTACGTTTCAATTCAAGTAGACAAACCTCCACCATTGTGACATCTCGCGATTCTCCAGTGACTTGGGTTCGTGTTCTGCTCATAGTGTCGCCGAGGCTAGGAGCACCGAGTGGAATGCATGGGGAAAGCTGATCTGATTAGCTTTCCTCGACTTCTTATTATTATTTTCCCTGCCTGTTGGCCGCTAACGCCCCATTTGCCTGCCCTGAAGGGTTAGTGTATGTAACGGCTGTGTACGTTTTCTCGCCTTGCAGCTGCTGTGCGGTAAGGCGTGCAGTTTTCACAGCTTTCTTGACTGTAGCCGTTCGTGGTTCTTCTACTGTGGTGGTAGTGATTCCTTTCTCGTTTCGAGCGCTCTAAGCACAGTATTCTGGGGATGTAGTGCAGTCGACCAGCTCCGGCTTTGAAGTGTTGTTCCATTCTTGCATTTGGTTTATTGGACGTCAGGTAGCTTCAGCAAGATTATCATTAGTCATTCGTTAGGCTGCAACTAGTCTGATTTACCATCTTGTGAAGAGAATGCAACTCTTGGCTACCTATATCATCGCTCGCGAAAGTGTTTGTTGCCGGACCTTCTCAGTGATCTATTCCTGGAGCACCGTCTGTGACTGGTCCTTGTGTTTTATTATTGTATTATTTATTACCATACCTTGTAATGATTACATTAAAGGTTATGTATGTCTAATTAATAGTTGTGGTCGCCTTATGGAATAAATCTAGCAGCGTAAGGGTTGAGTTACAATGCTTACCATCATCTCATTTCACCCATTTGGTGGTCAGTTGCTTCTTTCTTTTAATTAACCTTTGCTTGTATTTGCTGTTTCACAGCAGGTTTCTGATTTTTTTATATAATTGCTGTTTCTGGAGTGTAAGGCTTCAGCAGTGATTGTGGTCATTTGCTTTAAAAAAATAATTTCGTATTAGTATTTTAGGAGTAAGCCTTAAAAGATTATTTACTGCCATTCCTGGCGTCTTATACCTTCTGCTGGCCATTTACCTTTTCATATTTCAATACCTGTAAGTCGTAAATTGCAGCGAGTTCTTAAACATTCTTAATTTACTGCCATTCCTGGCATGTAAGGCCTTCAGCCATGATCACAGTGGCTTGTATTTTTTAAACATTATGTGTATCTGTATTTTATGGTGTCTTGCTAAATTGTAACGCACTGAAAACAGTATTATTTCCACAGTCGTTTATTCTTTCATTAATAATGTGTGGAATTTTTTATTAATTGTTGAACCTGGAATTACTGTTTTAAAAATAAATGTGTGTACCTGTAAAAGGCAACCAATAGTAGGTGATTACGACCCCGTCCACAATCGTACCCGAATCCTGCCTTCCCTTGACCACCGGGTTTCACAACTTTCCTCTGTAATGGTACACAAACGTGACTTCCTTTCACGTCACACTTGGTCTCGCCGGCTTTTCAAAGAACAAGGAGTCCATGCATGCGATAAAAGGCCACCCTGAGAAGTTCATGTGACTTGTTAGCTTGGTTAATGATATCACATTGCCACCAAATTTTACCACAATACTGGCTATGATAATCGACGTGTCACACGATGGGCATGTTGTCACAGCTCCTCTTACCCTCATTTCACCCCTTATCTTGGCGTCTCCGCCTTGGAGTTTAGACCCTTGAAACACAGGGTTGAAATTACGCTGCTTTCTTATGAGTGGACAAGGAAAACATTCCGGACACGCCGCCGCTCAGAATCAGCACGAAATGGCGGCAGAGGGTGGCTCAAATGACGTAAATGAAACCACTGTTCATCTGGAGCAATGATTTCCACACATTCCGCGGTCTGAAACAAACGTTTTCAGTGTAGTGAGAAACAGGCACACGTGCTTGACAACCTTTGACACTGGCGACAGCCTCGTACGTTTCAAGCCTTGTCTAAGGGCACTGTGAGGTTACATCCCCATTCAATGTGCTCTTACTCCTTTGGAACACATTGCGACCGAAATTTTTGCTCCTATGTACAGGTTGCAAGAAACAACTAGGCAGCATTTACCACAGTTCGACGAAATGGGAACGTGATCCGAAGCAGCAAAGGGTGGTTATGCTTTTTCGTCCCCCCCTATTTCGCATACTGCTGTTGTAAGGTGTCGGTCAAATCCAACACCTTCCATGAAAACCCTGACATGATAAGTAAATCCAGTAGTATGTCACATAGCTCCGAATAAATCGTGACATTAAATTAACCAAAGTAATACGAGTATGTTCCCAGGGGAGAAACGAGAACACGAGCCGAGAGCAGAACCCTGTTAAGCTAGAAGGCCCTTCGATAAGGGACGGACTGGACAGCCACGTCGCCAGCTAACCATTAGGACGACACCACCCGCAAGTTTTAGCGTGAGCCCTTTTTGCGTCTTTGTTACGTCAAGGACCACCCGCCAGACCATGTTAAAAGCTAGAGCCCTCCAGAAAAACAGTATAGATCTTACGATAACAAAAAAAGGGCCACACCAGCTGCAGGTCTTAGCGTGAGACTTTTTCGCATCTCTGTTACGTTGCAAACTTTAAAAAAATTGCCCCACAACAAAAAGTATAACGTTTCTCATTGGATAGACAGAATTTTTGTAGGCAGAGCTTACGGTTAACATTGAGATCCTCATTGGTCAGATGAAAACACAGCCAGATAGTTTTTTTTAAAACGAACTTCGGTAAATGGTAGTAAGGAGAAGTCAGGAGAGAGTTAGTTCCGAGACGACTAGCTGGATGGATGCTGCGCCGGCCGCCACCCCCCTGACGAACACCGACAAGGTAATGAAAGCACGCGATGCCTCATAACAGCGCATAAAGCTTCACTCAGAACTGCAGAAGTCTCATCTGTTACACCTCCTTTTTGCGTAATGCTAGTGTGGATCGTCAATTAAAGCTCGTGGTTTTCACATTTGCCACTTGAAGTAAAAATCTGAAACGCGATGATATAGTTATTGAGAAGCCACATCAGCCACTGTAATTTACGAGAAGTTAGATAAGTAATTAAAGATAATTGAGGGTCACTGTAGACCATTTTGATAGTTTTCTCTTTTGCGAAACTTAATTTAAACCACGATTATAGATGTGATATGGCATAGGTCGTCCTTCGATCGATTGTAGAACTTGGAAACCCATTCAGGGAATATTCGTTCACATTTTTGTTGAACGCAGTTGGTTTTTACCATCCTGTATTAAAACACTTCCTTTCATCAATAGTGCAATTTATAAACGATGTTTTGTGAGTAGAATAAAATTTCCAATGGTAAACGTAACTGCTTTATCGACGTTATTTTACCAGCTAACTAAAAATAGGAAAGCCTTGAACCCCTTCCACTAAATTTAGTTAGTATTAAGATTCTTTTACAGGGAGTGCAGTGGAGCTGACGCTGAGATCATTAAGTATTTGGTTATATCATCGCTAGTCTCACTGAACTCTTCTGAATTCTACATGTCATATGTGGTCTGGCGTCTCCTTACCAGCAACAGGTCCCAGGTTCAAACTAGTCAATTCCCTAAAAAACTCGCTCAGAGCGTCGTTGCGCGAAAGTGGTAGGGAGACACGTTATAGAACAAACAGACACCACCATGAATGTTTAGACTGTGCGCATGTGAATAAAGCTGCAAAGGGCCCTTCAAAGACCCCAGTTGTGCTAAACCCCCAGTGCTACCCATCTGCCTTTGTTGGCCGCCACAAAAACAGACCTTGTAAACAGACCCTGTAACGAGAGGCCTAGGAGCCTGCAGACAGGCTACGCAGCAGCTCTTTCGTCACTTGTTACAACGCTCCTATACCGGCCGGAGTGGCCGAGCGGTTCTAGGCGCTACAGTCTGGAACCGCGCGACCACTGCGGTCGCAGATTCGAATCCTGCCTCGGGCATGGATGTGTGTGATGTCCTTAGGTTAGTTAGGTTTAAGTAGTTCAACCTGAACACGAGAGCAAAAATTACGGTCGCACTACACTCCAAACGTGTGCGATCACGTTTGGTGACGATGCAGCCCCTCAATGTCCTTAGAAAACAGTTGAAACTCCCGAGGGTGTCAGCAGCGACAGTGGTTGTGAAGAACGTCTTCCTGATGCCCATCGCATTGCGAACCGTTGTTTTCGACCGCGAATTGCCATCTCCTGAGGCCATTTTGTACCTATTCAGAACGGCAGCGTGTCTAGAACGTATGGGGGTTCTCCAGAAAGTAAGATCCGATCGGTCACGAAATGGACAACACAGTGGAAACCCGATGAAGCTTTGCACTGATGTGTTAGGCAGTGTCTCTAGTATGACCGTTGATCGCATCAAGACGCTGTTTTCAGTTGTGAGCGTACTGTGAGCCAGTAAAGTTGCCTAGAACAACGATGTCTCCCGCCCAGTAGGAGGGCCCGCTGAGAGGTTTCGCGTTAATGAATGCAGCCCACCTAACACAACTGCTACGCACTTCCTTCATCATGGCAAATCTCAGCCGCCCTCTGCAGGGGCAGTGAAGACGCCCTGCAGTCTTTTTGATGGGAAGTGTTTTATCACTTACAACACAGCCCTAATTGGCTCGTCCTGAGTATCGTCTCTGTTCACATGAAATGTTGGATAGGAAGACAACACTTTGGCGCAAGCTATGGGCTATAGGCCAGCGTAGAGAATTATCGTAAAAGACAGGTGGCTCCCTTCTATGACAATGGTGTTGGAAATTTGGTATAACGCTCCGACAAATGTCTAATTCGGAGCAGGGACTATGTAGAGAACTATCTGGAAAGTGTAACTAACTCTTGCAAATAAAATGTTTCTGACTTTCACTGTGGTTTCCATTTAGCGACCGATCGGAACTTACTTTCTGGACAACCCTCGTATTTCTTGCCTACTCATAAGAAAACTGTGTGAGTTCAACGCTGGGCGTCGCTGCTCTGACTTTTACTCTAGATGCGCGAAAAGAAGGGTTGAAATATGGGTAAGAGAGGATGTGACGACCTTCCTATCGTGTGACACGTTCACGGTGGCATTGCGCAGAATTGTCGTGGAAGTTAGTGCCAATGTGACGTCATTAACTCACCTCACACGTCACATGAGTTTCTGAGCTGTGGCTCTTTTTTCGTATGTGTCGAGTCCTTAATGTTTGAGCGCCGACGAGTCCGAGTGTATCGTCGCACGACCCCACGCTTTTGCACCATCACAAATGAAGGTTTACGTGCCTTTGGGTCGATTTCGAATTTAAGTGTCGCAATAGGTGTGAATTACGGGGTTTCGAAAGAGTCAGCCTTTAATTCTGTCGCGCAGCATAGTACAAAAATAGGTGATAATTCTACTGTATCATTTCAAAACTCTAATGTCATCAGAATATTGACATACTGACCAGGAAATGCTCCTGGTTTATTTCACGTATGCTATGTATGTTAACCGGGGACCTAGAAACGACGGAAAGGCTCCATCCCCGACTCAGCCGCAGTGGTCCGCAACCCCACGACGACTACCGCAGTCCACTTCACCCCTCCGCCGCCCCACACCGAACCCAGGGTTATTGTGCGGTTCGACCCCCGGTGGACCCCCCAGGGAACGTCTCACACCAGACGATTGTAACCCCTATGTTTGACTGGTAGAGAGTAATGGTGGTGTACGCGTACGTGGAGAACTTGTTAGCGCACCAATCGCCGATATAGTGTAGCTGAGGAGGAATAAGGGGAACCAGCCTGCATTTGCCGAGGCAGATGGAAAACCGCCTAAAAACCATCCACAGACTGGCCGGCTCACCGGAATTCGACACAAATCCGCCGGGCGGATTCGTGCCTGGGACCAAGCGCTCCTTCCCGCTCTGAAAGCTGTGCGCTAGACCGCACGGCCAGCCGGGCGGGCTCACTTATGCTATTCCGTTTCGTGCAAAACAACGGCATGAGATGTAGTAGAAATAAATAAATTAAGTGCTACACTAGCCAGACCTTTAGTTAGGTATTATTCAGTAAATCAAGTGTCCTAAATGAAATCAAATTTATTTTTGAACGGTTTTTACTATTATTATTATTATTATTATTATTATTTCATAATATTGTAATACTGTTTACATAAATTATACGAATTATTTTTATTTCGAATTCTATCAGAACGCGTAGCACAATGTAGTGGAGGTTATAGCTTGTGAAACCAATATGTTAAATCATCTTCCCCACGTAGTCCGCCTACTGTATTCATACTTCGTACCATGCATATATGACATTAAAACTGAAACATGTACATCACATATGTTTCCATATCTCACGAAAATGACTACTCCACTTGTAGATAGTTTCCACTAATATACCAGAAATTTCTTCAGTGTACAGTTTGCAAAAGATAAACGAATTATTTGACAGCACAGCACAGCGGTAACTTTGCAATGGCTATTACTTTTCTGCAGAGTCTGCACAGTATTATTATAATATCATTACTATTGGGAATGGTCAAACGAAAAGCATTAACAGCCTGAAGTATTCCATTTTCCGCCACTTGTGAAGTAAGGATTACAGCAAGCGAATGATTTTCAAGCAGTAACTGTAGTGCACTCATTTGAATTTGGTGATTTCAAACGGGGGTGCAGGTTGCGGGCGAAGGTAGTGTCACCAGGGAGAGGAGTCATGCAGAGGAGGCATATTTTGTGACAAGTGTTTCCCCCAGGATGGGTAGTTTAGCTTTCTTAACTGAGGAGTTGTATGGTTTAATAAAAGCGCTACAAAAGTTAAATATCATTTTCCTTTAAGAGAGCAAAGAAAATTATTTTCCATGCTAAAGATGTCGCGTGCTAATGTTTTAATGGTCGGGGAAAGGGCATGGGAGCGGGGTGCTGTTTACTATAATCAGACGGCGCTTGTGGGCAATGGGTCTCACGAAGCTTGGGAACCACTGTCTGCACGGACGACAGAGAAACATACACAAAGTGGCTGTCAATGGATTCTGGGCTATCACTTTACTGTGCGATACATATGCTGAATATAAGAAACACACTAAGCACACTGAGGTACTTAATGTTCACGTCTGCAAGAACAAAACCACGAGAGAGACTATAAAATTTCTAACTTAAGTGGAAGGAGGAATGATTATGTGAGTGTTTGCTATTAAGTACTGCAATTTTACGATGATCTGACGTATGCCTTATGACGAGAAACAAATAAATAATCCTTAATGATGAACAGACCGATCAAAACTCTATGCCTAGCTAAAGAATGACGACAGAGTCTTCAGACACACCCAAGTTATGCGCTCCAAGACCAGCGTTCTCATAAAGATAGTAGAGACATCACTGGAATCAACGCAATTATTATTACTGCCAAACCATTATCGGTAAAAATGGAGGGTTTGCTTGTGTCGCTGTACAGTACCTCGTCTCCTACCTTCCAAACTTCACAGAAGCTCTTCTGCGAACTGGCAGAACTGAAGTTGTGGGGAGGGGTCGTGAGTCGTGCTTGGGTAGCTCAGTTGGTAGAGCACTTACCCGCGAAAGGCAAAGGTCCCGAGTTCGAGTCTCAGTCTGGCACACAGTTTTAATCTGCCAGGAAGTTTCATATCAGCGCACACTCCGCTGCAGAGTGAAAATATCATTCTGAAAATAAATGGGACTTCGTAAAATAAATTTACACTGCAAAAGTACGACTTTTGTGTAGTGTGCAAATCTGCTCGTAATGGTGCATGGTTGGGGCGCAAATCGACAAGTCACCAAACCGATCGCCTGACAACTTCGGTTCCACTGAAACAGAGAAACATTCCATATCATTAATGATAAGAGGCAACAACAGTGATTTACAAAGGAAACATGGACAAAAGCAGTGACTACTATTATTATTAAGAAACGTCCTATTTGTAATTACAATGATTCTTACATGCTAAGCTCCTGCAAGAGAGACAACCAGAAAAGAAGTGATAAAAGAGAGAACGCGGTTATGCTTCTCTTATTTACGAAATAATGTTGTAATTCACATTAGCGATTGGTGTATGAATGTAACTGAATCTTCTTAGGTCAAACTGATATCAAAATATTAACTTATTGTTATGTTTGATTGTAAAGTAATAGTTGATTCTATAAAGGAGACAAAATCGTAATGTCTGTGTTTCCACTGTCACGAATTTGGGTCACATTTCACTTACACTTCATAAAATGTAGACCGTACTGTTAAAAAGGAAGTAAATTTAACTGAAAATAAAGAATAATCGTGTCAATGAGGAGACATGGCGTGCTGCTGATATTAATTTCATGAACCTCGATGGACTAAATTTTATGTAGAAGGACGCTCATAAATATAAATCCTCAAAATCGTGGACTATCCAATATTGTGGTAGTTACGTTACCCTTATCACTGCACTCAAAATAACACAGACTACTTATACAGCGTGAGTCGGTTGGAAAGGTACATACTTTGAGGGATGATAATATTAGTGATTCCGAGCAAAACCTGTCATATGAACATATGACCAGCTCTTAAGTTTCCGAGGATACTAATGAAAACAATGAGGAACAAGAAAATCACAGATGATGCTAAATGAAACATTGGGATCTGTTTTCTTTAATTGCAAATATTCTTTCACAAAAGATATCCAAAAAGTGCGGCATCAACTGCAATGCATTTTTCAGCTCTTGTGGAGAGCTGCTGTTTTTCTAAGCTGAGCTCGTTCGTACGGCCCTGTGCTTGAACACGTGCATGTAAAACACGAGAGAGAAGTTCCTGGTTTGCGTTGACTCTGCGTTTTTAGATTTCGCTCTTAATCGAACCCCATAAACAGGAACCTAATGGAGCAAGATCCGGTGACCTCGGTGGCCAAGAAATCAGGGAGACTAATCCAACGCGGAGGATGTGTTTCAGTACTTATCGCCCCACCATGGGCAAGTGAAGTGCCCATTGAAATGGCCAGTAAAGACAACATCTTGTGTCACAAAAAATCTTGAGTAAGCCCTTGAGATTACTCTCTTACACATCCGATACTTTTACACATACTTCTCATACTTGTAACCGGAACCTGTTGTCCCAGTAACTACTGTCAGCTGGTGCCGACCAAAGTTTTGGGAGACCCAAAAATAACCGGAATTTCTTTCTCTCTTTGATACCAGCTAGCACTTTCATGTTATTGCGTTTTACATCTTCCACATCCGCAAAACGCTCCCCTCTCAAGTCTCTTTTCATCCTCGGGAATAGGAAGAAGTCCGAGGGTGTTAAACCCGGCGAATAGGGCGCGTGGATCAAGGTAGTCGTCTTTGTTGAGGTCAAAAACTGGCGAATGCTGAGACCCGTGTCCGCGGGAGCGTTGTCGTGATGCCGGAACCACACGCCAGAATCCCACAAAGGCGGAATTTTTCGCGACTGACTTCTGCGAAGCCGTTTCATACCCTCCAAATAGAATTGTTGGTTTACTGTCTGGCTTCCAGCGACAAATTCAGAGTGTACGATCCCTTTCATGTCAAAAAACAGATCAACATCGTTTTCACATTCGATTTCACTTGTCGAGCTTTTTTTGATCGAGGTGAGCCAGGTGACTTCCATTATAATGACTCTTGTTTACTTTCTGGATCGTACCCATAGCACTATGACTCATCACCTGTAATGATTCTGTTGAAAAAAATGTGGATCATTTTTGAACGCGTCCTTCATTACGAGACAGGCTTGAACGCGACGATCCCTTTGACCTCCGGTAATAAGCCTCGGCACGAATTTTGCTGCCACTCTCTGCGTCCCCAAATCGATGGTCAAGATGCGCTGAACTGAGCTCCAGGACAACCCGGACAAGTTCTCGAGTTGGTCAATTGTCCTGCGTCGATCTTCACTGATGAAATCACGGATTTTGTCGATGTTGTGTTCGCTTCGAGCAGTTGAAGGTCGACCGGAACGGGGCTGATCTTCAACCACCATTTCTCCCTTTTTAAACCAGAAAACCATTGGTACACTTGCGTTTTAGTAAGAGCACGGTCTTTATAGGCTGTCTGAATCATCACAACAGTTTGTGATGCGTACATGCCGAGCAAGACACAAAACTTCACTGCCGTGCGTTGTTCCTAAGAACTAGCCATTTCCTCGTGTCACGTCTTCACTGTACGCACACTCAAAGATCTGCCAAAGGAACCACACTTCTCATTGTTGGGTGACGCCGCGTGGCAGAATGACTCAGCAGAGCTCCTACTACAACCCTCTGGCAACGCAGCCTGCTACTACAAGTACACGATGTGCAGCATTACGATTCCTGTTACTTTTGGGTCCCCCCTCGTATGCTGGAAGCTAGAATCCCTTTGCTAAGATTTGGCAGAAAAGAACTTATTTCTACAATGACTAGATATCAAAAGGCCACTCTTGACAACTAAGCGAGGAAACTACAGGTCAAAAAGTAGTATAAAGTAAAGCTCGTGGACCGTACAAACAAAATGGATACCGGATGTCTCCTCGAAGAGGTCAGGCGCATTTTATCTGGTGTTTCAGCAGCTATTTGCAATTACGTTTTTGCATTGTGTACCAAGAGTCAGCGCAGACAAACAGCACTCGTCACAATAATTCATGCGACGCCTAGGGTAGAACGAAAGCGTCGGTTTGTTTCCCGTTACAGACAAAAAGCTTTTTAAAGCGGAATTTTACGTGCCTATTCAATAGATCGCTCCAGGTTTGACCTTGTTTTATATTTCTTTTATCGATATGTATTAAGAGAGACAGTACAACTCCAAGTGTAACAAGTGCTCCAGCAGCGATAGTACTGTTCAGATCCGCGCTGACTGCTACCATCAAGCGTCCAGCGCTACAGAGGGGCTGCTGGATGGTTGTTTATTCTTCGTGTTTTATTGTCACTATTAATACGCTGTTAATACACTGTCTAAACTAATTAGAGAGCGTTCCATCGAGCTGACACATAAAATACCGATTTAAAAATAATTTTTTATATAACGATAAACAAACCGACTCTTCCGTTGACACTGGGAGCCGCATGAAAGACTTCACTAGCAGTTATTATTTGGATTGACTCCAGCTACATAATGCTAAAACTAAATGCCAAATATCTGCCGATACATTAGAGAAAGTGTACCTGACGACTCTTAGGAGAGACACTCCGTGTATTAGCGAAACTTATAGCCTCCTCCCAAACGTTACCGACCCGGAATCCCTTTGCCTTACTCGAAGATAACTGGTGGAAGAAGATACGTATAAAAACATGTCCATATTAAGAAACTGTGGTCAAACTGTTTCAGAAAGAGTCTCCTGGACCACTAATATTGGCGCTGGTGTTGCTTGAACGGTAACAGACGATGCTTTAATAACCTCATGGAGTTTTCAGGGGCAGCATACGTACTGTGTTGCATTCAGTTCAAAGGAAGGTTGAGATTCTGCTGCATCTGTTATATACAGCTATCATTTTCCCTCAGTGTCTATTGTTAAAATTAAAGGTTTCTGAAGGAGTGTGAGAGCATTGTACCTTATTGACTCGCTGTTACCACAGTATAACCATTAAGGACTGGTGTGATGATGATGATGGTCATGTGCTGGTGTGCTAGCATGATGGCAAGATATTTGGCGCCCGTATAAAATTTTATGAGACGATTCTGGGTGAAAGTCCTGAAATAATAAAATTTTAAGTACACGTAAAAATATTAAGTGCTCTAAAATATGCGCTCGCATGCACACACACACACACGCACACACACACACACACACACACACACACACACACACACACACACACACACACACAATCACAATCACATCTTTTGTTAGATGAGATACTTACAGGAGAAAGCAGTGGGAAGACTTAAAATAGTAGAGGAAAGTACGATAAATCGGTAGTAACACTCCAAGGTCCTTTGGGGCTAAAATATTTAAACTAGAAACTGCTTACAGCATATTACTCCAGAAAAATCATAGTTTCAGCGCTTTTACAGAAAGTGGCGCAGTGGCTAGCACACTGGACTCGCATTCGGGAGGACGACGGTTCAATCTTGCGTCCGGCCATCCTGATTTAGGCTTTCCGTGATTTTCCTAAATCGCTCCAGGCAAATGCCGGGATGGTTCCTTTGAAAGGGCACGGCCGACTTCCTTCCCCGTCCTTCTCTAATCCTATGAGATCGATGACCTCGTTGTCTGGTCTTCTTTCCCAAACAACCCAACCCCCTTTTACAGAAAAAAATCAAATAGCCCAGTCGGATAAGTGGGGTTGCACGTAAAACTCTATTAGAATGTAGAAAAACAAGATTTTCAGTGGAAAATCAGCAGAACTGTATACTGAAATATTACTTTAATTAACAATATTATTCACAAAATTCACATGTAAAGCAATAATCTCCATTATTAGCTTCACTGAAGCTTTTGTGGGCCCAGCAACGACGCTTTTCCCGTTGAATCCAAGCTTCTTCTTCTTATGAGTTTTAAAATACGTCGTCACAATAAAAGCAATTGATGTCTGGATTATTTTCATCGTCCTCATCCACGGAATCATTGTAGGAGGACTGAACGGGTATTGCCCGATCTTGCCCCCACCCAATGTACCCGGTCTTATACCGGGTGCTGAGGTTATAAAAACGAAACATAAGCATACTATTGTTGAACCAAATCCTTATTGTTTGCTAGTGTATAATTACATACTAATCATGTAATGTTTCTGTCTAAATGGAGTTTTTATTTGTCTAATTACTAGGAAAAAACCGCAGTTTAAAAACGAAATAACATTATCCAATTGATAGCGAAAGAAACTTGCCTTCACAGACACCTTGAAATGAACAGAAACAAGCGCTTTTGTGGTTGTTCTTTCTTCTTGACTATTTGAGTGTAATTCTGTGTGTCTCCACGACAAGTCATAAAGAGTGGCATCAAAAACACGATACCCCGTTTCACCCCGCCACTCGGTCTTACCCCACTTTCCCCTACAGCAGGTACCTGTGGCTGTCTGATCGCTGGAATAAAAAGGGTGAGCCAGTCACTCTTGAACACACCAAAATCTCCAGCCTAAAAGCTTAGAGCAGGGTGCAGACGCTTCACAAAAATTATAAATCCTTACCAGGCTCGTCTCATCATCAACTGAAACAGAGGACAGATCCCCACCTAAATCTGCTTTTGATCTTTCATCAGAATATTAGTCGTACTCAGATTTTTCTGGTAAAATTTGATTTGTACACCAGAGGCATCACAGACAGGGAGAAAGGGAGGGGGAGAGGGGGGCTGGTTCCTGTCACCAGAGTATGCAACAGTGGTCACTGCCAAATGAGAATTGTCAGGGCCACTTCATCCCACAAGAGTGACCACAGTAAGGAACTCCGCGACCGGAGAGACTATGGATGGGCCCGACCGTCATTATGCAGCCATGGTATTAACCCTGAAACATGTTTAGTGTAACTAGCCAAACGTTGTCTTCAAAATTCACCAGACAATATCTCACTGGTTTCACAGATTAACACTAGATTACTACACCTTCATAAAGTTTACGATTCCAGTTGGTATGTTTTAGCGGTTCCCGACAATTTGGACACGTGAGTGACATGTGCTCACTGGTACCGCTTATACTCTCTTCGTATAGGTGCCGCTCCTGTTGTGGTGCCCTGGTCAGCGTTCTATTGGCTGACGTCGTCTCACAGCCTTCTTTATACCGACGTGTCGGCGCTTGATGTTATGCCGGAATATATTTTGTGTGAAATATTCTTGGAGCTAAAATAATCTGCAACTAGTGCATGGCATAAATTATTTTCAGCAATAATTATGTCATTATAGAGTATAAAACAGGACATTTTCCACTTATTTTGTATGTAACATCCCGCTGGAGATCTAATAATTGTAATTAACTAGTGCATAACCTAAACATTATGACTTCCTATCAATAAAATTTGTAGTAGTAGAACTTACGATGGTTTAGTAGAAGTGTAACATTTTCCCACGTTGGTGCCCTAAGGTTAACCTTAGATGTACCAACACATTTCTCATACGGTGTAATACCAAGGGAAAGAGGAGGGGGGGGGGGGGGGGGGGGGAGGCGGTGGAGGGAAGGCACTTTGCGTCCACTACCAAAATAAAAGGAACTAAAAAACAAATTTCGTTACATTTGTTTAACTTTTACTAACAATATACTTTCTAAGTAGATACTGATGTAATATGTCAAATATCCGCCTCAGTTGCGAAATGTTACTGGTCTTACCCAGGTTTCAGCTAGAGTAATCTAGCCTTCTTCAGAAGCACAAAATAAACTAATACATGCCAGAATAAAGCACGGTCAAACATAAAAAGCTAAAGTACTGTGGTGCCGTGTCAAGCTACGTTATTTAGCGGAGGAAAAGCCCCGGTCCCACCTCGTGGAAAGCGGTCGTTTAGCCGTGGACGCTACGTTGCAACTGACTGTGGCACGCGGGTATGCACCGAGCAAGACAGCGGACCGCGCGCATGCGCGCACGGAAAGTCAAAGGTGCCTGCCATTGGCTGTCTTTATGTTATGTACTGGGAAATTACATATGTTGTTAAACCGTAAATTGGTGAGAGAGCAAGGGACTACGTAGATAGAATCTCTATGAGCGTTTACTGTAAAGCGAGGCCCTATTAACTGATAAGAAATTTACTTTGAAGTTAAGTTCAGCTTGTTAAATTAAAAATCACATATTACCACCGCTATGTTGTATGGTTCCGCACAATATAATAAGGGGGATGAACAAGGTTGTATGTCCGTAACGCGAGAACTTCTCAGGGTTAGGAGAAGGTGGAAATAAAATAATTTCCATTATACATGGAATAATACATATGACATGGTACCACGGTACTTTAGCTTTTTATGTTTGACCATGATTCATTTTGGCACGTATCAGTTTATTTTATGCTTCTGAAGAAGGCTAGATTACTCTAGCTTAAACCTGGATAAAGATCTGACATTTCGCAACTGAGGCAGATTTTTGACATATTAATCAATCACAGTTGCTGACAGGACTGCAACATGTTAAACATTTTTAGATACTGATGTACAAGTAGGGTACAGAATCAGAAAATACGTTCTATACAATATTAATAACACCAACACATTTTCCGTAAGGTTTACACCGAGTGGAAGGGTACTTTATAACCATCATAATTTTTTTTTTAAAAAATACAAATATCATTAACTGTCGTTGATATTAATTTACAAAATACAATTTGAAGTTATATAGTTGTGTAAGAAGGATGACGAACCTGAAAATATGAGTAAGACATTTATTGCAAAAAGTCACATTCACTACTGAGTTAAGTTTTACCCAGAAAAATTAAACTCCCCCTCCCACGCGTTGGTGTTTCGAGGGTTATATAAGGAATTAGGCCTACAGTTGCTTGTGTCAACTTTCAGAGTAGAACCGGAAGAAGTGAAGCGTCTTCCGCAGGCCGCTCCTCAGTGGGTTCGCTGTCGTAGCCTCTGTGGGAAACGTCAGAAGGCGCGAGAGAGGCCGCTGCTCGGGTGTGGCGCGTGATGCGCCGTGGGGGGCCACGCCTCAGACAATATTTGCTCTCCCGTCTGCCTGCCGGATGCCCCCTCCTCGCATTCCTACGACTTCCACACCGCCACGCTACAATCCTACACACCGGTCTTTCACCACACTACTGTACCTGCAAACACTTATGCGTAGTGCTAAACGATATCTGCCTATGCGGCTTTAGGTATAGTAATTAAATTTTCGTAATTGCGAATTCCATTGTGGCTTATCAGAGGTTAACAAAGGTAATGCGACATCCGGTCACATAACGCTAGAGAATGCATCGCGTGTGTGAAATATTACGCTCAACTTGATACAATCGGTAAAGAATTCTAAACTGATGTTTCACATACGAAACTGAATATTTCAGCCTGCTGCGTTGACTTCGGTGGCGCTACTATAAATAAATAAATAAATAAAACGTCTGTGGCTTGTCCCAGGTAGAGTTGCAGTTCATCGTGTGAGCGGTTACATCAACAGGCAACTGTCAACTTACCCGTGAAAAGCAAACATCGGAAAATACACTCCTGGAAATGGAAAAAAGAACACATTGACACCGGTGTGTCAGACCCACCATACTTGCTCCGGACACTGCGGGAGGGCTGTACAAGCAATGATCACACGCACGGAACACAGACACACCAGGAACCACGGTGTTGGCCGTCGAATGGCGCTAGCTGCGCAGCATTTGTGCACCGCCGCCGTCAGTGTCAGCCAGTTTGCCGTGGCATACGGAGCTCCATCGCAGTCTTTAACACTGGTAGCATGCCGCGACAGCGTGGACGTGAACCGTATGTGCAGTTGACGGACTTTGAGCGAGGGCGTATAGTGGGCATGCGGGAGACCGGGTGGACGTACCGCCGAATTGCTCAACACGTGGGGCGTGAGGTCTCCACAGTACATCGATGTTGTCGCCAGTGGTCGGCGGAAGGTGCCCGTGCCCGTCGACCTGGGACCGGACCGCAGCGACGCCCGGATGCACGCCAAGACCGAAGGATCCTACGCAGTGCCGTAGGGGACCACACCTCCACTTCCCAGCAAATTAGGGACACTGTTGCTCCTGGGGTATCGGCGAGGACCATTCGCAACCGTCTCCATGAAGCTGGGCTACGGTCCCGCACACCGTTAGACCGTCTTCCGCTCACGCCCCAACATCGTGCAGCCCGCCTCCAGTGGTGTCGCGACAGGCGTGAATGGAGGGACGAATGGAGACGTGTCGTCTTCAGCGATGAGAGTCGCTTCTGCCTTGGTGCCAATGATGGTCGTATGCTTGTTTGGCGCCGTGCAGGTGAGCGCCTCAATCAGGACTGCATACGACCGAGACACACAGGGCCAACATCCAGCATCATGGTGTGGGGAGCGATCTCCTACACTGGCCATACACCTCTGGTGATCGTCGAGGGGACACTGAATAGTGCACGGTACATCCAAACCGTCATCGAAGCCATCGTTCTACCATTCCTAGACCGGCAAGGGAACTTGTTGTTCCAACAGGACAATGCACGTCCGCATGTATCCCGTGCCACCCAACTTTCTCTAGAAAGTGTAAGTCAACTACCCTGGCCAGCAAGATCTCCGGATCTGTCCCCCATTGAGCATGTTTGGGACTGGATGAAGCGTCGTCTCACGCGGTCTGCACGTCCAGCACGAACGCTGGTCCAACTGAGGCGCCAGGTGGAAATAGCTTGGCAAGCCGTTCCACAGGACTACATCCAGCATCTCTACGATCGTCTCCATGGGAGAATAGCAGCCTGCATTGCTGCGAAAGGTGGATATACACTGTGCTAGTGCCGACATTGTGCATGCTCTGTTGCCTGTGTCTATGTGCCTGTGGTTCTGTCAGTGTGATCATGTGATGTATCTGACTCCATAAATGTGTCAATAAAGTTTCCCCTTCCTGGGACAATGAATTCACGGTGTTCTTATTTCAATTTCCAGGAGTGTACAATGTGGAGACACACAGACTGACATCTCTATTTGCATGCAAATCATTATATAAATTCAAGCGGGGTGACGTAGCAATGATACGGCCAAAAACACACCTACCAAAACGAAAATCTGTATAAAAATGTCGAAATGAATACTGCAAAGAATGTGGTTTATATGCAGGGGGTTCAAAAACAGACTGAAAAACTTGTATAGGTGTTGCAGGTTAGGTTGTGCTGAGAAATAACTGCGCAGAAAAAAATTCGATACCTTACGTTGTTTCCAAGTAAATTACCACTGAAGTTAGCCGATCAGGCAGTTGAGCACGCAAATTCAAGCGACGCGCGTAATTCAGTATCTAGCATAGCGTAGATAATAGCGGACGATCGACTTGGCCTCTGGCTTAGGTTCGATCCATACTACCGTACGATGTCCAATTTTTGTATCGCTCTCTTGTTCGGTTTTAGAAAACCAAACGAGGAACACGTTTGACGGCACCGTCTCTGGCGGGAGGCTTGAATTTGCGCGCGCAACGACCTGAATCGCTGGCTTCAATGGCAATTAACTCGAAAACTGCGCAACGTATCCAGTTCTTTTTTTCCCTTAACTGTTATTGCTCAGCGAAAGTTGCATTGTAATATCCTTACAAGTTTTTCAACCTGTTTCTGACCAAGCTGCATTTTTGCTGTTTTTTCTGCACATAATTGCAGTTTCTTATCTGCATGGTGTTGCTGGAGTCGACCAAGAAAAAAAGTGTTCATCACGTCTTTCAGGCGACGCCCAGTTTCGACAGAAAGTGTTGATTTGTTTCCTGTTAGAAACAAAATAATATTTGGAGCGGATTTTTACGTACCAGTTCGATAGAGCGATCCCAGATTCATTCTTGTGCAGTGTTTGTTTTATTGATATATATTAACAGGCACTGTAAAACACGAGTGGTTCATGGTGTGGGTTCCTGTAGTCATGTCCTAGTTCATGAACCACGGGCAACGTATGAGTGTCCAAGTAAGTGGTCCCGACAGTCGGGGTACCAATTACTTTGGAATAAGGCAGGGCATTTCGGACATATTCTGAGTCGTGGTCACCTTCGTGCTCATACAGCAAAGACTACCAAATCCACCGGTTAGTCCCTCAACCGTTAGGGGTAAAACCCAGTGGGACTCAGGGGAAGTAAGGCTATTAACTTGCTTCCCCGATACTTTAAATATGATGCTGGCAACAATCAGAGCAAAATACCTCGGACTTTTGGAGGTGACGGAGTCCCACCTCTAACTGACAAACCAGGGACTCCTAAGATACGACTTGGCAAACAAATGGTAATGAGATGGGGAGCTGTTAATATCAATGGGGGCTACTCTGGGAAGAAGGCAGAGCTGACAGAGGTTGCAAGTAAGATGGGGCTGGACGTTTTAGCTGTAAGTGACATTCGGGTAAGGGGTGAGAAAGAAGAGGAAGTGGGAGAATACAAGGTCTATCTGTCAGGAGTCAAAGCAGGAATAGCACAATGGGGTGCAGGGCTGTACATCAGGAAAGAAATGGAACCCAGCGTAGTTACAATAAGGTATGTAAACGAACGACTGATGTGGATAGATTTGACAGTGTCTAGCAAGAAAATTAGGATTGTGTCAGTATATTCGCACTGTGAAGGGACAGATCAAGATAAGATGGATGGTTTTCATGAGGCACTCAGTGATGTAGTTGTTAGAGTGAAGGACAAGGACAGTGTTCTGCTCATGGGTGATTTTAACGCCGGGATTGGAAATCGAACAGAAGGGTAAGAAAAGGTTATGGGTAAATTTGGAGAGGATATGGAGGCCAACAGGAACGGGAAACAACTCTTGGATTTCTGTGCCAGTATGGGATTAGTAATCACAAACTCCTTTTTTAAACATAAGAACATTCACCGCTATACTTGGGAAGGCAGGGGAACCAAATCTGTCATTGACTGTATAATAACAGATCAAGAATTCAGGAAGGCTGTGAGGGACACACGTGTATTCTGGGGATTCTTTGATGACACTGATAATTATTTAATCTGCAGTGAAATTTGGATTGTGAGGCCGAAAGTGCAGAAGGTTAGGTCCATGTGTAGCAGGATAAGAGTGGAGAAACTTCAGGATAAGGAAATAAGGCACAAGTACATAACAGCAATCTCAGAAAGGTACCAGTTAGTTGAATGTAGTCAATTACAGTCGTTGGAAAAGGAATGGACAAGGTACAGGGACACAGTACTAGAAGTGGCTAAAGAATGTCTAGGAACAGTAATGTGTAAAAGTACGAAGAAGCAAACAGCTTGGTGGAATGACACAGTCAAGGCAGCCTGTAAAAGGAAAAAGAAGGCATATCAAAAATGGCTACATACTAGAACTCAGGTAGACAGAGAAAGTTATTGTGAAGAAAGAAACAAAGCCAAACAGATAATTGCAGCATCCAAGAAGAAATCTTGGGAAGACTTTGGAAACAGGTTGGAGACTATGGGTCAAGCTGCTGGAAAACCATTCTGGAGTGTAATTAGCAGTCTTCGAAAGGGAGGTAAGAAGGAAATGACAAGTATTTTGGACAGGTCAGGAAAACTGCTGGTGAATCCTGTGGATGCCTTGGGCAGATGGAGTGAATATTTTGAAGAGTTGCTCAATGTAGCTGAAAATACGATCAGTAATGTTTCAGATTTCGAGGTAGAATGGAATAGGAATGATGATGGAAATAGGACCATATTTGAGGAAGTGGAGAAAAATGGTCAATAGATTGCAGTGCAATAAAGCAGCTGGGGTGGATGAAATTAAGTCAGAACTCATCAAATACAGTGGAATGTCAGGTCTTAAATGGCTACACAGGATAATAGAAATGGCCTGGGAGTTTCCCCATGTTTTGAGCCATTCGCAGTACCATCACAGCAATGCCGTTTTGGTTGATGTAACAAGCAGTCTGTTATTATATAAATTACGGCATTGGCTGGCTGTATCAAGAATGCAAGCATGAAGGCATTCTTACAGAATTCCTTTACAACAGCTATTTACGTAGCAAAAGGGTTTATTATACACTCCTGGAAATTGAAATAAGAACACCGTGAATTCATTGTCCCAGGAAGGGGAAACTTTATTGACACATTCCTGGGGTCAGATACATCACATGATCACACTGACAGAACCACAGGCACATAGACACAGGCAACAGAGCATGCACAATGCCGGCACTAATACAGTGTATATCCACCTTTCGCAGCAATGCAGGCTGCTATTCTCCCATGGAGACGATCGTAGAGATGCTGGATGTAGTCCTGTGGAACGGCTTGCCATGCCATTTCCACCTGGCGCCTCAGTTGGACCAGCGTTCGTGCTGGACGTGCAGACCGCGTGAGACGACGCTTCATCCAGTCCCAAACATGCTCAATGGGGGACAGATCCGGAGATCTTGCTTGCCAGGGTAGTTTACTTACACCTTCTAGAGCACGTTGGGTGGCACGGGATACATGCGGACGTGCACTGTCCTGTTGGAACAGCAAGTTCCCTTGCCGGTCTAGGAATGGTAGAACGATGAGTTCGATGACGGTTTGGATGTACCGTGCACAGCCGTGCACAGCCAGTGTAGGAGATCGCTCCCCACACCATGATGCCGGGTGTTGGCCCTGTGTGCCTCGGTCGTATGCAGTCCTGATTATGGCGCTCACCTGCACGGCGCCAAACACGCATACGACCATCATTGGCACCAAAACAGAAGCGACTCTCATCGCTGAAGACGACACGTCTCCATTCATCCCTCCATTCACGCCTGTCGCGACACCACTGGAGGCGGGCTGCACGATGTTGGGGCGTGAGCGGAAGACGGCCTAACGGTGTGCGGGACCGTAGCCCAGCTTCATGGAGACGGTTGCGAATGGTCCTCGCCGATACCCCAGGAGCAACAGTGTCCCTAATTTGCTGGGACCTGGCGGTGCGGTCCCCTACGGCACTGCGTAGGATCCTACGGTCTTGGCGTGTATCCTTGCGTCGTTGTGGTCCGGTCCCAGGTCGACGGGCACGTGCACCTTCCGCCGCCCACTGGCGACAACATCGATGTACTGTGGAGACCTCACGCCCCACGTGTTGAGCAATTCGGCGGTACGTCCACCCGGCCTCCCGCATGCCCACTATACGCCCTCGCTCAAAGTTCGTCAACTGCACATACGGTTCACGTCCACGCTGTCACGGCATGCTACCAGTGTTAAAGACTGCGATGGAGTTCCGTATGCTACGGCAAACTGGCTGACACTGACGGCGGCGGTGCACAAATGCTGCGCAGCTAGCGCCATTCGACGGCCAACACCGCGGTTCCTGGATTTTCCGCTGTGCCGTGGGTGTGATCATTGCTTGTACAGCCCTCTCGCAGTGTCCGGAGCAAGTATGGTGGGTCTGACACACCGGTGTCAATGTGTTCTTTTTTCCATTTCCAGGAGTGGATAAAATCGGAAGTTCGCTGAGGCTTTTGTGGTGATACTGTAGTATATCAAGAGGCTGTAAGAATGGAAAATTGTACTGAAATGCAGGAGGATCTGCAACGAATTGACGCTTGGTACAGGGAATGGCAACTGAATCTAAATGTAGACAAGTGTAATGTGCTGCGAATACACAGAAAGAAAGATCCTTTATCATTTAGCTACAATATAGCAGGTCAGCAACTGGAAGCAGTTAATTCCATAAATCATCTGGGAGTACGCATTAGGAGTGATTTAAAATGGAATGGCCATATAAAATTAATCGTCGGTAAAGCAGATGCCAGACTGAGATTCATTGGAAGAATACTAAGGAAATGCAATACGAAAACAAAGGAAGTAGGTTACAGTACACGTGTTAGCCCACTGCTTGAATACTGCTCACCGGAGTGAGATCCGTACCAGATAGGGTTGATAGAAGAGATAGAGAAGATCCAACCGAGAGCAGCGCGCTTTGTTACACGATCATTTAGTAATCGCGAAAGCGTTATGGAAATGATAGATAAGCTCCAATGGAAGACTCTGCAAGAGACGCTCAGTAGCTCGGTACGTGCTTTTGTTGAAGTTTCGAGAAAATACCTTCACCGAGGAGTCAAGCAGTATAATGCTCCCTCCTACGTATATCTCGAGAAGAGGCCATGGGGATAAAATCAGAGAAATTAGAGCCCACACAGAAGCATACCGACAATCTTTCTTTCCACGAACAATACGAGACTGAAACAGAAGGGAGAACCGATAGAGGTACTGAAAATACCCACCGCCACTCAACGTCAGGTGTCTTGCGGAGTATGGGTGTAGATGTAGGTGTACGTCAGTATCGCATAAATTGCACTGTCGTTTACATGTATGGCTACTCGGGAGAAGACACGTGTATATAAAATTTTCTTGCTGAGAAATAGGTCGCTATCTGCTTCCTTTAAGCTAGCTAGTTTTATAGCCATGTCACGTTCTGCTCCTCTTTCCTCAAGTAGACCGCTTCTGACGACTGTGAAGTGGCTGCGACGTGAAAAACTTGTGGCGTACGCCTGACGCCTGTTGAGTGCCTTTCGGCTTATGACTAGGTCGGGGGGCAGCGGGGATCCCTTTCTCATTCGACAGGCGACTTGAGACGTCCGTCTGCCGACGCCACCGTTAACTGAATGACTGCTGCAGCATAGCTTACGTATCAAACACAGCTCTTCCCAACTACACCCGTGTCGGAGTGAAGGAAAAGAAACTGCACTCTTTTCTAGACGTATTTGATTGCGGAACGTATTGCAGATTTACTTCAGTCTTCAAGAACTAAAGTGTTAGAATGTCTTTAAATAGATAATTTTATCAGTCAAGCTAAATAAAGTTTCCAATGAACTTCTTGTCAGATTAAAACTGTGTACCAGACGGGGACTCGAACTCGGGACCTTTGCCTCACGCGAGCGAGTTCCGCAGGCAGGAGAGCTTCTGTGAAGTTTAGAGGTAGGAGACAAGGTATTGGCGGAAGTAAAGCCACCAGAAGTGGTCGTACGTAGGGTAGCTCTGTTGGTAGAGGACTTGCCCGTGAAACACAGAGGTCCTGCGTTCGATTATCATTCTAGTACACAGATTTAATCTGCCAAGAAGTTTCAGCTCAGCGCACACTCCGTTGCAGAGTGAAAATCTCCTTCTGAATATTGTCTGTGTTTTCACAATGAAGAATCGTGTTCTAAAACACGTCGTAGACTATGGTGTAAATTTGCTCAAATGTATCTGTTGCTCAGCGTGTCAGTTTACATGAGCCATATTTTACGGCAGTATTTGGCCTCAACGAGTTGCCGTCAATATTGCTGCAACGTATAGCTGCCTGTGTATATATCTCGCTTTGCGGGGCAGTTTCTCTGTCCTTGTCTGCAAATGCTTTGCTCATACTCACACATTTGTTTCCTACTGCTCTCACCGACAGTGCTTCAGTCACTTGGCTGTGAGAAAACAATATTGTTTCGCTTTTGTACGAAAGTTTGTCTGCGTTCATACAGTCACCTGTTTTGTTTGAAGTTCTGAGGCAGCTATGTACGCCAGTGTAGAAGCGGGCACATGAGAGGACTATGAATTTTATAAATACGATCCATGTATGACATGAGCTATGCAATAGCAAAAGTGATGTAAACAGTGATTGTTATCTGAGAAAGAACAGTTGGCAAGTTCTTGCTGAAGACGTTGGTATCCGATTTTGTTGGGAAGTTTATCACTTACGTTTCCGTCTTCTGCAGGATTAAAATAAAATTTAAATAAAATTGTACCAATATTTCAAACTTACCTTACTGGATTCCACTAGTCCTTCACCGAAGCATTGCGTACTTCTGGTACCACGAGGTTTCTTGATGAACAGTGCACTTGGTGCGTTAAACGTCTGTGGGCCTACGAATAACTAGTGGCTAAAAGACGAAGGACGACCGTTAGTCGGTTTGTAACTGGTGTACACTCTCTCAGATTTGTTTGATGTTGGCATTTCTCACAACAGTTGCTTGTTTGAGGCATTCTAAGTCTTGTTGGACATTCTGGTGAAATTCTGGAAAAGTAATGTATCCAACGACAGAAACATTCCGCTTACTTAAAAATGAACGCACCCGTAATGCACTGTTTGTCTTGTTCTTTCTAATTTTATTCCGTGTATGATGTAAAAGCAGTCACTTGCCTTAGTTCATTTCGTCCATTTTGTAACAATAGTCTCGCCCCAGGTAAATTCATTTGGGGCAATAGTGGCCTGTATTGTTGTACACGTAGGCCCTGTTCGTCTGATTACAATGTTTCTGGACAACAGTGTCGGTGTATACTGTTGGCAACATCATACGCAATTTTTGTGTTCTCTGTAAACGTACCTTAATAGATCCCAATAGCCTGTTGCCTTTGTTGAGGTTAGACGCTGATATGTCTCCAGCGAATAGGGTAAGGAGCCTTTTGCGGCTCTACAAAAGGTACTCCTTGTCTAAATCCACAATGATGGAGGCAGTAACGTAAGCTATTTTGAATTGGTGCGAAGCCGTCAATAAGTCACGAAACGGTCCAGACCTTGATTTGTTTATAAAAGTCACACAACGATATTTTCTCTCTAAACTTGCAATTGTAATACGAAGAAGACTTTCTACCTACCAATGGCATTCAGACTGTTTTTCTAACACGAAATGCTCGTTTCCTAGCTCTTTCTTCGTGTTGTGGTTGTTGGGTGGTTGCTACAGTCCTTTAACCTACAGTTGGTCTCCACAAGTGTCGCTTGCCAGTCACCATGTTAACGTTACTGCTGCTTCTCATCGACGCCCTGCCTTATACAGGGTGTTCAGGATCTACTCGTTGAAATTAATACAGGACGTGTATATTTCGATAAGGAACATTTGGTCTCTCAATTCAACTAGTAATACTAGGGGAACATTTTGTTAGTGGTGCTGATGTAAGCTGACTGGGAATGTGTTCTGACATTCGAAATCCACAATTCGCGTGTTTTGGCATATGTGAAGCCTCGACGAGTTCGATCTCGTGCTCATCAACAGCGATTCGACGTCAATATGTGGACCGACATTCTCTGTGAAAAGTTGATTGGACCATAAATTCTTCCATTCTGCCTCAGTCGACGGAAACACTGCATCTTCGTGGAACGTGTTTTCAGAACTGCTGTAGACTGTACTTCTGAATGTCAGACAAAAGATGTACTTCCAGCACGAGTGGGCGGCACTTCGTTTCAGTATTGCAGTGTTGCATCATCTGAGAACTATCTTCGTGAATGGATAGGTCGGCCAAGGTGGCCCTTGTGGCCTAGCCACCGGGATCACGTGACCTCATGTCTCTGGGTTTCTTCCTCTGTGGGCATATGAAGCAGGTGGTGAATGAAATCGTTGTGGAAACAGAAGAAGGCCTCGTTGCTAGAACTGCCGTCGCCCTTGTAGCATTGCAGACATGCTAAGAGTCTTCGAACGGACTCGAAACTGAACAGTCTGATGATGTACTGCGTACATGCAGGCTATTGACCGTGCATTCGAACAGCTCCTTTGAATGGCACTGAAGTAACTGCCTGCTCAACTGCCTTCTATAGCAACCATCCCTAGCTTCAGAAATTACAGTCTGGGACCGTTTATACCATAACTAAATACATTTATTTTGATGTTCTCTGCCTCCTGCATTAATGTGAAGGAAAAGTTTCGGAACACCCTGTATACATACGAATAGGCCAAATGATGCGTTTCTTTTCTTGCATCATACCTGGAACGACTCACGTCTTAACCCTTTCACACCTGAATTTTTTTTCTAGAGGAAGGAAAATTATTCTTTATGTGATAATGCTCTTAGCTGATTTTAAATTATTTTAGGTGCAAGATTTAGACAAAAATACGTACCCATTTTCAAAACATACACTCCTGGAAATGGAAAAAAGAACACATTGACACCGGTGTGTCAGACCCACCATACTTGCTCCGGACACTGCGAGAGGGCTGTACAAGCAATGATCACACGCGCGGCACAGCGGACACACCAGGAACCGCGGTGTTGGCCGTCGAATGGCGCTAGCTGCGCAGCATTTGTGCACCGTCGCCGTCAGTGTCAGCCAGTTTGCCGTGGCATACGGAGCTCCATCGCAGTCTTTAACACTGGTAGCATGCCGCGACAGCGTGGACGAGAACCTATGTGCAGTTGACGGACTTTGAGCGAGGGCGTATAGTGGGCATGCGGGGGGGCCGGGTGGACGTACCGCCCAATTGCTCAACACGTGGGGCGTGAGGTCTCCAAAGTACATCGATGTTGTCGCCAGTGGGCGGCGGAAGGTGCACGTGCCCGTCGACCTGGGACCGGACCGCAGCGACGCACGGATGCACGCCAAGACCGTAGGATCCTACGCAGAGCCGTAGGGGACCGCACCGCCACTTCCCAGCAAATTAGGGACACTGTTGCTCCTGGGGTATCGGCGAGGACCATTCGCAACCGTCCCCATGAAGCTGGGCTACGGTCCCGCACACCGTTAGGCCGTCTTCCGCTCACGCCCCAACATCGTGCAGCCCGCCTCCAGTGGTGTCGCGACAGGCGTGAATGGAGGGACGAATGGAGACGTGTCGTCTTCAGCGATGAGAGTCGCTTCTGCCTTGGTGCCAATGATGGTCGTATGCGTGTTTGGCGCCGCGCAGGTGAGCGCCACAATCAGGACTGCATACGACCGAGGTACACAGGGCCAACTCCCGGCATCATGGTGTGGGGAGCGATCTCCTACACTGGCCGTACACCTCTGGTGATCGTCGAGGGGACACTGAATAGTGCACGGTACATCCAAACCGTCATCGAACCCATCGTTCTACTATTCCTAGACCGGCAAGGGAACTTGCTGTTCCAACAGCACAATGCACGTCCGCATGTATCCCGTGCCACCCAACGTGCTCTAGAAGGTGTAAGTCAACTACCCTGGCCAGAAAGATCTCCGGATCTGTCCCCCATTGAGCATGTTTGGGACTGGATGAAGCGTCGTCTCACGCGGTCTGCACGTCCAGCACGAACGCTGGTCCAACTGAGGTGCCAGGTGGAAATGGCATGGCAAGCCGTTCCACAGGACTACATCCAGCATCTCTACGATCGTCTCCATGGGAGAACTGCAGCCTGCATTGCTGCGAAAGGTGGATATACACTGTAGTAGTGCCGACATTGTGCATGCTCTGTTGCCTATGTCTATGTGCCTGTGGTTCTGTCAGTGTGATCATGTGATGTATCTGACCCCAGGAATGTGTCAATAAAGTTTCCCCTTCCTGGGACAATGAATTCACGGTGTTCTTATTTCAATTTCCAGTAGTGTACGTTGTACACATGACTTCATTTTATTGACTAAAATAACTAATTAAGAAAAATCCTCTATTCCAATAAATAGTAAAATGATCATTCAGTAATTACGATGCAAAATAAGAATAACGATATTCAGTTATACAGTGGAATATAGCGAACCAAACACATCCGTGTATTCCGGTGGTTACGAGTTGCTGTGCACTGCTACACTGACTTGAGTGACATTTTCATAGTGATGCCTAACAGTTGGCAGCACTTGGACATGATGAAAAGGCTGAACACTCGCAAATGTGTACCTCAGGTTTCCATCGTGAGAACATACTTCTGTTACAGCTAAGAGACGGTAAAAAATAATGTACGTAATTGTAGCCAGAGGGTCTGAAAGAGTTAATGTGTGCCCAGCCGTGATGGACGCAGCACCGTTCCGTCGCTGTCCGTATTGCAGTTAAATTCCCCTGTGGCTGCGTCCACCGACGCCGCTGAGCCGAACAGACGGCGCGGTTGTGGCTGCCGGAGCGAAGACGGCAGGACGCGCGCGACAGCGCGGTATCTTGGACCGGGACGAGACGGGACGACATCCAGCACGCGGCCGGACCCGTGATTCCTGTTGGGCCAGAGCACCGACCTCGCTTGCCGATCGAGCTGAATGTGGCGCGGATACGAAGCTTCAGCTCGGTCACCAGTAGTTCTGAAACTGCTACCAACTACGTGCGAGGAGCTCCCGGATCGTGTTAACAAGAAGAAATATAGTTGTGAAACTTGATTCATGTATCTTTTTACCGCATTAATCGGCGGTGGCCCCTAATTTTGCGTTTTTAATTGGACCACAGCGCAGGGTAATTACTATGGAAATTTTTTTTCTTCTTCTAACGAAAATTATGAAGGCTAACCCACTCACCTGTCACTCTGTTACACAATTCTTTGCGTTACCTCGGCATTATGAGAAAGGTTTTGTCGCTTGTAGCGACAGACCACTATCATTATGGAATTTTTGTGATTAATTCTGTGGGCTTTCAAATTAAATTAAATGATGTGGTGGTGTGGCCCTCAACTACAGACCCTCAGACTCAAAGTTGAAATGTTTAAAGTTTTGGCTGGCTTCGTTGTCTAGGGGCTGGGATACGTAGTTGCCACATTACAGGCCAAATACTGCTGAGTCTACAGTATACATGAATCGAAAGGTCGAAGGTTCCTATCGCTCGGCAGCTGCGAATTTTGAATGAATAGACATTTATAAACGAAAGATTGCAATTAAATAAAATCTGCAGGTGCTATTCTTAACGAGTTTACATGATGAGTACTACAGTTGACGTACCTATAAGACCGCCGTTTATTACAACAAAACACTTATTAGTGTCGATGGTCCAGCAATTAAATAAAATATAAGTTGAATAACTGGGGAACAATAGATTCCTACTTCACGTAATTAGGTATGAGCAACAACATAGCTCGCTAGGTATTCACTTCTAAACGCATACTACGTCTTCAGTGCATAAGCCACGGAAATCTCAGATGTGCACAAGTCGGCACCACGAAATATTCCCCTCCACTACGCGCAAATTCCTCTCTCCACCGCAATTCCTGAGGCTAGACGTCGTGCCTTCCCATACAGCACTCCCCGTGTCCTGTGCTATAACGTCCCTCGCGCCACACTTTTCAGAACTGCCACGCCCACTTCTACACAGTCTGTCAACGTGTCCTTTTGGAACGATCGATGTGATTGACTAGAGCGCTCCCACTCTGTCTCCAAGCCAACGCACATTCACAAACATAATGCAACACATTAGAAATACTGTATTTACATTTAATAACTTGAAATTAAATAAACATTCCTACGGCTGGACCATAAACTCGCTCTAACACACATTATTTAATACATAAACAGATAAAATAAACATATATATATATATATATATATATATATATATATATATATATATATATATATATATATATATATATATATATATAAAGGGAATAGAACAGATGTAAGCCAGTAGCCTAATGTCTCTGTGCTCTCTAAAACACAGTAAACAATTGACCAATTTCTTCATGAATAGTATATATCGGATATCAACAAAGACACAGACGAATAAATATATATTTATAAGCATGTTGCTACCGTTTATTCTTGTAACTGTAGAGTACTTATGGCCTAACGCGATTGATAGTAATCGGCCACTTTGACCTCCACTAACTCATGTACTACTTACGTTACATGCCTGTAATTTATACCAATTTAGGTTTTCACTAATAGCTATTTAAAGACACGTCGCTTGACATTATCGGATGAACCGTTTAGATTTTCGACAGTCGTTGCTCGTTGTTACTTGTATAATTTATCGTCAGATACTAAACTTTAAACTAATAAAGATACTGAAAATCTGATTACACCATCAGAATTGTCGTGCAAATAACGGTAAGACACACGTATCTCTTTGAGGTATCCGGATTTATCTGGCTACTATTAATTTCTACAAGAATTGTGAAATGGCTGCCAATAAGGTTTCACGAAGTCCACCATCTTTGGAACTCCCGGCATGTCTCCTTCATCGACGCAGTGTCACCATGGAATTCCCAGCCACGCGGTCCCTGCACCCTGGCTAACGTTCGGCACCCTATGTCATCGTCAGCAGCAACTCGACTCCGAGTATGCACAGCTTCTTCCTAGATAGAATACGAATTTCAACTCGTCTTATAGATGTTTTTCCCGTGGCTGAACAGACCAATCCTGCCATAAAACATGCTTCCACACAAATTGCACTGAATGGTTGGAGGAGGGCGGGGTTGTAATTGACGGGGCTTTCTTGCTTGCTGCTAGGCCTCTTCGTGTCTCCGGCGTTCTCCTTCAAATAAGCATACAGCGGCGGATGTTGTGTTCCTAGACGGTAAGCAGTCCACAGCACAATCTTCCCATGTTGTATGTTTATGCCAGTCGTCTTCGTGTTTTAAGCTGCTCCTTAAAACGTCTGAGAGGGTCTCCATTCTCCACGAGGTCTACTAGAATACCAGAGTTCACCATAAAAGATTTGGCGGGGAAGCCTTGTACCACTCGTGCTGTGTACATGGCCTAACCATATCAGTTGATGCGCGATGAAGGTTGTCTCAGTGCTGTTTAGATGCGGTTTCTCGAGAACACAGTATGGGTCACATAGTCCTCCCATTTAATGTTTTTTTATTATTATTATTTTTTTCCTGCGGGGAATGTTCAGTTTCTAGATAACACGGCGATAGAGTGTCCATGTTTCACTGCCATACAGGAACGTAGAAATGACAACAGCTCTGTACACCATGTGTTTGGTGTGCAGATTTAGTTCCTTATACATGAAAACTCTGTGTATTAACCGTCTAAATGCTGATTGGGCAGCCCTATTTCTTTTATCAGTACCTTATTCGCAGCTACACCGTTTATACAAGACGCTTCCAAGATATGAAAAGTGCTCAACCTGCTCCAGTGCTGTATCTCGGATCGACATATTGAACTTATAGAGAATTAATCGTGGGGCAGGTTGTGCGAGTACCTTCATTTTTCCAGAATTGATGGTAAGACTAAAAGCGATCAAATGTATGTGAATTGCTAAGGGACCAAACTGCTGAGGTTGTCGGTCCCTAGTCTTACACACCACATAAACTAACTTATACTAAGAACAACACACACTCATGCCTGAGGGAGGACTCGAACCTTCAGCGGGAGGGGCCGCGCAGTCCGTGACATGGCGCCTCAAACCGCGCGGCCACTCCACGCGGCAAAAGCGATCAAATTCAGTTTTAAAGCAGTTGACTGAGTGTTGTAAATCTGTTCGGTGTTGCAGTAGGAGATGCAGTTTCATCGACATACTGCAGTTCTGTCAACTGGGTAACCTGGGAACGTCTTTGGGAACGAAGTCTTGCCAGACTGAAGAGACTACTACCAAAACAAAATTTAACATCCGTACCTGAATTGTTTACAGATGATTCATACAGCGTGGTAGTTAAGTACAGCGCAAAGACTGTTGGAGTAAGTACACAGCGTTGTCTCAGACCCTAAGTGATTTAGAACGAATCGGATGAAGAGTTATCGTGAAGAATCCGCCCAGACACGCCATCATGTAGAGCTTGATTCAGTTCCACATAGTGTTCAGGACGTCCAAAGTGTCTTCGTATTTTCCACAGAGCAGATCTAGGTACTTAATCAAAGGCTTTTTCCAGGTTGTAGAAAAGTCTTTGCATTTTTCTTGGAGTTGTCTAGCACAAAACATTATACCTGTTGTGCCGCAAGAGGTTCGGAAACAACATTGACATACAGGCAAAATCCTGTCTGAAATAATATGGAGCCGTTTTAATAGAGTTCTTGCGATAATTTTACCTACAGCTCACAACAGCGATGTACCACAGTAGCTCCCACATACACTATGGTTGCCTTTCTTGAAGTTAGTGATAATGGTAGAATTCTTCAAGTCATCAATACTTCTCCAGTTTCCCAAGTTAAGAAGATGTGTGTAAAAGGTTTAGTCTTCAAGGATAAAGCTGCATTTTATATCAATTCCAAATGAATCTTTTCAGGGCCAAGAGCCTTTCTTGGTCTTAGTTAATTGAGTGATTTGATTACGCCTCTGTATGTGAGAGGAACTGCCACCACGGTTCTTGGGGTTGGTGAGGGACCTTACAAAGGGAGCCCTCAGCAGCTCTGGAGGCACGATTTAGAAGGGCAGAGAAATGTTACTTCAACACCCTAAGACTTTTTTCATTCTCAGTTAATCTGATGGAATTGTCAGCACTCTTCATTGTTCCTGACGAGGATCGAATTGAGCCGTACATCTCCTTTATACCTGCGTGGAAGGTTTGCAGGTCGCGGACATCAGATAATCTTTGCAGCCCTGTGGACGAACTATTCTGCGGTTAGATACTCGATTACAGCACTGTCCCATGCACCGAAGTATTAACGTTACACATCGCATCCCACACGTAAGAAAGCGGAACCCTGTAGCGGCAGAGGATTGCAACTGGCGTCAGCGAAACGGAAAAGTCGACCGAATAATATACAGGGTGGTCCATTGATAACGACCGGACCAAATATCTCACGAAATAAGCGTCAAACGAAAAACCTGCATAGAATGAAACTTGTCTAGCTTGAAGGGGAAAAGGGAAACCAGATGGTGCTATGGTTGGCCCGCTAGATGGCGCTGCCGTAAGTCAAACGGATATCAACTGCGTTTTTTTTCTTATACGAATCCCATAGTCGTGTATTACGTAAAGAAATATGAATGTTTTAGTTGGACCACTTTTTTCGCTTTGTGATAGATGTCGCTGTAATAGTCACAAACGTATGGCTCTTAATTTTAGACGAACAGTTGGTAACACGTAGGCTTTTTAAATTAAAATACAGAACATAGGTACGTTTGAACATTTTATTTCGGTTGTTGCACTGTGATACATGTACCTTTGTGAAGTTATCATTTCTGAGAACGCATGTTGTCACAGCGTGATTATCTGTAAATACCACATTAATGCAATAAATGCTCAAAATGATGTCCGTCAACCTCAATGCATGTAACGATATTCCTCTCAACAGCGAGTAGTTCGCCTTCCGTAATGTACGCACACGCATTAACAGTGCGCTGACGCATGTTGTCAGGCGTTGTCGGTGGATCACGATAGCAAATATCCTTCAACTTTCCCCCCTGAAAGAGGTCCGGGGACGTCAGATCCGGTGAACGTTCAGGCCACGGTATAGTGCTTCGACGACCAATCCACCTGTCATGAAATATGCTATTCAATATCGCTTCAATCGCATGCGAGCTATGTGCCAGACATCCACAATGTTGGAAGTACATCGCCATTCTGTCATGCAGTGAAACATCTTGTAGTAACATCGGTAGAACATTACGTAAGAAATCAGCATACATTGCACCATTTAGATTGCCATCGATAAAATGGGGGCCAATTATCCTTCCTCCCATAATGCCGCACCGGACATTAACCCGCCGAGGTCCCTGATGTTCAACTTGTCGCAGCCATCGTGGATTTTCCGTCGACTAATAGTGCATATTATGCCGGTTTACGTTACCGCTGTTGCTGAATGACGCTTCTTCGCTAAATAGAACGCATGCAAAAAATCTGTCATCGTCCCGTAATTTCTCTTGTGCCCAATGGCAATTCCTGATGCATACAAATATGGTACGGGTGCAATCGACGTAGATGTAGCATTCTCAACATTGACATTTTTGAGATTTCCGATTCTCACGTAATTTGTCTGCTACTCATATGCGGATTAGCCGCGACACCAACTAAAACACCTAATTGGGCATCATTTGTTGCAGGTCGTGGTTGACGTTTCGCATGTGGCTGAACACTTCCTGTTTTCTTAAGTAACGTAACTATCCGGCGAACGGTCCGGACAATTGGATGATGTCGTCCGGGATACCGAGCAGCGCACACAGCACACGCCCGTTGGGCATTTTGATCACAATAGCCATACGCCAACACGATATCGACCTTTTCTGCAATTGGTAAACGGTCCGTTTTAACATGGGTAATGTATCACGAAGCAGATATCGTCCGCACTGCCGGAATGTTACGTGATACCACGCATGTACGTTTGTGACTATGACAGTGCCATCTGTCACAAAGCGAAAAAAGTGGTCCAACGAAAACATTCATATTTCTTTAAGTACTGCACGAATATGTAATAAAATATGGGGGTTCCTATTTAAAAAAAAAACGCAGTTGATATCCGTTCGACGTATGGCAGCGCCATTTAGCGGGCCAACCATAGCGCCATCTGGTTTCCCCCTTCAAGCTAGACGAGTTTCGTTCTTTGTAGTTCTTTCGTTTGATGCTTATTTCTTGAGATATTTGGACCGGTCACTATCAATGGACCACCCTGTATATGACGTGTATTACCTCAACCGATATTGTGAATAGAATAAAAACTTCGGAGCTATTACGTTTAAGCACGCTCTGGTACTAGACAGGCTGTGGCGCTTAAATCCGGACAAATTTGAGTTTGAATTTCCCGCCATATCGTAGTTCTGCCGGAGGTCGCGATTGGCGTTCTTGAAAGCCTTAGGCATCTAATAAACTGTCATAACCTCAAAATGGCCGAGATGATACGGACAATTGCGGAGTAAAATCGAAAAGCCGCGATTATCGGAAGTCTTTCGCCTGCTGAAATAGCTCGATTTTTCGGGTACCCGAGAGCAACTGTTTACGATATTGTGGCCAAGTATAGTTCTTCGGAGAAGCCTCGGGAAGCCTACCCTAACCCGGTGAGGATACCTCATTCGAGGAAACGCATGTCAGGAATTGCGGCAGTCATCGAAAAGGCTCAGGCGCCGATTTCGGAAGGCCCGAGGCAACCGCTGAGGAAATTGGCATCAATATTGAATGCCAGCGATCGAACAATACGTCAGATGGCAAACTAGAACCTCATTTGAACCATTTAGTCCAAAACTCGTTCTCGGATAACGTTGACACGTTCTGGTCAAAGGAGTTGTGGCCTCCAAATAGCATGGATCTGAACCCCCTCGACTACTATGTTTGGAGTGTAGTTTAAAGTGTCACCAATAATAGGAGGCACCTTACTATCACACCAAGCAGCATTCGCGAATATGGACAGCGCTATTTTACAGAGCGAGGCGACGTCCTGGGCGCAGTGGATACACCGGTTGCCGGGAAATTACCGAAGTTAAGCGCTGTCGCGCGTGGTCGGCACTTGGATGGGTGAGCATACAGGCCACTGTGCGCTGTTGCCATTTTTCGGGGTGCACTCAACCTCGTGATGCCATTTGAGGAGCTACTCGATCGAACGTTAGCGGATTCGGTCAAGAATACCATCATAACGACCGGGAGAGCAGTTTGCTGACCCCACGCACGTCCTATCCGCATTCTCCACTGAGGATGACACGGGGGTCGGATGGTCTCGATAGGCCACTCGTGGCCTGAAGACAGAGTAATTTTTTATTTTAGAGAGCCCGCGGAATCGCTTCATGACAAGGTTGGAGGAGGACATTGCGGCTGACGCAGGTTACATCGAGTAATGTTACTCTTGAAAGGTGCCACTACTTACATGTAAAACTAGTTTCATCTTAATTTGAATTTTTTACTAATGAACTTGATTTAAAAAAAATTTCATTTCTGTGGATTTAAGCGCCGCACCCTATAATTGTCTTTTCCACCGGTAGCAATGAAAGTACTCTTCGTTTTCTTTCTATTAGTTATCATCCCATTCTCCTTGCACGTTGCGCTCATGATGTTCTACCATTTTGTTCACTGTCATTTAATCTTCAGCCAAAGCCACGATACGCAACAAAATTGTGGTGTCTGGAAGTGGTCGATGCGTCTGGCTGAAATGCCCTGAATTCTTCTTCTTGTTACGATTATCCTTTGGTACGATTTTTCCCCTCTGCGGCTCATCGTGTATGTGAAGGGAGAAATGGACGTGAGAGCACAGGACGCGTCAGACGCTGGGAGGTTCGGGGCGAGGCAATAGCCGTCGACACCCGGCTGTTTCTCCAGTTTTTCAGGCCCGCTTCGGCTGTAGCCATAGGCTGCATCCGGCCCCACAGACGCCGTCATTCACGCCAGGAAGCGTCGATCGGATAGCGTTTTTGTCTTCCGGATGAACGCACAAGGAGCACACTGTGTCGGGCTGGGCTGTGCGCCACTCGCCACGTGCTGGAGACGGACGGAAGCACTAAGCAATGCCGCGCTGGCTCGCACCCTCTGACCACTGCGCCCGCAGAAAAACGCACAGCTGTCTGAGGCGCTTAATGGAAGACACGCGTTCTCTGCCTGCAGAAGTAACTGTAATCCTCTCACGAGAGTTATGTTACAAAGAGGACTGTCACGGGCACGGCTAAGTGGGGGAATCCTTAGAGGACCATACGCTGTTTACTATAATAGCTTAATAGCGGACAAGCATGAGGAAACATTAAGCAGGGAAACATTAAGTAATAGAATCCAGTACGTTGTCCTCGACGGTGAGTGTTCATCGGAGGTGAGGGTATCATCTGCAGTGCCCCAGGGAAGTGTGGTAGGTCCGCTGTTGTTTTCTATCTACATAAATGATCTTTTGGATAGGGTGGATAGCAATGTGCGGCTGTTTGCTGAAGATGCTGTGGTGTACGGGAAGGTGTCGTCGTTGAGTGACTGCAGGAGGATACAAGATGACTTGGACAGGATTTGTGATTGGTGTAAAGAATGCCAGCTAACTCTAAATATAGATAAATGTAAATTAATGCAAATGAATAGGAAAAACAATCCTGTAATGTTTGAATACCCCATTAGTAGTGTAGCGCTTGACACAGTCACGTCGATTAAATATGTCGGCGTAACATTGCAGAGCGATATGAAGTGGGACAAGCATGTAATGGCAGTTGTGGGGAAGGCGGATAGTCGTCTTCGGTTCATTGGAAAATTTTGGGAAGATGTGGTTCATCTGTAAAGGAGAGCGCTTATAAAACACTAATACGACCTATTCTTGAGTACTGCACGAGCGTTTGGGATCCCTATTAGGTCGAATTGAGGGAGGACATAGAAGCAATTCAGAGGCGGGCTGCTAGATTTGTTACTGGTAGGTTTGATCATCACGCGAGTGTTACGGAAATGCTTCAGGATCTCGGGTGGGAGTCTCTAGAGGAAAGGAGGCGTTCTTTACGTGAATCGCTACTGAGGAAATTTAGAGAACCAGCATTTGAGGCTGACTGCAGTACATTTTTACTGCCGCCAACTTATATTTCGCGGAAAGACCACAAAGATAAGATAAGAGAGATTAGGGCTCGTACAGAGGCATATAGGCAGTCATTTTTCCCACGTTCTGTTTTGGAGTGGAACAGGGAGAGAAGATGCTAGTTGTGGTACGAGGTACACTCCGCCACGCACCGTATGGTGGATTGCGGAGTATGTGTATAGATGTAGATGTAGATTCATATAAGATTCTACAAATATTGTTAATTGTTCGATCTTTTTCTCATGGTCACCTCTCCTTTGGCAGTCTTCTCCCAGAGATTCGAATGAAGGACTATTCCGGAAGCTTTTGCAAATGGAGAGATCATCATGACATTTTTTCAATTACAAGCCACAAAATGGTTCAAATGGCTCTGAGCACTATGGCACTTAACATCTGAGGTCATCAGTCCCCTAGAACGTAGAACAACTTAAACCTATCTAACCTAAGGACGTCACACACATCGATGCCGGAGGCAGGATTCGAACCTGCGACCGTAGCAGCAGCGCGGTTCCAGACTGAATCGCCTAAAACTGCTCGGTCACAGCGGCCGGGTACAAGCCACATGTCCTGTGGATACTCGTTATGTGTTTTTCATGCAGTGGTTTCCGTTGCCTTCTGCATCCTCATGCCGTTGATCATTTCCGATCTTCCGCCTTTAGGGGCAGTTTCCCATCTCAAGGACAAGAGAGTGCCTTGGACCTCTTTCCGCTTCTCCGCCCTCTTTGCCAAGGTCGTTGGCAGAATGAGGGTGACTTCTTACGCTGGAAGCCTTCGGCCGCCAACGCTGATTATTAATCAAAATCTAAGCGGTGGCGGGATTCGAACAAGGGATCGAGGACTCACTGATTATTAATCATAGACGCTGCCCATAGACCACGGGTGCAATACTTGAAACATCGTGTAACAGGCGAATTTTGAAAGTTAGGTGGACTGATGAGGTAAGGAATGAAGATATCCTGCACAGAATTGGAGAGAACAGGAATACGTGGAAACACTGACAACGAGAAGGGACAGGATAACATGACATCTGTTAAGACATCAGGGTATGACTTTCATGGTGCTAGACGGAGCTGTAGAAGACAAAATCTGTAGAGTAACACAAAGATTGGAAATCGTCCAACAAATGATTGAGGATTTAGGTAGCAAGTACTACTCTGAGATGAAGAGGTTCGCACAGGAGGGGAATTCGTGGAAGGCCGCATTAAACCAGTCAGAAGACAGCTGGAAACATTATCTACCGTAACATATCTAGTAGTAGCTAACAGTAAGTGGATGGCCACGTAAAACAAATACTAAGAAATGCAGGCGCCAGACTGAAATTCATACTAAGAATCTTCAGGCAATGTGACTCATTAAAGACAGTAGTGGCTCACAAGGCGTTTGTTCAGCCGATTATTGAGCATCGTTTATCAATCTGCGACCCTTACCAGATAGCACTGATGAAAGAGTTCCGTCACAGTATCATTTGGCCTGCGCGATAGCGTTACAGAAATACGCTACAAGAGAGGCATTGTACATCAAGGAGAGGCTTACTGTTAGTAATATCGAGAGGGTGCTTTCCGGGAAGACACGGAAAACTTATTACTTCCTCCCAAATGTACCTCAAGAAATGACCACAACGAGAAAATTCGAGAAATTAGAGCTGACAAAAAGGTTTACCGACAACCATTGATCCCACGCAATATTTTTCGAGTGGAACAGAGAAATGGATCAGAAGTACCCTCCGTCACACGCTGTCAGATTGCTTGTGTAGTATTGATGTAGATGTAGCTGCCTTCTAGTACGACTGTCAGATTCTACAATATTTCTGTTTGCTGTTGACACTAGGGGCAGTGAGATTATGTTCAATGTATTTACAGTTTGTAACACAATTCACGATGTTCGAAGTAGAGAGGATATAAAATGTAGACTGGCAATGGCAAGAAAAGCGATTCTGAAGAAGAGAAATTTGTTAACATCGAGTATAGATTTAAGTGTCAGAAAGTCGTTTCTGAAAGTATTTGTATGGATTGTAGCCATATATGGAAGTGAAACATGGACGATAAATAATTTGGACAAGAAGAGAATAGAAGCTTTCGAAATGTGGTGCTACAGAGGAATGCTGAAGATTAGATGAGTAGATCAAATAACTAATGATGAGGTATTGAATAGAATTGGCGAGAAGAGGAGTTAGTGGCACAACTTGACTGGAAGAAGGGATCGGTTAGTAGGACATGTTATGAGGCATCAAGGGATCACTAAGACCAAGAGATGAATACACTAAGCAGATTCAGAAGAATGTAGGCTGCAGTAGGTACTGGGAGATGAAGAAGCTTACACACGATAGACTGAAGACCACAACAACAACAACACAATTCAGATCAAGCTTAAATTTTTTATTATACAGAATGGGCATATGATTAGTAATTCTCAACAATCCTAGCTCCTAGATGTTCAGAAGATGATAAGCAGCCGTGGAAAGCTCATGTTCAGTCTCTTATCAAAACACTGAATACTGATGTATTCGACATTAGTACAGTATCTGCAATAAATGATAGCCCAGCAAGAATATTAGCCTTAGTTTATTTTCATTGGATTATTATTGTTGTTGTTGTTGTTGTTGTTGTCTTCAGTCCTGAGGCTGGTTTGATGCAGCTCTCCATGCTACTCTATCTTGTGCAAGCTTCTTCATCTCTCAGTACCTACTGCAACCTACATCCTTCTGAATATGCTTAGTGTATTCATCTCTTGGTCTCCCTCTACGATTTTTACCCTCCACGCTGCCCTAAAATGCTAAATTGGTGATCCCTTGATGCCTCAAAACATGTCCTACCAACCGATCCCTTCTTATATTCAAGTAGTGCCACAAACTTCTCTTCTCCCCAATCCTATTCAATACCTCCTCATTACTTACGTGATCTATCCACCTTATCTTCAGCATTCTTCTGTAGCACCACATTTCGAAAGCTTCTATTCTCTTCTTGTCAAAACTATTTATCGTCCATGTTTCACTTCCATACATGGCTACACTCCAAACAAATACTTTCAGAAACGACTTCCTGATACATAAATCTATATTCGATGTTAACAAATTTAACTTCTTCAGAAACGCTTTCCTTGCCATTGCCAGTCTACATTTTATATCCTCTCTACTTCGACCATCATCAGTTATTTTACTTCCTAAATAGCAAAACTCCTTTACTACTTTAAGTGTCTCATTTCCTAATCTAATTCCCTCAGCATCACCCGATTTAATTTGACTACATTCCATTATCCTCGTTTTGCTTTTGTTGATGTTCATCTTATATCCTCCTTTCAAGACACGGTCCATTCCGTTCAACTGCTCTTCCAAGTCCTTTGCCGTCTCTGACAGAATTACAATGTCATCGACGAACCTCAAAGTTTTTACTTCTCCATGAATTTTAATACCTACTCCAAATTTTTCTTTTGTTTCCTTTACTGCTTGCTCAATATACAGATTGAATAACATCGGGGAGACGTTACAACCCTGTCTCACTCCTTTCCCAACCACTGCTTCCCTTTCATGCCCCTCGACTCTTATGACTGCTATCTGGTTTCTGTACAAATTGTAAGTAGCCTTTTGCTCCATGTATTTTACCCCTGCCACCTTCAGAATTTGAAAGAGAGTATTCCAGTCAACATTGTCAAAAGCTTTCTCTAAGTTTACAAATACTAGAAACGTAGGTTTGCCTTTTCTTAATCTTTCTTCTAAAATAAGTCATAAGGTCAGTATTGCCTCACGTGTTCCAACATTTCTACGGAATCCAAACTGATCCTCCCCGAGGTCCGCATCTACCAGTTTTTCCATTCGTCTGTAAAGAATTCGCGTTAATATTTTGCAGCTGTGACTTATTAAACTGATAGTTCGGTAATTTTCACATCTGTCAGCACCTGCTTTCTTTGGGATTGGAATTATTATATTCTTCTTGAAGTCTGAGGGTATTTCGCCTGTCTCGTACATCTTGCTCACCAGCTGGTAGAGTTTTGTTATGACTGGCTCTCCCAAGGCCGTCAGTAGTTCTAATGGAATGTTGTCTACTCCGGGGGCCTTGTTTCGACTCAGGACTTTCAGTGCTCTGTCAAACTCTTCACGCAGTATCTTATCACCCATTTCGTCTTCATCTACATCCTCTTCCATTTCAATAATATTGTCCTCAAGTATATCGCCCTTGTATAAACCTTCTATATACTCCTTCCACCTTTCTGCCTTCCATTCTTTGCTTAGAACTGGGTTGCCATCTGAGCTCTTGATATTCATACACGTGGTTCTCTTATCTCCAATGGTCTCTTTAATTTTCCTGTATGCAGTATCTATCTTACCTCTAGTGAGATAAGCTTCTATATCCTTACATTTGTCCTCTATCCATCCCTGCTTAGCCATTTTGCACTTCCTGTCGAGCTCATTTTTGAGACGTTTGTATTCCTTTTTGCCTGCTTCATTTACTGCATTTTTGTATTTTCTCCTTTCATCAATTAAATTCAATATTTCTTCTGTTACCCAAGGATCTCTAGCAGCCCTCGTCTTTTTAGCTACTTTATCCTCTGCTGCCTTCACTACTTCATCCCTCAGAGCTACTCATTCTTGTTCTACTGTATTTCTTTCCCCCAATCCTGTCAATTGTTCCCTTATGCTCTCCTTGAAACTCTGTACAACCTTTGGTTCTTTTAGCTTATGCAGATCCCATGTCCTTAAATTCCCACCTTTTTGCAGTTTCTTCAGTTTTACTCTACAGGTCATAACCAATAGATTGTGGTCAGAGTCCACATCTGCCCCTGAAAATGTCTTACAATTTAAAACCTGGTTCCTAAATCTCTGTCTTACCATTATATAATCTATCTGAAACCTGACAGTATCTCCAGGATTCTTCCAGGTATACAACCTTGTTTTATGATTCTTGAACCAAGTGTTAGCTATGATTAAGTTATGCTCTGTGCAAAATTCTACCAGACGGATTCCTCTTTCATTTCTTAGCCCCAGTCCATAATCACCTACTACGTTTCCTTCTCTCCCTTTTCCTACTGACGACTTCCAGTCTATTAAATTTTCGTCTCCTTTCACTACCTGAATAATTTCTTTTATCTCATCATACATTTCTTCAATTTCTTCGTCATCTGGAGAGCAAGTTGGCATATAAACTTGTACTACTGTAGTAGGCGTGGGCGTTGTGTCTATCTTGGCCACAATAACGCGTTCACTATGCTGTTTGTAGTAGCTTACCCGCACTCCTATATTTTTATTCATTATTAAACCTACTCCTGCATTACCCCTATTTGATTTTGTATTTATAACCCTGTATTCACCTGACTAAAAGTCTTGTTCCTCCTATCACCGAACTTCACTAATTCCCACTATATCTAACTTTAACCTTTCCATTTCCCTTTTTCAATTTTCTAACCTACCTGCCCGATTAAGGAATCGGGCATTCCACGCTCCGATCAGTAGAACGCCAGTTTTCATTCTCCTGATAACGACGTCCTCCTGTAGTCCCCGCCCGGAGATGCGAATGGGGGACTATTTTACCTCCGAAATATTTTACCCAAGAGGACGCCATCATCATTTAATCATACAGTAAAGCTGCATGTCCTCGGGAAAAATTACGGGCAGCCGTTCGCAGTACCAGCACAGCAAGGCCGTTTTGGTTAATGTTGCAAGGCCAGATCAGTCAGTCATCCAGACTGTTGCCCCTGCAACTACTGAAAAGGCTGCTGCCCCTCTTCAGGAACCACATGTTTGTCTGGCCTCTCAACAGATGCCCCTACGGTACGGCCATCTGTATCGCTGAGGCACGCAAGCCTCCCCACCAACGGCAAGGTCCATGGTTCATAGGGGGCATTGGATTCTAATGTACAGAATTATATTATGTGTTAACTCTTGCCGGCCGAAGAGGCCGAGCGGTTCTAGGCCCTTCAGTCAGGAACCGCGCGAGCACTACGGCCGCAGGTTCGGATCCTGACTCAGGCATGGATGTGTATGATGTCGTTAGGTTAGTTATTTTTAAGTAGTTCTAAGTTCTATGGGACTGATGACCTCAGATGTTAAGCCCCATAGTGTTCAGAACCATTTGAACCATTTTTTTTGGTTAACTCTTCTCATTTACAGTGGCTATTTTTGACCGCTAACGGGCACTTCGAATAATATGAGGTGTAAGTTCACGAACCTATTGTATCCTGTTCAGGGGTCACCCTCAATATATATTTTATCTAATTTCGTTCGTTGTTAAACATATGTGCTTGTTTCCAAGAATTAGCAGCCTTCACTCAGTTAATACTAGACGGAAATGAAATCTGCATTTGGATCACACCTACTTAACCCTTCTGCAGAAAGATGAAGAGTACTCTACTGCATTTTCAATAAGCTATCATAAAAATGTTAAAAAAGAAAAAAATAGTAGCAGTCCTCGCAGTTTCAAGTCTAAATGAAGAATTTCATCGCGGTCCACTCCCTATATTCCGTCGTGGAGTTCCTGCAGAAAATGAAGAAAGTACTCCTCTGTTACGTTGTTGATCTTGTTAATATATACTCAGCAGCTTGTCTTTTCAAACAAGACTAGTGTAAATTTTGTTTTATTAGTTATTAACTTTCTCGATGTAGATTCATGATGTACAGACTCATGCAGCGGCCAAAACTCTGGCTCAGTTTCAACCAAAATTGGTGCGCAGATCACTAACTGTGTGGAAATAATAGCTGTGGGGATAAGAACCACCTACCTATCAAATGGGTGGATGGTGAAAAGGAAAATTTACTCCACGATGCGCCAGTAACCAGATTCCATTCATCTATTGTTTGAGAACGACAGTACTTGGCGACTTTACAGATAATTTCAAACCTTTATGAAACTTTTTTCTTTGGCACCTCCACAAAATGAAACACGAAAAGAATGTTAACGCTTACTACTTTTTCGCTGTTTACTAACTGTATTCAACACACATTTTGCAGACAGTGTTATATAGGCTGCTGAATCTACATACGAGATAATGCGAGGATTGCCCAGAAAGTAATTCTTTACTGGATTTGATGAGAATTTTACACTCGAAAGAATGGTGTTTTACCTACACACCCCATTTTTCTACGTAACCTCCATCCCGTTCTAAGGCCTTCCTAGAGCGAGAAACAAGGGGGGGCATGTCCTGCCGGTACCAATCTTGTCCTGGTGGCGGAGCCAGTGCTTCACTGTTTGAATCACGATCTCATCGTGGTGAAAACGAACCTGCAGGGTGAAAATCACTAGAGATAAAGATTAAATTTGTATACAGATATTTGTGAAACATGTCATATATGCGTGAAACATATGTGAAATGTTTGCATACTGGCAAAGCCGAAGGTAAAAGTCTCTTCCTAAATCCGTAGGTTGATTTGAACAAATGTTGGTACCCACATTACTTACTACCCGGAAAGGAATACTGCTGCGCGGTGGAGGGCAAGAACGGATAACCTGTTTGATGTGGAATCATAACGTGGAGTCAGAAGGGGTGAGGAAGAGGTGGACAGGAAGATAGGGAAGGAGGACATGGATACAAATATGAGCGTGTGGCGATACCTGTAAGACACCGCTAGCCCACGCCTCTCGCAGTGTGCGTTTAACCCCATTTCAATGACGCGCCAAGCGCGCGCCCAGCGGCTGTACGATTAATTAAATAATCGGCGTGCTAATCACAGTTGAAATCTCTGGTCCAGAGGGACGTGAAGAGGCTGTGGTCCAGAGAGAGAGTAAGAGTCAGTCGAGTCTTGTTCAGTCTTAAGAGTCAGTCGAGCTAGAAAGTGTCTTGTGAAACGATCATTCTGTGGATAATATTAGTGTGATGATTTCTTTTATATGTGTTGTGTTGTCTTCTTCGATGAGTAAAAAAAAAAATATAGGTAAAATAAATTTTTGTGATGTCCATCAATAAGTTCATTCCAGTAAAAATAGAACCACTTCCCTTCACCTTTATTCACCCTTTTTTCTTTCTTTCCTTTCAACAACAAAACAAAAACAAAAAATTACCACCCGTCTTTTTTTTTTTTTTAATTCCGGACATCACACTGGCGACCGTTTACAGGACGCCAATCTTCGGATTTTACTGGAACGAACTTAACAAGGGCAAATTAAAGTAAAATCATACGTGTAGTAATATTTATTGTCTTGTACATTGGCTAAAAAACTGTAATTTTCTCTTTCATGCCCAATATGAAAACGAGAGCTAACGTTGTTTCAAGATTAACAAGATTTCTGCAAGCTTCAACGCAGCGCGGTGAGTAGTGCAAAAGCATTTGTTCTGCTATGCCATTGTCCAGCGTGCACCTCCCGCCTATGCTAACTTTTATTCCCATTTCCCATGCCTTTCCCTAATCAAGAATCATACCCTTTGTCAATGGAATTTCTATTATTGTAACATTGAAATTCAACAGTAAGATATGCAGAAGTCATTGTTATGAGTCAATCCTGTTTGTTACGTCATGTCACCACTTTCAGATTAGCTACGCGAATACGGTTACAACCACAATAATAATTAAGACATTTTTGGAAATTCTATCAAGTAATAGTTATTACCGACTAACTATTTAAATTTTATTTATCTTTTGTACTTTGCAAGCCATCGCCATTCTGGGTGTACTATTTGTATATTTCACGTTTGTTAATTATTGGCAAAAATGGAACAACAGCAACAGCAAACTGATAACGGTGATGCTACTGTATCATCAGCATCCCCTTTCCTAGGCTTTTCCAGCCCAGAATCTATGGAATTTACTGCAGGTGTATCACATCAAATAATACTAAGTAACGAAATTAATTCATCAGGTGACACACCCAATAATCCTGACCCTATGGAAAACGATAGTAGACGTGTCCAACTAGGGATTTCCCACTCCGATCCTAATTTGCACAACTCTGGTGAAAGGAACAATGATCCAAACATTGATCCGAATCAGTACGGAATTTTAATACAACTTCTTACGCGAAGTATGGATAGCATCCTTAATGAAAGGTTTGATAAACTAGACACTAGATTTGATAAACAGGAGCAGAGTACAAAAGAATTAAACAGCAAAATCGATCAATTGTCTTCTGAGGTAACATCTACTCTGGAAAAACAGGCTAACCAAATCTCAGAACTTAATTCAAAAACGACACAATTGACCGAAAGTTTCAACGAATTGTCATGTCGTGTAAACACTCACGAAAATTCCTTTGTTAAATATCAAACAGTGACAAATTCCGAAATGCAGTCATGTAAAACCAAGTTGGATCAGGTCACGAACGCTCAGGCTCAGGTCAATGATCTAGTTCAGAATTTCGTGCAAAATCAAACCACCTCACAAAATAAAATTTCGATGGATATCGAAGGTATTACTCAACAAGTTAGCGTAGTATGCTTACAACAATTAGAAATGAAAGAAAAAATTTCCCATTTGGAGGAAGAAACAGAATCGCTTTCTTTAGAGTGTAACGCAAACATTGCAGAAAAATTAGTGCACGAATGTGGTATTTGCAACAAGCTCATTGAGCAAAGGGTAGAAACCGCTACAAAAGAGATTTTACACCAGGCCCTGTCGCAGATGCAAACCGAGACCAACACTTTAAAAAACCAAATTTCTCAGTTATTAACTCCCGATTCTAGCGTAGTTACTGTTCCGCCTACAACCCCACTCACAACGAGTTCACCGCCTAATTTCACTGTGCAGTTTGTTCCACAGTCTAACAGCGAATCACTTGCGAGCGAAAAACATTAAACACAGCCGCTCTCAGTGATCGCACAAAACAGTAATTCTCAACCACCCTTGTGCCATGAAGTTTCACCAGGGAACAATAGTTCAGGCCCTATAGTGCCTGCCGGTATTGTTGACGGTAACATGATTAAACATGCCTATTTTCCAACGTTCAGTTCCGATGATACCCAAGCGGTGCACCCGATTGTTTTTATTAGGTCTTTTGACGGAATGTTTCCGCACAACTGGTCAGATGCGGAAAAGATTTTTTTTGTAAGTAATCTGTTGAGGGGGCGAGCATCCAGATGGGGAGCTGAAATAAAAAGGCAAAATTTAACTTTCAAGCAATTTGAAGAGGCTTTTCTGCAGGAATTCTGGTCGGAACATGAGCAAAAACAACTTCGACGTGAAGTTCACAATCCCGAACCATACAACCCTCGTAAAGAAACTTTGCGTCAATATTTTGAAAGATACCTGGACAAAACACTTTATTGGTCAAAACCGGCCGATCTTGCCGATGTGATTAACACCTTAAAAAGTCATTTACCCCTGCATTACCGGACACAATTAATTGGTGTTCCGGAAACTAACATCAAGAAATTTCTAGATTATTTGAATGAAGTAGACCTTGTGTTTAGAGGAGATTCAGGGAACACTCCACATATTTATAATGCTAATTCCAACTCTCGCCAAAACAATTGCTATAATTTCAATCAAAATAACAACAGCGGTAACATGTGGAATGCAAACCCGCTTCCTCAAAATCAGGGGCAAAAATCACAACAGCCCAACTTCACACAATATTCGCAGCAATCTTGCGATCCCCGATTCCAAAATTCCAACAATTACAACAGTTTTGGTAATGGTCAATTTTACCGAAAAAGTAATAGTAATGGCAACAGACGCAATGGTAGTTTCAACAACAATCAGTACTCCAGAGGCAACAACAACCGTAACCGAAACAACAACAATCAAAACAGACGTCAGGATGGAAGATACAACCCTGGTTATTTTGAGAGAAATTCGCCATATCAGCAGAATAATTCAAATTGTCAAAATTCTAGAGTCAGTTATCCACCCCCGCAGTGGGGAAACCCGAACTATACACCACACAACTACAATTATGTGTTTCCGAATGCACGACACTTTGTACCAACAAACAATGCTAATAATCAGGAGTGCGGTAATCAAACTCCACCGAATACCAAACATGTCCATGAACAAAGGATAAATACTATTGAGGTAAGTGATGACCAAAATGCGTCGCCTAATAACGCGGCGGAAAACATGAGCAGACCGGCTAAGCGCCCAACCCCCGGTCGAGAACGTGAGCACGGGCGCAAATAATCTTGTAAATTGTTTTTTGAGATTCCAAGACGGACACACTATGGAACATGACCTTCTTGCCGAGAATAATAAGTCTAGTAATAACGACAAAATAAAGGTAACGGTTCAGGCAACTGCTGTTTTATCGTTAGAGAAATCCATTGTAGAAGTGTTATTCGACACTGGAGCGTCAGCAAGCGTGATTTCTAGTTCCCTGTACTTGGATCTAGATAAAGGTTCTAAACTTCCGACGTTTCCAGCGCAGAACTGCCGAATCATCGGTGCCACTGGAAACAAATCAAAAAATGTCAAATTACAAGCTCTTCTAACTTTTGTTGTTTCCAACGTGCATGTTCGTTATCATTTCCTTGTTGTGGATAATTTAACAGTTCCATGTCTTTTCGGCATCGATTTCTTAAATCAGTATCGAGCAGTGATTGACTTAGGGAATGCTATCTGTCAATTGACGGTTGAAAAGCAAAGAATTTTGATACCTTTATCTAAAACAATTAATAACAACAATTCTTATCGGGACGTACGTCACTTGAAAGTACAATCTGTGCCCATCACTAATTTTTCTATGACAAACAATTGCAATTCTTCTTACAATGCTGATAGTAAAACTCTGTGGGAAAAGTGTGCCGAAGCCTACCATCTAACTGATTTGCAAAAACAGAATCTGTTTCACCTTCTTCAACAATTGTCAGTAATCTTTCAAGATAAACCTGGTATCATACGTGGGTATGTGTACAAGATGGATGTCAAACCCCACCTAACATTTTGTCGTACACACTACAATATACCGTGGTCTAAAAAACCAGTGGTTATGCAGGAAATTAACAGAATGCTACGTTGGAAAATCATAGAAAATTCGCACTCGCCGTATTGCAACCCTTTGTTGTCAGTTTCGAAACACGATGGAAGCGTGCGTCTTGTTCTCGATGCACGCGAAATCAACAAAATTATTATACCGGTAAATACTCGCCCTGTAAATCTGGACGAACAACTCCTGAAATTTCACAACGCCAAATTTCTGACTAATATCGACCTACGATCGTCCTACTACCAGGTTCTTCTACATCCTGAATCACGTAAATATACCGCATTTTTGTGCGAAGGACGATCATACCAATTCCGTGTTTTGCCATTCGGGTTACGAATAAGTGCAGGAATCTTTATCGAGGCGCTTGACGACGTCCTCGGGCCAGATTTACTTTCACAAATCACTCCCTATGTGGATGATTTAGTTGTGGCGACTGCCACCTGGGAAGAACATGTCGATCTTCTAAGACAAATTTTGATTAAATTCGCCGATGCAGGCGTGACAATCAATTTGGAAAAATCAAGGTTCGCCCGACAACAGATTAAGTTTCTTGGCCACATCATCACGCCGGAAGGCATCAGGCCGGACTCTAAAAAGACTGAAGCAATTCGCAACTTTCCTGCACCCCGAACCAAAAAACAACTTAAAGCATTTTTGGGTCTTTCGTCATTTTTTAGAAAGTTCGTGACACAGCAAGCTCTTAACAGCCCACATCTTCTAAATCTTCTAAAGAAAAATTCCCTTTGGCGATGGACTACAGAATGTCAAGCCGATTTTGAAAAAATTAAACAATCATTAATCCACGCACCACTCCTCTGTCATCCGGACATGTCAAAAGACTTCTGCCTATCGACCGATGCGTCATCTTATGGACTTGGGGCCTTTTTGTTTCAACTGTCTGTTGAACATGATCGAACAATAGTAAAACCTATCAGTTTTGCCAGTCGCACCTTAACTGAATGCGAGAGATCGTATTCAGTTACGGAACGCGAGACCCTTGCAATTATTTGGTCTATGCGAAAATTTCAATATTTTCTCTGGGGAAAACATACACGCATCTATACAGACCACCAAGCTTTATCATTTTTACTGTCTTGCAAATTACTTCATTCCCGGCTCACTCGTTGGTGTTTGTCGTTACAAGAATACGATTTCGAAATTATTTACATCTCCGGCGAAACCAATATTGTTGCGGACGCTCTTTCTCGTCTTCCGCACGATGCGAAAAATCTTTCAGATTTGCATGAGCAAACTTCCGACTTTCAGGTCATGTTAATGTATGACGAATCCTACAACCGCTACTATCACCGAATCTGCAGGGATTTTGCACAGTTACAAGATGCCGATCGTAGGTGGTCTACAGTAAAAACAAAATTATGTCAGAATTCAAACTCTAATCTCCAAATTACTACAAGATCAACAATGGTGTACTGTTTCATCGTTCCCATCTCGTGTCAGAGCGTTGGTTGGTATGTTTACCGGAAGCTTATGTTGACGACTTCATTTTGTTCACCCACAAAACCTGGGGACATTATGGCATTAATAAATGTGCCGCCAAGATCCTACGCTTCTGCTATTTTCCTAACATGCGACGTAGAGTCCTGCAGGTCATTCGCAAATGTATCATTTGCCAGAAGGCAAAATATTTGAACAAACATGCATCAATTGAATTGCATCCCATTCTTCCAAAGCAACCGCTTGATTTTATTTCCGTAGACATTGGCGGACCCTATCCACAATCACGCGGTGGTGCTAAATACATTTTGGCTATATTGGACGTTTTTACTAAGTATGTGAAATTGTACGCCTTGCGCACAGCCACTGTTGCGGCTATCATTCGACGCTTTTCGGCCGACTACCTAGCCCGCGTCGGAAAACCTGTCGCTGTCCTAACGGACAATGCATCGTACTTTACGAGTGCAAAGTGGAAATCATTTCTGCAAGATTCCGATATTAAACATGTTCTTACTTCCCGATTTCACCCACAGGGTAACCCCGTTGAGCGAATTATTAAAGAATTTAATCAATTTATGGGCATCCATTCTACTACAAAACATTCCAAATGGATAGAATACCTCGCTCCGTTCGAGTACATTGTGAACAATTTGCCACATAGTTCAACCGGATTCTCACCTGCCGAGTTATTATCAGACGAACCAGAAAAAAACTCATGGTCAAGTCCCCTGCCTAAGTTGTCTTCGAACGATATTTCTTTGCAGGAAAAGGTAAGGCAAGCTGCCATTACCCTGGCACACACTGCGGAGCTCCGGAAGAAAAAATTTGATAAACGGGTCAGACCGACACGTGTGTTCGAAATTGATGATTTGGTATTGCTCACAACCCATCCCAAATCTACGAGGCTAAAACGTTTGCTTAAGAAATGGCAATTAGTTTACTCAGGTCCATACCGGATCGTCGATATTCCTCACCCTGGATGTTATTTATTAGCATACCCTACAACACAGAAAGTTAAAGGACTTTACGCCCACCACCACTTAAAGCAGTATGTAAAGTAAGAGAAAGAGAAAGGATGTGCTAGTTACAGCTAAAATGTTAGTGTTCATTGTTAGTCAATGCAAAGAATCATAACGCATTAAACTATAGCAAATCTACGTTAAACATTACATGCAATCCAAGAACTATTTAATCTACGTTATATTTACTATGCTACGAATAATTTGACTACTAGCCAAGGACAACGAAGTTAGCGACCAAACTTACTCCTTAAACAGGCATTTTCTAGAACAGGAAACTATGTACAAGAAAAAAGATTTTATTATGTTAATAACTGTGATGAATTTGAGAGCCACCAGAATGCTATACTATACGCCAGCATGACTGAATGATTGTGCTGAAATGAGTGTGAAAGAATGAATGTGAATTTTAGTTTATAAGGTAGTTTTTATGATGATGATGAGGATTTCGTTGTGTGTGAGCCAATGATGCCACCACGTAGTATTATTTGATGATTTGCGATTTAAATCGAAGCTGTTCTATGAGAAGAAAGGTGAATATTAATTATATGAAGCTGTATGAATGAAAACGATACGTGTGTATGAATACTGATAGATGTTAATGAGAAATGATTCGCCGTGTAGGCAATATAAAAGGAGAAAAGATGCAAAGTGTAATTTTGCTCAAAAGTGAAGTGTCTGTGAAAATGTGTTCTCAGAAGGAACAGGACGTCGAACCTCCCTTCTGAACAGTGTAAAAAAAAAAAAAAAAAATCAAATAGTGTTGATAAAGAGAAATCAACCAGTCAAGAGTAAAAATATGATAGAAAAGTGTTTTCCGTACAAAGTGATAAGTTTAATCTCAAATTCTACGATAAAGTGCAATGATGCGTATCACAGTGATCCCTACCTTGGAAAGTGCTTGGAAGTCTGCGTTGTACGGTCTTCGGATGCGGCTACCAGTACTGTCGCGTCCGTCGTAAGGGGTGGCGCCGCCAGACGTGTCACCGCCTATTATACCTCAACAGCGGACCCGAGCGCGAGGCTGTACGCAGTGCCGCGGTGCGTGGTGGATGGACCACTTTATCAAAATTACTGCACTCGTGCACGCACAGCCACTCTTAAACACCAACAATACTGACATGAACTTTGTTGTCATCGACAACTTAAAACCAAATTGTATGACCTTTTGTGTTCTTTTGTCGTAAGCAGATTCATTACCTATTGTCCTGATGTGCAAACTGTAAAGTAAACAAAGTTGTGGTGCTGTGACTTTTACTGTGCTTCGCACGACGCACCACACTGAACTGAGGCAAAGCATACTGCTCACTGGTCGACACAATAAGAACTGTGAATACAGGGTAGCAGCTATTGTTTTAATAACAGGACTGCCAACGGTGCAGGCATCTCTCTAAAAAAATTAATCATCCATTGATCAATTTCAAAGTGGCTATTTTGTAATGTGCAACAATTTATGTACATTTACTTAAACTTTGTACTTTAGGCTATAATTCTTTATATATGTATGTACTTGTCATATGTTTGAAAATGTTGTATAATGCTGGTGCAAACACTGCACAACCTTGTTCGTCAACTCAAATCTGGTACTGCCGCGAAGTTTGAAAAACTTACGCACCAGTAGAGGGGGCCGTGTGGCGATACCTGTAAGACACCGCTAGCCCACGCCTCTCGCGGTGTGCGTTTAACCCCATTTCAATGACGCGCCAAGCGCGCGCCCAGCGGCTGTACGATTAATTAAATAATCGACGTGCTAATCACAGTTGAAATCTCTGGTCCAGAGGGACGTGAAGAGGCTGTGGTCCAGAGAGAGAGTAAGAGTCAGTCGAGTCTTGTTCAGTCTTAAGAGTCAGTCGAGCTAGAAAGTGTCTTGTGAAACGATCATTCTGTGGATAATATTAGTGTGATGATTTCTTTTATATGTGTTGTGTTGTCTTCTTCGATGAGTAAAAAAAATATAGGTAAAATAAATTTTTGTGATGTCCATCAATAAGTTCATTCGAGTAAAAATAGAACCACTTCCCTTCACCTTTATTCACCCTTTTTTCTTTCTTTCCTTTCAACAACAAAACAAAAACAAAAAATTACCACCCGCCTTTTTAATTCCGGACATCACAGGAAGGAGCTGATGCACAGATAAAGGGGAGATGAGGAGATGGACAGAGTGTAACATATATCTTACGAAGTGTGATGGAATTCGCTATACCTCTGGTGTTAGCCACGGATTACGTAACGACGCAGAGAAGTTTTGCGCGCGGAAAATGAATCCTAGCCGGTACTGTCAAGGCTCGCTGGTCGTAGCAAAATAATATAAAATTACGGCCACTGTAAACCCCTACTCATTCGTAACTTCTGTAAAAGTACAGTCGACGTAATAGAAAGGCATCAGTGTTGTAGAAAGCAATAAAAGTGAATTAGTGTTCAAATAACAAAAGTGTACCGCGTTCTCGCGTTCTTATTAAATTCCTTGCAATTCAGAGGATATAAATAATTACCTGAAACCACGGTCTTAAAAGAGAGTTTCAGAATAAAGTAAGAAATATCCATATAACCAAATTACACATTGTCTAGAACTGTAGTTACGTGACACAAGAATCTAAAGGTCTTATTAATTACGGCGAACGAAGAAACTGCTACCTTATACTGCACATTTCTTCTCCTTCTTCTTCATCTGCTGCTCCATATCCACTAATGGATGTTTGCGATCACATTTTCCCAGTCTTCTCTATCTCTTCCAACATGGATCAAGTCGCCGGCGTTTTATTCCTGTCAACTGTCTGATGTTGCGGAGTCATGACATTTTTCTCCTGCCAGTTCCTCTTTTGCCTCCAATTTTCCCCTCGATTATCAGTTTCAAATCTTTGTACCTTTCATTTCGAATCACATGACTGTTTTCTTCCGTTTGATTGGGGTTAACAGTTCGCAGTCTCTTTTTACTATTCTTCATTTGTTTTCCTTGTTATCTAAGACTTTTAAGTATTCTTCGGTATAATCACATTTCTAATGCTTCCAACTTGTTCACGGTATTCACTTTCAACGTCCAACTTTCCACATCACGCTAAAGCACTGACCAAACATGTTGTCGTTGTGGTCTTCAGTCCTGAGACTGGTTTGATGCAGCTCTCCATGCTACTCTATCCTGTGCAAGCTTCTTCATCTCCCAGTTCCTACTGCAATCTACATCCTTCTGGATCTGTTTAGTGTACTCATCTCTTAGTCTCCCTCTACGACTTTTAACTTCCACGCTGCCCTACAATGCTAAATTGGTGATCCCTTGATGCCTCAGAATATGCCCTACCAACCGATCTCTTCTTATAGTCAAGTTTTACCACAAATTTCTCTTCTCCCCAATTCTATTCAATACCTCCTCATTAGTTATGTGATCTACCCATCTAATCTTCAGCATTCGTCTGTAGCACCACATTTCGTAAGCTTCTATTCTCTTCTTGTCCAAACTAGTTATCGTCCATGTTTCACTTCCATACATGGCTATACTCCATACAAATACTTTCAGAAACGACATGCTGACATTTAAATCTATACTCGATGTTAACAAATTTCTCTTCTTCAGAAACACTTTCCTTGCCATTAGCAGTCTACATTTTATATCCTCTCTACTTCGCCCATCATCAGTTATTTTACTCATCAAGTAGCAAAACTCATTTACTTTAAGCGTCTCATTTTCTAATCTAGTTCCCGCAGCATCGCCTGATTTAATTCGACTAAATTTCATTATCCTCGCTTTGCTTTTGTTGATTTAGCGCTTCATAAATCAAACTCTGAAGTTAAGATCAAAGTCAGTGCTAGTGAAACCATTGTTAAGTTTCATGAATGGACTTCGGGTCATCTGTATTCTGCATCTGATTTCCATGTCCGATGACCATTTTTTGCACATTCTATTCACCTTGGCTATGGGCTGAATATTATGCATTAATGCTGCATTTTGATACTCGTTTGAATTGCGAGTGACTATCATAAATTTGATCTTTGTGGTACTGATATTGATACCCATACTCTTGCTATGTTCTCCCACTGTAGTCAGACGGTCTTGCAAGTCATTAATGTTATCTGCGATTAAGACTGAGTCATCTGCGTATTTTAGGTTGTTAAGTCATACCCCATTTACTTTTGTATCTAGCTCACAATTTTCATACGCCTCCTAGAATGCTTGTTCAGAGTATGGGTAAAAGAGTAGAGGTGAGAGTGCATAGCCTTGTCTACAGATGTTTTGTGCTTCTGTCAAATGGCCGCCAATTCTGACCTCAGCAGTTTGATTCTAGTGCATATTTTCTATATAACAAATATGTTTTCCTTTTATGTCCAGTCTTCTCAAAATCTGTACAAGTTTATGGTGCTGCACTCTGTCAAACGCTTTTTCATAGTATATGAAGCACAGCTTTAAATCCTTCCTCTGATCGCAGCGCTTTTAAACAAATACCTGAATAGCGACCAGTGATTCCATAGATTTATGCAATAGATTAATTTTTATTGTGATAATACACTACTGGTCATTAAAATTGCTACGCCAAGAAAAAATGCAGATGATAAACGGGTAATCATCTAACAAATATATTATACAAGAACTGACATGTGATTACGATTTCATGCAATTTGGGTGCATAGATCCTGAGAAATCAGTACCCAGAACAACCAACTCTGGCCATAATAACAGCCTTGATACGCCTGAGCATTGAGTCAAACAGAGCTTAGATGGCGTGTACAGGTACAGCTGCCGATGCAGCTTCAACACTATACCACAGTTCATCAATAGTAGTGACTGGCGTATTGTGACGAGCCAGTGGCTCGGTCGCAATTGACGAGACGTTTTCAATTGGTGAGAGATCTGGAGAATGTGATGACCAGGACAGAATTCGAACATTTTCTGTATCCAGAAAGGCCCGTACAGGACCTGCAACGTGCGATCGTGCATTATCCTGCTGAAATGTAGGGTTTCGCAGGTATCGAATGAAGGGTAGAGCCACGGGTCGTAACACATCTGAAGTGTAACGTCCACTGTTCAAAATGCCGCCAATGCGAACGAGAGGTGACCGAGATTTGTAAGCAATGGCGCCCCGTACCATCACGCCGGGTGATACGCCAGTATGGCGATGACGAATACACGCTTCCAATGTGCGTTCACCACGATGTCACCAAACACGGATGCGACTATCATGATGGTGTAAACAAAACCTGGATTCATCCGAAAAAATGACGTTTTCCCACTCGTACACCCAGGTTCGTCGCAGGCCCTCCTGTCTGTGATGCAGCGTCAAGGGTAATCGCAGCCACGATCTCCGAGCTGATAGTCCATGCTGCTGCAAACGTCGTCGAACTGTTCGTGTAGATGGATCTTGTCTTGCAAACGTCCCCATCTGTTGAGTAAGGGATCGAGACGTGGCTGCATGATCGGTTACAGCCATGCGGATAAGATGCCTGTCATCTCGACTGCTAGTGATACGAGGCCGTTGGGGTCCAGCACGACGTTCCGTATTACCCTCCTGAACTCACCGATTCCATATTCTGCTAACAGTCATTGGTTCTCGACCAACGCGAGCAGCAATGTCCGGATACGATAAAGCGCAATCGCGATAGACTACAATCCGACCTTTATCGAATTCGGAAACGTGATGGTACGCATTCCTCCTCCTTACACGAGGCATCACAACAACGTTTCACCAGGCAACGCCGGTCAACTACTGTTTGTGTATGCGAAATCGGTTGGAAACTTTCCTCATGACAGCACGTTGTAGGTGTCGCCACCGGCGTCAACCTTGTGTGAATGCTCTGAAAATCTAATCAATTACATATCACAGCATCTTCTTCCTGTCGGTTAAATTTCGCGTCTGTAGCACGTTATCTTCGAGGTGGAGCAATTTTAATGGGCAGTAGTGTATTAAACAGGACTACATTCCCAATCATCCACGTGCCACCACATAGGGCAATCGAATGTAGTATCAGTTCTTTCGCAAGAAAGGAAGATTATAAGCGGTACGCAAGAGCAGAGAGATGGACAGACAGGGAATGGAGTAGCATATGGACAGAGACAGGGCACGAGAAGATGGGGAGAAAGAGGAGTGAAGAGGGAGGACAGAGAGAGGGAGGACAATAGAAGGGGCAGAGAGGAGGGGGAGGAGAGGGGCAGAAAGTGATTGAAGGAGGAGACAAACTAATAGAACTGGAATAAATACATAACCTGGTAGTCGTCTAGTAAATATATAGAGAGACTTCCAACACAGCGGTAGCTCCCGTATTCCGTAGTAGTTTTGACTCACAGCTACATCGCGCACACAGATAAGGAAGCAAGTGCTTTCGGTTGATGCATGCCAGACGTGCGGTATTCGACGAGCTCTGGGCGAGTGCTCGCCGAAGAGGCGGGGACGGACTGATGTTGCTCGCCGAGAGCCAATGCTCGCTTCTACCCCTTTTCCTCACCGCGTCGGGCTCTCGCGTCACATTTAAGCAAATTAACGGTCGTCTAGACATTCTGGTGAACGTCGTCAACTCACCCACTCCACTCAAAAACGTCCTTGGGTGAGAGCGTGATAAATTTATTTATACAACAAAGTTTATCATGGAATTTATATTAATTGGTTATTCACAAATTATTTTATATCAATGGTAATGAATCTATAATTCATGGCTTCTGATTTGAATGATTCATTTTTCACACGTACCTGTTTCTATCTCTATATACTCGTACATGTCCGCCCCGATAGATGAGTGGTCAGCGTGACGGATTGCCGTCCTATGGGCCCGAATTCGATTCCCGACTGGGTCGGGGATTTTCTCCGCTCAGGGATTGGGTGTTGTGTTGTCTTCATCATCATTTCATCCTCATCCGGCGCGAAGGTCGCCCAATGTGGCGTCGACTGTAATAAGACCTACACCAAGGCTGCCGGACCTGCCCTGCAAGGGCCTCCCGGCCAATGACGCCAAACGCTCATTTCCATTTCCATACTCGTCCATGTACTGTGCAAGCCAGGGTACAGCTCATGTTTTGTTCCATTCCGTGTGATTACTTAACCTGAAAAACTGCCAAAAAAATTTAAAAAAGATTTATTCCGACCCAGCTATAGGCCTGAAGTTATAAAATAACAATATTTACTCGGTCTATTCACTGTTTGTTATTATTAACATTCTTAAATCTTCATTACAGATTACGGAGGAACTTTGATATTTTCGAAATGGTTCTGTTAGCAAGCTTGTCAATAGTTTTGTGCCACTACACCTACATTAACAACTACGAATTTTAACTTAATAAATGAAAAGCACCAGTTTGCTTTTGTTCTACAATATTACTTTTATTGTTAACCCGTTTTCGGCTTACAAGGCCATCTTCAGACATTTACTGAGTATTATCACTAAAGATGTTAAATGTTAGCAGACAATATTGGAAGAGAAGTAACACATCTAGACTGATGTAGAAACATACAGTAAGTAACATCTCTGCAATTAATAAGTAAAATCTGAACGGTACATAAATAACAATGGAGTAGACAGGAAAACCTTTAGTACAAAATAGGAATAGCATGCCTACAAAACAACTTCTATTAATAAACAAAACTAATAAAATAAAATAAAATTAGTACTAGACAAGGCTTCATCGGGAGGTATGAAACAGAGTGATACGCAACAAATTAAAAAAAGAGACAGTTATCAATGTAAATACAGAATACATAAGGAACTCAAGCAATAAGATAAACAGAAATAAATAAATGCAGGAAAATGGAGGTGTTTGAGGGAACCTACAGTCTAAGAGTGTGATGGTACTGCATTTTAACATTAACGTTATAATCAAAGCAGTGGCTGTGTAACAGTTTTCATTAAATAAATGAGCAAAGTAAAATATGAACAGTATTTGATGGGACACCTACAAGGGGTGTTAAACATGGACAGTAATACAAGTAATTGTATTCTGTATTTACAGTGATAACTGTCTCTTCTGTTAATTTGTTGCGTATCACTCTCCATGTTTCATACTTCCTGATGAAGCCTTGTCTAGTACTACTTTTATTTTATTTTATAAGTTTTGTTTATTAATAGAAACTGTTTTGTAGGCATGCTGTTCCTATTTTGTGCTAAAGGTTTTCCTGTCTACTCCATTGTTATTTATGTACAGTTCAGATTTTACTTTTTCATTGCAGAGATGTTACTTAATGTATGTTTCTACATCAGTCTAGATGTGTTACTTCTCTTCCAATATTGTCTGCTAGCCGGCCGGAGTGGCCGTGCGGTTCTGGGCGGTACAGTCTGGAACCGCGTGACCGCTACGGTCGCTGGTTCGAATCCTGCTTCTGGCATGAATGTGTGTGATGTCCTTAGGTTAGTTAGTTTTAAGTAGTTCTAAGTTCTAGGGGACGTATGACTTCAGCAGTTGACTGATGACCTCAGATGTTACGTCCCGTAGTGCTCAGAGCAATTTGAACCATTTTTGAACCTTTTCGGTGCCGTATGTTTTATCTTCGTTCATGTTGCGGGAACTCATTCTCAACGTCAGTCGTACAAGTACATTTTCCTATCAAATGGCTCTGAGCACTATGGGACTTAACATCTGTGGTCATCAGTCCCCTAGAACTGAGAACCACTTAAACCGAACTAACCTAAGGACACCACACACATCCATGGCCGAGGCAGGACCCGAACCTGCGACCGCAGCGTCACGCGGTTCCAGACTGGAGCGCCCAGAACCGCACGGTCACACCGGCCGGCTACATTTTCCTATCCTAACTAGTCTAAAACAAGCAAAATTGATTAGTGGCCTGTTTTTAATTCAGAGTTAATAATTCAGACTGTCGTGTATAAATATTATCTGTGGGTTACAATCCTCCAAATGTGCATGCATTCAACGGATTGATTGGCGGCATATTCCCTCGCTACGGAATTTATCAAGGAGTTGTCCCATAAATTTGTGGCCATACATTCACGTAAATTACCTCTACGACATCAGCTCTTTATTACACCGTGTTTAGGTATTAATCAAGAAGTGAAGCTCATCTTTGTGGTATGATAATGCGGAATAGGAACTTACGGTAATAACATGTTAAGAATGGAAACATTTCCTCCTTTGACTTATTTCAATCAACATCTGTAGCAGTAAAAATTGGTCAGCATTGCTGTTGCCATTAAATAAATATGCAAAAAACAGGGCCAGTAACACTTTAAGGTGCAAGTAAACAGCATTATTCGAAAAACCGCGCTACTGTTTCTGTTTGAAGTTGGCCACATGCGCAGTACTTGATGGTCATTCCGTACACATTCCTGCCCTGTGGATTTAAAGAGCGACTCCGCGCAGCGAATATCATCACCCGGAGTGAGGCCGGCGTGCGGTGCGACGTCAGCGGTGCCCGCAGAGCTGTCCGCGGTGTGGTATCGGGTTCCGTCGCCAGCACCACAGCGTGCCCGCACCACACCTCAGCTCCTCGTCGGCAACCTGTTCGACAGGTCCCCAGCGGGGCAATGCGCTCACCTCCCCAGAAACCTGAGCTTCAGGCGAAAAGCTGTACCAAGTGTAGCCGACGAACCAGCAAGCACAACAATGCGCGGTGGACGGCTAGCCCGGCGCGGCCCGCCACATGAGAGGAAGGCTCTGACATGGCCGACCGATACGGGTGATATTTCGCTCATATTTTGTAACATATTTTGGCTCAATTCCCCCCTCCACCCCTCTTCAATTTTTGTAGGAAACGATCCGTATCACGAGTGCCACAAGGATCAATATGGGACCTATTTCTTTAACCGTTATATGATGTGTCAGCAACTCTCTCCCACTGCAGATATCACCTATACGCTGACGCTACATCTACATGATTACTCTGCAATTCACATTTAAGTGCTTGGCAGAGGGTTCATTGAACCACAATCATACTGTCTCTCTACCATTCCACTCCTCAACAGCGCCGGAGAAACGAACACCTAAACCTTTCTGTTCGAGCTCTGATTTCTCTTATTTTATTTTGATGATCATTCCTACCTATGTAGGTTGGGCTCAACAAAATATTTTCGCATTCGGAAGAGAAAGTTGGTGACTGAAATTTCGTAAATAGGTCACGCCGCGACTTTGCTGTAATGACTTCCATCCCAACTAGCTTATCATATCTGCCACACTCTCTCCCTTATTACGTGATAAAACAAAACGAGCTGCCCTTTGTTGCACCCTTTCGATGTCCTCCGTCAATCCCACCTGGTAAGGATCCCACCCCGCGCAGCAATATTCTAACAGAGGACGAACGAGTGTAGTGTAAGCTGTCTCTTTAGTGGACTTGTGACATCTTCTACGTGTCCTGCCAATGAAACGCAACCTTTGTCTCGCCTTCCCCACAATATTATCTGTGTGGTCTTTCCAACTGAAGTTGTTCGTAATTTTAACACCTAGGTACTTAGTTGAATAAACAGTCTTGAAAATGTACTATCTATCGAGTAATCGAATTACAAAGGATTTCTTTTGGAACTCATGTGGATCACCTCACACTTTTCGTTATTTAGCGTTAACTGCCACCTGCCACACCATACAGCAATCTTTTCTAAATCGCTTTGCAACTGATACTGGCCTTCGGATGACCTTACTAGACGGTATATTACAGTACCATCTGCGAACAGTCTGAGAGAACTGCTCAGATTGTCACCCAGGTCATTTATATAGACCAGGAACAGCAGAGGCCCCAGGACGCTTCCCTGGGGAACACCTGATATCACTTTTTACTCGATGATTTGCCGTCTATTACTACGAACTGCGACCTTCCTGACAGGAAATCACGAATCCAGTCGCACAACTGAGACGAAACCCAACAGACCCGCAGCTTGATTAGAAGTCGCTTGTGAGGAACGGTGTCAAAAGCTTTAGTTATATGTAAGTTCAAGTCCAAAACATGTGCAAGTAAATGCTAATTTAGTTGCCTTGTCTGATTTGGCGCAGAGCACATATAAAGACCGAGTGCAGCGGCGTTTGCGTAGAGTTCTCAGTGCCAACAGACAAACAACACTGCGAGGAATAACAGCAGAAATCAATGTGGGACGTACGCCGAACGTGTTCGTTAGAACAGTGCTGCGAAATTTGGCGTTAGTGGGCTACGCCAGCAGGCGGCGTACCCAAGTCTCTTGCCAACAGCACGACTTTCCTTTCAGTGCCTCTCCATGACTCCTCACCATATCCATTGGATCCTCGACGATTAGAAATCCGTGGCCTGGTCGGATGAGTCCCGATTTTAGTTGCTTAGAGCTGGTAGTAGGGTTCGAATGTGGTGCAGATCTCACGAAGCCATGGATCCAAGTTGTCAACAAGGCGTTGAGCAAACTGATGGTGGCTCCATAATGTATGGGCTGTGCTAACGTGGAATGGACTTGGTTCTCCGGTTCAACTGAACCGATCATTGGCTAGATATGGTCGTGTTCGCCTACTTTGGAGACCATTTGAAGTCATTCAACGACGGAATTTTTAGGGATGACAATGCGCCGTGTCACCAGGTCACAACTGTTTGTGATTGGTTTAATGAACATTCTGGACAGTCTGGGCGAATGATTTGGCACCCATACCGCCCGACATGAATCCCATTGAACACTTATGGGTGATAATCGAGAGGTCAATTCATGCAGAAAATACTGCAGCGGCAACACTTTTGCAATTATGGAAACCTATACAGGCAGCATGACCCTATATCTCTGTTGGGGACTTCCAACGACTTGTTGAGTCAATGCCACGTCGCGTCGTGTCGCATTGCGGGCAGAAGGAGGTCCGACTGTATATTAGGTGATATCCAATGATTTTGGTCAACTCAGTATAAAACGCAAGCAACCTTAGTTGATCACAAAAGACTTGTTACCACGCAGGTCAGAGAATCTGTTCCACCATTAATCCTAAACGTAGAAATAATTTTTCCTCTTCTTCAAAGACCTTGGGGTTAATTACCGGCCATCACATAGACTGCACTAAAACACAGCTGCAGCCTATAAGAAGGTATCAGTGTCACTTCACTCACTACACTAATATAAAATATTACTTTCTTTCAAGCTTGAAAAGTAGCTCGTAGAGTCATTAATATTCCTCCTTAAGCAGGCTAGAAACTGGCGATCAATGCTTGAGTTTGAGACACTTACAACGTACGCCATTTTGACTACGACATTCCTGGCTGCAACAAATTATAATGGCTGCATGCCGGCAAGTGTCGAGACTGTCATTCTGTATATCCTTTCCTCATACTATCTCTTATTTGCCTTTTCTGTACCAACATGTGACACTTCCACTTCTTCTGAATTATTTTCTGTATTAGGAACCCGACCGCGGAAAAATGTTCCTCAAAAAATAAGTGAAATTCAATTCCTTCATTATTTCAAAAGATAGTTAATAGTCCACCTCCTGTCACAATAGACATTTCTCGCATATACTAGTCTGCAGGTCACTCTCGTCAATCCCCCCTCCCGCGTAACTTCTTCCTCCCCAATGTTGGCAGAGTTATTTATCTAAATTCTTTTCTGTCGTAGCCATTGCCATTTTAATCTTCTCCTCTTTCAAAAAAATTGTTCAAATGGCTCTGAGCACTATGGGACTTAACATCTGTGGTCATCAGTCCCCTAGAACTTAGAACTACTTAAACCTAACTAACCTAAGGACATCATACACATCCATGCCCGAGGCAGGATTCGAACCTGCGACCGTAGCGGTCGCAGGTTCCAGACTGAAGCTTCTAGAACCGCTCGACACCACGGTCGGCGGAAATTAATAATCCGATCTGATTTTGATTCATGCTTTTTATGCAGTTTTTGGCCTCAGAACGATTAAAAAACGGTTTTTCCCATCCGATGTGATATGACTGTCGTGCTGGATGGGCTTACGTAACTAACAGTATCACACCTGTACACCCATGCACGCTGAGTAAAATAGTTTAACGTCAAACGTATACCTTAGGCTTTGTTGTATGATTCATTTATCATTTGTAGTCGACTACTATCAAATTATGATGCCTACAGCACCTCCTAGTGCTACATTTAGTAACTATTCATTTTTCTCCTGCCGTACGTTTTCCCCTTTCTCCGATAATATTCCGTTGAAATTTGACGTAATTCTAACCAGTGGTGTTATGTCTACAGAGGTTTGAAAGTTTAGCTTTAATTATAATCACACTGTACTACCAACTGCGACAAGGATTCGTTTGTCTCCCCTTTTCGATTAAATGTGGCGAATGCTCGTCTTCGAAGCATTCTTACATAGAATTTTTTTCAAATAACGTGGTCTAAATTTTAATTCTTCACTAATCGTAGTCGTCTTAGAAATTTATTTGCCTACCTTTCTATTATTCCTCATTAATTTACTTTTTTTATGAACCCTCCTACTTCAACAAATATCGAAATGGAATAAGATACAGATGAAACAAAAAAAGAATGTACCTGAGAATTGCCAAGCCCTATGCCGTGGTCGCTATACCAGCGGTGCTTTCTTTCCACAGCGTTTTTCTTATATACACTCCTGAAATGGAAAAACGAACACATTGACACCGGTGTGTCAGACCCACCATACTTGCTCCGGACACTGCGAGAGGGCTGTACAAGCAATGATCACACACACGGCACAGCGGACACACCAGGAACCGCGGTGTTGGCCGCCGAATGGCGCTAGCTGCGCAGCATTTGTGCACCGCCGCCGTCAGTGTCAGCCAGTTTGCCGTGGCATACGGAGCTCCATCGCAGTCTTTAACACTGGTAGCATGCCGCGACAGCGTGGACGTGAACCGTATGTGCAGTTGACGGACTTTGAGCGAGGGCGTATAGTGGGCATGCGGGAGGCCGGGTGGACGTACCGCCGAATTGCTCAACACGTGGGGCGTGAGGTCTCCACAGTACATCGATGTTGTCGCCAGTGGTCGGCGGAAGGTGCACGTGCCCGTCGACCTGGGACCGGACCACAGCGACGCACGGATGCACGCCAAGACCGTAGGATCCTACGCAGTGCCGTAGGGGACCGCACCGCCACTTCCCAGCAAATTAGGGACACTGTTGCTCCTGGGGTATCGGCGAGGACCATTCGTAACCGTCTCCATGAAGCTGGGCTACGGTCCCGCACACCATTAGGCCGTCTTCCGCTCACGCCCCAACATCGTGCAGCCCGCCTCCAGTGGTGTTGCGACAGGCGTGAATGGAGGGACGAATAGAGACGTGTCGTCTTCAACAATGAGAGTCGCTTCTGCCTTGGTGTCAATGATAGTCGTATGCGTGTTTGGCGCCGTGCAGGTGAGCGCCACAATCAGGACTGCATACGACCGAGGCACACAGGGCCAACACCCAGCATCATGGTGTGGGGAGTGATCTCCTACACTGGCCGTACACCTCTGGTGTTCGTCGAGGGGACACTGAATAGTGCACGGTACATCCAAACCGTCATCGAACCCATCGTTCTACCATTCCTAGACCGGCAAGGGAACTTGCTGCTCCTACAGGACAATGCACGTATGCATGTATCCCGTGCCACCCAACGTGCTCTAGAAGGTTTAAGTCAACTACCCTGGCCAGCAAGGTCTTCGGATCTGTCCCCCATTGAGCATGTTTGGGACTGGATGAAGCGTCGTCTCACGCGGTCAGTACGTCCAGCACGAACGCTGGTCCAACTGAGGCGCCAGGTGTAAATGGCATGGCAAGCCATTCCAAAGGACTACATCCAGCATCTCTACGATCGTCTCCATGGGAGAACAGCAGCCTGCATCGCTGCGAAAGGTGGATATACACTGTACTAGTGCCGACATTGTGCATGTTCTGTTGCCTGTGTCTATGTGCCTGTGGTTCTGTCAGTGTGATCATGTGATGTATCTGACCCCAGGAATGTGTCAATAAAGTTTCCCCTTCCTGGGACAATGAATTCACGGTGTTCTTATTTCAATTTCCAGGAGTGTATATGTGTAGACTATTTGATCAGGAGTATCCGGACACCCCCAAACACATACGTTTTTCATATTAGGAGCATTGGTATGCCTCCTACTGCCAGGTACTCAATATCAGCGACTTCAGTAGTGATTAGACATTGTGAGGGACCAGAATGGGGCGCTCCGTGGAACTCACGGACTTCGAACGTGGGCAGGTGACTGTGTGTCACTTGTGCCATACCAATATACGGGAGATTTCCACAATCCTAAACATCTCTAGGCCCATTGTTTCCGATATAATAGTCAAGTGGGAACGTGAAGGGACACGTACAGCACAAAAGCGTACATGCAGACCTCGTCTGTTGACTGACGGAGACCGCCGACAGTTGAAGCGTAATAAGCAGACATCTATCCATACCGTCACACAGGAATTTCACCAGGATCCACAGCAAATACTATGACAGTTTGGCGGGAGGTGAAACAACTTCGATTTCATGGTCGAACAGCTGGTCATAAGCCACACATTACGCCGGCAAATCCCAAACGACGCCTCACTTGGTGTAAGGAGCGTAAACATTGGACGCTTGAACAGTGGAAAAACGTTGTGTGGAGCAACGAATCACGGTACACAATGTGGCTATCCGATGGCAGGTGTGGGTATGGCGAATGCCCGGTGAACGTCATTTGGCAACATGTGTAGTGCCAACAGTAAAATTCGGAGGTGGTGGTGTTATGGTGCGGTTGTGTTTTCATAGAAGGGGCTTGCACCGCTTGTTGTTTCGTGTGACACTATCACATCACAGGCCTACATTGATGTTTAAGCATCTTCTTGCTTCCCACTGTTGAAGAGCAATTCGGAGATGGTAATTGAATCTTTCAAAACGATAGAGCAAAAAAATGGTTCAAATGGCTTTGAGCACTATGGGACTCAACTTCTGAGGTCATTAGTCCCCTAGAACTTAAAACTAGTTAAACCTAACTAACCTAAGGACATCACACGCATCCATGCCCATAGCAGGATTCGAACCTGCGACCGTAGCAGTCTCGCGGTTCCAGACTGCAGCGCCTAGAACCGCACGGCCACTTCGGCCGGCCACGATAGAGCATCTGTTCATAATGCACGGCCTGTGACGTAGTGGTTGCACGACAATAACATTCCTGTAATGAACTGACCTGCACAGAGTCCTGGTCTGAATCCTATAGAAGACCTTTGGGATGTTTTAGAACGCCGACTTCGTGTCCGGCCTCAGCGACCGGCATTGATAACTCTCCTCAGTGCAGCATTCCGTGAAGAATGGGCTGTCATTCCTCAAGAAACCTTCCAGCGCCTGATTGAACGTATTCCCGCAACAGTGGAAGCTGTCATCAAGGCTAAGGGCGGGCCAACACCATATTGAATTCCAGCATTAGCGATGGAGGGTGCCAAGAACTTGTAAGTCATTTTCAGCCAGGTATCCGGATACTTTTGGTCACATAGTTTATATTACCGGCAGTTAAAAAAGTTACTTTCCTCTAATTCCAGGAAAATGTGTTGGGGATCCCTTATAGTCTGATGAGAATTCCTCATTTTTGAGTTATCTACCGCAATTATCAGTCGATTGCGCGTCATGTATCTTCGTAAATGGGATGGAGGGGGGGGGGGGGGGGGGGGTATGTTTAGGATGTGCAGAAACGATCTGCCAAATACGAGCCGAATCGGTTGGCCGTGTTTGAGGCGTTCCCCACCCTCCGGCAGCACCGCCCACTTTGTGTTCCATGTCTACGTCTGCACTACAGTGCTCTTCTCGTACAATTTAATGTAACCTACACAGATCTGTAGGATAAACTAAGGCAGATTTTTTAAATTAAAGCATTAATCATTACCATATACTTTTTATTTTTCCATGCAAGAGATTTAATGAAATTTCTTAATGTAATAACTCTTGTCTGCATTAAAGGGGTTTCCTGGTTTCGGAGTCTCATTTTTATGCTCATGATCTACTTTTTGTGCAAAAATTATTATTTCATACTAATCTTTATTAACAAACAAAAATACAAAAGTATTTTAAATACTACTCTCATAATTTTTGGCTAATATCTTGGTGAGTCTATGCAGTACAAAACGGCAGTCGGAATACCCCTAGGCCGACTGAAGTATAGGTCTGGGGGAAGTATAGGTCTGGAATCAAAATTAAACATATGTACATTACCAGAAGTAAATTCTCTATGGTGCGAATCTCGAAAAAACCAATATCTTGAAACGAGGTTCAAAATGGCGGCCTCTTGCAAACGTAGGTACGGAAAAACGATCTGTTTTGTTGCTTTTAAATATAAATCAAAATTAAACATTATGAAAAATGTATTATTTCTTGAGTTTCACGCCAAAACTACACGTCACCTTTTATTAAATCCAAAACGGCAGCCTACTTTAGCGTGCACCTTTTTGCTATTCAAATGGTTCAAATGGCTGAGCACTATGGGACTCAACTGCTGTGGTCATTAGTCCCCTAGAACTTAGAACTACTTAAACCTAACTAACCTAAGGAGATCACACACATCCATGCCCGAGGCATTTTGCTAATCATGTGAGCCAGTTTAAAATACTTTGTCTTACAAAAGCTTTTAAAGTTTTACGTTCGATTTTTGTGCATATAACGTTTACGATTTTAGTATTTTATTCATCCTCAGTAGCTGTATATGCGTTTATTGAAATAATCAGCAGCTAGTTCCACAAAAGAAATATTATTTCGCTAAACGGGTGTAGCGGTGTCAATAGCGCGATAGCAGGAAATACGAGCGCGCAAACAGCGCGCTAGATGCCCCAAGGGGCGAGAAGTAATAACTGGAGTAAATGGAGAAACAGTTCCTAGTCAATAGCTAAAACGAAAAGTCAGAAATAACTAAAAGATGAAGGAAACGTGGGAGTCCTTATACACTCTCGTTGCAGTGGAGTTAGGTCAGAAATGTTCTTGGTTTTTGGCTTCCTTATACCATTTTTGTACAAGCGCTATTAGCCTCATGTAAACATTTACGAGCTCGTTTTGTATTCATGAATTCATTACTGTATTACATATTGTCCTCGTATCATTCTAGGACCGCAGCAATATGCTGCATGGATCCTATTTTTGACACTCGCAAATAATGCGATAGCTGCAAGTAGGTACCATTTTTTAGTTTTAAATTTTTAAACTTTTCGTTCCTAAATTTTAATATTCTCATGTAACTTGTACTTACTTGTGGCATATTTTTCTGTAGAGCTTTCTGAAGAAGGGTAATAGTTGCCAGAATACAGTTAAGGAAATAAATATTTCTTTTGTGCAACTGGTTTTTGATTTTTTCAATAAATTTACAAAAAATTTCAACATGCTATTAATCTCCTACGCCTGGACCATACAGTGAACCTTCCCCTTCTTCCAAGATCTCATTTTCTCAAGCACGTGTCTCTCTGGCCGCAATTCTAGCCTCGACGTTCATCTGGAACGAGCGCTGGTCCGAACGCTTGAGGCATTTCTCGTGCCTTTTTGTGCAAGGCGTGGTGCGATAATAACTCCCATGACTTTCATATTATGCAGGAAACCCTTACAGCAGGCCGGCGTAGCCGAGCGGTTCTAGGGGCTCCAGTCTGAAACCGCGCGCCCGCTACGTTCGCAGATTCGAACCCTGCCTCGGGCAAGGATGTGTGTGACGTCCTTAGGTACGTTAGGTTTAAGTAGTTCTAAGTTCTAGGGGACTGATGACCTCAGATGTTAAGTCCCATAGTGCTCAGAGCCATTTGAACCATAAGTCCAAATTAATGAATTCAGCCTTTCATTATTGTTCTGCGTGTAGGCTCCAGCGCATCTCTCAATCAAAGTGTCGTCAGTCAGATGTTGGTACACGTCAGCAGTAGCTTCAAAAACTTCAATCTCGATGTTGGCGTCTGATGAAAAGTGTCGAGTGTCCCGTTCATATCAGCTGTGCTTGCAATTACACCAACTTTCAGAACGTTTACCGTGCTGCGGACTGTCACTCGTTGAGCTCCTGTGAAAAACTTGTCACAACCGCTTCTCACATCTCATTTTTGTCGAAAGTATATGCTTGAGGCATCTGATGGGCAATTACAACACATGTATCGACATTTATTCGACATAGAATGTTACAGTAGCTTTACAGAGAAGGATGTATGGATCGGAGTCCCAAACGTCCAAGCAGCGTGAGCGGTTGGAGTCGGCGTATGCGCGCTTCCATTCAAACGTGATTTTCAGACACTGAGCCGTGCTGAGGCTCGCGTTGGTGCCTTGTGTAGGTTTCTGCCAGACCGTGTCGTTTAGTTGGCATGGTTGCGTTGTTTGTCTTTTTCCCATGTTCACTGACGCCATTCGGTTTCGTAAGCGTTGCCTGTCCGCTGGTGGCAGCAGTGGCGCTTATCGATATGTAGTTCTGCTGCCCTATCTTTGGGGCGACCTCGTGCTTCTTCCGTGTGGTGTGAGTGTGGAGTTCGATTGGGGACGCAGGAAAGCGAGGTCCGCGCAGAGCAACAATATGACGAGACCGCTGGCGGCGTGTATGGACTGCCCAATCGAAGGGCAGCGGTCACGATGGTGCACGATCTCCTCGACACCGGATCCTGTATGTTTATGTTGAGCGCATACAATTCGCGCAGAGAAAACTCCACTATTTTGAAATCTCGCGATTCTCCAGTGACTTGGGTTCGTGTTGCTGTTCTTAGTGTTGCCGAGGCGAAAAGCAGCGAGTGGAGTACCTGGGGAGGCGAATCTCATTAGCCTTCCTGAGTTTTTAATTACTATTTACTATTTTCAGCTTCTTATATTGTTAAGTTCAACCAGCCGTATTTTTCTGTCTTGTGGCCGTTAACGCCCCAGTGCCCTGGTGGTTAGTGTATGTAATGGCAGTGTACATTTCCTCGCCTTGCTGTCGCTGTCCAGTGAGGCGTGTAAGTTTGACAGCTTCTTGATTGTAGGTTGGGCGGCGTTCTTCTACCTTACTGGTATTCATTACTTCTTGTTCCGGGCAACCTAAGCACAGTATTCTGCGTGCGGAGCCCAGGCCACCGCCTTTGACGTAATTTTACATCTTGCCTTTTTTGTTGGATGTCAGGTACCCACACCAAGATTGTCATTAGTCGCTCGTTAGACTGCACTAGTGATCTGAATGCAACTCTCGGCTCCCTTTCTGTTCCCATACGAAAGTGTTTTTGGTGGGACGTACTCAGAGGTCGATTCCTGGAGCACCGTCGGTCACTGGCCCTTGTGTTTTATTTTATTATTGTATTACTAAGTTACCGTCATTTGGTTCAAATGGCTCTGAGCACTATTGGACTTAACAAAATGGCTCTGAGCACTATGGGACTTAACATCTGAGGTTATCAGTCCCCTAGAACTTAGAACTACTTAAACCTAACTAATCTAAGGACATCACACACATCCATGCCCGAGGCAGGATTCAAACCTGAGACCGTAGCGGTCGCGTGGTTCCAGACTGAAGTGCCTAGAACCGCTTGGCCACCAGAAGCCGGCACCGTCATTTGTCTCACCTGTTTGGTGATCTGTTTTTTTTTTTTAATTAACTTTTGCTATGCCATTCCCCATTTGACAGTATATTTATTAAATTTTTAGAATTGCCATTTTCGCGTTAAAGGCCTTCAGCCGTGATTGTGGTTACTTGTCTTAAAATTCTGATTGCGATCACACTGGGTTGTCTTCAAAATTATTGGCTGTCTGTGTTTCACGTATTTGTTAAATTTTAAATAATTATAATTTTGCGCGTTGAAGGCCTTCAGCCGCGATTGTGGTTACGTGCCTTAAAAGTCTGATTGCGACCTCATTGGCTTGTTTTCAAAAATTATTTATTAAAATAAATAGTGAAATTGTAAAGCAAACCAATAGTAACTGTTTCGGACCCCGTCCACAATCGTAACCCATCCTGCCTTCCTTAATTACCAGGTTTCAGACATAAAGAATCATTTCGTGACAAAATCATTTTGATCAAATACTCTTAAGACCTTAAGGTATCAGAATATGCAAAAACGATAGATTGGGAAATCTCCATAAGCGCAAAGCATTAAAAAATCCTTAGTTTCTTTTTCTTTGTAATTAGTATTTTTAGCCGGCCGCTGTGGCTAAGCGGTTCTAGGCGCTTCAGTCTGGAATTGCGTGACCGCTACGGTCGCAGATTCCAATCCTGCCTCGGGCATGGATGTGTGTGATGTCCTTATGTTAGTTAGGTTTAAGTAGTTCTAAGTTCTAGGCGACTGATGACCACAGATGTTAAGTCCCATAGTGCTCAGAGCCATTAGAACCAATTAGTATTTTTATTTTAGAGCGACTAGGTGTAGTGTGTACTCCACGTAACGAAACGTGTCGATCTATCGACGACAAAAAGATAGTGATCTTATAGTATTAATTTATGAGATAAAAATAAGCAGTGCATTTTTGCATTACATTTGTAAATGTGACGCAATAACCCATTATTATTAAACCTACAGGAGGTGGACTAAAATTTGAGAACATCAAAAACACAACAAATTGTCATGTAGGAAAATCGTTGACATTCTAAACAGGTTTCAGTCGTTTCGGCATGGATAAATACAGAACCCTTATGCTTTTCAAGGAAATCATACACATTTCAAGATTTTAAACATGGCTGAAACAGCAACTGTTGAAATTCTTCACGGTAAATGATTACAGCGAAACAGTTGGAGGATAAAGATTTATTAAAAATTCCTTGACCACAGTTTCGGTATATCTAAATATACCTTCATCAGAAGCGAAATACACTAAAATCACATCCTGCAGTTGAGGTACATAAAACAATTGTGCCAAAGGCGTCGTCAGTGGAGATGATGTTTTAATTACTGACGACGCCTTTGGGACAATTGTTTTATGTATCTCCACTGCAGGATGTGATTTTAGTGTATTTTACTTCTGGTGAAGGTATATTTAGATATACCGAAACCGTGGTCAAGTATTATAATATATCTTTATCCTGCAACTGTTTGGCTGTTATCATTTACCGTGAAGAATCATACACAATTATTACTGAAAAAATGCAAATTCAGGTAACTATGATGGAAATGGATAGCTATCACTCCTCCTCCCCTCCAAAGTAGATCACGAAAGGATAACTAATACTGAGATCTGATGCCTGTGGTGACCAGGGGAAATGCGACAGTTCATCCTCGTGTTCACAAAAACAGTGCTGGACGACACGAGCTTGGAAGACGGCATCACAAATGGGGCACAAACATTGTTTCAAGGGATGAGCCTGATCAGCTGAAGTGGTCACCTAATCCTTGGTAGTAATGTGACTCTGCAGAGTAAAGATGATCTGCCTGCCCAAATCATCTCCGAACTCCCCCTTGCCCCCCCCCCCCCCATCCCCCCTCCCCCCTCCTCCCCCGCCCATGCCATGTTTCGCTCTTGCTAGCAAGCACTTTGCACAGTAGGCTCGGGACGCCGTACGCGGGTCATAGAAGTTGGAGCCATTGGAGCCACTGTGAACGACATTCATCCGACCAAATACCTTTCTTCCACTGTTCCATAGTCCAGATTTTACGCCATCGGCAGTAAGTTTTCCTGTTACGGTCATTTCCATTACTGATAAGTGGATTTGCAGTGCCAACTCGCGCTGCAATTGCGAAATTATGGAGCTCCCTTTTTGTTGTTTTGCTGCTGACAGGATATGCGAGTGCAACTTCGGTTCTGCAGTGGCTTTTGCAGCTTTAGTTCTCTTACTTTTCGCCACAAACCTCTTCAACGACCGTCCGTCACGATCACCCCAAACACTCTTTCATCAGCATTCTTATTTAACGGATAATGGTTTTCCGCTTTCCCTGTATACTATATAAATCTTCGGTACTCTGCCCTATGAAATACCAAACACTTCGGCTCTCTTGGTTTATGAAGCACGCACCAACAATATGTCCAAGTTAGAATTCACTTAGCACCCACGCAATGCACTCACAACTGCACGCAGCGCTGTTCCGATTACGACTCAAACTTGCAACGTACTGAGGACACTGTACAGGTGCTTTCGAAGGTCAAATACAACAGTACAACCTGCATGCTCCACTACCGTCTGCTTTTCCGTTCAAGTACGTATTTCGCGCATTGTATTAATATTTTGTCCAACCCCTGCGCTCTTACATTTCCACGCGGGAGATTTGATAAAATTTCATAATCTAATAAGCTCTGGCTGCATTAGGTAGTCCCTCGGGTATGGGTGTGTGTGTTTTCCTTAGTGTAAGTTAGTTTAAGTTAGATTAAGTAGTGCGTAAGCTTAGGGACCGATGATCTCGGCAGTTTGGACCCATAAGACCTTACGACACATTTCCAAATTTTTCCGTTAGCTAGAATTTTTAAAAATATCCTCTGTTTCTTTGTGTCTGTATTTAGTATTCATCATTTAGAGGCACTAAGTGAGTGCGTTATCTGCGCTAATGTACCGTATAAATCTGTACTAAAAAAAAAGTTACTAGTGAATTTTGCAGAATCACTTGATGAGATAAAAAAATCCATAGTGTGTTTTTGCATCGATAAATAGAAATTGATCTACTAAGCAGTGACGGATGACTCCTTTATTATGAAACGTATATAGTTTTGTATTCATTGACTTGTCATGAATCATCAAATTTTTTCTGCTCTCGGCACCTATTGAGATATTCGGCAATCAAAAATAGCTGAAACGTTAAAATACCTGATTGCTAATACAATGTTACAAATAATTTATTTTGCTTTCTTAACCAGACATTATTGTGCCGATGGAACATTGGTTGTAAATTTTACATAATCCAAAATCTCTAGAAATGTCTGCGCTGTCCTATACAAGCTTACAACCTACAGATTTCTTACCTACTTGTTAAAACGTTCTCGTAGACCCTACTGCTGACATCTCAGTTTCTAAATTTTATTTACTTTTTAATTAATTAAGTTTTTTTCGAAAGATAGTGCTTTGAAACAGCAGCAATATCTGTTATCAAGGTTACGACCGGGCACACTAACAGGTTTGAAAAAGCAGACCTATTTTCCATAAAAACAGCCACTACGTGAATAGAAAATACTGACTGTCTCAGTTTAGCCACAGAATTCCACGGTATAATGTAGCCTGACACCCAAAGGGCTGCAGATTTCATTAACGTTATATGGCTCAATCTTAAGAACACGCAATTATATTCAAGTGTGATACCCCGTTTGCAGATTAGGTTATTAACATTATAATTATTAGTAATTTGGATAAAGCTTTCGTGACATCATCAAGACGAGAGGGAAAGAGAGGGAAGGGGAACAAATATGGAGAGAGACAGTAGATGAGATTAGATAATAACATATTTACATTTGGTAGGAAATCTTTTTTGTATGATGTTAATTGTAATGTAACTCTTCTCAGGTTATAATTCTCAGTTTTCGTCAAGGTGGTGATGATTGTTACACAGTTTCCCTTGTAACAAGGCGGACGCCATTAGGGTGAGTATAGAGCTGCTGGCAGGTACTTAGTGGATAGAGCCACCCAGATAATGGCAACCTAACAGTCGTAGAGTACCCCAGAAATTGATTTTTAAAGTGGTAATTCACCGTTTTCTCTACGCCTGTGAGTAGGATCGATAACGTTACTTCTGAGCCTTCACGGGAAGAAAACAACTTCTTTGAGTTCCACTACTTAGAAATATTGGTCGGCAGATTAGGTGTACAATCACTCCAACAAGTACGCTACGTTCTACCAAGGAATACAGAAATTTGTATTTAAATGTAGATGATGAGAGGCGCTTATTTTTCGGCAAACTTAAATTCGTTACGGAAAAGCGTGCCGAGTCAATCAGTGTTTTATGCCCCAATATATGGCGTATACTCGCTGACTCTAAAGTCACACCATAACACAATAAAGCCGAAACAATCCCTATGTGAAACCTCCGTTTTCCGCTTTACAAGCAAAAATATATTTCTATGAAGTCTTCCACAGGAGGTTCTTCGGATAAAAAGTTCCCGGTGAATCTTCTGCGTCAGATTCGTGTAAACTGTCGAGCTGTCGATGACAGAGGCTATCGCTAGAAAATCTGTTCTGAGGCTGCTAGTTAACCGAGAACTTCTTATCAGTAACATTTCTCCCTCCTGAGGTATTTCCTCCGAGTTGTTTCTAAAAGTTCACACGTTGACTCAATGACTGGATAGTTGCCCGTTATTTGACATATAACAGAACCGTTTTCATACATTACCACCTCAGAAGAGAACAACTTAAACATTACTAATTAAAAGAACATAATGAGCGTCGATTGATAGCGCTCTACGATACTGATTACACAGTGGTAATAACACAACTGTAATAATAGTTGTCCTTTTGTTTGTCGATTAGATTCATCACCTGACACAGATAAGAGCTCTGTGGATGTACTATTGCCCTGTGGCTCAGAGCATACCACTTCCCCAATTTTCTGGGCTGATAGTCTGAGGACTCTGCTATCATGCTGGACCAAATAGCAGTTTACAACAATTATTAGTTGATTTTTCAAACAGTTAATCTTAGTACCCTTAACAACTACCTTCATGAGGCAGTCAGTAGGACCTGATGGTCTAGCAGAAAGCGCGTGTCCGGAAATAAAGAGGTCACAGGGTCTCATCCCGATCGGGCTTCAGAAATATTTGAAGTCTGCCTTTAGTCTTGCCTCCATTTCACAACGATGACGGCGTCACCAGAAAAGACGTATGGTTCGGATTCCACATTGAACCATAGATCTAACCTAACTAGGGTAGGCTTGTGATCCTCAAGTTGCTTAATTGGCGTCCAGTAGAAAGACATGCACCAGAATATTGAGTCACACGAAATTGTTGTGCTTTTACCAGTCACATCTCGGATTTAGTGTCGGTGCTTCACTTAGATACAACAAGTAAAATGAAATACTCATTACATCAGCACAACGTCTTTCACATAGGGAAAAGACCAACCAAAGAAAACTATTAGTTGTCTGTGGTCAGTTATTTGTCGTTCCTTTTGATTTTGTCCAAATCAGTGGCACAACGAGCCTGGGCACACACTAGGGATCACTCCATTTCGAGATGATGGTTGGCGTTGACCCTGATAGGCTAGCAGGTTGGTAGGAGAGTCATCCTGCAGCGCGGCATGTTAGCCGTTGACAGCCCGGTAGAGGAGACTGGTCGGCTGGAGAGCCTCTGTACAGGGACAGAGTGGCCACAGGTACAGGGCACGTGATTGGCCGGTCAGCAGCAGTCACATTCCAGACTCCTAGGAAACGTAGATTTGATTTTTTTTCCCCACAGGTTCTGATGACGGCACGTCAGATATGCCAGAAATGACGACAGTTTGGGCTTCCTTAATGATAGTTCAGAGGCAGAAGGAATTCTCAATGCCGGAGAGTTTTCAACCTGAGCCTCCTGCCTAGACGAAGGTGAAGGCTATCATTTCACACTTTCCAAGAATGGTGGAGAACTTCAAAAACATTCCAACAGGTCATACCGAACAAGACTAGCAACGAATCGCCGGCACCGTGGCCGAGTGGTTCTAGGCGCTTCAGTCCAGAGCCGCGCTGCTGCTACGGCCGCAGGTTCGAATCCTGCCTCGGGCATGGATGTATGTGATATCCTTAGATTAGTGAGGTTTAAGTAGTTCTAAGTTCTAGGGGACTGATGACCTCAGATGTTAAGTCCCATAGCGCTTAGAGCCAGTTGAGCCATTTTTAGCAACGAATCCCCCAAAACCGCGATGAATTCCATGTAAATAAGTGTTTTAGTAAAGTACCATCCACGGGAAGACCCTGGGAAGACTGTAGAAACCAATGGTAACGAGATTAGCGTGTATATCACGGTCAAACACGACGAAACTAGATATGGTCAGACGAATGTGACTGGATACTTCCAAAGAAAAATAGTGCCGAAATTGAACCCATCTGCTCAAATATCCGAGTGTCAGCCCCCTACATTTGTGGTTGATTTGAAACATTGATCTAATTCTTTGTGAATAGCTATAGGTAGCTATAATAATAAGCAGAACTTATTTAAGTTCTTACCGTTGTTTAGAAATCCAATCAGTTTCTTTCAAATGTTATTTCTTTACGAGGAATTTATTTCTTCATCGATTTTTTCTTTAAAAAGAAAGTACTCGAATTTTGATAAAATAAAATGTTTTCCCTCGAAATCTTCTTTGTTTTGTATAAATATCCGTACGTGTACCAGCTTATGCTTACTCGCCCCCAGGGATAGATGCAATCTTTTAGGAAAAGTATTTTTCGTGTTACTTAGAGACGTATTTAATTAATGCGCCCAGCATGGTTGTTTACCAAGAGGGTTAAGCTATCCTCCACATTCACCGGGGTCTCCCCAAGCACTGCACAAAACAATAGTAAAACAAATCCAAAATCTATGCCATCTAGCCCCAGGCTCCCCTACAGTTCAAACAAGAGTTTATAATATAACTTAAAATCGGTATACTGACCACAGTGTGATACCTGTTCTCCTGTATTCCAACAACTGCGGAGAAATTGACTTTCAAAAAACAATGGTCAGTGTGTTCCGCTCGAGCGAGATGTTGCTGATTCGAATCACTGTGCTGTCAGTATTTGTCGTATTTAAAAACGAGATACACACTCTGAGTTAGACATAACTTCACATTTTCAGTCGAGAGCGCTCACGAAGGTAACGGCAGTCCTTCCTGGAGGCTAAGGAAACCACGTAGAAAAGTCTAAAGCACTCACCAAACTAGCCTTGTCAGCGTCTCAAAGTCTGTGGAGTTAGGACTCACACTGAAGAAATACTGCGGGAAGAGGTGGCCCGGAATAAAAGTGCTGAAATAAAATAGTTGTGAAAGATGAACGAATAAAGTTGCATGGTTGGCGCCGTGCCCTACTTGCTGCCATACGTTTGAAGGCAACTGCGGAAGACGGCCGCTAGCGAGGAACTACCGCGCTATCGAACCGCGTCATACGTGGTTATACAGTTTCGAAATACGAGGCAATACTTGGCATCATTTTCACTCGACAGCTGGTTGACTGAGACATAACTGATGACTATCTATTCTTTTGTGCCGGCCACACTTATCCGCTCTAAAGAATGATTTTGAAGAAACGGGGGCGCTACCATTAATCGTTAGTTGTTGTCTACGTTTATGTAAAGTGATACACTTGCGCTTTCTCTCTAATGTTCTACAGCATCTGCTCATTAGACCTTCTTTTCCCTAGTTTATTTCCCATTTAGTGAGGCGTCTGCTTTTTCAGGATTTAGCGGATTTAATATATTATTGGGGCGGGGGATGGGGGGGGGGGTTGATTTGGCGAGGAGACTAGACTGCGAAGTCATCGGTCTCATCGGATTAGGGAAGGCTGGGGAAGGAAGCCGGCCGTGCCCTTTCAAAGGAACCATCCCGTTATTTGCCTGGGGCGGAAAACCTGAATCAGGATGGCCGGACGAGGGATTGAACCGTGGTTCTCCCGAATGCAAGTTCAGTGTTTTAACTATTGCGCCGCCTCGCTCGGTTTATTAATACGCTGGTGCATATAAGTTCGTAGCGTTTTTCTTTTGCAGGTGGTACTTCGGTTGTTATCGGTTTATTTGCCGATTGTCTTTTTCACTTTTAGTTCACTGTTAGCATCTGAGTTTACATACAGGGTGAAAAGTATTTAAACCGACAAACTCTGAGAGGTTGTAGGGGACATCAAAACAAATATATTTCCATAATATCATTTTTTCCTATGAGTAGTATTTAAACCGGTAGAGGAAGATTTCTCTGGTGGCAAATTAATTAAACCAACGAACACTTTTCCATTTTTTTATGACCAAGAGACAACACATTAACACAACCCAATTTCAATTACAGTAGATTTTCAAAAATGTCTTCATTGACACATAAACAAAGCTTACACCGTCGTATCGTGTTCGGTCTGACACGGGCAAAAACCTCAGGAGTATCATGAATTGTTGCTGCTGCTGCTACTATCTAGGCACCCAGATCCTCTTCTGCTGCAAAAGGAGTTGCGCAAACAAGATTGCGCATCTCTCCCCACATAAAAATGTCCAAAGGGGACATATCTGGGGATCGAGCAGGCCATGGTACAGGACCACCTCTGCCAATGCACGTTTCTGGGAACCATCGCTCCAGGAATCGACGCACACGACGATTGAAATGTGCCGGTAATCTGCTAAATGACCCGGTCTCATGCAGACGTTGGTACACAGCAGCAAAGGTCGTATGATGCGGGATACGGCGATTAGGATGTAGTACGCACCAACCATGTCAGTGTGCTCACTCCAGGTGTATCGCTCCATTAGTAAACAAGGCCAATGCACTACTACATTGGTGGAGAGCAGTTCCTACAACTGAAGAGCGTAATACGCCCTCTAACAACTGAATATCGTAGTACGGCCTCTAACAACTCAAGAGCGCAATACGACCTTCACCGGTTTAAATAATCCTCACAGGAAAAACGACATTAGGAAAAAAATATTTGTTTTTATGTCCCCTACAACCTCCCAGAGTTTGTTGGTTTAAATACTTTTCGCTCTCTATAGTAATTTCGTCGTTTGGAGATGAGTGGCGCTGTGGACGCCAGAGAATAGCGTGCCAAGTGGAGAAATCGGAACATATCCAACATGTTCATCTGTTTGAGTTCAATAGACTGATGACAGGGGCGGAGGCAGCCAGAAACATTTGCGTTGTGAACGTGTCTGATGCCATTGGACAGAGCACTGCTAGAAAATGATTTTCTCGATTTAAGGAGGGTCGTCTCGACATTAGTGGTTTTCCAAGTTCAGAAAACCTTCGGGGTTGGATGAAGATCTTTTAATGATCCACATCAGGACACTCGAGAACTGGAAAATATGATGAACTGTCATCATTACCCCATTGTGCGAAATGTGCATGCAATAGGGAAGTGTAAAAAATGGGGTGTATGGGTACCGAATGGTCTGAGCCAAAATCATAAAAATCGGCGGGTGGTCATATCTCTGCTTTCTCGTAGTCAATTGACTCGTGAACATCACCTTCTGCATCGTCATGTCGTTGATCACTGCTGATTCTTCCGCCTTCAGGGGCAGTTTCCCACGCCTAGGACAAGAGAGTGCCCTGAACCTCTGTCCGCTCCTCCGCCCTCTTTGACAAGGCCGTTGGCAGAATGAGGGTGACTTCTCATGCCGGAAGTCTTCGTCCGCCAAAATTTAAGTATCGTTACTGGTAACGAGAAATACTGTCTTTATGCTGCCTTAAGGAAAAGAAGGCGATGGTTGAGCCCAAACAAAACAGCAACTCCCCGTACAAAGACGTGAGCTCATCCACAAAAGATAATGTGTCATATTTGGTGTACGATGAATTCCTTCGCGGAGGTGTAATCAGCACTGCTGACATTTACTGTTGACAACTGAACGTCTTGCAGAGACAGTCCAAGAACAACCACACAAAAGTGATCCTTCTTCACGATAACGTCCACCAGCATTGTGCTAAACTGACAAAAAAACCAAAAAACAGGAGTGTAGTTGAGAACCCACTCAGTGTCCACGCTGTTCACCTGACCTTGCGCCTTTTCACCTTTTCCACTCTCTAACGAACAACATTCAGGGAATTTCCTTTCTACATCTACAACCACATGCATACTTTGTAAATCACTATTAAGGGCCTGGCAGAGAGTTTATTGACCCACCTTCACAATAGTTCTCTATTGTTCCAAACTAAACAGCGCGCAGAGAAAACGAACACCTGTATTCTTTCGTGCGAGCCCTGATTTCCCTTACTTTATTACAATGATAGTTTCTCCCTATGTAGCCGGCCGTTGTGGCCGAGCTGTTGTAGGCGCTTCAGTCTGGAGCCGCGCGCCAGCTACGGTCGCAGGTTCGAATCCTGCCTCGGGCGTGGATGTGTGTGATGTCATTAGGTTAGTTAGGTTACGTAGTTCAAGGGGACTGATGACCTCAGATTTAAAGTCCCATAGTGCTCAGAGCTATCTGAACCATTTTCACCCTATGTAGGTCGGCATCAACAATATATTTTCACATTCGGAAGAGAAAGTTGGTCTTTGAAGTTTAGTGAGAAGATTCTGCCGCAACGAAAAACGTGTTGGTTTTAATGATGTCAAACCCAAGTCCTGTATCAGTGACGTATCACGTCAGTGACTCTTTCTCGCCTATTTCTTGATAATAAAGAACACGCTGCTCTTGTTTGAACTTTCTCGATGTACTCCGCTAATCCTCACACGCAGCAGTACTAAAGAGGACGCTCAAGCGTAGTGCAGGTAGTCCGTTTAGTAGATCTGTTACAACTTCTAAGTGTTCTACCGATAAAATGCAGTCTTTGGTTTGCCTTCGCCAGAACATTTTCTACGTCATCTTTCCAGTTTAAGTAGTTCATAATTGTAATTCCTAGGAATTTAGTCGAATTTACGACCTTTATATTTGACTGATTTATCGTGTAACCGAAGTTTAATCGATTCCTTTTAGAACTCATGTGGATGACCTCACACCTTTCATTATTTAGGGTCAATTTCCAACTTTCGTCCCACACAGACATGTCTTATAAATCGTTTTTCAATTTCTTTTGATATTATGATACTTTACTAGACGGTGAACGACACCATCATCCGCAAACAACCCTAGACGGCTGCTCGGATTGCCTCCTAAATCGTTGATATACACTCCTGGAAATTGAAATAAGAACACCGTGAATTCATTGTCCCAGGAAGGGGAAACTTTATTGACACATTCCTGGGGTCAGATACATCACATGATCACAATGACAGAACCACAGGCACATAGACACAGGCAACAGAGCATGCACAATGTCGGCACTAGTACAGTGTATATCCACCTTTCGCAGCAATGCAGGCTGCTGTTCTCCCATGGAGACGATCGTAGAGATGCTGGATGTAGTCCTGTGGAACGGCTTGCCATGCCATTTCCACCTGGCGCCTCAGTTGGACCAGCGTTCGTGCTGGACGTGCAGACCGCGTGAGACAACGCTTCATCCAGTCCCAAACATGCTCAATGGGGGACAGATCCGGAGATCTTGCTGGCCAGGGTAGTTGACTTACACCTTTTAGAGCACGTTGGGTGGCACGGGATACATGCGGACGTGCATTGTCCTGTAGGAGCAGCAAGTTCCCTTGCCGGTCTAGGAATGGTAGAACGATGGGTTCGATGACGGTTTGGATGTACCGTGCACTATTCAGTGTCCCCTCGACGATCACCAGGGGTGTACGGCCAGTGTAGGAGATCGCTCCCCACACCATGATGCCGGGTGTTGGCCCTGTGTGCCTCGGTCGTATGCAGTCCCGATTGTGGCGCTCACCTGCACGGCGCCAAACACGCATACGACCATCATTGCCACCAAGGCAGAAGCGACTATCATCGCTGAAGACGACACGTCTCCATTCGTCCCTCCGTTCACGCCTGTCGCGACACCACTGGAGGCGGGCTGCACGATGTTGGGGCGTGAGCGGAAGACGGCCTAACGGTGTGCGGGACCGTAGCCCAGCTTCATGGAGACGGTTGCGAATGGTCCTCGCCGATACCCCAGGAGCAACAGTGTCCCTAATTTGCTGGGAAGTGGCGGTGCGGTCCCCTACGGCACTGCGTAGGATCCTACGGTCTTGGCGTGCATCCGTGCGTCGCTGCGGTCCGGTCCCAGGTCGTCGGGCACGTGCACCTTCCGCCGACCACTGGCAACAACATCGATGTACTGTGGAGACCTCACGCCCAATGTGTTGAGCAATTCGGCGGTACGTCCACCCGGCCTCCCGCATGCCCACTATACGCCCTCGCTCAAAGTCCGTCAACTGCACATACTGTTCACGTCCACGCTGTCGCGGCATGCTACCAGTGTTAAAGATTGCGATGGAGCTCCGTATGCCACGGCAAACTGGCTGACACTGACGGCGGCGGTGCACAAATGCTGCGCAGCTAGTGCCATTCGACGGCCAACACCGCGGTTCCTGGTGTGTCCGCTGTGCCGTGCGTGTGATCATTGCTTGTACAGCCCTCTCGCAGTGTCCGGAGCAAGTATGGTGGGTCTGACACACCGGTGTCAATGTGTTCTTTTTTCCATTTCCAGGAGTGTAGATAAGGAACAGCAGACGGCTTCCTTGGGGAACGCCAGAATCACTTCCGTTTTACTCGATAACTTCCTGTCATTTACTACGAACTGTGACAAATACTGTGACGTAATTGAGACGATATTCCATAAGAACTCATTTTCACTACAAGCCGGTTGTGCGGTACAGTATCAAAAGCCTTCTGGAAATTAGAATTACTGTATCAATTGGAGATCCCTTGCCAATAACACTCAACACATCGTGTGTGTAAAGGGCTAGCTGTGTTTTCTAAGTGCGTGTTGACTATGTGTTAACAGACAGTTCTCTTCGAGGTAATTCATAATGTTCGAATTCAATATATGTTCCAAAATCCTACTGCAGATCGACGTTAATGATATAGGCCTTTTATTTAGTGGACTGCTCCTACTACCTTTCTTGGATATTGGTGTGACCTGCGCAATTTTCCAGGTCTGGGTCGAGCAAGCAGTTGTATACGATTCTTAAGTATGGATCTAATGCATCAGCATACTCTGAAACGAACATAAATGGTATACAGTCTGGACCGGAAAACTTGCTTTTATTAAATGATTTAAGTTGCTTCACTACTGCGATGATAACTACTTCTAAGTTACTCATGTTGATAGCTACTCTTGATTCGAATTCTGGAATATTTACTTCGTCTTCTTTCGTGAAGGAATTTCGGAAGGCTGTGTTTGGTAACTCTTCTTTCGCAGCACTGTCGTCGATAGTATTTCTATTACTATCGCATAGAGATGGCATTGATTGTGTCTTGCCGTGGCATACTTTACTTACGACCACCATCTCTTTGGGTTCTCAGGAAGGTGTCGAGATAAATTTTCGTTGTGGGAACTGTTGTAATCATATCGCGTTGAGATTTCGAGCTTCTGTGAAAGATCGTCAGTCTGGGAGATTTACGTTCGCTTGAAGTTGGCATGCTTTTTTCATTGTTTCTGCAACAGTGTTCTGGCACGTTTTGTGTGCCAAGAGGGATCAGCTCTGTTTGTTAATTTATTTGGTATAAATCTCTCAATTGCTCTCGATACTATTCTTCTGAATTCAAGCCAGATTTGGTCTACACTTATATTGTTCATTTAGAAGGAGTGGAGATTGTCTCTTAGAGGGGTGTCAGAGTATTATTTCTGCTTTTTTAAATACGTATATTTTTCGTTTATTTTTGGAGGATTTGGGGATTACAATATCCAGTCCGCTACGACAACCCCGTGTTCACTAATCCCTGTACCCACTTTGATGCTCGTTATTAGCGCAGGATTACTTGTTGCTAACAGATCAAGTGTGTTTTCACAATCGTTTATTATTCGCGTGATCTCATGAACTAATTGGTAGAAGTAATTTTTCAGAGAATGCATTTAGCACAACTTCGGATGACGTTTTATGCGTGTCTCCATGTTTAAATGTATATTTTCACCAACTTATCGAGGGTAAATTAAAGCAACTATAATTGTATGAAATTAAACTCAAGTTTTCTTTGAACCTTTCAGTAATTGCATTAGCTGAATTGGGAGGGGGTAAAAGAATGCTATTATTATTTTATTCTTGTTGTCAAGAATGATCTCTGCCCATACTAACTCACAGAAACCATCTACTTCAATTTCGCTACGAGGTAAACTACATCTAACAGCAACAATCAAGCCACTGCCAACTGTGTTTAGCATATCCTTTCGGAACACCGTTAGGTTCCTCGCAAAAATTTCGGCTGCACTTATCTCCGCTTTACCCAACATTCAGAGCCGATAACGCTTTGAGCGTCAGTCCTTTCTATTAGTCCTGGGATCTCTGCACCAGAGGTCCGCAATCCGTCCTGTCGACTATGCTGGAAATTATGAGGTCTGCTTTCATATCGCAAGCAAGAGTTGCAGCTTTTACCATATCTGTCAGCCTCTCGAAACCACATAGGATCTCTTTCGATCCAAAGCGACACACATAATTGGTACCGACGTTATCCACCATCTGCAGTTGGCTGCACCGTTTCCTTCACGGCATCTGGAAGGAACAGTTCCATGTTTCGAATGACTCCATTCGGTATGCACATAGTGTGCATTGGCTTTATTCTCCTTGGCAACTATGTCCCTAAGGGCCCCCATATCGCCCCTAACATTGTAGCTCCCTCATTCCAACTACAAAAATGCGTGATTTCACCAGACGCGTTTCGCTTTATAGAGGTAAAGCATCATCAATAGTCTTTAATTAAGTTTATTTAGATTTTGATTTGCTGTTTAGATCGAAAAACAGTTCGTTTAGAATAGGTTGGTTTGTACTCAGGGTGATTTTTCGGCTGATTTCTCGCTTACATCGGGAAACGCCATCTGCTAGCACATCCTTGTTTTTCAGTGTTAGACACTGATAATTTTCGTGTACTTTTTAGATGTTCTGCAGCACTATGCATATCTCATTGTGGTCTTTGCGAGGTGTTAGTGACGTTTCCCGATAACAGGTCTCCCTCAGAAAGAGATGTACGGTGAGACGAAGGTCTGACTAAAGTGTGTTGCGGTTTCGCGTCGCTAGAGCAGCAGAAAGTGGTCACCACGGAGGTATCAGATGACGACCACAAGGAAATTATTATACTGTGGTAAACAGGCCACTGTCCTCTGTCAAGAGCACGTGAAAAAAAATTCAGAAACAAAGCAAAAGATATGGAACGTATGTACAAGGAAGAACATGTTACCATCTCACACGGGTCAGATGATAATCCAGAACAGCGCTTGTTATATCTTCATTACAAATAGTTATCATTACGATGCTCAATTTCATTTTTCGATTAGGTATTGCGAAGATTCCACGGTATGGCTGCTTTATTTCCAGTGTCAGACATCAGAGTAGTACGAGCAACAACAAAGTGTTATTGACCAATATCCTCCCATCGATTTCATGATCAGATAAACTTGTTAGTATAGCATAGAGCGTAGTGCGCTAGCTACCAAAACTGCGAGGTGGCTCAAACGACTAACGACCGTGGGCTGTTACATCGGGCAACCTGAGTGTGATTTATATGTGGTTTTCCATACTCGTTTCGGAAATTCTGGGGCCGCCCCAGCCTCCGCCTCAGTGAATACGATAAGCAAACAGTTTAGATGTTCAAAGGCTCTGAGCACTATGGGACTTAACATCTAGAACTTAGAACTACTTAAACCTAACTAACCTAAGGACAGCACACAACACCCAGCCATCACGAGGCAGAGAAAATCCCTGACCCCGCCGGGAATCGAACCCGGGAACCCGGGCGTGGCAAGCGAGAGCGCTACCGCACGACCACGAGATGCGGGCAAACAGTTTAGACGCAAACATTAACACACAGTACAAAGTTTACACGATTCACAAGCAGATGGCGCAAACGACATTCCTCCCTTAGGCTACGGCGGCGTCAGGAAGGGAAACCGCTCACAAAATTAAAATAGTGTGTTGGTGCATAAATTCTAGCGTTTTCCATTCGTTTAATAAGCTCAACAAGTACACATAACAGAGACTTTAGTCATCAATAATATATTCTTCTTCACTATCTACAGCAATCTGCAATCGTAGGGGCAACTTTTCGATTCCGTTGAAACTCTCTCTCTCTCTCTCTCTCATTTTTTTAAAGTTATGACCAACAGAATTTTGCCTCACAAAGACAACTCATAGAACAAGGGCCCTTGGTGGACGCAAAACCGACAGTCTATACTGACAACCCTATTCCACTTCTTCGAGCAGCTGTGACCATGTAAAAAAACATCTTGTAGTAAGTTATGTGATGTGTTTCCGGCAAGATTGTTAGATGCAGAGAAGAAACAACTAACTCACTGATGTAGGTACATATGAAGGTACCGGTTATCAAAGTATCTGTACCTACACCACAATACTTTCTCTATATGTATGTCTAACACATACGTCTAGAAATAAACATGAAGTAAATTAAATGCATGTACAATGTAATCATACAGCAAATAATACGCTTCACAGTTATGCAGAAGTACGATTTTCCACAAATAATACGCTTTACATTTATGCATAAGTTCGATTTCCCACATGTACTCAGGCTTTAAAAGAGAACAGTACCTTGCTTGTTCATGTTGGATAACATGCAGTGTGCTAGATTACCAGACGAAGGTGAGACACCCCTGATAGAACACATACCACAGATTAACAGCCGTTGGTGTGATACATTGATCAGAATTTTAACTCGATATGTTTTCATTCTAGCGTCATGTATTTCTCTCTCTCTCTCTCTCTCTCTCTCTCTCTCTCTCTCTCTCTCTCCCCCCCCCTTCCTTTCTCTCAAAATGTACATAGCCTGACAGAGCATGTGAAGCACGCTGAAGACACTGAAGTCATTATAATATTGTACGCAAAAGAAACACACACACACACACACACACACACACACACACACACACACACACACACACACCACTGGTGAACATGTCAATGATTGAGAGTCGCAATTCTCTGTGACTGGTGGAATAGCCACTGGAGTCCATTAGCGTTCTTCGTGTTTAGAGCTGCTGCCTCTCCTGGTAGTCCACAGCTCGTGGTCTCATGGTAGCATTCTCGCTTCCAGAGCACGGGGTCCTGGGTTCGATTCCCGGCAGGGTCAGGGATTTTGACCTGCCTCGAGATGACTGGGTGGTGTTGTGTTGTCTTCATCATCATCATTCATCGGAGGAAGGCAATGGCAAACTAGCTCCACTACGACCTTGGCTAGTACAGCAGCGCGGGTCTCCCGCATCGTTCCTCTATGCTATGTCAAGGAGCATGGGACTTCATCATCATCGTCTCTCCTGGTAGGGTATATAAGGGGCGTGAACAGCGTCAGTTCTTGAGTGATCACAGTGAACAACATGGAGACACAAGGTACTATTGTGAGAGAGTTAGCACCACGTGAGGGAGTTTGACATGGCTTCACTAGGAGTCTACATTTGGCCAGCTGGTCGAAACGTGCAATTTCCAGATTTGTAGGGATGTTGGACAGCATGGGAACTTGGGAAAGGTGACGCGTCGTCGAGGTTCTGGATGATCACGTCAACCACCACAAGGGAGGACCGCCTTGTTATGTACCAAGCACATCGTAAATCCTCCACATCTGTGCCTTTCACTGGTGTAGCAGTTCTGATACTAAATGTAACACTTCTGCTACTAAACGTAACTGGGTTTCCGCTTTTGATGCTAGTCAATTGTCAGGATGAGCATTAATGCAATGGGCATTTAATTCTAAAGCATTATGTCAGGGTGAAAATACTAAATAAATTAATTTTTCTCTCTTAACAACACGTGGGGAGGGTGGGTTCTTCCTTGGATCGGGTAGGAGGTAGAATGAAACAGCATTTGTACATAAGATAACTTTTATTGGAAGTTTCGTACAACTGTCTCGCGCAGCTGACTGGAGACGGGCAGCGCGAGGTGGCCCGTTTAATTACTGCGAACGAAGTCGTGCATCGGATGGTGATACCTTGGATGTGGCGTCCCAGTGTTTCTCTTCTCTAAGCGGCCACATGTGTTGTGCGTCGGCCAGCGGAGCGGCGCGGCGGGGGAAGGCCAGTGTCCCGGACTCGAACAACGGACTCCCGCTTGCCAGTCTTCGGCTGTCAGATCGTCATCCCAGCTCACAGGTGACTGCTGATGTGAGGCCGTCTCCTTCCCGTCCCCACGAGTCACCCGGGTACGTAAAAATCAGACTTCAAATACCTTTTAACTTCTGTCTTCTGGCGCCGAGGCTGCTGCTTGCTATTCCATTACAGCGGTGGACTTGGTGCGTCTGTGCATGATGTAGTCTCTTCTGGCACGACGGTCTTCAGCACTGAAACTGACTGAAAACTACTGCTACTCTTCTTCACTTGTTCTTCTTCCTCCCTCGGGTCCACTGCGTCTCGCGTATTTATTCACTTCAGTTCACTGGAGGTGAACGACATCACGGTCATTGCCTCGTCTGTCACGTTGAAAAGCTTCTCGAAGAATCTTCTTAACGTCGGTCATTGGCTCTTGGAATGTAGGCGAGGGCCTTTGATCACATGTGACGACTGAGAAACACGTGAGCCGGTCGGGCGATGCCCTGACGGCTGAATCGACAGCGTCCGCTTATGTGGAACTTGCTGACTTCACGGTCATTGTCTCTTCTTCTCTGCTGTTCTGCCCGCTGTTTGCCAGTATGTAACTATCTAAACTAAACCAAGTTTTTCATTTATTTTCTAATTTCTACTTCACTTTGATTTCACTAATTTATTTACTTAAGTACCACTCAACACTGGAGAACATTAATGGATTCCCAGCAACATCCTGTGTCACCTGCATCATTAATCAAAGACATGGTAAATGTCATCCATTGTGTAGGCTGTCGTTAAGGAAACAGATATGGCCACATTGGGAGTGGTGTCAAGACTGGGAAAGACGGTCTGCTGATGGCTACAGCCGAATTGTTCTCAGCGATGAAACGTGTTTTTTCATTGCCATAGATGACCATCGTTGGGGACCATGGAGGCAACCTCAGGAGAGATCCCACACTTCCAATGTTCTGGAGAGCTGTAGCTGTGTTATTCCTATTGTCAGAGTGTGGGTTCAAAATGGTTCAAATGGCTCTGAGCACTATGGGACTCAACTGCTGTGGTCATCAGTCCCCTAGAACTTAGAAATACTTAAACCTAACTAACCTAAGGACATCACACACATCCATGCCCGAGGCAGGATTCGAACCTGCGACCGTAGCAGTCACACGGTTCCGGACTGCGCGCCTAGAACCGCGAGACCACCGCGGCCGGCTCATAGTGTGGGGAACCATAACGTATGACTACAGGTCACGGTTGGTAGTGATTGAAGGACTCTGGGGGAACAATAAGACGTCACGGAAATCTTGCGCCCACATATTGTTACCTATCCTGCGATAACACTGTTGCAACGTACCTGGGATTTAAGATAAGACTAATTGTGAGATTAATCGTCAAAAGAAGTCAGTTTCTTGCTACGTGGAGCCCAAGGAAACAACCGTAGATGAATTTAGTTGCTCGTCTGCGACATAGGGGTTTAGTTTTGCAGTCTTGCATTGTGCCCTTATGAAGTTCTTTAAATAACATAAGAGCAGCCTAATGAACAATTCGTGAGTAATATATTAATCACAGACTGGAAGTAAAATGTCAAATAAAGGAGGAATAGGAATACTGCCTCAGGACAAAGATGTACTCTGGCCACAGTGTTAAGATTCACTTTCAGTTACTTGCTTAACTCAAAGACAAATTATATTCGCTGGTGGTCTTACAAAGGTTAATATTATACACAGTGAAACAGATATGCAATAACTGACCTTATTGAGCTGACAGACTGTTGATAGGTAATGATTAATGTAATCCAAAGGCACTGTGCAGTGCACAAGAATCAACACAGTCAAATATATTCCTAATACTCAACCAATTAATTTTAGTCTGTATGCAATAACCATTTCAGCACGGTAAAGAGAGGCTACTAAAAGCTGTACTAACTCAAACTATTCAAATATTTTCTGTGCCTAACTGTTCTACTGGAAAAGCAACTAAATCCTGAATCGGTGCACATCAAAAAAATCCTAACATCAACACACCTGAACACATGTGGCTCTCTGGCCACACAACTTTACCCTACCAACAATGTGCATCAAAAGATCTTTAGCCTCGTTCTACTCTTAACTCAATAAACTGGTCACGTGACTCTTATTGTAATCAATTGAGCTTTTAAATCCGAATACACTCACAAATTATTTTTTTTTACATATAGACATTTTAAACACTGATAATTGATTTACATCCTGATACTACATTTTATGGTTTTATAAATAACTAAAATTATGTTTTTATTTGAATACTGAACACTACAAATCGATTCACCTGGACCTTAGTCAACTTCATAGCTTTATTCATATGGCCCCCCAGATCCACTGTACTCAAATGGTAAACCTGCAACATTATGTTACCAAAGTTTCTTACTAATGCACAAAAAAAGGTTAGGTGAATAGAACAAATCGTTCATGCTCCTGCTAATCATTCGTTTATCTGTGGAACTCCTTGTCTTCGCATAGTGTTTATTATTATTACATAATTTATTTATGACATTACATTAATACGTTACACTATTAAATAAACTTAGTAATTTTATGGTTGAAATCACGCTCTTTCCACGTATGAGATGTACGTATATGTAAGGTGTTTGTAGCCTTTGTTACTGACCTTATTGACAAAATTTTATGTAGATTTTCATTACGTTTCTCGTAGTAATGTGTCAATTATTTTATTGAACTCGGCTCTTTACTGCGATTTCGACGCTGTCTTCAGATTTTCTGTAGCTTACCTGGAAGTGATTTTTATGTTTGTGGTAACTTTCTGAAGCTTTAATTTTAACGCAGATAGAGTCTCGCTATACTACTAAGCTTCCACGGCCACACAGTGACACAGTTCATCTTTGTTGCTGCAGGATTTCCAGGCCGCTTTCGCTGGCTATGTTGCTGGATACATATCAGTCCCCTTTCTCAGCTCAGTGCGGTGACTAAGTTCACTGAACAGCTCCGACTTGCTGGTCTGGCTCGGCCATTGCATTGGAGCTTGGTAGCTACCCATCGTTCAATAAAACCTGTCGCTCTTTCACCAAATGAAGTACGTATAAGGCTGACTACTCATAATATTACACTGTGGTGCCATTTTTCAATAGGACAATACTCGTTCAAACACAAGTATCTCTATGAGCTGTCTGCGTGATTTTGAGGCACTCCCATGGACAGCAAGGTCGCTACATCTGTCCTCATTGAATGTGTGGGACCAGCTTAGACATCAACTCCATTCCTATATGTGTGGTGAGAAAATCAATTAATAATTACAACAGTTGTATTCCAGGTTGCCTCAGAAGAGACTCGACGGTTGTGGTGTCACTGCCAGACACCACACTTGCTAGGTGGTAGCCTTTAAAACGGCCTCGGTCCGGTAGTATACGTCGGACCCGCGTGTCCCCACTATCAGTGACTGCAGACCGAGCGCCGCCACACGGCAGGTCTACAGAGACTTCCTAGGATTCGCCCCAGTTGTACAGCCGACTTTGCTTGCGATGGTTCACTGACTTCTACGCTCTCATTTGCCGAGACGACAGTTAGCATAGCCTTCAGCTACGTTATTTGCTACGACCTAGCAAGGCGCCTTTATTCGTACTCTTGATATTGTGAATCATGTACCATAAAGAGCGACGTTCGCCATGAATTGATTAAAGTTAAGTATTCCACCAGCTACGTCCGTTCTTCTCAATTTTAATTCCCTTGTCATGTTCCAGACCTCACGCCAGCCTGCGTGAGCTAAAACGCGTGCATTTCGGCCTCCTTTACTAACACGGTTGGCTCTCCTGCCAACCACAACAACAGGTATATGACATCCTTCCCGACTGAATCAGTGCATGCATGTATCCATGCCAGAGCGGGTCTATGTCAATACGGCCTGGATACATGCAATGATCCAGTCAGAAACGATGTCGTATATTTGTTGTATTCTCTCCTGGGGCAAGATGGAATCCAACTGTTGTAACTGCTCATTGATTTGCACTCGGATGGAGATGATGTCGAAGCTGGTCCCACACATTCTACACTCATACTCCCCTTCCAAGATGTCTGTATATTCAACTCAGTTTTGAAATCACCACAGTAACATCACATAGCCCTTGCAGCCCATGAAGTTTCACTTCGTTTTCTCCTTTCCTTCTCGGTGCTTCAGTTTTCGCTCAGATGGTGTATGTATGTCCAGCACCTCCTTCTAAACCACTGGGTCGATTTCCACAAAATCCTGTACACATATGACTTATAATATGGAGGTATCAGCTCTGTGATGGTTAGAAAATGCGTTTTCTTGCTCCCTGGCATATAGGCTGTGATGCACAATAGGTATTTTATTTGGGGATAGTATTGGCCTGTCTTACCGGCCTGATTTCGGTGCGGCCTACAAATCAGGGGCAAGAAACGGGTTTCCACCCCTAATGAGTACACTGCTGTGCAAAGTAGGTGTATTGGGTTGGATTAGTCTAGCCTGATGAGGCGAGAGCAGCGCTCTTGGTGTGGGAAGTGGCCTTTCCCACGCAACTACCCTACAGGCACACCCAAAACCAGCTGCTGATTTCCTGCTTGGCATTGTATTGTGATGCGTGCTGATTTAGGCTGATTATGTTCATGTGATTTTACTTAGTAGCATCAGTCAACTTAGTTTCCATATTTTGTGACATGCGTTGGTATTCAGAAGGGATGGACACGTATTCTACATCGCAAGAAAAGTAAAGACTGTTCATTCATTTTTAATGCAATTATGATTGTATCAAGTAAATGACACAAGAACAAATGTTAGCTAATATCGCCAGTCACAATCAAATTGCTACAGTTTATACAGAAGTTAGTCTTGCCACAGTAGGATGCATCAGAAAGGAAAGTGAGAGTAGTGAAGTTCTCTGGACGCGCCAAGAAGGAGCGCTAAGAATTTCAGGAGGAAACCCATCCTTACAGACAGCTTTAGAAAATAGATTGTTCAACAAACGATGAAAGACATTCGCATAAATAAAAGAACAGCTGCGGCATCACGCAGACTACTTACTGCTATAAAAGAAAATGCCCATTTCCCTTGGCAGATACTTGTTTTGCACAAAACACCGAGTGAAATTGGATTTAACTCTAAGAGCTGTTTAAGAAAAGAAATATTCTGATAACAATAAATTATGTAATTGAATGGCGATACGGATACTTGATAGATGTAAGGAAATTTAGACAGCAAGCAAGGCGGAACGTTCTTTTATGTCGTCAAAATTTGGGTGGGTGACAACATCACTTTTAGAAAATGTCATGCTCCAGGCTTTCATGTCATCTTGAACAATGTCACTGGAATTAGCAAGATTACTGTGGTGAATATTGTTTCTAATGCTGGGTTTATTTATTAGTCTACATCAATGATTTCCTCTTCAAAATATTCCTCGTTACATATTATACATATTCAAAATATTCCTCGTTACATATTACATATATATTCCCAAAATACGTCCGGAAATCTTTCTTTGGGACAGCTTTTAGCGCTGTCAGTGATGCGTTTTTATTAGTTCGTCGGTTGACTCGAGGGAGGCGACCAAACACAGAGGTCATCAGTTCTATCAGATTAGGGAAGGATGGGGAAGGAAGTCGGCCGTGCCCTTTCAAAGAAACCATCTCCACATTTGCCTGAAGCACTTTTAGGGAAATCGTGGAAAACCTAAATCAGGATTGCTGGACGCAGGTTTGAATCGTGTGAAAGATTGTTCTTTAAGGTTTTTGTGGTGTGAATACTGTAAGACCTTCAGTACACACACCATCAGATTTTTTGACCTGTCGCTCTAATGAAGTAGACGAGTGTTAACAATATGTCTCATGGACTTATCGTGGCGTGTTTATCTTCTGCCGTTAGGTCAGACGATAGAAATGCCACTTGCACGCTTAGGGTAGCAGATTGACGGTGAGCTACTTTAAACAGAATTTGATTAATTTTCGCACACATTTATTAAAATAATAACAAGCATAAGAATTACTTAACTTGGTTCTGGATGCTGCTTACAATTGACAATCTGAAGTTCCTTTTGTATTGGTACGTTAATCTTATTCTCACATATATCTCTGATACTTGACAAAAGTGTCTATACATTTATCTTCATGGTTATGTACAGGAATATGGTAATCTTATTAGGCGCAGACTGAAACTTGACTATAGACTGCTACAGACAAATGTAGAACTCGTACAGACTGGTACAGACTGCTACAGACAAATGTAGAACTCGTACAGACTGGTACAGACACATGCAGACACATGCAGACTCGTACACTCGTTATAATACCTCGCGCCATCATGTATCACTGCGCGAGTGTGATCCGCGAGGAGGAAAGGTTCTACGTTAGCAGCAATCTCATTGGCTGCGTTACATATTAATACGCGGATCGGCGGAAGCAGAATTTGCTCCGTGTCTAAGACAGCGCCGTCTCGTAGTGCGGAGACGGACGAGCGCTGCGCCTGCGCTGTTGTGCTTAGCGGGGCGCGCTCTAGTGGGGAAGTTGTGTACGCGCTGACTACGCGGAAATTTGTACACAACAGTTTTCTTTATTTTTGGAAAAACAAAACAAGTCACATGGAGCAAAACTAAGACTAGGGAATTGCTTTCGGCCAAAAAATATCACGAACACATGATGAATTATGAGATGGTGCACTTTCGTGGTGCAAAAACAATGAATCGCTCCGCTACAACTCAGGACCTCTTTATTCCAGATTTCTTCATGTAAATAGCGTTTAACTCGTAAGAAGTACTCCTTATTGATATTTTCACCTTATGGCAAGTACACGTGGTGTACTGTACTATAAAAATCAAGGAAGCCCCACATTTGACGGAACTTGTCGAGCGTTTTTCGGCCTTGGCGGTGCAGAATGCTATCACTGGGACAATCCATCAGCTTTAGTCTGCCAGGAAGTTTGATTTATGAACAGTTTAAAATTACCTTCTGGTTTTCGGTCTCTAGAAAAAGTTTATGAGTGTCTATGTCACTAAATTTAAGACAATTCCTGATGAATGTGGCAAATCCTCCATCCTCACGTGATGTTCAGAGAGGTAGATTATGTCAAATGGGTTGGAAGACTAGTTATCAACGCAGGTAAGAAGGTCATTAATTTTGCTTCATAGCCCTCAAATATTTTGATGCACTAAAGATAGTGTTTTACATTTAGTGAAATAAAACTGGGTGGACATAAAATTTCTGATGTTTGGTGAAAATTTTGGTCAGCGGTCACTTGGCAAGTGCTGTTAGTTAACGTGTAAGCGTAAGAACCCAAAGAGAGGTCCGCCTAGGTAGCTACGCGGCCAGCTCACCAGATCGCTAACCAGGGGGACCGTGTCGGAGATTTTCTTCGTTCTGGGACTGGCTGTTGTGTTGTCCTCATCTTCGTAACCTCATAACTGACGTTCCACAGTTGAGATGGTTGTGTGGGCACGACCAGAAAACCAAGGAATAAGATGAAAAGAAAGAAAGAATGCCAGTAATCTACTTGCCGGCTCACCGCGTCTACTAGTACACGGTGGTTAGCCTGACAGTTTAAGAACATTCCGAAGGCTCCGTTAGGTCTGTAGTCTTCCTCTCACAATTTTACAGAAACTATTAAGTAATAATATTTGATTTTTGCGTTATTTGTTGCTTTATATGTCAGCTTTATGGTGAACTGCTTATTATTTCGGTAATTGTCACAGTGATTGTAAAATCTTGCATGAAAGTAAAACTCTGCGCGTTGTTCGAAAAGATTGAAATGAAAAATAGGGGTCACTATGATTTTCCATTTGGTGTGTATTATATGTTGCTGCATATGAAATTTACCTAACGTTATGAGTTTTTATTTAGACGCGTGAGAAAGCCCAATGTCGAGAAAATAGATTTTATGTAGCGCGCTCACTTCCGATCGCATGTGCCAGCGATAAAGTCATAATGAAATATTTGTATCATTCCTCACCTCTCATTAAGGTTTTGAGATATCGAAAAGAGATTTTGGCATATGATAGCACGCAAAAATACACATATATATTTAATATGCGAGCCTTCATGAGCTACCACGTTGTTCAAGAAGCTACAATTTTTTTTTTTTTTCGATGGGGAAAAGTAGTTTTTAAGGGCTATTGACAGTTGATGGCTTGAGAATTGCTGTGGGTTTCGCAACAACGTTAGTGAAGATATTACACGTTTACAGTGTTATATGAGATGACGCGTTAACATCTAATGAACAGTCCTGGTTGACACTTGCTTTCACGTTATAGAGAACTCATGCAGATTCCAAACAGAAAAGAAAAAAAGAAGTAAGTACGATGGACGGAAAATAGTAAGTACGATGATGAAAATGATGCGGCAAAGGACTATAAAAATACCTTTGAACTAATTATTTGAACAAAATAATAAAGTCATTGTGATACAGATTTCCAACTAAAAAGTTCAGAGTGTCTGACAAAAATTGAAATTACCACCTTCTGCACGTCAGGAGCATATCTTAACCAGCACACTACACCATGTCTCTGCATTACGCTTTTATACTTATGACTCTAGAGAAATAGTCGCAACGACTATTCGGCGTCTTCAAGGAGGTTGAATAACGCAATGTCGTAAGAAGCTTATCTAAAGTAGGCCAATCTCTGTGACGATAATAATCGTACATAATACACCAGATCGTGTCTTGTGTGAAAGGATCCAGATATATTACACATTTCTGAATAGTTTTAGCCGGTCAGAGCGGCCGAGCGGCTCTAGGCGCTTCAGTCTGGAACCGCGCGACCGCTACGATCGCAAGTTCGAATCCTGCTTCAGGCATGGATGTGTGTGATGTCCTTAGGTTAGTTAGGTTTAAGTAGTTCTAAGTTATAGGGGACTGATGATCTCCGATGTTAAGTCCCCTAGTGCTCAGAGCCATTTGAATCATTTTGAATAGTTTTCTTCCTGAATGGCTTATGAAAATAAATGGACCCTGCTTCACTTTCTTCCTTCTCGTAGTTTTCTTTACCAATACTAAGTGTGACCATTTCAGTATTCTTAATGGCGGCTAACCGCTCATTGCAAACGAGTTGTTGGGATTTCCCTTAAAACGCAATTCCCTGTCCGGCTTTTTTTGTTGATGTGTTTGGATTCCAATCCTTGGTCTGCTCCTTTCATTTTTGCATTTTACCAGACGTGATAACCACAGCAAAAACAAATCAGGCAGAACGATGGTAAAGATATCCGCACGTTTCATACACAGAACTAGCTTAACAACAGAAGTTAGCTGACCATTTGTTATGGCCGTTTGGTAACGGTGGACAGTTCGGGCGTGACGTTGAGGGCTCTGGTTCGTGGAAACATGCTCCAACACTGAAGTATCAACCAACAAGTAAGTTTAATCAAACTTATGATTATCTTGTTTCTGACAAGATATTATTAAACTTCCAACATGAGGCACAGCAATGTCTATTTGGAGTACCATCTCAGAACTGTTCAGAAAGGGAATAATCGCTGCTATAACATCTTATCGACGTGTTGTGGAACATTATACAATGATGAACTTCATTTGGAACTGAAAATGGTGCGGGGTGGGACCCCAAATAGGAACACAGTTAGCTGAAGAGGAACGGCGCAAGTGAACGCCCACCTGTCGAATCGGAGCTGTGCGTCCCCAACTGACTGTCTAGACACTACTAGAACAGGAGTGTTTTCAGACACATACTATCTTGGTCGTTTTTGTTCCTCTCCACCTGAAGCTACTGCGAGACTGAGCTCTATGGTGTGTGTGTGTGTGTGTGTGTGTGTGTGTGTGTGTGTGTGTCGAGGTCACGCCGTCCTTCTCACGTCCACGTGAAATACCGTTTATTGCCATCATTCTTATGGTGGGTACAAAGGGGCTACGTCCGCGGATACAGACAGCTGATCAGCAACGTTAGCTTAGCCAGCGCGCCATTCATAATCTGTAAGCCCCTTATCCAAGAAAACGATAGTCTGGAACCGCGCGACCGCTACGATCACAAGTTCGAATCCTGCCTCGGGTATGGCTGTGTGCGATGTGCCCATGGAAGGGCACATTCTTGCACTGCGCGGGGGCGAGTCCTATTTTTGTTTATTGTCTATCGCTTGTCTGTCAATGTGCTTTTAGTAGTGTTACTACTTCCTCTGTCATACACAGCATGGCATCCCAAGTGTCCAAGCAAGATCTGAAATTCGCATCGAAGAGGGAAGTGAGGGAGTAGCAACACTTCCCCTAATGTCCAATGTTGGCTTGAAAGGGAAAATCCGCTACAACGTGTTGCTGGTGAAGAACGTAAGTTACTTCTGTTTACAACCATTGTGGGAAAAAAAAGGAAAAAAAAAGGGAAAAAAAACAGATGCTTAAGCCCTAGCGCATGTTTACTGCTCGAAATTCGTTCCTCGAAGAAAACGCTGTTGCCTCAAAGATGGTTCAAATGGCTCTGAGCACTATGCGATTTAACATCTGTGGTCATCAGTCGCCTAGAACGTAGAACTAATTAAACCTAACTAACCTAAGGACATCACACACATCCATGCCCGAGGCAGGATTCGAACCTGCGACCGTAGCAGTCGCGCGGTTCCGAACTGGGCGCCTAGAACCGCAAGACCACCGCGGCC